>NC_143079.1:6197500-6822500 GCF_052426305.1 Pelodiscus sinensis | reverse complement strand
CAGGTGTCGCAAGTAGCCAGCTTAAGCAATGACTGCCGGTTCCACCATGTCTCCAGTCGTGCAGTGGGGCTGGGGAAATGGCAGCTGCTGCTTCCGCGCTAGTTCAAGCCCCCAGGAGCTGTAGGGATGTGTGCAGAGTGGGGAAAACGGCAGCCCCCGTCCTTACCTTCCTTCCTCTGGTGTCTGTTCTCTCGCTGCACTGAGGAACATGGGGCCTGGCCCCCCAGCACCTCCGGCCTGGTGTGCACACGCAATGCAGCCTGAGCTGCGTTTCACACCCCCAGCAAATGGGGACCCTAGGTGGGAGGCAGTGGAGGACTGGGGCTACGCGTGCTTTTCCAAACCCAGTGCTCTTCTCAGGCCTGCCTCAAGGCACTTCGCAAATCCTCAAGCCTCACTCCTCCCGCTTCTCCTCTCCTGTCTCCTTTCCCTCGCGGTCCTCCTGGTTCCCGGGCACTTCACTCCCTGACGATGCAATAGCCAGTCATGGGGCAGCGGGCAGGGGTTACTTGTTCCTGCCTTGCTCTGTCCCACTGTGGGCGCTTGGAGAGGTCTACACTGCAAATTAGACACCGGTGCCTAGCCCGGGCCAGCCCACTCGGACTCGGCTCAGGCTGCAAGGCCATGTCATTGCAATAGAGATGTGAGGCTTGGGCTGCAGCCAGAGCTGTGGGACCATCTCACTTCTCCGGGTGCTAAGGTCCGGACTCCAGCATAGAAGCCTGAACTGGAAAGAAACAGCCTCTCCGCCCAAGCCTTCTGGCCGGGGAGCAACAGGTCAGCGGGGCCCAGAGATTCAGGTGGAATAAAGTTCAGTAATTGCACCAGGCACTGGCATAAACTCCAGCCAGACAAAGAGCCCAGCACATACACTGAGTTTCACTCCGGTGAGGTGGCTGTCATCATCCTCATTATTATTAATGAGATTCATTATTTGTCATCCCCCCTTTTACAGAGGGGAAGTGGAGGCCAGAGGGCTTGTGTCCTGTAGGGGGCAGTAGGTGGTTGCAATGAGTTCTGAGCACGTCTTATGGTCTTGTCTACATGAGAAAGTTGCATCGCTTTTATTCAAGATGTGATCTTTTTAACACCCATTTAGTTAACCCAATGCATATCCCTGTGTGCATGCTCTTACTCTAGGCTTGACAAAGCCCTGGCTGGGTTGATTTAGTTGGGATTGGTCCTGCCTAGAGCAGGGGGCTGGACTTGATGACCTTCTGAGGACTCTTCCAGTTCTATGATTCTATGATACTCTGATTTAAGGGGATCTGATTTTGACTTAGCTTAACCAATTCCCAGTCCAACTGGATCTAAACCAAAATAAAGCTTAACCAAAAGTTAGGGTGGTTAAACACTGGAATAAATTGCCTAGGGAGGTTGTGGAATCTCCATCCCTGGAGATATTGAAGAGCAGGTGAGACAGACACCTGTCCGGGATAGATGGTGCTTGGTCCTGCCATGAGGGCAGGGGACTGGATTTGATCTCTCAAGGTCACTTCCAGATCTAGTGTTCTGTGATTCTGTGATTCTATGAAAACTGGTTTAATAAAAGCATCCTGACAGGGTTTGCACCAGTTCGACTGAACTAGCTTTAAATCACACTGTAAGTTAAACTGGTGCAACTCTCTCATGTAGACCAGCCTGATTGCAGTTGATGTGGTGAGGGCCCAGGAGAGAAGACTAGAGTAGAAAAAATAAAAAAGGGGATTATGTAAGTCAAAGCAGCCCCCAATGTGTGCGCACAGCTGGATTCTGCTCTCAGTCACATGGTGTAAACGTGCAGCAACTGTTGGTTTCCGTGGCGTTAGTTGAGATTTGCCGCACTGACACCAGGAACAGAATCTGGCCCCACATGCTTATTCCCTCTTCCAGTCGCTTGGCAACTGACTTTCACCCATTCACCGATGGGGAATTTACACCCCTTCTGAATTTGTCCTGGCCAAGCTCACATGACCAGAACTCAGTCCTGAGGCCCAGCTGCAACTGCTAGGCTTTGCCACCCTTTTTTACTGAAATGTCCATAACAAGCTCCTTTCACAGTCTACTTTGAACAAAATGTTCCAAAGCACCTAAATCCCATTGACCTCTAGTGAGACTTAGGCTCCTAAGAGCCAGATTTTCAAAGGTTGATGCAGTTGATGCCAAGCACCCCTGGAAGTTAAGCACTTAAATATATTTGGGGATCTGGGCATAGCTGCCCAAAGATTCAGGCAAATGCCTAGCTGGATTTTCAAAAACATCTGTGCAGATTA
This sequence comes from Pelodiscus sinensis, assembly GCF_052426305.1. Taxonomy (NCBI): domain Eukaryota; kingdom Metazoa; phylum Chordata; order Testudines; family Trionychidae; genus Pelodiscus; species Pelodiscus sinensis. The sequence goes on along the minus strand of NC_143079.1, from coordinate 6,820,248 downwards.
AGCATCTAACTCTCCTTAATTTCAGTGAGAGTAAGGCAATTTACCTACTGAGGTGCTTTGAAAAATCGTTTTAGGTGACTTAATGGATTTTTAGGTGCTGAAACAACTCCAAAAATCTGTCCCAAACACCCTGCTATATAAAGCTCTTTAGGTGGTCGTGTGTTCTCTTCCAAAAAAAACCCCAAACACCTAGGAGTCTAATTTCACTGACAGTTAATGGAATTTAGAGCTCTTATGTGCCTGAATCCCCTTTGAAAATTAGATGTGGGCTCCTAAATCCATTGGGCACCTCGACAGCTTTAAAGTTCTGGGCCTAAATTCCTCAGTCACTTCAGAAAATGGGATTAAGGCTTCTTGAGCTCTTTGGAAAATTCCCTTATTTAAGATAAGAAACCAGCAGCCAGCTTTAAAGTGACTTTTATCTGCTCTGTATTCAGCCTGTACCTCTGAAGGGTTTGGGTTATTAAGTGCAACATTCAGACCCTACTACACTCATTCCCCTAGATTAAAAATTTTGCAAAGGGCCAAACACAGACTTGATTTATGTTTATTTTATTTAGCTAATAACCTACAACATCTCTTTCTCTGGGGCATCAGGGTGCATCAGACAGACATTAATTTGAATTATAACTATGCCGGATATTTATTTTGTAATATATTTTATGGTGGTTTTCACCATTTATAACGATCCAGAGGACAGGCACAGGCACAGTAAGAAAATGCTGTTACTGTGCTAACAATCATAAGAGCAATCAGGGTAGATTGTTGAATGCGCTGACCCTGGGAACATAAAGGTAAGCGTCTCTTTAAAGCTTACACCACCCTGCAGCCAAAGGAGCTCTGGCGCTAACCTTGGCGAGTGACTAGAAGCAAAAGAAAAGCAAAAGAGCTGTCCAGTGCTTGAAAGATCCCTCTGCTCCCCAAGATGCGGCATTGAACTGAATCCAGTGCCCCAGCAATTGTGCTAGGGGGTGCTGTGCTCCAGCAGATGCTGTCAAAATCCAGGTCGTGCCCCCCTCTTCAAACACTCCGTGGTTCATTTCACAAGAGAGCTAGTGTACCGGCCAAATTCCAACTTAGCAATGACAACCTGTCTCCTGAACTTCCCAGGCTGTTTCAGATGGAAATAGGATTCCAATTCCACCCCACCTACCATCCTTTCGTAATCCTGCTGCTGCAGAGCAGCTGCCACATTCCCCCCCCCCCAGAGGTGGCTGCATTTAAGTGGCACGGGACTCCCCGCCAGACGGGAATGCTGCGAAGTTAAATTGATTCCTACTGGTGCAGCACTGTCACTGCGCAAAGGGCTACAGAGATGCAGAGTTTTGTTATTATTTTATTAATGTCCAGATGAGAAAGAACGTTGGGATCTTTCAGGGTAAAATAAACGCATGCTGGGATGATTATTTTTATTGTGCAGCGCAATGCTCATTGGACATTAACACGGATTATTAGTAGATGTGGCAGAAATGCAGATCCCCTAGATGCACAAGGAAGAAGAAGAGTAAACAGCCCCTGCGAGGCACAGGAAAAGCTAGCGCGTGTGATTGACTAGAGGAGCGTATGTTGCTCGTGGACTGTCGCAGGAGCTAGGGTAGCTCCATAGAGCCATTTGGCTCGAATCCTCCTGCTTATGGGCTTGTCTACATGGCGAGTTACTGCACAGCAAGCCAGGCTGTTGTTCTGCAGCGCACCAGCTTGCTGTGCAGTAACATCCCATGAGGAAACTTCTACAGCGTGCTGCAAACTTCAGAGAATGGCTGAAGGTAGCAAGCCAAAGCACGTTCTAAGACTTCCACTGCTCTGTAGCGGCCTCCAACCCAAGATGTTCCCGCGAGGCTAGCTAGGGTGCAGTGGCTTCACACTCTGGTTTGCCACTCAGTAACTCACCAGGTAGACCAACCCTATAACTGGCCCATATCTGCATGCTTGGATGGCTGCACACTGTCGATGGTATTCTTGAGGTGAAGGCACACGGGTGGGAGTCTGGAGTTCTCCTATTGGCTCAACCACATGCTCTGTGATGGTGCAAAGGACATTTCACCTCCCCATCCCTTGGTAAAGCAGGGGCTGACCATCCTTCCTGACCTTGCGAGGAGGATGCGTTAATGTCTGCAACGCCCGTTGAGATCTGCGCCCCTGCACCGCACAGGGAGCTGTCTTGAACATAAAGACCAGTTGCAGAAATAAGATTGGCTCTGATTCAGAAACAGCGAGGGGACGGAATGAACAATCCCAGCTGACTTGGGAGGGCCTCACAAGATGAGATGAGCAGCTGTTTAATGTGTAGGACAAATTCGACACAAACATAGTGCAAGAAAAGACCATGAAAGATGGAAAATGAAGCATGCCAAAGTCGGGAGATGATATTAAGGTAGCCTTATCTCTGCTTCTTGTGTGTCTGAATTATTTCAAGCCTTCACATCCAGTGAAATCAATGGGAGTCTTTCTATTGACTTTAATGAGTATTACATTTGGCTCTCAGGTCATCTTTAGATCAGGTTTACACTGGAGGAGAAAGTTGATTTAAGAGAGTGTTTCTCAACCTTTTTTTATAAAGTACCCCTTTTTAAAAAAAAAATTATAAGTACCCTCAGTACCTACAGTTTTCAGACACACAACATTTTTTTCTACCATTGCAACACATTTGTGTAAACAACTTGGCTGTGTCTAGACTGCACCCCTTTTGTGGAAAAGGGATGCAGATTAGACACAGCGCAATTGCAAATGAAGCGGGGATTTAAATCTCCCCCGCTTCATTTGCATGAACATGGCTGCTGCTTTTTTCCGGCTCAGGGCTTTGCCGGCAAAAAGCGCCAGTCTAGACGGGGATCTTTCGGAAAATAAAGCCTTTTCCAAAAGATCCCGGGAATAAGGGATCTTGGGTGGGCAATGAAATTTTTGGGTGTAAAATGTACAAAAATAATAAAGCTCTGTAAAACTTAAAACAAAAATTCAGTTTTCTCCAAATTTCAGTTGTGTTGACGTATCCCCCAGACTTCTCTCTAGTACCCCTAAGGGAACTTGTACCTCTGGTTGAGAATTGGTCTTGAATCCTGAAACACCAAGTTTTCAGCAGAAATGTCCACTCTGTTCAAATATTCAGGCACGCCCATTGTCAATGCAGGGATAGTCATTTTCATGGTTGAACACAGCCCAGCAGATGTACTAAAATATGGCCAAATCGAATCTGATTTTCTCCAAACTGGTGTAAAGCATATTTACTATCTGTGGACTATGAGCTCACCAAATTTCAAGTTTTCGTCACCTTCCATTAAGGTGCTGGAACCATTTTAAAGACAAAATTTCTTAGTCAAAACATTGTGTCTTTTTCACTCCTTTGGTGCCTATAAATGGCTCTGTCTTTTTTCTTTTTTTTTTTTTTAAGTAAACGTTCACACACACAAAATCACTCCCTGACTGACAGCAAACATCACACATTTCAACCACCTAGGTGAAACTCTGAGAAAGTTAGAAGTAACTAGAAGCAATGGGCATGTGTAGGCAACTTTAATTACAGGCTTTATTACACATTCCTCCTATTAGAAAAGGAAATGTTGCTTCACACAGCTAGTGGTCAGCTTGAAAACCTGGCTGCCCTAGGAGGTCATTGAGTCAAATGCTGCGGCTGGGTTACTTCTTTTCATAGAGGGAGGATTTTACTATTCTATGGAAATGAGAAATCAACTCTCGTGCCCCAGAGCATTAGCTGACCAATACAAGGACGAGGCAGGAAATTACGCCCATGCATAGAGCATTGTACATTGAACCAGGTGTATTATGGGTAGTGTCACATATTCCTCAGACATCACGGATTGTTCATGATAGAGGCGGGATACTGGGCTTGACGGGGCTGGCACAGTGATCCAACAGCCACGTTTTTTAAAGGAGACGAGTGATTTGAGGAACGTGGGTGTTTTAGCTGAGGTAAAAGGTTGTCGTTCCATCAGTGAAAGGCTGCACGTAGCTGCTCAGCCCGGACACTGTCTGTTTAAGGCAGCGGTGACCAACCTGCGGTTGTGTGTGTGGCCCACAAGACCTTTTGGGTACCACATGCAGAGTGCTGGTTTCCATCCATGTAGAGTTTTTTTCCTGCCGTTATTACTACAGTGGCACGCACGGGCAGGTGGAGTGAGGGGCGTGCGGATCGGTTCAGTCGGCACCCTGCAAATTCAAGGTACAATGAGCGAATCCACCCTCTCCCGACAACCTTGCAGCCCCCTGAGAGGAAGGAAGGCCAGTCTCTAGCCAACGTTGCCCCTCACTGCTTGGTATCTCAGGCTGGACCCCTTCAAAAATCACAAGGTACTTTTGAAATCCTTGGCCAGGGTCCCTGCCTAGTGTAGCTCGCCTGTGGAGCCAAACTCCCTTTCGATGCTGTCCCGGCCAGCTTAGCAGCAGCAAAGAGGTTAAAGGAGGCACCTTGCCGATATCGCTGTCTCCTTGCCAGACCGGTTCCTGGGAGCGCGGCAACATCCTGTGAACAAATAACGCCCGCAGCAAAGGCCTGCGAAGCCACCCAAACCCCATCATGTGGAACCACACAGCTGTCTCTGGGACAAGCAGGGATATTCAGGTTTCCCCAGGAGCAGCGCTGCCTTCTCCTCCATTAAGCCGCCGCGCTGGCATGCCGACAGATTAGCAATAAGCCCGCCACATGGCCATGGTGGGACGCAGCACTGAATGGAGCGTAGCGAGACCCAGCCGAGAGAAGCAGGAGGCTCTTGAGCCAGATTAATCTCCTGTCATTTACATTCATTAAAACCAATTCGCTCGAGATGCAGCAAAGCCGAGTAATTAGCGCCAGGCGGAAAGTTATCCCAACATTGCCAGGCGTCTAAGAGGATAAGATAAGTCTGGCCTAGGGTGACCGGCCGCTCCAATATTATCAGGACCATCCCGATATTAGCGGCTTTGTCTTATTTATGCAACTAGACCTGGGAAATAAAAATGTCCTGTGTGTTTGGTTTTTTTTACACTGGCCGTTCTTGAAGCCACACTCAATTCTGACCTATCCCGTGTCTTTCCTGCTGTCGCCAAAGGTCTAACTCTCCCCCTGGTGTGAATCAGGAGTCACTTCACTGGAGTCCCAATAAGGTAAAACCAGTCTGAGAGAAAAGATAGGCCCTTGTGTTCCTTTATCCTCACTGGTTTGTGGTATGGAGAGGCCCCAGCCCACAGTATGGAATAATCAGAAGTCAGGCCTCTGAAAATTATGAAATTGGCTTTAAAATCATATGATTTTTTTTGGAAAATACATTGTGGGGGGGGGGGTTTATTTGGCTTCAGGTGTTGAGCCTTTTAAGGTCACCTAGCTCATGGTCTCCAGATTTTCTCTGCGGCTACAAGAGCTGGGAAATTGGCATTTGCAATGAAAGCCAAGAGTCTCATGTATACAGCTGGCTTCAGGAGCTGGGGCTTTAGGAATAGCAGCAATCATTGTGAGGCTCACGATAATATCAGGACAGTTGGCAATATTGATTTTATTTCCGCAAGTGAATGGCTTTTAAGTGTATACATGGGTTAGTGGTTAGTACAAGAGGTGCAGAATCCAATCTCTAGGGAAGAGAACACAAAGTGAGGAAGCAAGAGGTCTGGTTTTATTCCTGCCTGTGCCACAGACTCACTGAATAACCATGGCACAGTTGCTATCTGTGCCTCAGTTTTCCTGTTAGTGAAAGAAGGGTAATGCCATATACTCACCTGTGTAAATCACTTTGAGATCTACAGGTGAGATGTGCTATTTATAGATTTCAGAGCCAGAAGGAACTGTTGCCATCAACATTCCCTCTAATTTTTCCCATCTGTGTGCGGATTTTCCCCATCCATGTGTGGAATAAATTTTGCTGCGTGCACTGAGGCATGTGCAAATGTGCACCATGCAGAGAAATACACAACACTGTCTGTGGGCACTCTGCTAGTAAGCTGGATGGCCTTGGAATCTCTCTTGAACAGCTGCCCAAGTGCACAGCTTCCGAGGTTGCCAACATTGGTTGCCACCATCTAATCAGATTTCCCATGTCCCGCAGGCCAGAGGACATGCCCAAAATCATTCCTAGAGCAGGTCTTTCAGAGAAACACCCACTCTCGATGGCAAATTTTCAGTGATTTCGTCACCTCATTCCCAACCTGAATTTTTCTAAATTCAGATTCCAGCCATTGGATTGTATTATGCCTTTCTGTGCTGGGCTGAAGAGCCTGTTATTATCTGTTTGTTCCCCATGTCGATACTTATAGACTGATCCAGTCACCTCTTAACCTTCTCTTTGTTATGTTAAATAGATCGAGCTCCGTGCGTCTATCACTATCAGGCAGATTTTCAAATCCTTTAATCATCCTTGTGGTTCCTCTCTGAACTCTCTCCAATTTATCAACATCCTGCTTGAATTGTGGGCATCAGAACTCGGCACATTACTCCAGCAGTGGTCACACCGGGAGGGAATAACAAATAACCTCTGTACTCCTGTTAGAGATTCCCCTGTTTATGCATTGAAGGATCTAAGTAGCTCTTTTGGCTACCGCCTCACACTGAGCGCTCGTGTTCAGCTGATTAGCCACGACGACCAATCCCCCCAATCTTTTTCAGAGTCTCCTATCCTGTACATATAGCCCGTGTTCTCTGTTCCTAGATGTGTGCATTTGCATTTAGCCATATTAACACACACGTTGTTTGCTTGAGCTCAGTTCACCAAGCAATCCAGATTGCTCTGTATCAATAGCTTGTCCTCTTCATTATTTACAAGTCCCTCCATTTTTTAGTCATCTGCAAACTTTCTCCATCATGATTTTATGTTTTCTTCCAGGTCAGTCATAAAAAAAGTTGAAAGAGCTTAGGGCCAAGAACCGGTCCCTTCAGGACTCGACTGGAAATGCCCCCGTTTGGCGATAATTCTCTTTTTACAATTACATTTTAAGACTATCAGCTAGCCAGGTTTTAATCCATTTAGAGTCTGCCACGTTCATTTCATATCTTGCTAGGTTTTTTTTTTAATCAAAATGCCATGCAGCCCCAAGACAAATGCCTTAGAGAAGTGTAAGCATATTACAGCAACCGGATTACCTTTATCAACCAAACTTGTAATCTCATTGAAAGAAGATAACAAGTGAGTTTGACAGGATCTATTTGCCATTCATTACATTACCCTCCTTTAATTCTGTATTAATTAAGTCCTGTATTACCTGCTCCATTATCTTGCCAGTATGATGACACCCTGACAGCCTGTCATTATCCAGGTCATCCCATTTATCCTTTATAAATGGTGGTGCAATATTAGCTTCTTCCAATCTCCTGGAGCTTCTCAGGGATTCCAAGACTTATTGAAAATCAATGGTCAGTGAGTGTCTCAGCCAGCTCTTTAAAAACTCTTGGTTGAAATTATCTGGACCTACTCATTTTAAAATGTCTCGTTTTAATAGCTGCTGTTTGCATCCACCTGAGATACTCGTGGATTGAAAAGTGTGTTGCCATATGATTTGAATACATTTTCTGTTTTTGCCCAAATACAGAACAGAAATATTTATTGAACATGTGTGCCTTTCCTGCATTATTATGAACTCTGTCATTCCATATCAGATGATTAATTATAGCATGCATCATCATCCATGCTGATTAGTCCTTCACTATAGTATTGTATCCAGTTATGGGTGCCCCATTTCAGGATTGCACCAAAGCCCCCGATCCTCCCGCCCTCTCCTCCACACACACAGGACCAAATTAGCCACTTCCAGGAACAGGCCAGCAGTGTGGGGCCAGGGCAGGCAGGGACCCTGTTGATCATGATCAGTCGGTTTCCGCTCAGCTAGATAATACTCCTGCTATGAGCGTGGGTACTGAACTAGATGGTCTCTTGAGGCCCTTCCAGTTCTAAGATTTTAGGATTCTAAGAGTCTATGATTTCCATCTAGTGAAGGACCAATACCATTGTTAGGAGTCCCTTTGTTCATAATATACTTCTTATTGTTCTTAATTCTGCTGACCATATAGTTCTCTTCATGTCACCTTGCTTCCTTTATCAGTTTTCTACAATGCCTAAGTTCCAATAGATATGCATTACTATCAACTTCCCCTTTCTTCCATTTGTTTTATATAGACAATATGTTTGAAAGCTGCCTTGACTTCCCCTCTAAGCCATGCCCATTTTTTAAGCAATGTGACCTTCTTCCTCAACTATGGGCTGGTAGCTTTGGGGGCATTTAGTAAATTGTAAACAATTCCCAATTATCGTTCACATTCTTTTAATGCATCTGACGAAGCGGGTCTTTGCCCACAAAAGCTTATCCTCCAATAAATCGGTTAGTCTAAGGTGCCACAGGACTTCTCGTTGTTTAGTCTTTTAATTAAATTCTTCATCCCAATAGATTTGGCTCAGAATTATTTGCTTTTTTTGTGAAATTGTCCCTTTTAAGGCACCAAACAGATATATAATCCCTGGCCTGGATTTTATTCTGCGTGCACATTATGAATGTGATCAAGTTATGGTCACTTGTAACTAAGCCACTATTAATTTTTTGTTCTGTGATTAGAATAATAGACTCTCAGGGCTGGAAGGAATCGTGAGAGATCAGCAAGTCCAGTCCCCTGCACTCACAGCAGGACCAAGCACCATCTCAAGACCATCCCTGATAGATGTTTGTCCAACTTGCTCTCCAATCTCCAAAACTGACAATTCCATAACTTCCATAGGCAATATATTTTAGTGTTTAACCTGCCTGACAGGAAGTTTTTCCTAATGTCTAACCTAAACCTCCCTTGCTGCATGTTAATCCCATAGCTTCTTGTGCTATCCTCAAAGGTTAAGAAGAATAATTTTCCTCCTCCCTCTTTGTAACACCCTTTTAGGTACTTGAAAATTGTAATCATGTCCCCCTCCGTCTTCTCTTTTCCACACTAAACAAACCCAGTTCTTTCAATCTTCCCTCTGAGCTCATGTTTTCTAGGTCTTTAATCATTTTTGTTGCTCTTCTCTGCATCTTCTTTGATTTGTCCACATCGTCCCTACATAACATAACATAAGAACATAAGAACGGCCGTACTGGGTCAGACCAAAGGTCCATCTAGCCCAGTATCCTGTCTGCCGACAGTGGCCAGTACCAGGTGCCCCAGAGAGGGTGGACCGAAGACAATGATCAAGCGATTTGTCTCCTGCCATCCCTCTCCAGCCTCTGACAAACAGAGGCCAGGGACACCATTTTATCCCCTGGCTAATAGCCTTTTATGGACCTAACCTCCCTGAAATGTGGTGCCCAGAACTGGTCACAAGACTCCAATTGAGGCCTAATCAGTGCAAAGTAGAGATTAGTTCCTCTATATCTACCAAGACAAAGTCAAATATAGAATTCCTTCATATTGGACACAACACAATTCGAAATAAGAAATTGTGCTTTCTCTGGGGGGATATTAATCCATAAGCATTCAAGATCATTGTCTTCTGAGTTAGCAGTGACCCAGAAACAGGTAATACCATTTTGGTCCATCTCCCCTTTTGTCCACTCGACCCTTCCTGAATAGATTCTAACCCTTGCTCTTAACATCCCTGCCATGGGCATCATGCCCCCAAGTTTCAGAAATACTAGGTGAAATGGATGCTCATCACTGAGCAATTCCAATCCCTCTTGCTTGTTACCCAGGCTACAGGCTTTAGTTAGGGTTGGTCCTGCTTTGGGCAGGGGGCTGGACTTGACCTCTTGAGGTCTCTGCCAGCCTTGGGAATCGATGATTCTAGACAGCATAGGCATGTACGGCTGTGTCTAGACTGGCAAGTTTTTCCGCAAAATCATCTGCTTTTGCGGAAAAACTTGTCCGCTGTCTACACTGGCCGCTTGAATTTCCGGAAAAGCACTGACGATCTCATGTAAGATTGTCAGTGCTTGTGCGGAAATACTATGCTGCTCCCGTTCGGGCAAAAGTCTTTTTCCGAAAAACTTTTGCGCAAAAGGGCCAGTGTAGACAGCAGAGATTTGTTTTTCGCAAAAAAGCCCCAATCGCGAAAATGGCGATCGGAGCTTTTTTGCGGAAAAGCGCATCTAGATTAGCCACAGACGCTTTTCCGCAAATAGTGCTTTTGCGGAAAAGCATCCTGCCAATCTAGACACACTTTTCCAAAAATGCTTTTAACGGAAAACTTTTCCGTTAAAAGCATTTCCGGAAAATCATGCCAGTCTAGACGTAGCCTAGGCGTTTAAAGTTGTTCTCTTCATACCCTTTGACTCTTTAATGAATTTTATTCTCAACCCCTCCATTTTGGGCTGTGTGCTCATATCGCTCCTCTGTTTACCTTCCACTTTTGTTTTTCCTTTAATGCCCTCCTGCCAGCCTGTCTCCAACATGGCAATGTGGAGACTCCTCAGGCAGAGGCGTGAGAAATATTACGGGCTCGATCTCTCGGTAGGTGTAGATCAGCCTAGCTCTGCTGAGGTCCGTAGAGCAAGGCCAGTTCACATCACCCATGATACCTGGTTCAACGTGCCTTGGACATGGAGGCCTCTGGGGCTGCCCCCTGTTCTTTCTCACGGCTGAATCTACCCCCGGTGACTGAGTAGGTGATTTGTCCATCTGCACTGGGGGAGTGCGGCAAGGCCTCTTCCCTGCTCAGCTGCAGCACAAGGAGAACTGCTGCTGGGCGAGGGTGAAATCAGCGATTTGTTGTGGTAACAGCAGCAGGCAAACTGTCGGCCGCCTGTGCTAGGGAGGCTGACAACAAGCACTCTGCCTAGGTGAGTGGCTGGTTACCGGCACCTTCTTGCATCACATGCTTGCCAGGAATGGGAGCGACTGAAAGAGCAGTGAGTAGGGCCAAGGCAGAGACTGTGGTGTGGTTGCTTCCTCTAGCTCCCGGGCATTTGCCTCGGTTGCTTCTATGGGGCATCTGCCCCTTTGCAGCTTCTGCAATGCAGCCAGCCGGCCTGTCTTAGACTTTTCAGCTTAGAAGAGAGAAAACTAAGGGGGGATTGGATAGAGGTCTATAAAATCATGACTGGTGTGCAAAAAGTGAATAAGGAAAAGTTATTTATTTATTCCCACAATATAAGAACTAGGGGTCACCACATGAAATGAATAGGCAACAGGTTTAAAACAAAGAAAAGGATGATTTTCTTCACGCGGCACACAGTCAACCTGTGGAACTCCTTGCCAGAGGATGCGGTGAAGGCTAGAACTTTAACAGGGTTCAAAAAAGAGCTAGATAGATTCATGGAGGTTAGGTCCATCAATGGCTATTAGCCAGGATGGGTAGGAATGGCCTCTGTTTGTCTGGAAATGGATGACAGGAGAGGGACCGTGTGATGATTACCTGTTGTGATCCCTCCCTCTGGGGCATCTGGCATTGGCCACTATCAGCAGACAGGCTACTGGGCTAGATGGACCTTTGGTCTGACCCAGTACGGCCGTTCTTATGTTCTTACGTCTTCTAGCCGACTTCTGCTTCAAGGTGTTTTCCTTCTGATCAATTAAATTCCAGAAGAGATCCCGTAGGGTAAACAATCTTTGAACATACAACTCCGGTGAACTAGGGGTGGTAGCAGGGGCCTGGGAGCCAGGGCAGCCAGGTTCTACTTCCTGGTTCTGGGAAGGCTCTCGACCCCCTTCCCTGCAGAGCCAGGAAGAGACCCCAGGAGCAGAACTGCCTGGGGAACCGTTTCCCAGCCTGTGAGCCCCTTCCCAGTTCCAGACTTCAGGCTGCAAGCCCCAGGTTTTGGGGAGACCCACCGCAAGAGGGAGAGCTCAGTTCTCATCAGGGTGCGGCCCAAGTTCAAGCCCCTTCCTCTGCCCGGAGTGTGCCCCAGCCCCAGGGTCTCAGGGCCCGTCTCTCGTTCTTCACCCAAGGAATGTTTATTGATGCAAAGTGAAGCAGCTACAACCCATGGGACAGAGTAACAAGCAGCCGGTGAGCAGGGCATGGGTGTTGCTGCCGGGGGTATTGCCGCACCCCTTGGCATGAAATCACGGTTCCGTGTGAGGCCTCTCCACACCCCCACTGTGCAAATGGCTCTAACGCCACTGGGTCAGGACACTCACCAGCGCTGCAGGAGTCCTAGGTTTAATTCCTCTCTCAGACTTGACCATGCATCTTCCACGTCCCACATCTGTGATCTAAACCTTGGCTTTGCCCTGTCTCGCCCTGTGGCTTTGACCAGAAATTCCACCCTAGACCACAGAAACCGTGCCGAGGAAAGCGTCGTCAAAACTGATCAATGGCCATAAAAAGTTTCAATTTCAGCAAAGCGCCATATTGCAAGTCCACAAAAAAAAAAAAAAAAAAGCTGATGGGAAATTTCCCCGAGCTCTCCCCAGGACTCTTGATGTCCAGCCCCTCTCAAGAAGAGAGATTAAAAAGACTTGGACTTTCCGTCTTAGAAAAGAGGAGACCAAGAGGGGATAGGATATAAGTCTATGAAATCGTGACTGGTGTGGAGACAGTGAATAAGGAAATGTTATTTACTTGTTCCCATTACATCAGAACCAGGGGGCACCAAATGAAATTAATAGGTAGCAGGTTTAAAATGATCAAAAGGAAGTTTTTCTTCACAGATCACACAGTCAACCTGTGGAACTCCTTGCCAGAGGATGTTGTGAAGGCTCGGACTTTAACAGGGTTCAAAAAAGAGCTAGATAGATTCATGGAGGTTTGGTCCATCAATGGCTCTTAGCCAGGATGGGTAGGAATGGTGTCCCTAGCCTCTGTGTGTCTGGAAATGGATGACGGGGAGGGATCATGTGAGGTTTACCTGTTGTGATCCCTCCCTCTGGGGCATCAGGTATTGGTCACTGTGGGCAGACAGGACACTGGGCTGGATGGGCCTTTGGTCTGACCCTGTCTGGCCATTCCTATGTATGTTCTGCTGTACCTAGAAGACTCTCGTCCTGTTGTTCACGCTCCTCCGGATAAAAGCCGCGCGAGCCAACATGCAGTGGTGCCTTGTGGACTAGCCAATACCAAGAGCCATCCGCAGGGGCCATGCCAGCGAGTGATGGGCGAGTGACCAAGTTCCAGTTTCCACCTGACAATCGCCGGCCCCTGGGCGCTGGGGCATCTCCCCCTCCCTTGCCGTGCGTGTGCGCAGACAGCAGCACCCGTGGGAGCGCACGGGTGGGCCGGCTTTCCAACCGAGTCCTGTACTGTTGCTGCTTGTTTGTCTTGCGTGCCGACAGAACAGCCTTTTGCAATGTTATGCTAGGAGCCCTGCCAGGGCCGCGTTTCCCTAGTCACCGTCTCTGATTATTTTTCCTACCTGGCTCATCTGATCAGTGTCACTTTCCGACATCACCCGGCAACTCCTGTCCGAGGTGCAGCCGTGTGTGCTATGGGGTGACACCTGCCCGTGGAATCTAAGCTCCGCCGCATTGAGCTGACCACACTGGCTAGGACACGTGCTCCCTTTCGGGACTTCAGCGAGCGCGCAAGGATCCGGGGACATGCGCCTGGTCACTTGCAAGGGGCGGGAAGGGCTAGCCCCACTCCCCCTCTACATGTAGCCAGGGTGTTTTTCGGTTTGACTCTCCTGTCTCTGTAGCTGGCCGGGGGTTGAGATGGACACTGGGTTCTCAGATGGCCCTGAGCATTAGCTCTCGTAGGTACGTGGCTGGCTGGTTCTTGCACATGTGCTCAGGGTCTAATTAGATCACCACGGGCGTGGTCAGGAAGGAATTTCCCCTCCGGGTCAGTTTGGCAGAGATGCTGGGCGGGGAGGGGGGGTTCACCTGTCTCGGCAGTGTGTGGGTGTGGGTCACGTGGCTGGGTTATCTGGGTCGCTCTCACTAACATTTCCCTGCCATTGTGGGGGCCACGGTGCACCTCAGCCCACCCTGTTCTCTGCCTGTGGCACATCGTGGCCTGGTCTCCCATTGGCTTTGGTCTCGTTTCAGTTGTGTGCAGGGGCTGGTGGCAGAGTCAACCCCGGGGGCCTTGCAATTCAAGGGGTCCAGGACTCCCGACCGCCAGCCTTGTCCTGGGCCCTTTAAATTGCCGCCGGAGCGCCACACGGCACCCTCTGATACCTCTGTGCAGTGCAGAGGGCCAGCTGCCCAGCTCCTCTACCCAAGGCCCCCGCCCCTTCTAGGAGGGTGGAGTAGCTTCCCCCAGCCCCCCATTTTGCCCAGGGGCTCACTTAGGCTGCCCTGGGCACAGTGGGGTCCCTTCTGGCCTTAAACTCTGGGGCTCTCTGCAGGCTCGGCGAGATTAGACTGTAACTAGTAACTGTTGCCAATTGTCAAATTCCTTCCTCCACCCAAAATTCACTGGAAAAATGATGGACCTCGTCCAGGAAAGAAAAGTGTTTTTGATGTTTTCTTAAATCCTGCACGTGCGTTTGAGTCCCTAGCAAAGAATTCCAGATTTCACAATGCTTAGAACTGACATGCTAAGACGGTACAGTGCCAGCCCCCGCCCTGCCCTCTCCACTGCTCACACTGTGCCAGTCCTTACCCCAGGAACAATTACACTGATACTAAGATTGTCTTCTGGTTCTGGGCCCTGGCCTGGGACTTGGGACGGCACATGGCAGTGGCTAGCGCTGACAAGGGGTCCAGGAGCTGGCCGACTCACCTAGCCTCTCCCTCTGCAAAATGGATGTGAGCTTGAGTCTTGCTCACCCTTGGGGCAGGGAGTTTCTCTTGCTGTGCGTGTGTACAGCACCTAGGGCAATTGGGCCCCTCTCCCCTGCTCTAGCACACGGCATAACGTGAGGATGGCAGAATTGGACGCTGCCGGTATGACGGCTTATCGCGATCCCTGCGTGCATAAAGAAGAGAAATGATTTGGAGAGCGGCATTGGTGATTCCTCAAAATTCATTTCAAAATAGCTTTCCGCCTTCAGAGCCTCAGCACAGGTCAGGGAGAAGGGACAGCAGGAAGCAGAGAATCCCCCCAAAACACCAGAAAACATTTTCTGCAAAACTTTGTGTAAATTCTTGACCTGTTTTGGACCCTCTCCGGGGGATGCCATCAGCAAAGGGCACTAGGACGGCGATAGTGCAATTGCAGACGGTGGCCCAGGACAGTTAGCAGCAGCAAGCGTAGGGGCCTCAATGTGGATGTGAGTCGCACTGAACAGACGCTGTTCTCTCCGCGTGCCTAGCTAGCTCTCTTTATCAGATCTCCTTTGTCTTGTGGGTATTTTTAATACGTCTCCCCCTCTCCTCCACGGTATCAGAGCATCTGGTTGGGTGTTATCACACCACTGACGAGAGAGCTGAACTGTGAAAGTCTGCAGCAGTCCAGGGGCCGGCTGTGAAATTCAAGCCTGGCTCTGGATCTCAACTACCCCAGCGTGTGAGGCATTTGGATGTGAGCTCGGCTCTGACGCAGGGAGACCTCCAGCGGGGGAAATGCTCCGGCCCGTGGGGTGAGCGTTGGGCCCTTGGTTCGCGTTAGCTTAGAGAGCTGAACCCCTCCGGCTCAGCTGTCCCTTCGGAGCAGGATCCTTGCATGGCCGAGGAGCCAGGATGTGCCTGGGACACAGGACTTGGAGAACTGATCCCATCAAAGTCAATGGGTATTCATCTTTTTATTAAAAATATCCTAGGAGTCCGAGGATCGGCGACACAAGGTCAGTTTGGAATGTGTTCGCGAACCCCTGGACTACTCTAGGGGATAAGTTCAAATTAAGATCCACAACGTCAGCTACATGAATTGCATTGCTTGAGTCGAATTTTGGCACCGTCCACGTTGCGGGAAGTCGAAGGGAGCACCCCTCTCAGTTCGACCTGGGGCTGATGAATGGGAGATTGGCCGGAAGAGCAGCAGAGGAAAAGGGGGTCTGAATGGCCGGAAATCATCACTTCCCTCGCGCCTGCCTGCGAGGAGGGGGCTCCGCAGCACCAGATTAGCTCGGCCTTTGAAGGGAGTCCCCCGTGGGCCGTTAGCCTCCCAAGATTTCTCTTCTCTCCCTCCAACTCCCCCTCCCGGCTCCAGTCTCCAGTTAGGGTTGAGTCATCAGAGACCAGCGCATCTGTGTGCAGTTCCCACACCCGGCGTTTGCGGCCCCAGTGCCAAAGAGCCCGCTGGCCTCTCTCCTCGGAGCTGAGACCCCAGCAGTGATTCCGGGTCAGAGCATGACTCAGCCCCCGGGGAACGCTGCGAGGGAGCCAATGAGAGTTCACAGGGCAGAGCCAGGGCAGCTGGTCCCTCCCCTCTGGCAAGATACAAAGTACCGTAGAAGTCAAGGGGCCAAGGCATCAGACGATTTCCTACGCCCACGAGAGCTTACGGAGCTCTGGCTTTGCTGGCGCTGGGGGGTGCTGTGGTTAGAGCCAGGGTCAGGCTTCCTGGCTCGGGGGCCTGGAAATGGCTCCTGTGTTCTCTTCCTGGCACAGGGAGGGAGTGTTATCTAGTGGCTAGAGCCAGGGTTTGAGTGCCAGGACTCCTCCGTTCTCCTCTGGTGCTGGGAAAGGAGCGTTGTCTAGTGGTTGGAGAAGAGGCCTGGAAATCAGGCCTCAGGTTCTGATCTTGAATTGGCCCCTGGCTTCCTGTATGACGTGGGGCAAGAATTTGCAGCCGGCTGTGTCTCCGAATAACACTGGGGACACAGAAATCTTTTAACTGGGCCTCCAGAGTTTCTTCGCGGAGACTAGAGAGATATTACAGTCCTGACGTTAGCAGGAGAGTCCTGTTCCCGAGTGGGGTATGTACCTCTGTGCAGGCTGGCAGCAGAGGTACACCAGCTTAGAGCTTCATGGGTTATCACCACTGCTTGTCTTTTATGGGGGTCAGAACTCAATACAGTCATTTGGGAACTGAAGACATTGAGGGAACTGGACCTAAAGTGGCTACAGGTTTCAGTTCTATGAAGGGAGGGTTAAACAGCAGCCAAAGAGCTCTGAGGCTCTTCACGAGCAACGGATGATCTACCTGCAAAAGGTCTAAATCGGGGGTCAGACTGAACCGACTTGATGCAGTTCAGAAAAATGATACTTCTTTCTGGAGGCAGCTCTCCAATGCAGAATCTTAGCTTGTCTTTCTGCCTGTCTGTTCTGTCTGTCTGTCTGTCTCTAGCCCTTAAGGCTGGGAAGGAACCCTTCAAATATGAACCAAAGCGGGGCCGTGGGAATGAGTCTGCAGACAGCCTAAAGCAATAGCCTGGAGAGGTGTGAATGGTCTCTACTCATATAAATGAAGAGGCGCACTGAATTCTGGTTAATTCTGAACTCTGGCAATGCCCTGTTATATAGAAACATCTCCGACAATTTTACTGCTAAGGAAAGAATGCAAGAAAGCAGAGAAATGCTTGTCACCGGAGCTTCGTTTTGTTATCTCGAGCGGGTGGGGCGTTTGTGGGCGGGGCTTGATTGTGGGCAGGGCTTGGAAAAGTACCACCCCTCCCCCGGTTGGCCCCCATCCTGATGCTGAGATTTGTCTAAGTCGAGATGAGCCCCTGAGGTAAAGCCCAAACCTGCATCTGGATTTTGAAACTCCAGAGGGTTGAGAGCTAAGGTTTGGACCTGCCCAATTCTCCATTAGAGTCCACAAAACTGGCCTGAAAATACCACTAGTACAGGTTTTGTGTCATGATGCTTGCAGGGGTTCGTGGCTCGCAAGCAGAAAAGTGCAGAGGGGCATAAAAATGAAAAATATTGGAAGGAGAAAAAAACCCAACCATCTGTTGTGATTAGCGTTTAATATTTATATTATAGTATCAGCCCAAGGCCTCAGTAAGGATCAGTGGCCCCGTTGTATTAAGTGATACATGTATGTAGACACTTTCCTTGCCCCAAAAAGTTTACACTCTAAGATGACAAGAGGCATTCTGCTACCGTGGTGGGGGAGAGATGGATACAATCAAATAGGTGCAATGTTGCTAGGCAGCACTATAGTTGTGATTCTTTTCTTTTCACGGCCCGTTTCACGCCTAGAGTTTGTTTGGGGACGGCATGGTTCTTAGCCCATGGAGGCTGGCTTACCCCTCCTTAGACTTTCCCCTGTGTCAGTGAAAGCCAGTTTGTAAAATCCTGACTTCCTTATAAAGATAACAAGGAGAGAAAAGCTTCAAAAATCTGGTCGGCTGGAGCCGCCTCTCCCCTTCGAGCTAACATGCTCTACTCAAGCCGTGCAGAAATCACCTTATTTGTTTGGGGATTAACTTCCCCAGTTTACTAATTGTTCTTTCATCATCACAGCCTAATATAGGGACAGCGCAGCAGCTTCGGCAGGAACTCGGAGCCCAGCAGTGCAAACTGCAGTTCACCAAGCAGCTGCAAATGCCAGGAGCTAACAGCTGGGCTCCATCCTGCTGTCTCTCCTTGCAAAGTCTTTCTTGTTTACTGGTGTCCCAGCTGTTGGCTCGGGGCAGGGTGGAGAGGGGAAAGGGAGACCGAGTTCTATCTGGGAGTGAATAACAAGCCAGCCCTGTTCTTATTCACAAACCTCAGTCCAATCAGTCATCTGTTTGTTCTGGTCTCCTGCCAGCTATTGTGTTGATTCCCACACCCACTTTCCCTAACCTAGAGTCCCTGCCTTCGCGCATTTCTCTCTCCACCGATCCCCTTCCTCGCCGCCTCCTCCCCCTTCCTCAGATGGGATCGGGCATGTTCCAGAAAAGATTTATGAAGAGGAAAACAAAATGTGACTCATTCAACGGGGAGCGGACTCCGCCGAGGGCCCGAGCGGACCTACCTCAGCGCCTCAGGGCTCCCTGGCCATTTGCAGGACCGGGCGCTGGAATGCGCTGTTCTGCCTGGCAAAGAGCCACCCTGGATGACAGGCTGGTCTCCTGCCAAGCCGAGGCGCTCGCTGTGTTTTATTCACACCGTCCAGGAGCTCCCGCCAAATCCTGACCAGGAGGCATCTCGGGATGTGCTGGGACCGCTTACCTCAGGGTTACTCAACACATGGCCCGCGGGCCGCCTGTAGCCTGCAGCCCGTTTGCTTGTGGGCTGCAGTGCGGTTGGGGTTTACGCGGGGCTCAACACTTGGCCCGCGGGGGGGGAGCCAACACAAAAAAGCAGTCAATATGCTGGTCTCCTTTCGCGCTGCGTTTTAGTCGTTCAATTCCTGGACTGTCATTGCTCATTAAAAGTGCTGGAAATCGGGTCAATGTTGCATTTTATTAATATCAGCAGAACTGACTTCAGTGGGGCCTGCGTGTTGTGTAGTCTCATCTTAATCATTGTATTCATGCCCATCAGTGTGAAAGAAGCTATTTGCATATATTTGCATGTATATGCAACCACACTTCTTCTTCGGGTAGTGTCCCTGTGGGTGCTCCACTGTGGGTGTCAGGCTCGTCCCAGCGCCGCCATTCGGAGATGTTTCAGCTGTTGTTCGCCGCACTGCGCATGCGTGGAGGCCATCTTGCGGCTTTTCGCACCGTTTCTGCTTGCACAGTCCGGCCCTGCCAGTTCCTCTCGACCGTCGAGGTCTGCAAAACAAAACAAGAGACGCCGAAGAGGGGAGAAGGGTGGGTCGTGGACCATCATGGTTTGTGCCGGTGCCGTTGGTGCCTGGATTGAAGCTTCAGCGGACTCCATTGGCTCCCTCGGTGCTGGCATCGGTGCCAAGGGGCTGGGCACCGAGCGCACGGTTACTGTTTCTCTCGGTGCCGGAGGCACCACAGAGAGGCCAGGTGCTGGAGCACCCGCGGGGACACACACCTCGAAGAACCTTCGTTACTGCACAAGGTGAGTAACTTCTTCAGTTGCGACCCTTGGCATGTGCTGAGTGTCATTGTGGCCCCAGGGCTTCCAACGTTGAGTAGCCCTGACTTACCCCTTCCCTTTTTCCATAGCACTAACATTACACACCAAGCTCTTTGGGACAAGGAGGCTTTCTTTGCCGGGTGTTTGTACAGCACCCGGCACCACCAGGCCCTGATCCCTTTATGACAGTCATACCTGAAAGGCCCACTTGAGATCGGGGACCCATGTTGGCACGGCACAGATGGATGGCAGGGGAGACAGCACCTGCTCCAGGAAGTTTGCAGTCAAAGCAGACCGAGGATTATTAGCCCCGTTTGACTGAGTGGGAAATGAGATGCCAGGCTGGATTCTGAGATAAGCACCTTCCCCATCCGGGCCAGGTCTTCAAAGGAGCCCAACTCCCATTAAGATACCCACATAAGGGCCTGATTTCCTCGGCCACCAGCAATGACGGGCGGGCAGATTTTCAAGAGGGCCTGGTGTAACGCCAACGGGCAGAATCAAACCCGGGACCTGGGGAGGTTGGTGCATGACCTGCCACAGCTGGCGCTCAGCTCAGGCTGTAGAGCACCCGCGTTCTTTCTCTCTGCAAGTGGTCTCGGTGCCATTGCATGGGGCAATGCCATACCCAGGTGGTGGATGGGTTGCACCAGCACCCAGTGTGCTGGGCTCCTTGGAAAAGCAGGCCCCAGCTGGCTTCAACCAAGAGCTGATCCGCGATCTCCCCGAGTTCAACGCCGAGGCCTTAATCACAAGCTTTGTGATTCGCCAGACTTTCCTTCTTCGGGGTCCCCAGGTGGGCGTGCAAAGGGTAATGTACTAAACTGGCCTCCCTTTGGGGTTCATCTGCACCAGCACGACATCCCCCGTCTCTTCCGGCCCCCTCTGCTGCACGGAGGTTGGGAATTTTTAGCTGTCCCGGTTGCATGTCACAGCCCAGATCCTCGGGAGGAAAAAAGGACGCTCAGCTCAAATGGTGCCATTAAGAAATATTAATGCTCTCATCAAAGGGTATTTAATAAACATGGCAGCACACCAGTGTCCATTAGCTCAGGAGCCACGGCGGCTGTGCAGCAGCACACAGCACACCACGGGCAGTTCCAGCTCAGTAGCCTCCAAGCGGACAGCCTGGAGACAGAGCTATTAAACTAACATTGGCACATCCCGGGTGGCACGGTCGCCCCAGAGCCCCACATCTCTGCCTCATGCACTCAACTGCTCCAGCCAGCACTAGGGAAACAGGCCTCTCCAAAGTCCTTTGCAAGGATGTCAGTCTGCACAGCCCCCACGGAGGCCTGCTTCTCTTAAGAGCGTTACTGATTTTGCAGCAGCCAAGTCTGTACTAGACACCCCCACCCTGACTCTGGATGAGTTGGGAACCCAATGGGACCATGCCTGAGATGTGGGTGGGAGGGACTAGAACCTGCAACCCTGTCCTCCCTAGGTTAACACACTAGGCCACACCCACCACCTTACTGTCAGGGCAAAAACTAGGGGTGAGGAACCACAGGCCTTGGGGGCCCCCGGCTTGCCCGCACTGGCGCTCCAGCCCCCTACTGTCCCACCATGGCGCTGGAGCACACAAAATTGACTAGCGTGGGCCCCCCTAGGTGCTGGGTGCGAGGGGAACGTGGGGAGTGTCTTTCTCCTCAGTCAGAGCCCACATCAGCAAGGGGCTTGGGGGCTTTTTCTCACTTGTGTGCGACTCCCGACTGATTTTTCTGTGGGTCCGTGGCCCCCAACCCAAAAAATGTTCCCCACATCTGGCCCAAACCAATGAGATTTAGGCTTCTAAATCACCGAGACTCTTCTTAAAATTGTACCCCCTGACTCACCCGTGTTCCCCCCCACACATATGTACACCCGTGCACGCTCTAACCCACCCAGGGCCTGGCCTAGCATGAGTTTCTAATACCACACAAAGACTGGTCGTGGGAAGGTAGTCCCCATAGATGCTGCTCAGGGAGACACAGTAGGTGTCTGCTAGCCACAGATGTGGTCCACAGTAGCTCTGCCAGCCACAGATATGGTCGATTGGGCAGCAGGCGTAGTTTCCCCAAGGTTGGGCAGTGGAGGCCCTAAGGAAGTGGAGCAAATCTAAGCTACGTCTGCCCCGTCTGGGGGCCATTCTCCGGAGAATGGTTTCCTGCCTCCGAGGACCTTAGAGAAGGCTGTGGAAAAGACGTGGGACCAAGCTGCCTAAAAGAAACCCCCCGTGCCCACTAGAATCTCGGCCTGAGGCAGGCGCTCGGGGCTCAGTCCGTGCTCAGTATTAGCAGCACGATGAACCCTGAGGCCTTTGAAGTGTGGTGGCCCTCCAGCACCTCCCCGGGGATTTCCAAAACCCGCTGCGAGTTCAGGATCCTCCGGGGCCCTTATCACCGGGTTTGGGGTTGAGGGTTTTTTTAACCCCAACGAGAACTGGCACATGCCACCTCAGCTCAGAGAAGGGGGGCCTGTTCGCTTTATATACGGCGCCGAGCTGCCTCCTGTCACCAAGGCCGGCTGGCACAGGTGTATGTCGTTTTTATTTTGCCCTCCTAATTTCCTTCGCCTCCCCTCGGCCCCCTGAGCTAACGATCTCATTGGATTATTGTAGCACTTTCCCTCTCCGCCCCTTGTTTACTCCACTTGTCGAGGCTCATGTTACGGAGGCATGGCAGAGACTGGACACTTCTCCCTCCTACTCAGACCTCCTCCCTCTCTTGTGCTGCATCAGAACAAAGTGCATCGGTGCAAAAAAAAACCCCATCAGCGCTTTAGAAGGTGCAATTCGAAAGACACGGAACAGGGCAGCACGGCATCAAGCAATATTCCCTCTAATTTTTTCCATCCATGTGCGGAATACATTTTAGATGCACCGAGACATCTGTGGATGTGCACCACCCATAGAAACACAAAACCTAGCTTGCGGGCGCTCTGCTCATCAGCGGAGCAGCATGTGAATCGCTCCTGAGCAGCCCCCCACAAGCACCCGGCCTACAGGGAACGTCGGTGTTAAGCCCAAGCTGTTTAATTGTGCGATTGTTTCCTTTCGGGAGCTCCACACCCACCGGAGGCACCGACATCTCGAAGCATGAGTCTCCGCAGGGTGCCGGCGTATCTCCAGGCACCAGCTGTGCCCTGTGGTTACCTGGAAAAAGCCAGCGGCTTCCCCTTGCGCTTGGCAGTGCTGCCTTTGGTGCACAGCGCCCTGTGCCATCAGCGAGTGGCACTTGACAGTGCTCACGGGGGAGCCGGCGACCCCTGGCGGTGTCGCTCCGTGCCCGCGTGAAAAGGAGGCACCTGCCACTTCTCTCCGAGTTGGGGGGGGGGGGGTGGGAAGCCAGACTCCCACCTCCGCCTGCCCAGGAAAGAGGGGGGGAGTGATTGATTCCTCCTGGCAAATGGGAAGAGGTGGGTGAAGAGATTAAATCATCTCTCCCGCGCGCACCGAAATGTGCTGCTGACCCTGTGCTCCGGCGGGGTCAGGAGGAGCTGGCAACCCGGCCCCGGCGGAGGCCCGAGTGGGCGGGCAGTTTGCAGTCAATAATTGAAGAGGAATGAGGAAGCTGGGACCCCGTTCGCCCCGGGAAGTGGGGGGGGCTGCCGTCCTCCCGGGGCGGAAAGCTCTGGTGCTGGCCAGCTCGACTCCCTCCAGGAGAACGCAGGCATCCCACCAGGGCGCCCAGCCAGGCAGCCCGGCTAATGGGAGCTCCGCGGGGCCAGCGGGGCTGGGTGTGACGCCCGGCACGGACATGGCTCCCCAGGGGCTGCGACCAGGCTCTCCCCCAAGCAGAGCTGTGTTGCCTGTTCCCATGCGGCTAGGCAGCGAGTGGATCAGCAGCCCGGCATGCCTTGGAGGTGCCTGGGCAGCATCTTCTCCAAGCTGGCATGAGAGCTTCCCCCTTCCTCGGGCTAGATTCTGCTCCCCACAGCTGCAAACCCAGAGCGACTCTGACGCTCGGACGCTGGTGGAACGAAGAGCAGAATTGGCTCCTTGGCTTTTCAATCCGGCCTTCTTGCTGCCTCTTTTGTAGCCAACAGCCCTGCCCCTCCAGCCCCAATGTGCTTTTGCTCTTCTCCCTTCTCACACGGAGCCCGATCCTCAGATCCAGCATGAGGCCAGATTGCACCTCCCCCGGGACCCTGGGCTGGCTGGGCGGCCCTTGTTGTCCTTATTTCACTGCCAAGGAAGCGCCCCGGCACAGAGAGGACGGCTCGGACTCCCAACCAGCCGTGGCAGGCGCAGGAACGGAACGCTGCTCCCCTGCTCCCAGTCCCAAGACCAACCCTCTGCTGAACATAAAGGGCCCTCAGTTTCTGGCATCGGAGATGCAGCCCTCACTCCTGATCTTGGAGCGGGGGGCCCAGCTGTGAACTGGGAGGGGTCACGTGTTGAGTGTGGGCCTAGAATCGGTTTCAGCTCGGAACGTGCCCCTTGCCTCCTTCGCGACTAACATCTGTTTGTTCAGCGTCCTGTAGCTGCGCCATTGCAGCCTTTCAGAAATCGCTGCCTAAGAGGACCCACGTTCTCAGAGGGGCCCTGAGCAGCCCCAGCACCTGCCACCCACTTTGCGTTGTGAGCGCAGGCAGGTGTCTTGTGTCCCACGGGTGCAGAGCACTGTGTGGCCTCGCTAGAGCCATGCGCTGAGCCCGAGCGGCTGGGCCTTTCCTGAAATCAGCCAGTTTCACGTCAGGCAGAGTTGTTAATAGGCTTGCCAGATGCTTTCAACGAAAATCCCAAACACGGCAAACTTGGTTGAGCAAAAAAAAAAAGTTGCTGCGCCTTTAAATGGCCCTGCACTCCTCAATCCCCCGCCATATGCTGTCCCAGGCTTCAATCGAGGGAAACAGGAAATACTAGACATGTCCAATATTTTCTGGGGTTTTTTTATTGGATGGGGAAGCCAAATACTGAACAGTCTGGGCAAAAACCGGACACCTGGCAACCCTTGCTGTTACTGGCAGATTGGAGCATTAAAAAAGACAACAGAATTTCCATGGGATGCTCCACACAGTCCTTTCAATGCGCCCTCCCCCATGTCCTTACATGGCTTTGGAAAAGAGGCCTGCATAAGAGCGACCCAAGCAGTGAAATTCAGCCAGGCATGGTCAGGTGCCCAAAGACAACCCTCTGCCATCAGACAACGTTCCAGCATTGCTCTCCCTGGATACATTGCTCCGTGCATTGGGACGCCGCAGCCGTAGCGCTCCTGCCTTTGTCTGGCATGCTTTGTTTCTTTCTTGTGATGGGCAAGTAAAATATTAGGCTGAGATTTTGCAAAGTGATGAGTGATTTTGGGTGCTTCAGGGGTTTTTGGCCAGGGGGTAAGGGGAGGAACGTGACACACCTGCAAGGTGCGGTATCCAGTTCTCAGCACCAGCTCTTTGCACACCCGGCCCCTCCAATCCCCGGTCGCTTTTAAAAAGGTTTCTCGTTAGCACTTTTATGATCAGCAGGATGGAATGGGTGCCTGAGGAAACGTGCCAAGGCTGGTGACATTTCACCAGGCATTGCCAAACGAATTCACAGAAATTCAGAGGGTGTTTGCAATACAATGAACTTTACTATGCACCGTGAATCCGGGTGGCTGTTCTCCTCCCCAAATGACTCAATGAAGATCTGGCTCCTAGTATTTTTGGAAAGGGTGAAGCTTGATCCAGCACTCCTGGGAGTCAGATGCTTTCTATTTGCAGTCATCTGATGCTCCTTGAATTGCTAATTGCTGACTGCTAGGGCAGGTTGAGGCAAAGGTACATTAGCAGCGCTGGTGTGTGGGGGCAGGCCTGGAAGAACGTGGGTTGTTCTAGCTGAGTGTTTAGACCCGTTGGCAGAGCTGGGTGGGAGGGCTAGGACTAGAATAGCTGTGGGGATTACGGTTCCAGACCTGGGGGAGGCGGGGAAGCAGGACTGAGGGGCATTGGCGGACTGGTTGTGGGGTGTTTGCACAGCATTGGCTTGTGCACCGCTTGGCCCACCCAACCCCACCTGTGAGTGCTGTTTGCTGCTTTGCCACGTGTGTTTTGGTCTCAACTCTCCCTGAATGCAGCAATGCCAGCGGGAGGAGTGAGAGAGAAAGTGGTGAGCTGCAGAGAAGCAAGGGCCATTGCATTATGGTTGGACACCGTAACTGACTTGTCCTGGAGGTGCTCTTGCAAGGGTTTTGAAATGCTCGTTCGAGATCATCCCAGAAGACAGCCACAGGCATCCCATCCCATGAGGTGCACAACGGCTTTGCACGGCAGATTTCCATTTCTCAACATGGTCTCAACATGCAGCGAGGGAGGTCTAGGTTGGATTAGGAAAAACTCTTTCCCTAGGAGGGTGGGGAAGCACTGGGCTGGGTTCCTTAGGGAGGGGGTGGAATCTCCATCCCTAGAGCAGGGGTCACCAACCAGTCGATCGGGATCTACCGGTAGATCTTGGAGCCTCTGATAGGTGATCCTGACTGGTTTGGGCAGAAACCTATCACTTCAGCTGCCCCTCCACCCACTGTCATGCTGCTCCTGCCCTCTGCCTTGGAACTGCCCCCCCTGGAGCCTCCTGCTTGCTGTGCAGGGTGTGGGAGGAAGAAGAGGGGGAGTGCTGATGTCAGGGTGTCTCTCCTCCCCCCACTTCTGTACTCTAACGCCACACAGAGAGCCTGCCTTAACTCCACTGTTCCACCACCCAGAAGTTATATATCAGAGGGAGGGATAGCTTGGTGGTTTGAGCATTGGCCTGCTAAACTCAGCGTTGTGAGCTCAATCCCTGAGGGGCCATTTAGAGAGTGGGGCAAATCTGTGAGGGATGGTACTTGGTCCTGCTGTGAGGGAAATGGACTGGACTCGATGACCTCTCAAGGTCCCTTCCAGCTCTATGAGAGAGGTATATCTCCATATGGGTATGTCTACACTACCTTCCTAGTTCGAACTAGGAGGGTAATGTAGGCATACCGCACTTGCAAATGAAGCCCGGGGTTCGAACAAGCGGGGATTTAAAAATGGCGGCTCCCCGCTTATGCAAATGAAGCCCGGGAAATTCAAATCCCGGGCTTCATTTGCAAGTGCGGTATGCCTACATTACCCCGCTAGTTCGAACTAGCGGGGTAGTGTAGACATACCCTATGTTATTAAACAGTACCCAGCCTGAGCCCTTGTCCTAACCCTCAACCTCCTCCTGTCCCAGATGTGAGTCCCCCTGCACTCAAACTCCTTCCTAGAGCTTGCACCCTGAAAACCCTCCTGGATCCCAATCCCCCACCCTGGGCTGAGCCTAGAGCCCTTTCCACACTCCAAACCCCTTGGCTCAAGACGGTAGCCTTCAACCCTACCCAGCCTGGTGAAACTGAGTGAGGATGGGGGAAGAAGAGGGATGGGGTGACCAGGGGGAAGCTATAGAGCAAGGGTGGGGCAGGAAGGAAGTGGGGCAAGGGTATTTAGGTTTGAGGTAGAACTTACATTGCAAAAGTGATCTTGTGGTTAAAAAGGTTGGAGACCAGTGCCCTAGAAGTTTTTAAGTCTTGGCTGGGTTGATTTAGTTGGGATTGGTCCTGGTTTGGGCAGGAGACTGGATTCGATGAGTCCTGAGGTCTCTTCCAGCCCTAGGACTGTATGATCTCCTATCCACACCAAAGCTTTGGACAAGGCTTTTGCAAAGCCCACAAACACAGTCCAGATCCATTCAAGTCTACAAATGAGAAGAGCATGCCCCAGACTAGTCCCCTGACAGCAGGGTGTGTCATGCACACGTTGCCTTACGGAATCAGAGACGAAGACGGGGAGATCTTCTCTGGATCCATCAGGGGAAGCAAATCAGAGTCTGGTCCTGGGAATTGCTCTGGGGTGCTCCAAAGCACCCCAGTGTTTCCTTAAACAGTTTTCAGTGGCATACCGGTGTGCCGCGGAGAACAACAGAGTTCAAAATGGCTGCCCTTAAAGGGATAGGCGACTTTTTTTATTTTTGCTCAATAACTTTCCACCCGATCCTTTTTTTTGGTCAATAAGTTTTCCCCGCCACCATTACCGTCTTTTAATAAAATTATTGTTTGGTGTTCCTCAGTCTTAAAAAGTTTAAGAAACACTGCTCCAAATTCTTTTAGTGAATACGTGCATCTGTTCTTCATTTACCCACAAAGGGCTGGTGATTCAAATACAGCAGGCTGGCTTCCCAGGTGGTTTAAATCCACCTGGCCTAGCTATCTTCAACAGAGCGGTATCTCAGGTGGTGTAAATTGGCAGGGCTCCACTGACTTCAATAGAAGCCCGACAGTTTACACCACGCGAGGATCCGGTAAATTGCACCTGTCAGGTTCCGTAGGCATCTCTGATTCTTCACCTTCGCTCTCTGCGCTCCAGCCTGCATGCTTTCCAAAGACACCGTGACCTTCCTGCCATGGAGGGGATATTAATTAGCCCCTGCCTGCATTCCTGTGCACAGGATGGTGTCAGGGCATTAAGAGTGAGCTTTTGTAGCCTTCCCAGCATCCCGGGGCCCAGATAACAGGTCCCATGTGATCCGTCTGACAGTCCCTGTGTGCTGGCTTCAAGAGCACCGTGACAGCACAGCCTGTAATTCAGGGGCGCTCTACAATGCATCGGCTGCGGTGCACAAAGTCACTGACACTTTTAAAATATAAATTAACGAGCAAAACAGAGGCCCTGGCACGCTCGCTCCCCACCCTCCCCCTCCTTACCCACGGCAAGGAATGACATCTGTCAGGAGCGGCTGGGAGAAGGGGAAGACGAAGAAAACAAACTCCACCGAGGAAACTCGCCGGCAGCACTCAAGGGGGGCGATGTCGGAGAAGGCTCTGGCCCAGGGAGGGAGGCCGTAGCAGGTTGGATGGTGCTAACATTGAATGCCTGGGGCAGGTTCCCCGAGGTACAAGCAGCGTTTAGGGGCTTGCTTTGGGAGCTGGGCACGCAGCTTCATCCTGTGAGACCCTTGGATGAGTAAGACTGATGGGGGCTAGGCGCGCAGTGAGCTTGGTCCCCTGCTTCCTGTCTCAAAACCTCCTTCCTTTATGGTCACCCCTTCCAGCCCCCGCCCCCAGGTTTGGTTCATCCACCTGCTGTCTCTCATCAGAACCTGAACGATGAGCTTTTTACTGCCTGGCTGTACAGCACCTGACACAGCGGGGTCCTGCGTCCCCCTACAATGCACATCGTTTGCTCCGGCGAGCGGCTGCGTTTGGACATCCTGGGCGCTAACCGAATCCTTTCTGTCATTGCAGGGCATAGACCTGCGGGCTGGAAATCTAAAAGGCCGGGTGCTAACAGGTAAGCTGGGGCAGCCCAAAGCCTGCCTGTCTTACTGCCCCAAGATCTCTGGGCCATGCTACTGAACTTCTGTCGGCACGACGTGCACAGTGGCTCTGACTCTCTCACCAATGTTCCCTCTAATCGGCTCCATCCATGTGCGGAATAAATTTATATGTGCACCAAGGCATGTGTGAATGTGCACCACCAATAGAAACACAAAACACAGAGAGGCCATTGGGAGAGCTGGGCTCCTGTTCATATGGGATCTCTCTCTCCTAGGGTCAAAAGGAGACGGGGGTGGGGGAAGCAGCTAGCTCATTTCCGAGGGCACGTCCGTGGTGTTGTTCAACCAGGGAAACTTCGGGCCCAGTAAGAAGCAATCATGATGGGTCCCAAGGGAATTCTGGGCGACTCTCCCTGACTGTGAGCAGCGTTCCCTGGGCACGTCCGGCCGCGCAGGAGAGATTCCGGTGCTAATTAGCAGAGCGCCCACAGCTGGGTTTTGTGTTTCTGTTGGTGGTGCACATTCGCACGTGCCTTGGTGTACATGCAAATTTATTCCGCACAGGGATGGAGCCAATTAGAGGGAACATTGGTGAGAGAGGCAGCTGCCTTGAGGGGGAGAGGATTAAAGCCAGGAAGCACACGTGCTGGAAATGCAGGGGGTCCTTAGAGCTCTGTAGGGATATGGAGAACCCCAAGAGGGAATGTGATTGGTGGGAGCGGGGAACCCCCCCCCCCCTCCAGACATTCAAACAAAGACTCTATCGCAGGTTCTGATGCTCTTGGGCATAGTCCATACATGTCCACAAGTGGTCTCATTGACTGAAGTGGACCTCCCATGCTAGGGGTTGACCCTGCCGCCTGTCGCTGCACTATCTGGGTGCCATAAGAGCATCAGAATATGGGTCCCCACCAGCAGCCACTAGGCAATACACAGGGACAGCCGGGAGGGTCTACGCACATGGCCCACGTAGGAGTCCTATTCCACTTCAAGGGAGAAAGAGGGTTCCAGAGAATGCTGAAAATAACCCCCCTCCTACCTCCCCTCCGCGCACATTTTGATTTGCATTCAGTAAACACATGGAAAGATGTAAATAGCGAGGGATTCCCCAGCTGCAGGCTTGCACAGCGCCGCCAGCCTGAGCAGCAGAAAGGCGGCGTGGAGGGACAGTTTCACATGCTAACCAGACAACAGGTTGCTCTTTGATACCGATCTCTTGTTTAGCTGCTACAGGAAAATGAGGAGGTGTTTAAAGCATTGCAAACTTTTTCAGCCCAGAGCCAGCCAGCTGGAGCACCCTCCCCCCCTACAGTCCTCCACCTCCTCCTCCGCCCGGCTTCTTAGATTATTCACTGTAGGTGGAATGTCCCCAAATCTCTCTCGCTTTGCACTCATGTGTCAGCTACAAATGGTGCACGCTAACCGGCAGCTCCAACTGGCTCCCTGTCCGTCTCGCCCATGAGACCTTCCGGCCTGGCGTCTACGTGGTACCTCGTGGCTCACAATGGCCATCTGGAAAGCCAGGCCCTCGTTCGCCTGACCCCGTGAGCTCCCTGCATTGTTACGCCGGCTAGTACTTGTCTCCCTTTCCCCCAGAGGCAGCTATCCAGTGAACTCCAGAGCATGCTTCCATGGAGACAGATATGTCTACACTGCAGTTAGTGGCCAGCCCGTCCCAGCTGACTCAGCCTCTGGTTTTAGGAGATAGAGCAAGGGTGGGGAACCTTCCGCCTGAGGTTCCTGGATCCAGCCTCGTGGCCAACGGACGGGGAGAGCAGCCGGTTTTATTAAAAGTACAAGCTGCTATTTAACAACACGTTGAAGGGGCTCTGGAGTAGCATATAAATCACTCTCCTGTTCAGAGGAAGCCTTGACTTCTGTGCAGCAAGGGGATTTTATAAACTGGTAGGGGAATACCAACCCGTAACGGTGATGGTCTCTCCATAGCCAGCATCTATGGCCTGTCAGAGAAGCCAGCTTGATTTCAAGAGAAGAATCCTGCACAGTCCCCTATTGCCGACTTGTTTCTCACATCTGGGCCAAACTCTTCATCCGACTCGGCTTGTGGGTCTTAGCCGTTTTTTGCGCTAGCACCCTAACTACATAAGAACAGCAAGACTGGGCCAGACCAAAGATCCATCCAGCCCAGTATCCTGTCTGCCCACAGTGGCCAATGCCAGATACCCCAGAGGGGTACATCCATCTCCACCCTCTGACAAACAGAGGCTAGGGACACTGTTCCTTACTCATCCTGGCTAACAGCCATTAATGGACTTAACCTCCATGAATGTATCTAGTTCTCTTTTAAACCCTGTGATAGCCCTAGCCTTCACCGCCTCCTCAGGCAAGGAGTTCCACAGGTTGACTATGTGCCGTATGAAGAAGAATTTCCTTTTATTTGTTTTAAACCTGTTATAAACTAGGGAGTCCATTGTGCTAGGTGTTGTGTAGAAGCACAAGAGACTGCCCAGAGAAGCCTCTAGGCTAAACCAGGTGTGGACAGCCTGCGGCCCATCAGGGCTCTATATACGACCCACAAGAAATTTTGTTTCCTGATGCCCACGTGCAGGGTGGCCAGATTTCTGCTGGTTTCTGTCCACATTGTTTTTTCCTACCGGCGTTACTACAGTGACACGCACGTCAAGCTAGGGCAGGTGAGGGGAGGTGCCTGCGGCCTTGCCCACGACATTGATTGTGAGAACCGTGCGCTCTCCCCGCAGCCAATCACAGCGCTGCTACGGCTCATTCGGCACCACCCACAAATTCTAGGTACGCCATCGCAGTGAGCAAAACCGCCCTCTCCCGCCTTGAGATGAAGGAGGCCCATTCCTGTGGCCCACTCACTCGCCTCGGTTTCCCATGATGCATCTAAACAGACAAGACAGATGCAAGTCCCCAGCTTGACCACAGAGCTTTCCTTCCCCGCTGAGGTCTCGTGTGGGCAGATTTCAAAATAGTGGCAGCAAGTCACCACTGAGGGACGGGTTCATAGGCTGAGAAACAACACTTTAAAAAAAATTGACTCTCTGGCTCTAGAATCCGAACCTCAGGCTCCTCGGATCCCACAGGGAAACAGAGGAAAGGAGTGAGAATCCAGGTTTGCTGTGCAGAGCGTGAGAGATTGGTGTTTACCGGAGGGGGAGTCCGGGGGGGCAGCATTCCACAGGGTTGAAACGTGGTCCCTCCCTGGTCCAGGGAGTTTACAATCCCACACAGGCCGGAGGAGGTCAGACAAGCTGATCGCATTGGTCCCTGGTGGCCCTTGCAAGCCATGAGAAGAGGAGGCAGGAGAGCAGGGGCCGGGGACAGAGAGCAGGCAGGGCCGGGAGCCAAAATCTGAGGCTGGGGCAAGACTGTCCAGGTGAGGTGCTTGACCGTGATGCTTTGGGGGGCAGGGAAGAGGATGACGGGGAGCTCTGGGCAGGGGCAGGTTAGGCAGCTCTAGAGCTCCAGAGCTAGGGTGGGGACTGGAGAAGAGGTGGGGTCGAAGGAGAGGTTGTTTCAGTGGAGGGGAAACAAGAATGTGCTTGCAAGCAGGTGGCAAGGAGCCAGATGGGTGGAAGATAAGGGAGCGGGAGGGGCTGGGAGAAGGAAGGCAGGAGGGGAGGGGACAGGGGACACAAACGATAGGCTTTGGCAGGGACACACCTAAGATTGCATTGCATTTCTTCAGCTCTCTTTGTAACAACATGCACCTCCGAAAACCCCAGCAGGGCGGTGACTGGCCTGCCCCCACCCCTCTGTACCAACCACGGGGCCCGGGGCCTGGACTCAGAGTCTTACTGTGGAGAAAAAACCTAAAAACCAGTGAATAGTCCTGCAGCACCTTAGAGACGAACAAAACACGTAGATGGCATCACGAGCTTCCATGAGCACGAGCCACTTCTGCAGATGGCTGGAGTTATTAAAGGTCCAATTTCTAAATAAATCCAGGATGGGGGGCAGAGAAGGAGAAAGGAGGGGAAAACGGGGAAAGAAATAGTCAGTCAGAGTGTCCATGCTACATGAAGCTGATCGAGCAGGTACTAGCTGTTCTTAAGCACCCATTGTTTGGTTTTTTACGTCATTAGGATGTGAAATGTAGTGGGCTATCCAGCCAAGGTCTTTGTTCGTACCTCTGTGATAGGAATCACAGCGGTAAATGAAGTTAAGGCTTCCCAGTGGAGTTGGCCTAATGGGATCTAATGGGATCTATGCTGGGGTGGGCAACCCACCGCTCTTCACCCCTAGAATCATACAATCATAGAACCATAGAGCTGGAAGAGACTTTAGAAGGCCATCAAGGCCAGCCCCCTGTCCAACGCTGGACCAATGCCAATCCCCTGAAAGTGTGGCTCGCAAAACCATCCCGTGTGCCCCTATAAATAACCCCCGGCTCCGGGTGCAGAGGAGCCATACGGCGCAGCAAGATAGCGGTGGCTGACGGGAGCCTGATGTGGCCAAAAAGCCTAATCCATGGTTTTTAAAGGAACAGCATCCTTTTTTTTTTTTTTTTTTTTTTTTGCTCAACAATTGTGGTGCGGCTCTTCACATTTTTTCCGCCTCTGTTTTGGCTCTCTTCATTTCATGGGTTGGCCGCCCCTGATCTATACCATCAAATGCCAGCAATACCCCCTCTGCTATGTATATTGGTCAAACTGGACAATCTCAGTGGGAAAGAATTAATGGACACAAATCAGATACCCGAAAAGGCAACATGCAGAAACCTGTAGGAGAACACTTTAACCTGCCTGGGCACTCCTTAATGGATCTCAAAGTCACCGTGTTGTTTCAGGCCAATTCCATAAGCCAGCTCCACAGGGAAGCCTGAGAACTTCCCTCATGTAAGAGTCATTCGATGTGAGCAACGGGATCTCTTTGCACCTGCCTGCAGAGCCCATGTGCACCGCCCAGGGCCAGGCCTCCAGCGAACTCCCTGGGCTCCTCACCCAGGCAGGGGGTTGGCACAGAAAGGGCTCAGAGCTGCCACCTGGGATAAATAGTGCAGGGTACAGTCCCTGGTTGGGAAGTTATTGGAAGCATGGAGCAAAGAGCATAATGGAGGGTGGTGTGGGGGGGGGGTTCCCTGAAAATGCCAGCTGCAAATATGTGCCTTACGCAGCTGGGCCACGTGGTTATGGGATGGAATTTAGGCCGTCCATGAGCCTCATCCATTGTGTTTTCTGTCTCCAGAGTACGGCCGCCCCACCCCGCCCTCCCGGAGCGGGTACCACCGCTACCAATTCCGTCTGTACGAGCAGCCGGCTCACGAGGCCATAGCCCTAAGCCCAGAGGAAGAGGCGTCTTTGGGTAAGAGGTGACCAGGCCAGTTCTGCTCTGCGTGCTGTTGCGCTCACAGTCTCTGTCTCTCTCTGTTATCACCACTGACACCTGCAGGGAACAGTCACTTCCTTGGCCACCCTGCACATGGGCATCAGGAAACAAAATTTCTCGTGGGTTGCATATAGAGCCCACGGGCCGCAGGCTGCCCACACCTGGTTTAGCCAAGACTCAGTAGGGGTGTAGCAGCTTCTACACTTGCCTGGATTCCAATTTGTACTGGACCTAGACGCGTGTTTTCTCGCAGTCCAGATTTCTAGTGTGATGCCCCTGGTGTATAGAGATGGCTATAGCGAGGCTTGGCAGAATCCGATTTTTTTCAAATTTTGATGGATAATGTCAGTGTTCATTCTTATGCTTTTTTTTTTTTTTTACTTTTATCTATTTAAATTTTCACAGTTATACAAAATTATGGGGGGAGTGTCAGACAATAATTAGTTAATGACAAGACGCTGAGATTCAAAAACTTAACACTTATAACCATTAAAATACAAATTGTCACGATCACGTCAAAATATAGAAAATAAATGTCCTTAAATCAAAGCATAATAAATTCTCAAAAGCATTTTGCTTTCTTTCCCTATCGGTGAATTTTGATTATCGTTGATGGAAATATTTTTGTCAGTTTGCACGGTAAAATAGATGTTTACTCACATTTGCTAGTGAAATTCAAATCCTTACGTGTAAGAGACCACTTTTCATATCTGTGAAGTATATCGTGTTTCTTCTTGATCCCATTAACATCTGATTTAGACAACAACGATAAGGTCATTTGCACCCCCTCCTCCGTACAGTGGAGCTGCGCAATAGTTTGAGGCAATTTCATAAAGTTGCTAAAAATATTAGTTTTAGGTCAGATCAAACACAGACATTTTTTATGAAATTTAAAAAAAAATAATTGTTTTGAGTCAAAGAAAATGAAACAACATTTTAGTTTTGTCAAAATAAAACATTTTATTTGACCCAACCCATTTCAATTAGATTTTGAACATTTTTAAACCTCTTTGATGAATTTTTCAAATTAAAATCAATGAACATTTTCAAACGACCAGTCATTTTGAACCAAAAAATGAGAGTGCTTAATTTAGAAAATATCAGAATAACCTGATTCAGATGTTTCTGATTTCCCCCCCTCTTTGGTTTAATTTCTAAACAAAAAAGAAATCAGTGAAACTAACAGATATTCATGAAATATTTACATCAGCAAACCTGCAGTTTTTCACTGCAAAAAAGAATTGTGTGGGAAAAATTTTCCCCAGCCCTATGTCACAGTCCCCTCCCATCTGGCAAAATCCAGTCAGGAGTAACTCCATTGATTTCAGTGAGCTGACTTAGGTCCCCAAAGTAAGGGTCAGAATTGTTTGAGCAACTTTCTCTCCCTGGTGTAACACCATTAACTTCAACAGCATTATGACAGGGAAGAATTTGGCCTCTCATGTCACATTTCCCCAGCACACAGGAAACATGCTTCTGCAAACCCCGTGACTTTGCATCTGATTGTTGTGCAGGGATGTGGAGTAGGGGGGAAGGGTTAGGGGAGAGGTGTTTTTTTTCAGTGTGAACGTTGCCAGGTTCTGGTCGAGTCCCGCAGACTCAATGTGTACAGACACGCCAAATCTGCTTGCTCATGTAGCCTCTTGCTTGCTGCATCTGTGTGTAGTTAAAAAGAGGACAGTTGTGTTAGATAATTCACCTGCGCTGGTGCACAGGTAAACTTTGTAAGGGCTTGTAAACTTTGGGAAGTCAGGAATCGTCTCTAAGAGAACAGGAGTGAAATTTTTGCGCTGTACTTTATTGCTGTTTTATCTGCTGATCCCCAAATACATGCTACAAATACATGCATCCGACACAGCCACGTCCAAGCAGTTTGCAGACTAGTTTACTGGCCCAGACATTTTAGACCCAAACAACCCACCGTGCAACAATACATGAGGTGGAGGCATTTTCTCCAGGGGACTGCTGTGTTAATCCCTGGGACTTTGGTGGTGGGTTGCACCTAAGGATCTCAACGCACTTTGCAAACAGTCCCCGGTTAGTCTCAAACCCAGTCAGAAGCAGCTCTGATGTGCAGATGGGGAAACTGATGCAAAGCCCAGGGTCCGAACAGGAAAGCCATTGAGAGAACCCAGCAGTCCTGATTCCCAGAGCCCTGCATTAATCACAGGACCATCTTCTCCCCCATCCCCTCTGTGGCTGAAGTACGTTTTAGGGGTGAATTCACAGGGGGAGTGAGAGGTCACGAGAAGAGGGAAGTGCAGAAAACCTCACGGGAAGGAGCAAGGGAGCTGTGAGGAAGGCCTGGCATGAAGGGACGAAGAGGGTCAGTGAAAAGCAGCAGGCGGATCGGTGTAAAGAAGAGTAGGAGGAGAGCGTGACTCTAGACTCAACCCGGTTCTCATTTGAGCTGCCGGGGTTAGAAACATGCCGGTCCAGGGGGGAAGGAAAACAGAGCTGGCCCAGGGAAGGAGCAGAGAGGAGGCCGGGCCGACCTGGTGTGAATAAATACCATTTTCTTAGGGCACGTCTGCACTGCCAGGCAAAAGTCGAATTAAGTTATGAAAGTCCATTGCATCGCCAGGGCCAGACTGAGGCATGGGCGAGCCAGGCAGCTGCCCACGCGGCATCCCTTACAGCTGCTATCAGGCACTGCGTGCCTGGCTCCCGCAGCACCGGCCCACCCGCATCCCCGCAGCGCCAGCCAGCAGCGTCCTTCCCTACACGGCTGTGGGGCTCTACTGGGTCTGGCGTGTGCGCCAGCAGCGACAGCTGGGCTAGACTGGGCAGCTCTTGTACCGTGTGCCCCAAGGGCGGGCCCCGGGCTGTGCGCCAACGGCCGTAGCCAGGCCGCACATGCGCCGTGCACCCCAGGGGCAGACCTGCACCCGGGGGCGGCACCGCACGCCCGTGCCCGGGGTGCCAGAATGTCTCTGGCTGGCCCTGTGTGTCATTGAAGTGGAACTAGCCTCACTCGGTTTGTGGCGCTGTCTACGCAGCAGGAAGTCGAAGGACGAACACTCGTCCTCCAACTTCCCTTGCTCCTCGTGAAATGAGGGTTACAGGAGCCAGCGTAAGAAGTCCTCCCGCTTGCCCTTACTTCCAAATAACACCTTGCTGTGTAGATGCACGTTTTGTGATTTCAAAACCACATCAGGGATTCCGAAATAACGTGGCAGCGTAGACGTGCCCTTTCAGACCCTCCCTGGAGGGAGCAAATGCAGGATGAGGGGCTGGTAAAGCATTCTCATCCTCATATGCCCCAGGTGCTGTGGGGTTGGGCAGCCAGTCAGGAGGACTATAAAATCAGCCAGGACCATTATTATTATTTATCTGTATTGCCTCAGTGCCTCCGATCCCCTGTCCTGACTCCTTTGCTGAGCACTGTGCAAAGGCAGAATGGAGCCAGCCCCCTGCCCCAAGGAGCTTACACGTTGGCTGTGTCTAGATTGGCAAGTTTTTCCGCAAAAGCACGGAAAAACTTGCCAGCTGTCTACACTGGCCGCTTGAATTTCCGCAAGAATACTGACGATCTCATGTAAGAAATCAGTGATACTTTACTGCTCCTGTTCGGGCAAAAGTCCTTTTGCGCAAAAGGGCCAGTGTAGACAGTTCAGATTTGTTTTGCGCAAAAAAGCCCCGATGGCGAAAATGGCAATCGGGGCTTTCTTGCGCAAAAGCGCATCTAGATTGGCACGGACGCTTTTCCGCAAAAAGTGCTTTTGCAGAAAAGCGTCCTGCCAATCTAGATGCTCTTTTCCGCAAAAGCTTTTAACGGAAAACTTTTCCATTAAAAGCATTTGCGGAAAATCATGCCAGTCTAGATGTAGCCACTCAGTATAAGACAGGAGACAACGAATGGAGACAGACGGGGAGTAGCAGGGAACGGAGAGATGATACTGGCCAGCGTGAGGAGCAGAGATCTCATCCAAAGGCCTAGCCAGCCTCACGTTCTTTTGTAGAGAAGAGTTTGAAGGAGGTACTGTGGTGGATGTTTATGGAGGGCTTCAAAGACAGCAGGATGATGGACAGAAATCCTCTGACTCAACAGCCAAAATGGGGGATGTGGCACACACTGGAGAGGGCGGGTTCTCTGTGTGAGGCAGGCAACAACTTTAAGAGTGTCTGCATCCTAGGATACTGGCCTGTTCCCATTTCCCAAACCACACCCTGCCCAGACTGGTGTATCTCATGCACCCGTTAGGGTTTGGTTCATAGGCTGCATGCTCTTTGGAGCAGGACACGGCGAAAGCCCCTACTGGAGTAGGGATTTCCCCCAAGACTTGTGTCTGCACCACCTGGAGCGTCTGCAGTGAGGCAGATCTCCACAAGATGCTCGTCCCCACCTCAGGTGCCTTTGAAGATGTCCCCAAAAGGCAGGGACAGGGGCTATGTCTACAATACAGAGTTTTTTCCGGGATACCGAAAAACTCTGCTGCGTCCAGGGAACACGTCCACTTTTTTGGATCAGTTTCCAAAAAAAGGCGGGAGGGTTCTTTCGGCAGCCCTGTAGTCCTCATTTTATGCGGAACAAAGGCTCTTCTGAAAGAGGAGGGTTTTTTCCCCACATCTGGCCCCGTGTAGACAGGCCAAAGGTCGGAAAAGCCTCTTCTGAAAAAAGGATCGGAAAAAGGTATGCAAATTGTGGCACCTTTTCCCGAAAAAGAACTGCAGCGTAGACAGAGCCAGGGACACCTTTTGGGATGAGGCTCATGGAGCCAACTGTAAAAAGCCACCCAGCTACCTCAAAATCACTTAGGTAGCGGACTCCCAAGTCGGGAGAGGTCTCGGTGGCTGCGAAATGCTGACAAATCCCCGTTGGCACATCCCCAAGCCCAAGCAGTTTCATCAGCAACACCTCCGAGCGATTATGCACGTCCAGTGGTGAGATAAACATCAGGAATAAATGAGGTTTGGCAACGGAGTTGCACAAACAACCCTGAAACATTGCTCGGAAGCTCCTAGCCCCACCAGGCCGGTCCCGACCTCCCCACCGAGGAATGAGCAGGGTCCCAAAGGAAAACACTGCCTCGTGAACTTTTGACAGGCAGGAGATTAAGAGGCAGGAGGAGGGAAAGCTGAACGGTGGCCTCACCCGCAGTGACATGCGGGAAGGGCTGGCAGCCAACAAGCGCCGTGGGCAGAGCCAGAGCCATGACGGGCTCGGAAAGTTCTGGAAAGCTAGGGCCTGGCGCACCATAGAAACGGGTCGGATGCCTCTAGCAAAGGATGCGGGGCTTCCCTGCCCTGCCCCTGGAATTAGTATTGGTATTGTTAATGATTTATATTAGGCACCTGGGTGTCTTAGCCATAAACCAGGATCCCAGTGCGCTAGGTGCTGTACAAACACAGAACTAAAAGATGGGTCCCTGCCCCAATGAGTGTACATGACATGGGCCTCTTCAGCGTGAGTGATGGGTAATGTAGGCAAGGGAAGGTAAAACTGCCTATACTGCCCAGCTGCCTGAGAGGGGCTGGGGCCACACCGTGGGGCAGCCCAGTGGTCGGGGAAGGCTGGGGCTGTGCCTCAGCCAGCTTAGCTGCGGAGGGGGAAGGTTGTTGAAGGGGTGTGGTCTTGGGGAAAGGGGCAGGGCTTCTGGCAGAAAGGGCGGGGCTTCATCTTGCCTCCCCCACCTGGGCTTTCCCCCATTGCCCATGCTCCCCAGGGCTTGGCTAGAGAGGGAGGTTTTCAAATCCTCCCCACCAGGCGATGGAGGGGGAAGGGGACACAAAAGCAGTTAGAGAGATCGAACCGGTCATTCTCAACCTCTGTGATATTGTAGCTCCCTAATTTCGACCTGGCCTAGGAACGCCATAGAAGTTCTTACTAATTCAGTCTCCTGAAGGCGTGCCCGGTGGTACGGAGCGTTCCGCAGACAGTCTGTAGCTATCCGCAATTGCAGCATTCCGATCTGGGTTGTCTCCCGTGGTTCGTGGGAGACTGGCTCCAGTACTTTGGATCAGGCCTTGGAGACCTTGACGCAGTTCTGAATTTACCCAGAATCTGAGGGCCAGATCCGCAAGTGGTGTAAATCAATGTAGCACTCGGAGCATGCAAATCTTTACTTTTGCACCGTACATCAGAGGTGCTTAGAAAGATCATGTTTTATCATGTTTTCAATAAAAACTGTTGCAGTGAAGCCAAAACTACAAGCATATTAAATGTAGAATCCGTTGGGGGGGAAAATCAATTAATAGTATCTCATAGACTAGCGTATTTAACAAATGGCTATATTAACCAATATCTCATATCCTAGATTAAGCTTTAAAGCAATAGGCTGGCACAGTAGACTAAAAAGCTAATTTATTAAAGCAAACATTTTTTTAAAGAAAAGATGACTTTTCCAATATCTAGCGAGCAACTTAAATCCATCCCAAGTACATATGCTCATAGACAACAGGTTGACTTGGCTATGAGAATTTGCTTATAAACTCACATGTTTTACCAGCACAGAATCCAGGTCACTCTGTACATAAGTTTACAATGTATAGCTCTGATATGCTTCTCTGTCTATCTTCCACCATACATACCCATTCGTTTATCTTACATGGCTCCATTCACCTTATTGTATAAGTCCATGGAACATCCTAATCCATCTGCATGATGGTTACTCTGAGACCTTGTTCCAATATATTAATGTAGTCAACGTATTATGGCGTTACCCATATTGGCAAACAGTGTCAACATTTCTGTCGTTAATAGGAATGTCTCAGGGGAAGCCGTATTAGTCTGTAACAATGAGTGGTCCTGTGGCACCTTAGAGACTAACCAATATATAGAGATCATCTCATGAGCTTTCATGGGAAAAACCTACTGCTTCAGATGAGATGAGCTTGAGTGGTTGGTTTCAGGGTTGCAAAACTGAGAACCACATCTAGGATTTTCAATCCACCTCCAAGTTTTGGTGGGTTGTGAAGGTTCACGCGTTGAGTTGAGGGCTTGGCCACTGTAGAAAGAGTGATCAGCTATGAAATCCGGATTTGGGTCAGGACAGGCTGAGATACATGGGAAAACTAATAGGAAAAACTATTTCACTAGGGGTACGTCTAGACTACAGGCTTTTATTGACAGAGGCTTTGTCGACAGATACTGTCGACAAAGCTTCTGTCGACAAAGAGCGTCTAGACTACAGCCGGTTCTGTCGACAAAGCAAGCCGCTTTGTCGACATGGGAGTGTAGACGCAAAGGGCAGTGTAGATGCAATAACACCTTCTGTCGACAGAACTCTGTCAACAAAAGGCGTTATTCCTCGTAGAATGAGGTTTACTGCCAAGTTCTGTCAACGTTATGTCAACAGAACTTGGCGGTAGTGTAGACGCGGGTGTAGTTTTGTCGACAAAGGTCCTCTTTTGTCAACAAAACCCTGTAGTCTAGACACACCCTAGGGCTGTGTCTAGACTGGCAAGTTTTTCCGGAAAATCAACCGCTTTTCCGGAAAAACTTGCCATCTGTCTACACTGGCCGCTTGAATTTCCAGAAAAGCACTGATGATCTCATGTAAGATTGTCAGTGCTTTTCCGGAAATACTATGCTGCTCCCGTTTGGGCAAAAGTCTTTTTCCGAAAGACTTTTGTGCAAAAGGGCCAGTGTAGACAGCACAGTACTGTTTTCCGCAAAAACGCCCCGACCACGAAAATGGCAATCGGGGTGTTTTTGCGGAAAACCGCATCTAGATTGGCCACGGACGCTTTTCCGCAAAAAGTGCTTTTGCGGAAAAGCATCCTGCCAATCTAGACGTGCTTTTCCAAAAATGCTTTTAACGGAAAACTTTTCCGTTAAAAGCATTTTCGGAAAATCATGCCAGTGTAGACGTAGCCTGGGAGTTTACATGACATGGGCAATGGGTAATGTAAGCAAAGGAAGGCACAGCTGTGGGGCAGCCCAGTGGTCAGGGAAGCCTTGGGCTGCACCATGCAGTAGCCCCAGCTCTCAGACGGCTTAGCTGGGAAGGGAGGGAAGGTTGTTGAAGAGGCGGGGGTTCTAGAGGAAAGGGCGGGGTGTCTAGAAGAAAGGGCGGGGCTTCAGCTTGCCTCCCCCAGCTGGACCTTCACCCATTGCTCATGCTCCTCAGGGTTTGCCTAGAGTAGGAGGTTTACAAATCTTCCCCACCAAGTGATGGAGGTGGAAGGGGGCATAAAAGCAGTTAGAGAGATCAGTTATTCTCAACCTCTGTGATATTGTAACTTTAATAGGAAAAAATTATTTCCCTAGGAGGGTGGGGAAACACCGGGATAGGTTCCCTAGGGAGGGGGTGGAGTCTCCATCCCTAGAGGTGTTTAAGTCCCGGCTTGACCAAGCCCTGGCTGGGATGATTGAGTTGGGGTTGGTCCTGCTTTGGGCAGGGGGCTGGATTTGATGAACTCGTGAGGTCTCTGCCAGCCCTGGGATTCTATGACTCTATGATTCTTTGCAGGGTTTTGAGGCAGGCTCGTGGAAGTCACTCCACACACCAAACCTCTTCTACAGGCTCAGCACAGGAGGAGTGGGAGTTATTTTGCATACCCCAGCCAGCATTGTCTTGAGGAGCCGGAAGCACAATCATCCTAGATCTTTGTAAGCACAGTCATCCTAGATCCTCTCTAATGAACGAAGAGGAAAGTTTGGGACCGGCATAGTCCCAGAAGGTGGTTCTATCGTTATGTGACAATTGATTTCTAATTAGTCCATATGCGGACGATTTCTCTCCTTAGTTCTGTCTCTTCCTAACTGCTCACACACTAGATCCAGCTCTTAACACCATTCCCTAATTTTCCCCTAGATAGATCAGGGAACTTTATCTGAGTCATTCATCTTGAAGATAATTGGCCACTTACACTGTAAAGACACTTCATTTCAACTAGCATTTTGTGGCGTGTGCTCCACTTTGTAACACATGCAGGGCTCTACCATTCAATTACAGCCTGGTGGATTATGTAATATCATCTGGGGGCCAGGGGCGCTCAGCAACCCGGAAAATCAGGCTGCTTAAAGAGGTGACTACATGCCGTGCCTCGCTTTAGGCAGCCTCGTTTCCTGCAGAAAAACAAAAACCAACCCCCACAACAGTGAGTCTCGGAGCCGGGGCCCTTTGACGGGGACTTGTACTGTGGGGCTAAATAGCAGCAGCAAGATGGGTGTGTTTAGAGAGCTCATGCCAATGATCTACACTGCTATTTTTGGCCTCCTACTGCAAGCCCCGCAAGCCAGAGTCAATCAGCCCAGCCTCTGTGCTTCTCCCCGCCTCCTTCCCCCCTTCCCCCGGGTATGTCTACACTACCCCGCTAGTTCGAACTAGCGGGGTAATGTATGCATACCGCACTTGCTAATGAAGC
Organism: Pelodiscus sinensis; assembly: GCF_052426305.1. Classification (NCBI taxonomy): domain Eukaryota; kingdom Metazoa; phylum Chordata; order Testudines; family Trionychidae; genus Pelodiscus; species Pelodiscus sinensis. The sequence continues at coordinate 6,776,767 of NC_143079.1, read as the reverse complement.
CCGGGATTTGAATTTCCCGGGCTTCATTAGCATAAGCGGGGAGCCGCCATTTTTAAATCCCCGCTGCTTCGAACCCCGTGTAGCGCGGCTACACGGGGCTCGAACTAGGTAGTTCGGACTAGGGTCCTATTCCGAACTACCGTTACTCCTCGTGAAACGAGGAGTACCGGTAGTTCGGAATAGGCACCCTAGTCCGAACTACCTAGTTCGAGCCCCGTGTAGCCGCGCTACACGGGGTTCGAAGCAGCGGGGATTTAAAAATGGCGGCTCCCCGCTTATGCTAATGAAGCCCGGGAAATTCAAATCCCGGGCTTCATTAGCAAGTGCGGTATGCATACATTACCCTCCTAGTTCGAACTAGGAGGGTAGTGTAGACATACCCCCACACACACCTTCTCACCCCACCTCCCAGTGCAAAAGGTCCAACTTCTTAACTTGACATGAGGGGGTGATCCAATAAAAGAAACCAGAAGTCCTACAATGCTCAGCCCTGTGTTCTATCCACTAGACAAGACATCCTCTCTATAGCCGATGTCTCATGGGACACAGAAAGTCCTCTACCACACAGGCGCTTACCATGCACGACAATGTATCAAAAGATCAGCGGTCAATTCCGAGGATCTATAATGCCAGCGTTTCAGATTACATCCTGCTGGAACCTGATGGGAAATTTGTCACTTCCAGGTGCAAGATTTTTCACTAAAGCTATCTTTCATCCGAGTGTCATGTGGCCCATCAGCTGCTGGCTGTTAGAATTGCTTGGGCTATGTCCAAAAGACCTGTAATATATTTGTATATCTTGTCACTGGGCCCTCTGATCCATTAGCAGCACAGTTTGGCCAACAGCTGTGCCAGGCTATGTACTGCAACTGTCTCAGTAGAAGGTCCGTTGCTTACATAGGTGGTGGGCGGTTATTTTAAACCTCTTTCCTATTGAATCACATACCTGGCATGTCCAGTATTTGCTGCTGGATCTAGTTAACACACCTCGGGGCCTGTCCCTTTGTACCCCAATAGACAGTGGGGAATAAGTAGTAGATGCTTCCAAAGATGCTTCCGTTGTCACTCCGCATGGGTCTTACCCCAGTGTCAAATACCCCATAGACTTCAATGATGTAAATGCTGAATTACAGCCCAGCCTCAAACCTCGGTTGTTTAATAATTTTTGCAAATCTTTCCCGTCTCTTACACTGAAACCTAAAGGCAATAAGCAGGGGGAGGGGAATGCAAAGATTTGTTCTCCAGTATGTTAAAATTATATTAAAGCTCTGACATCAGTTAACAGAAGCCAGGAAAAGGGAATGGAAATCTATTATCCAGGACTCAGCCCCTCCCCATCCCGCCCCACCCTGCTCTTCCTAAGAATTGCTGTCTAACAGAAAGGCAAGCTCAACCATTTCTCTAGCACGAAAGCCCTGCAGGAGTAGTTAAGATCAGCCATATAGTCTTGGTTTATACCAGACCTTTCTTGCCATTTTAATATAGTATTTATGTTGATTTAATAGAGCCCCATGTGTCTATTGAATAAACATGAATCGCCAATATATTTCATCTGTTCATTGCTGTCAGAATTAGTACGAGGAGGGGATACCTAATCAAAGTGCCTTTGACTTGCAAGACTGTTCATTATCCAACAGAAGGCCGCATGCCAAGATCTGCTTTTGAGACTCATCAGCAATATGAGGCAGATTGGAATCCACACTTTCTTTCATCTGGTTATGGAAGAATCCATGTGCAAATAGATCCGCCAATATTAGCATTCAAGGGAAACTGACAAACATACAATAGCAAACCCAAGGCTAACCCAAACAGTTCAGTACCGTCATTCCTGCCATGTGCTTAGCCACTCACAACTTCAGGACAGCAAGAGAGATAGAAGTCAGAGCCTCTTGCTCCAAAAGTGTGACTCTCCATTAGTTGTTAGCAATATAGGCTCTATGACATGCGTGGAAGCAGTTCTTGCTTCATCAAGTAGATGGCAGTGGTACATTTTTCTAATTATCAAAAATATTTCCAAGGCACCTACGATGTGCTCAGATAGAAAAGTGATGAGCGCTGAATAGCTAAATGAATAATCTACTGAGCCTACCAGATCTCAACCAGAGATACATGTACCCATGGAGGAACACAGAGGTCTTCTAGAGGTACATCAGCTCATCAAGCAATTTGCCTATTTTTACAACAGGCTACGTAAAAAGCACTCACCAAATTAGTACAAACTAAAATTTCATACAGAAACAGTGACTTGTTTATACTGCTCTGTATATAATACACTGAACTGTAAGTACAGTGTTTATACGTTAGCTGATTTATTTTACAATTATATGGTTAAAAGTGAGAAGGTAAGCAATTTGTCAGTAATGCTGTCCTGGGACACTCTTGTATTTTCACATCTTATTTAAGCGAGGTGAAACTTGGGAATACGCAATATAAATCAGACTCCTGAAAGAGGAACAGTAGTCTGGAAAGGCTGGGAGGCTTAGACTATACGCTCTCTGCAGCACAATGTTACTAATAATGCCAGAGATAATTCATTTAGATATTATTTTATTGGTCTGACAAAGGGAAGTACTTGAGCAGTACAATCAGAAGAAAAGTCTATCAACTTGCAGCGAACACCAAGATGACACAATAAAATATTGATTTTAAGTATAAACAATTCATTGACTCTACATCTGTTTGGGTCATAAAAAGGAAATGTGCCCATTGAGTTAAATAGCAGGGCACGTGGATGAGGTCTTTCAGGCCATGTCTCCATTTGCGGGAAGATCGACACTGCGGCGGTCGAGCTTTCAGCGTTCGATTTAGCAGGTCTAGTAAAGACCCACTAAGTCAAATGCTGAGCCAGTACTCCTACTCCTCACAAGGAGTAAGGGAAGTTGATGGGAGCATTTCTCCCATTGACCTCCTGCTGTGAGGACATCAACTCCATCTGTGTTTTTTTACGTAGCTGGAATTGCGTATCATAAGCTGACCTTCTCCCATAGTGTGAACATGGCCTCACGTTATTACAACTTCCGCACTGTAAAACTCGAATGTGGATTGCTTTGTTTTTGCAGTTTGCCTGATGGGAACAGTAAAACTGGACTAGTCAGTTTCCCCTTCTCTTTCTGTTATTTTTCACATCCCAACTCTGTGCACTAGCATAATACTGTTGCATCAAGGATTCTAAATTTAAATTCCCTCCTGAAATGTGTCCATTGAAAATTAATGTAAAAGGTCATGAAAACACTTTTCTTCCCATTAGCCACTGATAAAACTTTCCCCTCCCACACACACACACACCTTGCATTTTTAGCACAAAATAAGCAGGCAATGCCCGTTTAATAAAACAGAGACCTGACACCTTAATGACAAGCCATTTGCTCCAGCTAGACTCCGAGGGGTTCAAACCTCCAGAAGAGGGCACTAAACTGCGACCTATATACGTTTTTTCCCTCCTTGCTCAAATCAATGGAGACTAGAAAGGAACGCTATTAAAACAGCAAAATATAAAAGTAAAATAACTGCTTCTATTTTTTCCTCCCTGGCTGGGCAGTTAGAGAAGTTTACAATTATAAATAAGAATAGCAGCTGTTGGTCAGAAGATAGATGCCAGGAGAGTTAATGTAGATGTGCCCTAGATATATCCTCCAGTATGTGGGTAGGTAAGCAAATAGATCTATCAGTCATGTGCCTGGCAACCCTTACTAGTGATAATTTGCATAAAGATACAACCATTCATGCAGAGATCAGAAAGCTCTTTACAAGGAGAAATTAAATATTGCAGCACCGTATCATGATTGCCATTTCTCAGGTGGGTGGGAAAACTAAGGTCTGGAGCAGGTTAGGTGGCTTGCCCAAGGTCACTCAGCAAGTCGGTGGCAGAGCAGAAGTTAGACACTGGGGTCCTTTCAGTTTGTCCCTGGTTCCTCCATCGGATTCCGCAGCCTGCCTCATGCCACAGACAGATAGGTCTGCTCTCTGAAGCTTTCCTGACTGCCATCTGTGAGTGACGATGCAGTCAGGGTTCCCCTGACACTGCACCCCCGTAACAGCAACAGACTCCTCCAGCTGGTAGAATAGAGGAGGTTTATTGCTTCTCCAGGATACAGCACAGCGTAGACATAATGTGTCTACAGGAGTCTGGGCCAGGATGCCCCAGACCCCTTCAGATGGGGTCCCTGGGCCCCTAGATTCCAGCCCTCTCCTTAGACTGGTTCCTTCATGATCCCAGCCCAAGACTGACCCTTCCTCCAGCACACACTCCCTTTGTCCCATCTCTTCCCTTAACAAGTAGAACTGGTTTGGCCACTGTCCGGAGGCCCCTCTTGCTGGGCCGTGCTTACAGACAGCCGCCAGTGCGGGGTCCTCCGCCACCCAAGCACAGCAACCAGCAAGGTACTGACACTACATCACAACATGTGGGTGAATCAGTAGGGATCACACATCACAGCGCAGGGGGACCTCGGGTTACAGAGCAGACAGTGAGAAAGGAGGCAATTTTTCAGTCGTAGCGTGCTCTGACCCTCATATATTTTCAGGTCTGAGTGTGTTAACAAATAGTTTTTAAGTGGGGTGTAACGTGGTGGTGCACAAGACAAATCAGACTCCTGAAAGGTAGTCTGGAAAGGTTGGGAGTCTAGGAGATACCTCGGGAATGTTGCATGCTCTGCAAAAGCCTTTCTTTCTCATCTGGAGCTCTCTCCAGCTTCACCCTGAGCTGAAACCGTTTCCTCTATTTCATTTTCACTGATTGGAGATAATGTTTTGTGGTCTGTAAAATGTCAAACACCCTCACCCAGTCCACAACTCGGTCTAGCTTTGAACTGTTTGTTTAGTGTTTTCTCTGATGCACACAGAGAGGGAAACTCCCTCCCTACACTGGGGAATTTAGTGCTCCAGTGAAACCAGTATGCTGACAAGTAAATTCAGCCCAGGCGCTGTATTGCTAAAACCAGTGCATGACGCTGAGGACATTTGGCCTTGCGGCTTTCATTCTGTGTCATAGCACAGCTCACCCCAGCATCTCCTTGAAAGTGGCGGTTGGCACAGAAGGCCAAAAGCAGAAGAGTCCAGTTGGGCTTATAGAAGGTTGGTGCTTAGCGTGTTTGTGTGCACTAGAACCTCTCTTATTCACTGGCAGACAGAACGGGGCTGGACGGAGGGTCTGATTCTGGATTCATCCCTCGTCCAGTTCCTGGTGTGTTTGGCCCTGGAGCTGTAACTCTGGCCCCACACCAAGAGCAACGTGCAAGTTGGCAAGCGAGGTTCATGCTGAGTCTGTCGTTAAAATGCCACGCTAGCAAGGAGCTCTCGGGTCAGTTAGTCACAGAGCCCAAAAGATGCCCCGAGAGTTCCTTGTATCTGCTATTAAACTGTGCTGGGTTTATGGATTAGCAATGGGAGATTTTGCCGTGTTGGGTAAAGTAAGGGAGAAGCCCACAGCTGCTAAAACAGCTGCCATTAACAAGGGGACAAAGCCTGAGACCTTTACTCAGCGATTACTCAATCCTTACTCCTTAGGCATTCCCTAAATGCAACGGCTACGTCTACACTGGCATGATTTTCCGGAAATGCTTTTAACGGAAAAGTTTTCCGTTAAAAGCATTTTCGGAAAAGCGCATCATAGAATCATAGAACTGGAAGAGACCTCAGAAGGTCATCAAGTCCAGCCCCCTGCTCTAGGCAGGACCAATTCCAACTAAATCAACCCGGCCAGGGCTTTGTCAAGCCGAGACTTAAACACCTCTAGGGATGGAGACTCCACTACTTCCCTAGGTAACCCATTCCAGTGCTTCACCACCCTCCTAGTGAAATAGTTTTTCCTAATATCCAACCTGGACCTCTCCCACCACAACTTGAGACCATTGCTCCTTGTTCTGCCATCTGTCACTACTGAGAACAGCCTCTCTCCGTCCTCTTTGGAACCTCCCTTCAGGAAGTTGAAGGCTGCTATCAAATCCCCCCCTCGCTCTTCGCTTCTGCAGACTAAACAGACCCAAGTCCCTCAGCCTCTCCTCATAAGTCATATGCTCCAGCCCCCTCATCATTTTGGTTGCCCTCCACTGGACCCTCTCCAATGCGTCCACATCCTTTTTGTAGTGGGGGGCCCAGAACTGGACACAATACTCCAGATGCGGCCTCACCAAAGCCGAATAAAGGGGAATGATGACATCGCTGGATCTGCTGGCAATGCTCCTCTTAATGCAACCTAATATGCCATTAGCCTTCTTGGCTACAAGGGCACACTGTTGACTCATATCCAGCTTCTCATCCACTGTAACCCCCAGGTCCTTTTCTGCAGAACTACTACTTAACCGGTTGGTCCCCAGCTTGTAACTATGCTTGGGATTCTTCCGTCCCAAGTGCAGGACTCTACACTTGTCCTTGTTGAACCTCATCAGATTTCTTGTGGCCCAATCCTCCAATTTGTCTAAGTCATTCTGTACCCTATCTCTGCCCTTAAGCGTATCTACCTCTCCCCCCAGCTTAGTGTCATCCGCAAACTTGCTGAGGGTGCAATCCATCCCCTCATCCAGGTCATTAATAAAGATATTGAACAAAACCGGTCCTAGAACCGAACCTTGGGGCACTCCGCTAGAAACCGACCGCCATCCTGACATCAAGCCATTGATCACTACCCGCTGGGCCTGACCTTCTAGCCATCTTTCTATCCATCTTACCATCCATTTATCCAATCCACAATCCCTTAATGTGCTGGCAAGAATATTGTGGGAGACCGTATCAAAAGCCTTGCTAAAGTCAAGGTATATAACATCCACTGACTTCCCCATGTCCACCGAGCCAGTTACCTCATCATAGAAGCTAATCAGATTGGTCAGGCACGACTTGCCCTTTGTGAATCCATGCTGACTATTCCTAATCACTTTCCTCTCATCCAAGTGCCTCAATATGGATTCCTTAAGGATCCCTTCCATGATTTTTCCAGGAACCGAGGTAAGAGTGACCGGCCTATAGTTCCCTGGATCATCCTCCTTCCCTTTTTTGAAGATGGGCACTACATTTGCCTTTTTCCAATCATCCGGGATTTCTCCCGATCTCCACGACTTTTCAAAGATAATAGCCAAAGACTCCACAATGACATTTGCCAACTCCCTCAGTACCCTCGGATGCACTAAGTCCGGACCCATGGATTTATGTACGTTTAGCTTTTCTAAATAGTTCCTAACCTGTTCTTTACCCACCATGGGCTGTCCATCTTCATCCCATCTTGCGTCACTTGGCGCAGAAGTCCAGGAGCCGAGCTTGTCCATGAATACAGAGGCAAAGAAAGCATTGAGTACTTCAGCTTTCCCCACATCATCTGTCACTAGGTTACCTCCTTCATCCATTAGGGGCCGAACACCCTCTCTGATCTTCTTGTTAACATGCCTGTAGAAACCTTTCTTGTTACCCTTCACATCCTTAGCCAGTCGCAATTCCATTTGCGCTTTCACCTTCCTGATAACCCCCCGGCATTCTCGAGCTATACCTTTAAACTCCTCCCTGGTCATTTGTCCAAGTTTCCACTCTTTGTAAGCTTCCTTTTTGTGCTTAAGTTCACCAAGGATTTCCCCTGTAAGCCAGTCCGGTCTCCTACCATGTTTGCCTCTCTTGCTACGCTTCGGGATGGTTTCTTTCTGTGCCTTTCCGGAAAAGCGTCCGTGGCCAATCTAGACGCGCTTTTCCGCAAAAAAAAACCCGATTGTCATTTTCGTGATCGGGGCTTTTTTGTGGAAAACAGTACTGCGCTGTCTACGCTGGCCCTTTTCCGGAACAGTTTTCCGGAAAAAGACTTTTGCCCAAACGGGAGCAGCATAGTTTTTCCGGAAAAGCACTGATGATTTTACATGAGATCGTCAGTGCTTTTCCGGAAATTCAAGCGGCCAGTGTAGACAGCTGGCAAGTTTTTCCGGAAAAGCGGCTGATTTTCTGGAATAATTTGCCAGTGTAGACACAGCCAACTTGTTTGTACAGTGTGGCCGCGCTGTGGCTGGATCACAGGTGGGAGCTGCCTGCTACGGTTCCGTGGGCAGGACTGGTTTAGCTCAAGGGACAGCTGTCTGTGCTTTGCTGTTTGAAGTCCTGGCTGCCAACCCTGTTGTGGGTGTAAGACTTGATTTAAAAAGGGGCAGCCCCTACACCGTGTATTAGAAATGGAAGTGCTCTATTTCTGCCTGTGAGCTTTCCTTTGGATTATTTACCGATTGGTGTGTGAGTTGCCCCTTTAAAGGGGGCTTGTACCTCTGTGTCCGAGGGAGGCGTAATGTTCTCTCTGATCGCAGAGGGCATGTATCGCGGCCGTGCGATCACTCAGGGCTGGGGTGATTATCTGTGATGGCCCCTGTTTGCTCTGGGAAGCCGTGCGAAGATCTTACCGGAGGGGGTCTGTCTGAAGTGTTTTGCATTCGTCACATGTAATACGGGCTGACACGCTCAGCGGCGGAGAGGGAAGTCAATGAAAAGTCTGGATTATGAGACACCGGTTTGCTGCGTGGGGGGTGGATGGACACGGCCCCTTGGCTCTCGTTGTGGTGCGTGCCATGGCCGAACTGCAGGACACAATGCTAGAAAGCGGCGAGTGGAAACAAGATACACTTTTTGTTTTAAACGGTGGGAGCAATTGACCATTGGAACAACCGACCAAGGGCTGTCATGGATCCTTCATCGCCAACGGATGCTTTTGTCACTCATCCACTCTAGGAATTATTTGGGGGAGCTCCCTGTAAGCTGAGTGCTTGTGCGACTGCCCAGGAGAGATTCAAATGCTGCCCAGCTGTACATACCTTGGTGCACATGACAAAATTTAATCTGCACAAGAATGGGGGGGGATAGAGTGAACATTGTGTGGCCCCCCTGCCTATCCTGTTGCTCTGTGACCACATTAGGGGAGATGCTGTGCTTTGTGGCCTTCACCCCAGTTCATTCAGCAATAAGAAAGCTGGAGGGGGTTAATCCCAGGGTTAATCAGTGTTTCTCGACCAGGCAGTGGTGTGTGCCTCTTATTGGTGAGTTTGTGTGTCTATCGTGAGTGGGATTTTCACAAGCATTCCATGCTGCTAAAACACCCGTTGTCCCCACCTAAGCAGGGTTGGGCTAGCTCTGAGCAACTGTGAAAATACCCCACTCTATGGAAAGTTCTTCTGAAGTGAGCTCTGCAGCTGCCCTCTGCCAGTCATGACTCCACTCTGCTTCTTACTGGGCACATGAACAGATTCCCACAAGCGCCCACTCTGATTTTCACAAGCGTCCACCATGCTGCACCTCAGAGGAGTCGCCCCAGAGGGGAGCCTTGCAGAGAAACAACCAAAGTGAATTCCCAGAACAGCAGTTTTCCCCCCAACCCTCAGAGAACAGCGACCTGTCTCAGACGTGCTGTCAAAGTGCCATGCTCTCTGCAGTCCTTGTGCCAGCGGTGGGATTCTTCTTTCGCCCGGGGCTCAATTCACATCGGGGCTGTGCAAGTGACTTGTAAAACGACCTTGTGCAAGGTGCTCTTGGGGCTCTGTCCCCTCCCACCTGTAAAATCGGGTAGAACCGGGACTTGGCTGCATCCCAGCCAGGCCTCTGGGATATATAACTTGGTCACAGCATCGGCACCGGAGCGCAGCCTCCAAGGGGTTAAAATTGCAGGGGGGAACCCCGAACCTTTGGTCTCCTGGCAAAGCCTCAGCGAGAGCATAAAGACATTAAGGAGCTTGGCAGGTATAAAAGCTGCTTAATAACACTAATAATCATCATCTGAACTCCCCCGCCGCACCCTGTGGCAGAGCTACAGGAACGACCCACCTTCCCCCCAAGGCCCGGTCTCCACGGCAGTCCAGACACTGGGAGCGTGAACCAGGTCTCAGCAGTGTGCTCTCCGGCTGTGAGTTGCAGCTCACCCTGCTACGCACCTCCAAGCCCTACTGAAGTCAACAGGAGTCTTTCCACTGACTTTGTATCAGGCCCCTGTGCAGAACAGAGGGAAAAGAACCCCGTGACAAGCTGCTGTCTCAGGCCATGGCCTGCACCTGTTCTGGCAAACAGTCAGACGGCCAGCAGGATGACTGTGAGCAGCCTCCCCTGTCACCCACTGGAACTGTAAGCAGCAAGCTGCCTTGATTGTACAGAGGGTTCCCTTGGGCAGCAAGGGAGGAGATCTAGTTGACGTCTGGCAAGCAGCTTCTTGCCCAGACTGCCTAGCCCTCAAGCTGAGCCACCCTTGGACATGTTTCTAGCGTGTCGCGGGAATCATCTTGCAGTTAAAGTACAAGACCTGGGGGTGTCAGGAGCACCGAGTCCTGCCCCTGATTCTGCCTCTATCTCCTTCTGAGACCTTGGGTGAGTCATTTAACTTTGCTGCTTGAGTTTCCTGTCTGTAAAATGGAAGCAATGCCTACCAGGAGGTGGTGTTTAGAAGCCAAAGTAATTAGCACGTTGAGTTCCTGGAATGGGATGTGCTGTATAAAGCACTGAGTAGCGTAAGGAAGTCCAGGAGCCTGGCACCGAAACTCAGCCGACAAAAAAGTGCAGTGAGGCATCAAGAGCAGGACGTGACACGGGCTTTGCAGCTGTTGCCTATCACCCCGTGATGTGCCTCTTCGAAGATGCGCCGCAACTTGAGTTCCACCAAAGGTGGCGCACCCCCACCTACTACAGCTGCATCTCCTAACTCTTCCTGAGCCAACCCTGATTCCACCAAGCCTCCAGATTCAGTCCTGCACATACAATATGGCTGTGTCTATGCCGGGCCACTTATTCCCGGCTGCTTTTCCGGAATAAGCTGTGAGCTGTCTACACGGGCCCCTTGAATTTCCGGAAAAGCAGTGACGATTTACTGTAAGAAATCAGCTGCTTTTCCAGAAAAACTATGCTGCTCCCGCTCGGGCAAAAGTCCTTTTTCCAGAAAACTGTTCCGGAAAAGGGCCAGTGTAGACAGCACAGTAGTCTTTTCCGGAAAAAAGCCCCGATCGCGAAAATGATTATCGGGGCTTTTTTCCGGAAAAGCGCATCTACATTGGCCACAGATGCTTTTCCGGAAAAAGGGCTTTTCCGGAAAAGCAGCCTGCCAGTGTAGACGCTCTTTTTCCGGAAATACTTATAACGGAAAACTGTTCCATTTTAAGCATTTCCGGAAATTCACAGCCTATTTGTCCCCCCAGCCAACGGACAGCAGCTGCGGCCAAAAGGCAGGAACAAAAATCCCTGCAAACGCAGCTCCCTCAACGAGCGGCACATCACGAAGCAGAGTTCCTCCACGCTCTGCCAAAGTTTGGGCCAAACTTTCAGCTCACTTCCCCGCCAGAATTGCCACTCGGCAGATATTCCCGGCGAGTAATTGAGCCGGTGCTGCAAATCAAGCACTTTTCAGCTGCATTATCCAAAGTGTAGATGTCTCTGGGTGTTATTTAACGGTGAAAAGAACTCCCGCCTACCTCTGCTGGGACATCGTTAATCTTGGCAGAAAAGCATCAGGTCTCCCATCACTGAGAAAATACCCGGGGATGAGGCAGATAAATTACAGAAGGCAAACTGCCCTCTGAGCTTTGCAGAGATCACGATGGAATTTGGTTCCCGCTTGCCACAACGGTGCACGCAGGGCACCTTCCATCAATGGCTAGGGAAAATTCACCTCCGCCCCTGTCGGATAGCTGCCTCTTAGGCTACACCGGCTACATTGCTGAATTTCAGAGTCAGTCCAGAGTTACACCCAGATTAGGTGAGAAAAGAACCCAGCACGTTCTGATTTGAAGGCCAGTCAAACTGTGAGCTTCCTGGTCCTTAAAAGCACATGGGAGACCTTGTGTTTGAGTGGCAGCACCCGGTCAGGAACAGAAAAAGAACGTGCTGTGCTCACTAGCTCCCCTCGTGGGCAGTGATGGAGGAGGAATGGGCAGGGGGAGAGAGGGGCTATAAAATCAATTTAAAACTGTGGTTCTCGACTGGGGATCCACAGGAACATTGTGGACGTTTTCGGTGGTCCACAGGAACATTGTCCAAAGTCACCCGGTGTGGGCAGGCACCAAAAATCTGTTAGTAAGAAATAAATTTCAAACCAAAATGTTCGTTGTCTGCTCTTTTTTATCATGCCTCAAAAAGGAGGTGGTCCACGAAAATTTTTTGATTGGCCTGGTGGTCCGTGGACTGAAACAAGTTGAGAACCACTGATTTAAAACATCTCAGGCTAGTGAGTGGGGGTGCTATCTAGCGCAGTGGTTCCCAACCGCCGGTCCGTGGACCAGTGCCGGGCCACGAACCACTGGCTGCCGGGCCGTGGCACACTGCCAAGCCACGCCCATGGGGCTGGGGTATACCCCGGCACGTGGCTGGTGGCTGCCGGAGCTGAAGCTGGCTGTTCTTGGTGGCTCTGGGGCTGAAGCCAGCTGCTGAGTGGCAGCTCAAGGGGCCACAGTGTACCCCAGCCCCAGCCCCCCTAAGCCACCACATAGCAGCTGAGGGCAGCTGTTCACAGCGACTCTGGGGGTTGGAACTGGGGTACATATTTTGGTGGACTAGTAACAATTGATTTGCATATTCATTATTTGCATAATAAATATGCAAATAAAATGTTACCAGTCCGAGAAAAGTTTGTGACTGAGTTAGCCGGTCTGCGGTATAAAAAAGGTTGGGAGCCATGGTCTAACGGGTAGGTCAGTGAAGCCAGAATCTGACCCAGCAGTCCCAGTTCCCAGTTCTGTCAACATGAGTGGGAGCAAGTTGCTTCCGCTCCCTCGTGCCTCAGTTTCCCCATCTGTACAACAGGGATAATGGGGCTGTTGTGAGCGGGAGTGTTTGTGGCGTGTTCTCAGCTCCTCGGACTGCAGCGAGTACTCGGATAAGGGCGAAACCCTATGATATAATCCTCCAGGAAATGAGTTTGAAAATGGACCAAAGGAAGCATGAAACCTCTTATTGTTCTGGAGGGGAGGGGGTCAGGGCCCTTCTGACCCCCCCGCCCCCGATCCCAAGTGTCTCTCTTACTCTCTCTCTCCTATCCCTGGCTGTTAATCAAGCGCCCTGGTGAATCATCAGCACCAAGCATTAGTGAATCAATTAGGCCATTCGGTGTCAAGAGCAACAGAGTGGCTGGGGGACGGTCAAATATTTGCAGAGAGAAATCACTCTTGCGGTGGGCATGCCGGGGGGCGCGGGGGTGGAGAGCGAGGGGCTTACACAGGGCTCCCCCTCTGATGCCTTCGGCTTAGCCAGCGGGGCAAAGGAGGGGCTGTTTTACTCTCACTAGGCTCAACTATTTTAAAAAAACCCAACCCAAATTAAAAAACAAAATCCTAGACAGTCCTGTTCTGGACACTGAAGGACTGGGGTCAGCTCAGGCATGTGAGGGAATTTAGCACCTGGGGGGTCTCATAGGTGCATGGGGCTAGAGAGAGGGAAGAAGACTTAGGCCAGATGGGCCAGGTCCGGCCCTGGCTTGCCTGGATCCGGCCCCCGAAGTTCAGGGCTCTGCTCCAGCCCCCTGCTTCTGGGTTGGAGCCCATAAAATCTACTAGCCTGGGCCCCCTTAGGCTCTGGTGTATGAGGGGAATGTGGGGAGATGTGGGGTGTATCTTTCTGCTTCTGCTTCTCACCTGTGTGTGACCCCTGACTGATTTTTCTGTGGGCCCGCGACCCAAAAAAACTTCCCCCACCCCTGGCTTAGGCATTCGTGGTTATCTCAGGCATGCAGGGCTGGAGGGGCATATTGGGCCCCTGCGGCTGAGGGGGTGTTGGGATCCCAGGGCCGGGGGGGTGAAGGTGTCGAGGGTGGTAGGCCGCAGGGAAATCCCAGGTTTGATTTCTCTCTTCAAAACTCTGATATCAGCAGGTGAGAGCCCTTTGCTGCCGGGTACACCTCGGCTTCCTGACCACTGAGACTCAGGCTGAGATGGCGTGTGGTCACCGATCTGTTTCTCCGGCCTCTTAGCCGCTCAGCCCATTTCTGGGTAGGGAGGGTTCCACGGGGAGGGGCGGCAGGAAATGCTTTCCCCGAAGACAACCAAGGGACAAACCAGTGAGGTCACCAGTAGAGAAACGGGTCAGAAACCCCCCCTCTGCCCACAATGCAGAGGTGTAGTGTGTGCCGGGGGGGTTGTGCCCGCAGCGCCGTGTGATAACACCGCCGTTCTCCCGCACCGTTCCTCCGCGGCGCTCAAGGGATTTATAGACACCGACTGAAGATTCCCAACAGCCTCAGGAGATGGGGAAGTGCCTGAGCCTCAAGCTACCGTGGAGTGAAATGGGGATCAGACTGACCTACCGCCAGTCTTTAAAGTGGCCTGACAAATGGGGTGGAGTCGGATAGCTTGGGTAAGAGAGTGTGTAAATGGCCACCCTTCAGCAGCCCAGCTCAAATACAAAAATTGTTTCCAGGTTTGTAACAGGCTCCCCCCCCCCCCCCCACACACACACAACTCACACGCTGCCTTCCTCTTGGGTTTGCAAAGCACTTTCACGCCCTCCCACGAAAGGCACTCGAGAAAAGCACAGCGTCATCAATATGAGCAGAAACAAGGAGTCCTGCGGCACCGTAAAAACGAGCAGCTTTATCTGGGCATAAACTTTTGTGGGTAAAAACCACTTTGCCAGGTGCCGGGAGAACTCCCGTCCAGGGTGCTTGGGGCACCTGACCCTTCACCCCCCCCCCCCCATGCATCGCCCCTGAGGCTAGCCCGGTCACAAGGAGAGTGATTTTTTGCCATCATAGTGACACAAGCCCCTGGCACACAGCACATGTATCCTGGCATAAAGGTGCATAGGGCAGAGGCAGGGTTGCTTTGACAATGCCGGTGTAGTGGAAGCAGGACGACTTCCTAGCACAGACAGGGCCTGGATTCCCCTGCGGGGCAGGCGCAAGGTGGGTAAAGAGTCTCTAGGCCCTTCAATCCAGCCCCTTTTGCTAGCGCTACCCTCCAGTCGGGACAAGCAGTGCCTGCGGGGTTAGGGGGTGCAGGAAGGGCTACCTAGAGAGGAAGGGAGGTGGGATGTAGGGGCACCTCATTTAGCCTATGTCACCAGCGCCTCCAATTGGCAGATAAAAGGGAAAAAAGGCCAGTGGGGGTCTAGGCCACAGCGCGTGGGGTGCACCAGTGTGGGGCCCACACGTGGACACAGTATTCCTGGTCTAGACTCATCCCAGCCTGCTCTCAATACCCCAGCCAGCCACGTACAGCCACGCCAGGCCCCGTAGATCCCGGCAACAGGCCGAAGAGACTCAGATCCCATGTTACACACACACAGGCCTGCTTCACCCAGAGCGAGTGCCCTGTTGGAGGGCAGCCGGGGGAAAGGTGAACGAACTAGCATTACACACACACACCCGTCCAGGCAGTGACCCACACATTCCGTGAGCAACACTTCCTCAAGGTTAACCTAAATCTGACAACCTCATGGAAAACCGCCGGCTTTGGCTGCCTCGCAGGGGCTTTTTTGCTTTCGCCCAACCGCAGAACCACAAGAGCAACCAACTGTACGGTCCCTTCTCCGGGGCCCTGACTCATCCCGAGTCGGTGGCCGTGTGTGAGCCCCTCCTCCCCCCCCCCCCCCACTTGTGGCAGGAAAGGGGAGGGGCCTGAGCCAGGATGCGGCCCCCCACGGCTCGCTGGCTCGGGGCGGGAGCCATTGTGTGTGAGGCCATACGGCGAAGCAGCACCCCTGAGCTCAGCCGGTTTGCAAAAGCACCCGAGATGACTTGCTGTGCAATTTGAAGGCAGATACAAGGAGCCATCCTGCCCCAGCGCTCCAGTGGGTCACAAGGGGGTCAGGGCGCCTCATAAACGGCCACCTCAGCCTGGTGTTTCCTCCTGGCTTTAATTCAGAGTACCCCAGTCTAAACATGAGGGTTAGATACACACATGCAACGCGGCACAGACGGCGAATGCATTTTGGCCCTGTCGCCTGCAGGGGTGAGGACAGTCCGTCTGTGCGGGGTAGTTGACAATCCCCCCAGATAGCGTGTCACCCTTCCAGCAGCTCCACAGACTGCCGGCCCATGCAGCCAGCTGCTCAGCACGAGAGGGGAATGGCTGACTGGGAAGAGACCAGGAATCCTGGGTCCAGGCGCGGGCGCTGCCAGAAGAGACCAACGAGCCAGCGGAGGTTCAAAGGCGAACAGGGAAATGGATGAAGGCGACTAAGGGATTGAGTTGGGAGAAAGGATTAAAAGAGCGAAAGGCCAGACCACAAGGGGTATGTCTACACTACCCCGCTAGTTCGAACTAGCGGGGTAATGTATGCATACCGCACTTGCTAATGAAGCCCGGGATTTAAAAATGGCGGCTCCCCGCTTATGCTAATGAAGCCCGGGAAATTCAAATCCCGGGCTTCATTAGCAAGTGCGGTATGCATACATTACCCTCCTAGTTCGAACTAGGAGGGTAGTGTAGACATACCCGAGCACAGCTACACTGGGGTCACGCTAGGGTGGGGGGGGAACCTTTCTGGGGGCTGCCGACCCACAGAAAAATCAGTTGGGGGCAACACACAAGTGAGAAGCAAAAAAACCCAAACACCCTCGCTGACATGGCCCTCAACTGGGAAGGAAAAAGACACTCTCACACACCAGAGCCTGGGTGGAGGGGCAAGCTAGTCGATTATGTGTGCTTCAGCCCCACGGGGGGGGGGGGAGGCTGGAGTGCCAGTATGGGCTCCCCAAGGCTGGGGGCCCCCCAAACCTCAGGGGCTGGATCCAGTCAAGCCGGAGGCTGCATCCAGCCCCCCTCCCCCCCCCCAGACTTTTAAGCTCCCCACCCCTGGTCTACACTCTAAGGCTACGTCTAGACTGGCATGAGGGGTGGGCGAGATTCTGTGGCCTGCACTGTGCAGGGGGTCAGACTAGATGATCATAATGGTCCCTTCTGACCTTAAAGTCTATGAGTCTATGAGTCTATGATTTTCCGCAAATGCTTTTAACAGAAAAGTTTTCCATTAAAAGCATTTGCAGAAAAGAGCGTCTAGATTGGCAGGGATGCTTTTCCGCAAAAGCACTCTTTGCGGAAAAGCGTCCGTGCCAATCTAGATGCGCTTTTGCGTAAAAAAGCCCCGATGGCCATTTTCACGATCGGGGCTTTTTTGCGCAAAACAAATCTGAGCTGTGTACACTGGCCTTTTTGTGCAAAAGCTTTTGCGCAAAAGGACTTTTGTCCGAACGGGAGCAGCATAGTATTTCCGCAAGAAGCACTGATTTCTTACAGGAGATCGTCAGTGCTCTTGCGGAAATTCAAGCGGCCAGTGTAGACAGCTGGCAAGTTTTTTTTTGCAGAAAAACTTGCCAGTCTAGACACAGCCTAAAAGTTTCACTCTGCCCCTTAGGGGTGGATATTTTTACCAGCCTAGTTCTGCCAGGAAAAGCCCTACTACCAATGCAGCCATACTAGCATAAGGTACTTTCTACTGCTGGGTGAGCTTGGCTTGGCCAGACTAGATTAAACTCCTCTAACATAAGCACCTTGACACCAGTATGATGGTGCCCACATGAGAGGGGTTGCCACTTTCACTGTTCTATGCAGATCCTCAGGTACATGACACACACACGCCACCGCAAGGCAGGGCACCGCTGTGGTGCCCAGTGTACAGAGGGAGAACTGAAGCACGGAAAAGTTAAGTGACTGGCCCAAGATCACAGGGAAAATCTGGAGGGGAGCAGGGAATTGAACCCAGTGCTGAGATTAGCAAGCACCCTTCCTCCCCCAAATCCGCCTTCACGGCGCACCTCTCCGACAAGGGGCGCTGCCCAAGAGCAGGTGACATTGACAGCCCTTGTGACGCTCCCCAAAGCTGTGGGGACACCCCAAAGATGGGGACTCTGGCCTCTACTGAACTCAAGAGCAAGTGTCGCCATTAGCGTCAAAGAGGCCTAGCCAGGAGGCACTTTCTCCCCTGCCTCATTCGAATGCCTGGGTGTAACCTAGGAGACATGCCCCCTGCCCAGCTCTGAGGCCCTGAAGGCCGGGCACCATGTGCCTGATGAATACACCTCCCAGCCTCTGAGAGTCTGAGGGACGGTGACACTCTCCCATTTCGGCGCCTGCAGGGATGAATCTCTGCCCACAACAAGAACGGTCACGCCAGGACCTGTGCCTCTGGCACCTCCTCCCCGGAGAGAGGGGAGTCCCTGCCACGTCCACTCCGCCCCCGTGGCCAGGGAGAAGGGCTTCACAGCCGCCTCCAGGGCGGAAAACACACGTGCCGCCCCCAACCTGGCCAGGGCCGCTCCCGCCGCCCCCCAGCCTGGAAGGAATGCCCTCTCCCCCACCCTGGGCAGGATGCTGTCAGCGCCTCAGTGTGCACAGTGGCCAGCCTCGCCTCCGCACGCCGCTCGTCACGGCCGCATGCGGTTTCACTTCTTGTTTCTGAGGAAAATCGCATCCTGGTCACTGGTGTGAGCGAGGTCATTCCCGCCGGCCAGCCTCATGCGCCTCACCCCCTGCCTCCGAGGACAGGCGGCACCTCCTGCCTCTGCCCCGGCGTGGCACCATGGGAGAACAGCTTAGATTTTCCCAGAATGCACCAGGCAGGGGAAGGCCGAGCATCACGCTGGTCCCACGGCTGCACTGGGATGCTGCAAGCACCGAACCCCGTAACTGTGTCAGAGCCCAGCTCCGCGCCCCATCGGTCTATCTGGCAGAGAGGGGGTCGAAGCATGGCAGAGGGGCCGGAGGGGGAGATCAAAGGGGAGAGACCAAGAGGTTCTCAAAATACCCAGGAGGCTTTGCTGCAGAAGTGCTCAGCAGGGGTTAATAGCGCTGTTTAATGGAGTCCCCCCCCCCCCCCCCGGCTCATTAAAGGAATGGGGGATGGAAAGCTCCCTTGTTCTCACCCCTCTTTCCCCTCCCATGCTGCATCTCTGCTTGGTGGCTGGGGATTTCCACAGCATCTGGGGGTGGGCTTGTGGGAAGCCGTGGGAAGGTCTGCTCCAAAGGTCATCAAGAAGCAGCGGGGGGGGGGGGGCGGGGGGCGGGGGAGGAGGAAGATGAAAGGGCAAAACCAGCATGTACAACAAACAAACCCCAAGGGTGACTGTAGCAGCCCGGAAAGGTGCCCGAGAGCATCCGAGCTCTTCCGGCTCGGCTAGAGCAGGGTCCAGGGATGCTTTGGGGTCCCCGAGCCAGCGTGCGGGTGTGGGGCGCCGCCCCGGAGAGGCTGGGTCCCTCTGGCGGCGTCCCTCTCGCTCGCTCTCTGCCTCTCTCCCGGCAGGATGTGGTCTGCATCACGCAGGTCAGAAAATTAAAACAGTGACTCTCAGGGCGGCGTGTCAGAACAGGCCCTGTCCCGGAGCTCCTGGAGCAGCCAGCACGGAGGGGAATCCCACCTTCTCCCTGCTGGCTGGCCGGCCCCACCACTGCCGTCCCCTTCCTTCTTCTCAGGGGCTGCTGGCAACAGGCACGAACACACCAGTGGCTCACCTGGGAGCACACACGCGGCCCCTCCAGCGCACCCCAGCCGGCCCCTTTAGCAGGCGCCCAGCTGGGAGTGTGCGCCCCCACCGGCTGCGCACCAGGCGCACCTGCTTCCCTTCCCCTCGGAGACACACCCCTCTCTTTCTGCTGCCGCTGCCCAGAACAGCCCTCAGAGCTTGACTTTCACTCCCCCCCTTTGTGCCCTCTCCAGGTTCCTGGCCCCTGGAGCGCTTCGTTGAGCGGTTTCGGCTCGGCTCCCCCGCGGCTGCGACCCAGTTCCTCACTCAACATCCCAGCGACTAGCGGCAGCGTCGCCGGCAGAGCCCAGCCCCAGAACTCAGAAGAGTCTCGCTCCTCTTGGCTTTGAGTCGTTTGCATGTCCCTGGCGGCTCTTGAGGCCTTGCATGACGCACCCCCCCCCCATGGCCTCTGCCCTCGAGACACGTTTAGACCCCCCCATTCCGTTATTTCTGCGCCTCCTTCTAGTCAGTACCCCAGTCTCTGCCCAGTGCCGTCCTCCAGCCACACAGTCCACAAGGGGCTCTGCTTTTGATCCCGGTGCCCCACCAATGCCACCATAGAGATGCAAGCCGCCCCATGCCCCCGGCTGCCACCTTTCACCTGACCTAATGCCCGGCTGATATAGCACCAGGGGCAATCTGCAGAGGGGAGGGGATATTTTGCGCTTGGAGCCTGATTCATCCCCCCCAGTGATGCAGTAGCCAGCATGGGGCCTGGGAGAAACAGCTTTCCTCTTTGCTCTTCAGGGGCGGCCACCCTGGGCATGAGGGTACTTCCTCCGGAGTCCAGCCTGCCCGCTGGCCCCTTTGCACCAGCCTTGCCTTCAACGTGCTAATGCTGTCCTCCCCCGGGGGCTACAAACCCACCCCCACCTCGAAAATCCCTCTGGTTTCAGCCCCCTGCAAAAACGTCACAGCTGGCTCGCCCCACAGCAGCCTCCAACGCCGCCGGGCTAGCAGCGCCGCTGGTATTAGAGAGAGAGGGACGTGGTGTCCCTTGAAAGGGTCAACGGCACCGCGCCTGGGCCCAGAGCAGAGGTGAGCAGAGACAGATGCAGCCATCGACAGCAGGAGTGGGCCCTGCCAAGCTGATGGCGTCACACCAGCGAGAGCAGAATCGGGCACAATCCCCCCATCCCCCCGGACACCAAAAGGCCCAAGCAGGAGTCTTTTCCACAGCTCTAAGGAAGGCAGGCCTGCGCTGCAGCCATCCAGATTTAACCCTGACTCAGGTCACCCCTCCCTTCCCCAAGCCAGCGGCGTCACCTCGGCACAGCTGTGCACCAGACGCTGCATCTCGTACTGGAGTGACAGAGAAAGTGTCAGCGCCGGGTCTGGCTGTCACTGGCAGGCTGTGCGACCGGGGAATCCCACTGGGATAGAGTAGCCAGATCCTGCCCTCCGATTTGTTTCTTCCTTTCCGGCCTAGGCGTCGGGCAGCATTTCCTGCCTCCGAGTGTGGGCATGGGGGTTTTGTGCTTTGTTTTGTCTGTGCTTTCCTGCTCCCCCCCCCCCTTTTCTACCTGTTACTTCCTGCAGCAATCAGAATAAAGCATGGCATTGAACAGGGTTTGCATCCACACATACCCTGGGGGAGTTTCTTTCCCGCGGGATCCGCCTGTGAATTTCAGCCAGCGCTCTGGTAGGGAGGTACCAGACAGGCTCAGTGCCCAGCTATGTGGGAGGGAATGCGGCCTAGTGGTCAGGGCTGCGGAGAGTGATAGGCTGTCCTGGGCGCCGTTATTAGCTCCTTGATGTCGTGATTCAAAACAGACTCCTGGGTTCTCCTCCCTTCTCTACCGCTGACTCACTTTCAGGCCTGGGGCAACTCAGAGTACGTCTAGACTACGGAGCTGTTCCGGGAGGCCCCAAAAATGTCGGAACAGCCGGGCGTGTTTTGTCAGCATCCCCGTAAACCTCGTTTCTCGAGGAAGAAGGGATGTTTCTAAAGAGGGTTTTTTCTGACATTTGGAAAAGTCTCTTTCGGAAAAGTCTCTTTCGGAAAAAAAGTGGGAAAAAGAGACGCAAATTGCACTTTGCAATTTGCGTCTCTTTTTCCGACTTTTCTTTGTAGCGTAGACACAGCCTTGGTTCTTGGTTTGCCCCTCTGCATCTCAGTTCCCGCCTCGGACCTACCCCGCAAGGAGGTCAGGGATCAGAGGCAGGCTGCAAAGCAATCAGGGAGCCTCATGCTGAAGACAGAATCCCTCCCGAAGGGGTTCTCATAAGGGTGGGTGCCTTGGAGAGACATGCGCTGGAGTTCAGGGCAGGTGTAGCAAGTCAGCGCTAAGACCAGGAGGCAGATTTGGATGCTGAGCTCGGCTGAAAGGCTGTCCTTCCTCTAGGAGCAGAACTGAGAGCCGAGAGGGTGGATCTGGTTCCAATCATGCACTCGGAAACCTGGCCACGGCCTCTGTTCAGAGCCCAGGCAGTGCCAAAGCATCATGCACAAGCGCACTAGGCTGCAGAATAACCTCCCCGGGGAGGCCCCAGCGCTTGGCTCCGGAGATGCCGGAGCTGGGAACGATCCACAGCGGCCCCCGCAGCGGGGAGGAACACGTCATGACCCCGTGGGTCCTTTTCTGTCTCTGATTCCATGATGACTCTGCTGCTCAGATCCAATCTCCTCCGCGAGCTTCAAAGGGGAACATGCAGGGCCAGCATTTTCACTTCCTGCTGCCTCCCGGGCTCGCCGTCCCTAGCAGCTGCCATTGGAACCCGCCGGCCGGTACAAACTCCCCAGGCGCGAACGCTCCCGGGCACCCTCCCCTGTGCTCCACCGAGGGGCTGCCTCTTCCCTCGCGACTCTGCTGCCCTCTGCTCTGGCCTGGACCCTCCGCGTGCTCCTCATGCTCCTAGAAGTTAGGTGCAGGGCTGAGATCAATGCTGGGGCACTTGGCCGGCCCAGAAGTGACATGCAGCAGGGCCTTGGTGAGTCCTGATTGACGCCGCTGGAGCGTCTGACTCATGCTGCGAGGAAGGGAGTGGATAGGTCACCCAGGCCAGATCTGCCTCTTTTCAAAGTGCCCCTGAGAGGTTAAAACAGGAGTGGGAAACTTCAGGCCCAGGGGCCGCATCCGGCCCCCGGCTTGCCCGGATCTGGCCCCCGAGGCTCAGGGCTCCCCTCCCCTTGGGGGTGGAGCACACAAACTCTACTAGCCTGCCCCCCCCCTCAAGGCTCTGCTGTCTGAGGGGAATGTGGGGAGGGTCTTTCTTCTCCTCAGTCAGGGGCCACGTCAGTGAAGGTTGGTTTGGGGGGGGTTGGTTCTCACTAGTGTGCTAACCCCCCCCCCAAAAAAACCCGACTGATTTTTTCTGTGGGTCAGCAGCGCCTGACCCAAAAAAGGTTCCCTGCCCCTGGTTTAAAACCTCCATGCAGCAAGGCACCTGGGAGACAGCCCCCGGCCCAGGGTGGCACCCCCACCCCGTCAGCCTCCTGGAGTCAGGATGGCGCATCAACCCAAGTTTTGGTGCTGCGCTTGAATCCCAGCTACCGAGACCGTGGCAACGCCGCCCATCACGCTGTCTGCTTGGTGTGCCGGTCAATGACTCCACCGACTGCCGCGCGGGGATCATAGAGCCACAGAAGGGACCTGAGAGGGCATCAAGTCCTCACGGCAGGACCCGGCCCACCAAAGCCATGCCCACCACCAGTCATGGGACACAGCCAGGGCAGGGACCCAGGAAACAGCATTAGCTGGGCTTTAGAAAAAGCAAAGTCTTGAGCGATAGACTCAACAAGGGGCCTGCTTACTTCTCTGATGGCTTTTGAATTCTCCTTTCTAGAGAGCAGCAAAATCAGGTGTGGGGATGGCAGAGGTGGCAGATTAAAGAAGGGGGAAGGGAAGAGTTTAAAGGATCATCAAGGAGATGATGCAGCAGAGAGATGCTCCCACAGTGCCAGGAAATTTGAGTGTTGTTCTCTAGAGAAGCCAGTTGAGACATCAGCTCTGATAGCTGCTCCTTGGCCCGCCAAACGCTGATCCCCAGAATCAGGACGTACTCAGCTGATCCCCAGGATCACAACCTTCTTTCTTGGCGGGGCCTGTTCCACACCAGTGGTGTTGTGGCAGAACCAAAGCTGGTCTGGATTCCAGTTTCCAGACTCCTTAACCACCTGATTTTTTGGGGGGGAGGTGTCACTTCTGGGCTTGGTTTCAGTATAACTCCGTTTTGTGCGGTTGCAAATGTCAGTCCCAGGAAAGCCACAAGCTGTGTTTCCTTTCCTCTCGGGCGTAGGTTCACTCTTCAGCTGAAGTTGTGAAATTATGAAGGTTTGTGTCTAGGGCAGATTGAGCAGGGAAGAGCGGCACCCACGCCGAATCTCCCGCAGAGCCGTTCACCTGGGGCAGCGCGGGCCGGAGGGAAACATCTGCCACGCGGTCTCCAACTGCAGCTGGAAGCCTGGTTGCTGCAGTGACCCTGCAGAAGAGCTGCCATAATAAACCTGCTGCAGATGGGTCTCAGTTTGCTGCGTGGCGGGACAGATGTGCACAACCAGGAGCTGTCTGGGGCAGGGGGCGTATTTTGCTGCACCATAAGCACAGTCGTTACCCGACGGGGCTGAAAGCTAAGCTGGGCACTCAAGGCAGTGCTGTAAAACACGTCACAATCACATTTACTCCCCTTCCTGCTGGCCTCAGAAAGACAGAACCTCCCACACCTTGGGGAGGGGGCAAAGGGACACCCGCCCTGCCACACTCTGGGTATGTCTACACTGCTACCACAGGGTGGTGATCACAGCTCGGTCCAGCTCGCTTTAACCGGAGGAGGATGCACTTCAGCGCCGGCTAGCCCCGCAAGTCATCTCCAGGTGCTCTGGAACCCGCACTGCTGCGGCTTCCCGGCTCCTGCACCCAGGCGGCTAGAGAAAAGCCCCCTCGGGTCCGTCTAGTGGAGTTGCACCACACCCCTTCGCTGCACCTGCATGTGCCGCCTCCCTGCACGCTCGGTTCTCCTTACAAGGAAATCAGGAATTAAAGCAATGAGCCAGAATTGTTGCACCCACTGGCCACTTAGCAGGACTTGCCCTTACTCATCCCATTCGTGAATTAGTCTTTCACGGGAGACTTTCCAGTGTGTAAGGCCCAGATTTCCTCCTGGGACCCTTCCCTTGCACCACGAGCTCTTTGGGGGCTAATGCACAAGAAGAGTCAGCTGATAACACCGGTACCTTCCTCTGGCACCTTGGCTCACCGAGTCACCACACGCTCGGCTGTCATTCATCAGCTCACAAGTGCCTGGCCACGGGAGAGTCCTTTTCCCCCAGCAAGGCCCAGGAGAGCTGGGGAAACAAGCACCGAGTGGGGACGTGTCTCGCCCACGGGGGCACATCAAGGCCACGACAGAGCGAGACACAGACCCCAGAGTGGAATTCTGGCCCCAGGAGAATTGATGGTAAAACTCCCATTGACAACGGGGCGAGGCCTTCACTTCAGGCCGGCTAACTCCCGATCCCAGGCTATGCCCAGCAGGTTCCAGGTCTTTTCCAAAGCTTTGGTGCCAGCGTGGCTCTCTGGAAGTGTCAGAGAGCTGCAGGGGCCCTGTTCCCAGCCTCTCCTCCGGAAGCAAGAACAAATGCAAGCCAGACTCATGCGCCATCTAGCTCCACGCCCTTCACTCCCGACGCCTGACTGGCCACAGCTCTGCACCAGCCTGACTTTCACTCGCAACATGGAGACTAAAACCTGGATGGGATTTTCCCTCCAGCAGGAAATGTCTGTTTACCTGCCGGAGTACGTTGGCTGAATCACCCTGAGTCCCGGGACACACCACGTGCCAATGCCACCTCCTTCAGACAAGGCTCCAAGACGGCGGCACGTCCTCAGGGGCTGGCACATCCTAAGGCAGCAGCAGCACAGAGCGCACCCCGCCTAGAGCTCCCCTTCAGCCTTCGCATTTCCTTTGTCGCTCCTTCTCTTGGCCCGTCAACACTAGGGACGTGAACAGGTGATTCGGTTCCATGAGGGCAACCCCCCCACCCAGGGCCTGCCGAGGGTGAAGGGCTGCTCCAGAATATCTGGAAGATATATAAAGACCCAGAATATCTTACTGCCCCTGTATAAAACTATGGTACGCCCACATCTTGAATACTGTGTACAGATATGGTCTCCTCACCTCAAAAAAGATATTTTGGCCTTGGAAAGGGTTCAGAAAAGAGCAACTAAAATGATGAGGGGTTTGGAACGGGTCCCATATGAGGAGAGGTTAAAGTGACTGGGACTTTTCAGTTTAGAAAAGAGGAGACTGAGGGGGGATATGATAGAGGTTTATAAAATCATGAGTGGTGTGGAGAGGGCCGATAAAGAAAAGTTATTTATTAGTTCCCTAAATAGAAGAACTAGAGGATACCAAATGAAATTAATGGGTAGCAGGTTTAAAACTAATAAAAGAAAGTTCTTCTTCACACAGCGTGTTGTCAACCTGTGGAACTCCTTGCCAGAAGAGGCTGTGAAGGCTAGGACTGTAACAGAGTTTAAAGAGAAGCTAGATAATTTCATGGAGGTTAGGTCCATAAAAGGCTATTAGCCAGGGGATAAAATGGTGTCCTAGGCCTTTGTTTGGCAGAGGCTGGAGAGGGATGGCAGGAGACAAATCGCTTGATCATTGTCTTCGGTCCACCCTCTCTGGGGCACCTGGTGCTGGCCACTGTCGGCAGACAGGATACTGGGCTAGATGGACCTTTGGTCTGACCCAGTACGGCCGTTCTTATGTTCTTATGTTCGTATGTCCAGCCCCGCCGAGCCCCCACACGGGGCTGCCAGCCAGCTTGTACCAGAAGCCTGCACGCCTGGCTGCTGGGCCAGTTAACTGCTGCTTCGGGTTTATACATCCCTGGTTAACACTCAGGAAAAATGTGACTGGGGACAGGCTGCGACGGGATCGTGGTCCGGCAATTAGAGCCAGAGGTGGGCTTGTCATCGGAAGCCTGACACATAGGAAGGGTTGCCAGGTGTCCGGTATTGGTCCGGTATTTTCTGTTTTTCTCGGACGGAAGGCCACATGGAACATTCTTTCCCTGCCGCGTTTGGCGGGGGAGCGGGGAGCATGGTGATTTAAAGGTGTAGTGTCCCTTTAAATCGTTGTTGCTCAACAACTTCAGTCCCCCTCCTTTTTTTTTTCTCAACCAATTTTTTTTTCTGTCATGTTCGGTATTTTTTGTGAAAGGATCTGGCAACCCTACGCATAGGCTGGGGTTCTGTTCCCAGCCCTGGCGAGGAGTGGTGAGCACAGGGGCCTGGCAGGCAGTCAGGATGCGGCGGGTACATCGCAATAAAAAGACAGCGGCGGAGTCTCGGAGACTCAATCACAGGGGCTTCAACTAGATCACCCTGGCAGGCCCGCCTGATTCCCAGCTGAGGGTCTAGAGATTACACGCGAGGCACTCGGGGGCAGGCTGGGCCCTGTATTCTGAGACCCAGCATCTTCACGGGTTCCTGAGCCAATTTTATAGCCCCGCAGCCCACGCCTGGGGAGCCAAAGTCAGCTGACCCCAGCCGTCCCCTCAGTGGCGGCCCTAGACTAGCTGCCAGCAACTGGCGCCCTAGGCAAACCATGCAATCGGCGCCCCCACCTCCAAACCCCTCAGCGATATTGCACCACCATTTGGCACCCCATTTAACTTGTCGCCCTAGGCAACCGCCCAGTTCACCTATATGGACGGGCCGCCTCTGCCCTGGGTCTTTGGTTGCAGTGTAGACGTAACCAGAGATTCTTCTGGCTCTGGAAGAGGCGCTGGCATGGACCAGAGCACAGGGCAAAGGATGGGCAGGGGGGGGGTTCATTTCAGCTCCAAGAGATGCCCACACATTAGCGCTGATTAAAAAGCACATGTACAGGGGTGCCAGTGGCAGAAGAGACCCACCAGCCCCGCGTACCTACCCCTCCAAGACAATCACTCACAAGCACACAAGCAACCTTAAATCCTGTAGGACTGTCAGCATGATTTAGGCACACGAAGGCCTGAGATGCTTTTGAAACTTTTCTGCAACGTGGAAATGCAAAATATCCTCTCACTTGTGCCACTCTTTGGACACCCCTTGTTACAGGTTCACGGCGAGGCAAGAGGGACAATGAAGATCATCTCATCTGATCTCCCTCATACCACAGGCCAGAGAAGCCACGAGGTCGTTCCCGCAGTTCAATGAGCCCATTTACACCAGCTTACGTTACACACGCCTGTACGCGGGCACAATGCCTGCAATCCAGTGACGGCATTCTTAGGACCTGAATGAAAAGCACATCTTTCTCCTAGGGCTTATTGTGTCATTTACACTGCTGCCCGTTCCATTGACAGGTCTCGTGTGTGTGTAACCGTTCTATTTCTGGAGTGGAGCAGAATCTAAACCAGTCTGCCTCCCCTCCCCTCCTTCATGAAACTGCAGGACTCAGAGGGAAAGAGGAAAAGAAAAAAAGGAAGCTAGATTGTAACACACCACAACCCAGGGGGGGAAATACAAAATGCATTACCCTGCTTGCAAGCGGAGTTAAAATTAGCAGCGAAAGGAAATGACAGTTTGACATGTCATGGAAGTCAGCTAAAGTTGGAGTTCTCTTTCACTTCTTTTTTAAATGTACCTTTCACAGAGGGTGTAATTGGCCTGTGAGATTAATACAGCAGGACCGGCACAAATGAAAGATCGGAGTTTGTTGACATCCTGTCGTCAAACTAGAGTCATCGTCTGGTCTCTGTCTTTCATTCCTTGTGGCCAGCTGGTTTATTTTTGGTGGACAGGGAGAGGGAGAAAAATCAGATGTTTATCCTTCTAAGAACTTGTCACCATCCTTTTTATTTTTAATTTTAGATGAAGAGAAGAAAAGTTATATGCAAACTTCCTTCCAGTGCCATGTTCCTGAGTCTGATTTCCACTAAGGCCACTTTGCTCCACTCTAGCAGTGCAAAGAAGCCATCAAATGAGTGTCAGTTATCTTTATGCTCACTTTAAACACACTTTACACTGCTAGAGAGGGCTTTTAGCTGAGAATCAGGACCAGCGTTCCCTGTAAGCTGTGCACTAGTACAGCCGCCCAGGAGAAAATTCAAATGCCACCCAGCTGATTACTAGAACGCCTACAGCAAGGTTTGTGTTTCTATTGCTGGTGCACATTCTCACCTGCCTCGGTGCGCATAAAAATTATTCTGCACATGGATGAAAAAATCCGTTCACAGATGGAAAAGGTCAGAGGGAATGTTGATCAGGACCCATCCACCTGTGGATGTGCTAAGACTGAGTTGATAGATAGGCCTATGTCTGCACTAGCACATTTGTTAGTACAACAGATCGCTCAGGGGGTGTGAAAAAGAAACACCAACAGAAGCACGAGTGTGAACAACGCTGAGTCAGCAAGAGACCCCTTTCCGGCCACCATAGCTGCAGCTGCTGGTGGAAGGTGGTTTAATTACGCCGGCGGGACAGCTCGCTGCTGTCAGCCGTGAGCTCGCTCGTGCCCAGTCTGCGACCCCAGAGTGGGATGGAGGCTTTCACCTCGCTAGCTGGGCTACTGTAGCTGCATGAGCATCAGAGTGGACTAGATTAAAGCTGCCTTAGGGTGACAGTGTGGACATACAGAGTTGGGCTGTTACCTGGCTCTGATTCTTTGGCTGGGTCTTCACCGCAAAAATAAAAAGAAGGTGTGGCGTGCAGTGCGAAACTCCCTCCAGATAACGGTCTCGCCTGTACCATTCCAATGGAGAGGAAGGGCTGATGTTCCCACCATGACGTCGCCAGATGAGGTCAACCACCGGTGAAGGGCAATAGGATTGTTAAAAAAAAAAACCTCGTGATTTTTAAGCCAACCTGATGATTTTTGCAGGGCGGCCTCGTGAGCAGTGAATGTTCTGAGTTGGCAGGAGTGGGGTGAGGAACCGGAACGCGATGCGCAGCAGCCGCTGCAGAGGGTGGGGGGCTGCTGTGGTCGGACATTCATTGGCTCATCAGGGTTATGTGAGTTCGCTTACTCCTCAGGAAGGGCAAGGGCAAGCCACAGCCGGGGTGAGCCTGTAGAAACTGCACAGCAAAGTTATCACTGAGGAGGAGGGAAGATTCTCTGCTTGAAACACTTTATTTTCAGGCAAAAACTGGCTTGTGGTTTTTTCGGAGAGTCAATGCTGAGAGCAGAGGGGGCGTTCTGTGTTTAACAGAACACAGGTTTCCTGGGACATGGGCTGGGAGGAATTTTAGGTGAGGGGGTGGGTTTGTGGCCAGGGTCAGGGGGTTGCACCAGGGATACGCTCCCACTGCATGAGAGCCGGTGACTCTAGAGTCAGTGTTCAAGGCTCATCCCAATCTCTACTCCTGCAACCCAGCAGGAACACACAAACCTATAACTACAGAAAGACACAGAGAACACACCCGGACACACACTGATGTGATGCACATGCATAGAACACACAGAAATAGACACACAGGTAGAAATACACAGGTACAGTACATATAGTACATATGCAGTACATGTACAGGCTGGGGAGAGTATACAGTGAGTGCACAGTACAGTACTGTACATACAGGATGCTGTGTACACATAGCATGTACAGTACATACAAATGGGTACAATATATACAGTGTGGGGAGAGTACACGCTGAGTGCACAGCACAGTGCACACTCTAAAGACATAAACACAAGTACAGCACATATGTAAACAGACACACCCATTACGCACAGTAATATCATGGGAGATCGTGGACAGGGCCCTTGGGTCTCATGTACAACACAGACATGACTGTAGAGGGGACTGTACAGGGAGACTGTACATGATTATTTGCGGAGCCTGGTTCAAATATATGGAGCGGGGCCTTTTTATAAAGGCACACTAACCGAATTACCCTGCATTGCCTAGGTCCGTCAGGACAGGGGGCTGGTGATGTGGGGGCTGCTGGACTTAGGGGAAGGCTGTGGGAGGAGGAAGTGTAGGAGGCTGGAGAAGTGCAAGAGTGAGAGTTAGGGGGTGATGAGGGGCTCAGAGTGGGGGAGTCCCATCCAGCATGGGCCTTTTCTCTCCCCACCCACTGACTGCCAGGGACCTTTTTTCTCCCCCCAGTCCCACTCCCCAAGTTAGGGTTGCCAGGTGTCCGGTTTTGAACCGGACCGTCCAGTATTTGAGCTGGAAATAAATTGAGAAAATAGAAATGTCGGGTATGTTCTAAATAAGATGTAATGTGGATTGTGATGTAATGTCAAGTGTGTCCTGTATTTTTGTTGAAACCATCTGGCAACGCTACCCCCAGTTTCCAGGGGCCTTTCTTCTCCCCCCTCGCCCTTCCCTCCCCCCTCCCCCCATCCCCTGGCGCTACGACCAAGGGCAAGGCAGGGAGGAAAGGGTTTGGGGCAGGGGGCCTACTTACCCGATGTGCTGGCAGGCAAGATGGCAGCGCCCCAACCCTGCTGACCACTCCCTGGTGGTGCGGCTGTCCCCGGTGGACACGCTAATATCGTGTCCCTCCAAATAGTAGCCCCTCCCTTTGCATGTTATGGAAAACAGTCCTTTTTCCAGGGCTTCCAGCTGTCCAGGCACAACCAAACCCTGAGCTAGTTTTAAGTTAGGACAAGAGGAAGCTGCCTGCCAAATTTGATGGTCCTAGCTATTACCATTTGGGAGGAATTATTAAAAAAACGGACTCACAGACAGACACACAGACAGACTCTAAAATACATATATAGCTATAGCTATACTGAGTGGCGCAAAAAAATGACTTTTTGTAGAAACAATGGTAATAAAACATTATTAGTTACATTAATTTTAATAGAAATGTTATTGTTTTTAAAACACAGCATTTATTTTGTGCCTCATGGTTTATAGAGTCATGCATTTCTGAATAAGACACTACCAAGCATATCTCTATATTTTACACTGTGGCGCATGCATTATGGACTTCGTTACGGTGCTTGGTTTGAAACAGACGTGCGTACATCAACCTGATTTGTAGATGGTGTAAGGAATATTTTGCTTTTACCAAACAAATGTCTGCCCATAGGTATTTTTAATATAATTTGAACTTTTTATCATTATTGTGTTGATATGTAGTAAAATCAATTGTCTATAGTGCCGGTACACATGAATAGAGCTTTGAACGGGACTAATAAAAAAGAGTGGGCCACGTATGGGGGAACCAGCCGCACATGCCTCACCCTGGCCCTGCCCACTTACAAAAGAGCCCCGCTAACCACAGTATAATCTGGTTTGGCTTGGAGAGCCAACTGTGTTTATAACCATTTAAAGTCCCACACTATAGTAAAAGGGGGCTATGACCGCAGCCACTCTATGCCTCAGTTTGCCCATCTGTAAAATGGGGGTAAGAGTTACCCTACATTTGCAAGGGGATGGCCAGGCTTCCTTCACTGATGCTAGTAAAGTGTTTTGAGATCCTCACATGAAAGGGGCTTGTGCATAAGTGCACAATCCCGCCTGGATGAGGCCTGCTGGCCTCACTGACAAGGCCCCTTGTTGTCACTGGGCCAGGACTTTCCCCTCATGGTGGAAGAGACCTACCACCAGAAAGGCAGAAGTACGTATTGAATAGTAGGAACACTGGCCAGACTGTGACCACAAACTCTCACTTCAATGTCTGCCAGAGGTTTGCTGGGTGGAAAATATTAATTACGAGTTTGGTGACTTTTGGATCATTCAAAAGAAAAAACAAAAACGGAAGCCACGTACAGTCACCCCGTGCTGGCCACGCCCCCTTTTGCTCTCCTTCCATTCGCTCACAATCAGAGCCAAAGAAAAGAGAAGCTGAGTCTCTCTCTCTGCCTAAATGTAGCAGTTTTGTTTCTAAATCAGGCCGTGATGGAAAGGAAACACGTCACGTCCCGGGGGAAGTGGCGAGACTCTAGCAGCCACAAGCCCATTGCAAAGCACTGCAATGGAACAAGCTGACACTGAAATAGATTCCCACTTTGTTATTGTCACTGAGATAATGTGTTCGGGGCATGAGTGTGTGTCATTTTTAGCATCCAGAGGAAACTGTATTTGTATTTGTTAGTTTGAATTTCCACTGCCGCGGCTTTGGTTCTCGGGAACAGGAGGGGGGGAATGAGAAAATAGCCCCCGAGGTGCAAACATGTTATCAGTTATGTGAAACCCCCTGAAGCCAATGGAAAGCCTTGTGTGATCAGAGTGAAGCCATAGCACTTTGCTGGGTGGGGGGGAGGGTAGATCACTTGGAGGGGTACGTAGAAATATGGAATGGGTGTACATCCTGGCCCTTACTGCCTGCACTCTCCCACAACAACCGCGCTGTCCAGCGGCAGAGATCATGGAACCATAAAATGCTAGAGCTGGAAGGGACCTTGAGAGGTCAGCGAGTCTAGTCCCCTGCCCTCACGGCAGGACCAAGCACCAGCCGGAGCAGCGATGTTCAAGACCCAGTTGAAGAAAATCATTGGTGCCCACGACCCAGCATAATTTGACCGGAGTGTGGGCTCCAGAATGGGGCAAAGGAGGATCTTTGGGGTGTACGAGAGGGCTCCAGCTTTGGAGGGGCAGGGCTGGGGCAGGAGGGGCCGACCTCGAGCGGCTCCCAGGCAGCGGTGCAGCAGGAGTGTTAAGGCAGCTTCCTGCCTCTCCTGGCACCCCAGATCCTGCTGCGCCCCAGAAGTAGCCGGCAACAGGTTCCCGGCCAATGGGAGTGCGGTGCTAGTGCTCAGGGCAGTGTGTAGAGCCCTATGCGCTCTCCCCCTACACATACACACACCCCGACATAAGAGCCAGGCCTGCTGCCGACCACCTCTGGAGCGCAGCGCAGTCTGCGGTGCCAGGACAGGCAGGGAGCTGCCTCCGCCCCCCCCCCACTGCTCACCTGATCCCCCTGAAGCCACGAGACCCAGTGCCCAGCTTTCTACCACCTAGTCCTGGGTCACAAACCATAGTTTTCAAACCTCTGATCTAGACCAGCCCTGATAGATGCCTGTCTAACCTGCTCTTAAAAATCTCCTAGGGTGGAGATTCCACAACGTCCCTACAGGGCCGGCCCACAACATTTTGGCACCTGAGGCGGGGAGCTCAAATGACGCCCCCATTTCTCCTGCCTGCCTGTTACGTCTCTTGTGCCCTCCTTCCTCCAGCCCAGCACTCCCCCATCTCTGTGCATCTAGAGCAGAGAGGATACATCTGCACCAGCAGCAGACACAATTTTCTACACTCTGGGTCCTAATGGCGTCGTCCCCCCCGCAATCTGGCACCTGAGGCATCCGCCTCAGTTCGCCTCATGGTAAGGCTGGCCCTGCCTCCCTCGCTGTGTGCTTTTCTCTACCCTCAGCTCACTTACAGGTGCCAAGGCCCCAATGCTGTGTCCATCTCTGCTCCACGAAGCATTTCCAGCCCTGTTTCACTTTAAGCACAGGCTTTGCTTCAAGCCATGCTGCAGGGCAGTGGAGGGAAACTCATCCTACCATGCAGGGCCGGAACCGAGCACCTACGGGCTGTATTCCGCACGGGGGTAAATACACCTCTTCATCATCAGGGATGTCCTGTCATTCACCCCCTCCGCATGGAGAGGCACCGCCATTGTTCAGAGACAACTTCCGTGAACGCCGGCGGATTTCCACCAGGAATTGTTTTGGCTCATCACGCTCTGAAGGCCTTTTTTCTCCCTTGCGCCATGCAGCCATTTACCCCTTTGCAAAGTTGGTGTAAAATGCTGCCGCATGGGAACAGTGGAGTTTTCTACCCGCCCTGCCCTGCTATAAGTGGCTACAAAGGTGAAGGGCAGTGGTGAGTCAGACCCTAATGCAGCAGGAGCTGACAGACAGATGATATTAATGGACAGATGCAGAAGAAAGCAAATGGCAATTCTCCATGGGAATCCCCAGAGACACAAAATTGCACAGGATCAAGTAAATACGAAATCCAGCATTCTGCGCCTCTGGCATAGTGCCTTTCGTCTGCCGATCTCAATGCACTTAAGCCATGAACCAGCCCTGTGTGGCAAGGAATCATTGCCAGTCCCATGTCATGGTTTGAGAAACTGAGGCACAGAGTGATTGGCTGCTAGCAAGACCATATGTGCTGCCTACACACATTGTTCTCCCCTTCGTCATGCAGCCTCCCCTCCACCCCCACATCCAGCTGGGCTAATAACGGAGTTTTGAGTTCACTGGCAATTCTGAAAAATATTTTTTTTTAAAAAAAAAAGGGCTGTTTCCAGTTAAATCAAAACTTTTTTGTTGTTTTTGTTTTGGTTTTTTTTTGTTTGATGAATTAAAAAATTGAGAAAAGCCTCATTGTTAGGTCAAATGAAACTTTTCTTTTCCATTTTGGACATTTTTAATGGTTAAAAATGTTCAGTAAATGTAAAGGAAATTTGGGGTAGGGGGGTGCAGAGACCTTTCAAATAAAACATATCAAAATGTTTAGAGTATGTCAAAAAAAAATCTGGTGGGGTTTTTTTTAATTTTGGTTTTCATCTATAATTCAGCAAATTCTCCAAATGCTTCGGCCTCCCTGAATTTGCATTTTATTTTTGCCGAACGTAAAGATGTGGTCAAAAAATGTCAGCCCAGTTCTGTCCCTTGCTCCAGGATGGGAGAAGGAAGGGGAGAGCTAGGAGCAAAGTGAGCTCCATAAAAAGGTGCAGCATATACATGAGTCTGTGTTGGATGCCATACCTATGCTCTCTCTGGGTCAAACGTGATCCAGGTGTCACTCCACTAAATCAGTTGCCCCTTAGGGAATTAATCTGTCCTCAGAGTCAGGAGTTCAGAGTGGCTATTAGCAGACCTTCCCTTACAAGGACTCAGCTACTTGTCAATCAAACTGGCCACACACAGCTACCTGGAGACCTGACCTTGATGCTGATTTGAAAGGCGGAAGAACCAGCTGCACCTTCCTCTCGCCCGCCTTCACCGGGGCAAGGAAGTGGTTACGATGTCGGATTTACAAGCATTTACCTCCTGACAGCAGGGCTCAGCTGGCTGCTGGTAATTGACAACTTCAGAGTTCACAATGGAAAAATAACAAAACGAGCAGCACTTTCCCCGAAGTCCGACCCTTCCTCCAGCATCATCCCTCTGGGGCAGCCACAAAGCCCCTAAGACTCGGTGCCCCGTGCCGTTCCCAGCAGGGAGCGGCGAGTGGAAAAGGAAACACTCCTGTCGCCAGATTGATTTCAAACCCAGCTGCCCTTAGGGATTTCCCTTTAGTTCGTTAAGCCACCATTTTTATGGGCGGCCACTGGGTTTTCGGGAGCCCCGCATCTTCGGCTGCCCGGTTTTAAGACACAGGGGGCCTGATTTTTCAGATCTGCTGAGCGCTCCCCGTTCCCAGCTTCAGTTGGGGGCAACCGCAGCGGGTCCGTCGCAGCCGTTTTGTTCTGTGTGGGAACCCCGCTGCGGCCCCATGTTTCAGTTCAGAAGGTTTGTGAAAGCGAGTCTGGGATCCACCTGCAGCCCCTGATCCGAACAAGGCAACGCATCTGGAAAGCTGCCCTGAAAGATCAGCCAAAGAGTGACCCAAGGGAATCAATCGTAAGGTGGCACAGTGCCAGCATGGGGGCTCAGTTCCATCTGAGGGGGGCGTCAGTGGGAAAGGCTCACCCATGGAAGGAGAAGCCAAGGCAGAGTGTAGCATGCTCTTCCTGATCCTAGGCTGGCGTAGCGGTCTCTAAGGAGCCCCAGCAGCCTGCATAACTGTAGAAAAGTCCTTAGGGTACTCTGAGTCACGGCTGGCCCAGGATCAGCAACCAGAAATGTGGCTTTAAAAAGCTTGTATATGGCATTTTTCATCCACAGATCTTATGGTACCTTACAAAGCAGGCTGGTAATCATTATCCCCATTTTAAAGATGGGCACACTGAGGCTGGGACTTGGCCACGGTCACCCAGCAGGGCAGTGGCAAAATCAGGCTGAGAACGCAGGCCTCATGGGGCCCCTATGCAGCACCTGATCTACTAGGCCTGAAGCAGGCATGACCCTCTATCACTCCACATCTGTCAGCTGACTAATCCCGCCACAGCTAAGAATTGAGTCCTCTTTCATCTCCCTTTTCCTTGAGCCGCCCCGTCTCTTGCCACGTGCATCTTACACGGCGTCTAAATCATGCATCAAAAATATAATCGTTTGAATGGTTTTTTTTTTTCTTTTAAAGTGAGCTTGTAAAAAATTAATGTGCTCCAACTAGCTACGGGCAGCTCTCCGCAGTGCATGTGGCTGGGTGTTTCTCTCTGGAACTGGGCTGGAGTTCAGAGCACGTCTGCACTAAATGGGATTCTTAAGCCAGCCAGGTCATAATTACCTATTTGGAACAATTATTGACATAAGCACCATCATGAAACTCTCAGCACACGGCTCAATGGTGAGCAGCCTCAGGTACCTTCCCCTGATGGAAAATGGAAGCGCGTTCTAACGTGCGTGCCGGGCTTTGATTATAGTGCAGAAAGGTCCCCAGCGTGGCCCTGGAGCGGGCGTGCAACCGGGCCGTTAAGCCGCCAGCATCGGAAGGAAAGGCTTTGCGAGGGGCAGTGGCGTTGGGGCGGAGGGGGAGATAGATGGTGCCCGTTCTTTAACGATGGTGCCCGTTCTGTGCTTTAGTGCTGCCACCTTGCAGACCCGTGCTCCCATGAGTAACCCCATGGAAGCCAGCAGTGCTACTCGTGTGAGGAGGGAATACTTGCATAAGGAAAGATTTCCAGGATCAGGCTATTGACGTAATAAATTAATGCCTGGCCCCTGGCAATACCTCCCATCTGAGGATCTGTAAGCGCGCCTCAAACATTCACTGCATCAGCCCTTTCTGTACCCCCCCCTCCCCGCCCCGAGTAATAGGTCAGTAGCAATAGCCCCATTTGGGGAAACCGAGGCACAGAGCAGTGAAGACCAACATTGTTCACTTTAGGGTGCCTTGATTTTAAAGATGAGACATCTGATTTATTTCAGAAGTGCTGAGTTATTGGAACACCAGCTGACATCCTCTCGCATTGTGGGTTCCCAGTGCTGCTTTCTAAACACCAGGCAGGCCCACGCTGTCTCATGTTAGGCTTCCAAAAATGGAGGCCCTGAAAAATAATGGACCATTTGGTCTTAAGAAACTTGCCCAGGGTCATGCAGCCA
Source organism: Pelodiscus sinensis (assembly GCF_052426305.1). Taxonomy (NCBI): domain Eukaryota; kingdom Metazoa; phylum Chordata; order Testudines; family Trionychidae; genus Pelodiscus; species Pelodiscus sinensis. The sequence goes on along the minus strand of NC_143079.1, from coordinate 6,739,347 downwards.
GTCAGTGTCGGAGCATAGAGTAGCACAGCACTCAACTACATGCCTTCACCTTTCCTATGATCTTCATAGTGAGATGAGGACATAACCGTGGGGCTTGGCAAACTTCTTCAGCCAGATCCGGGCTTCTGAGTCCAGGGTGAGTCAGACCCAGGTGTGAGTTTATCGGGAGAGCAAAAACTTTCTCATGGCAGCACTGGTGGAGTGCAGACAAAGCCCTAGGGTCTGAGGTAGAGTGCGGGAAACGAGCGACAGAAAGGATCCAGCGAAAAATCAAACTTGGAAGCTGTCCGACAAGCTGAAGGAGGGACTCGAAAACGTCAACACGGCTGCTGTTGTCTGCATTGGAGAAATGAGGGCCTGGACTAATACCACATTATTACCATTGTGGCAGTCCTGTGAAAGGGGCAAATTATCCCGCGAGCCTCCTGCTTGAAAAAATAAAATAAAAACTTTTTATTGAAATAATTTGCAATAAAAAAAATGTCGGTGGGAAATACAAGAAGTTCCTTTGAAGCAAGTCAAGGTTCAACAAACAACGATGAGAGCCTCGCAAAACTTCAGTCAGCCCAGTCAGTGTTCCTTCCAATTTTTTCCATATGTGGATGGAATAAATTTTATGTGCAAAGGCATGTGCGGATGTGCACCACCAGTAGAAACACATGCTGCCAGTTGTGGACACTCTGCTCATCAGTTGGACGGCGCCTGAATCTCTCCCTTCTGGCCACCCAAGCGCTCAGCTTAGCAGGGAATACAGCTCCTCAGTTCTACGTGGAACAGATCTTGAGTCTTGGTGTCCCAGCCTTACTTCTTATCCTCAGCCATAACCTGTAATTAAACAGTCCCCCCGCCTCCGACTCCTACTGTGGATCCTGTCACATCCGTCAAAGGGATGAGAGCAAGGGAAAGAGGCTGCAGAGGAACCGGAGTTCACGGGTTCCTTCTTGGTGACAGGATACGGCGAGCTCCCCTCTGAACCCTAAGAAACCACTGTCTCCTGCTGACGCCCTCGCCACAAAAGAAATAAATCAGGACACAAGGGACGGGAAGAGTCCCCCAGAATCACAGAAGGCTGAGTTCTGCTCTCCCTGCCGGCTTGCAGCTCACGTTCCTGCCCCGTGGCTCTGTTATAACTCGCTGTGGGCCGACCACCGTCATTATAATCTTCCTTGTTCTGGTCACGGCACCTTCCACTCGATGCTTGCAAAGGGCTTTCCAGGTGTTAATGCAGAAAACTGCACTCCTCCCCCATGCAGCACACTGGCCTCCTCATGCGTGCTGGGGGGCTGACAGACTCCGACACCTCTTGGTTTGGGTGGCCAATGTGAGATGCCCTAGGGGACCAGGCTTTGCAGAGGGCAGAACACGCACGGCCCTTGTTGGATTCAAATGCCACTGAGGAGTCCAAGCACCCTCTGGAAATCAGGAGCAAAAAGTCCCCGACTAAGCTATTCAAAATCAGAAGTCATTTTTTAAGACACTGGCATATGTCCCTTGCCCGACAGGATGCAAGTCTGTGATGCCTCCAGGAATAAAACCCAGGAGACCTGGCTTCCAGCCCTGCACTTTAACCACTAAATTGTGCTCCCATATTTGTCAGGCAGCAGGATGCCCTCAGAAATTGCTGGGGTAGTTGTGCTTATTCCACATACTAAGTCATCTTTCCACACCGCAGTGGGCAAACTGGCTGGGCTTTTAAACATGTGTCTTTCTCCCTGTGTCTTTCCAACACCTCCCCGCTGATTTAGGAGCTGCTCTGTTTGGCTCTTTGCGGCACCGAGAAGAAATCTAATCTCCGGCCGTGTCCACTGAATGAAGGAAACTGAACGAGGAAGTCCCTCTGTCTGTGGTTTGTTAAGGGAACTTGGGTTCAGGTGGAGAAAAGGTATTGCACTTAACAGCCAGACAGATACACCGTGTATTTATTACAAAGTCAATCCGTAGCTTTAGAAACACCAAGTGACATTTTTGCTGTGAGTGTGATAGTGACGAAGGTTCCCATTTAGTACGGCCATTTGCACCATCATATCTGAACACCTTCCAGCCGTGCATTACGCAGCATGACTGACACCTGTCCCATGGGTTGTTCTCTCTCTTGTTCCCTCCCCTGGGGGACAGGAGTGTGTGCAGCAGGGGGTTAGGGTTGCCAGGTGTCTGGTTTTGAACTGGACAGGCCAGTATTTGAGCTTTCTGTTCGGGAAACAAATTCATAGACTGATAGACTTTAAGGTCAGAAGGGACCGGTTTGATCATCTAGTCTGACCCCCTGCACAGTGCAGGCCACAGAATCTCACCCACCCCTCCTAGAATAATCCTCTCACCTATATCTCAGATATTGAAGTCCTTAAATGATGGTTTAAAGACCCCAAGATGCAAAGAATCCTCCAGCAAGTGACCAGTGCCCCATGCTACAGAGGAAGGCGAAAAACCTCCAGGGCCTCTGCCAATCTACCCTGGAGGAAAATTCCTTCCCGACCCCAAATATGGTGATCAGCTGAACCCTGAGCTTGTGGGCAAGACTCACCAGCTAGACACCCAGGAAAAAGTTCTCTATAGTAACTCCTATCTTTCCACCATTGGCCTATTTACCACCGATAGTGAAAGGTCAGTTAGTTGCCAAGATCGTGTTATCCCATCAAACCATCCCCTTCATAAACCCATCTAGCTTAATCTTGAAGCCAGATAGGTTTTTTGCCCCCACTGCTTCCCTTGGAAGGTTGAGAAACTAGAAATGAGAAACTAGAACTGTCCGGTATTTTCTAAATAAGATGTAATGTAGATTGTGATGTAATGTCAAGTGTGTCCGGTATTTTTGTTGAAACCATCTGGCAACCCTAGGTTTGTTTGCGGGTTGTTTGCTTTTAGATGCCCACACCACCACACTTTTTGCTAAACAAGGATAGGCTGAAGTAGTACAGGCTTCACCTGGAGCAGGTGTTTAATGTACGTATACTAGGAATGACATGAGAGGACTCCAGGCATAGAAAACTAAACTGGCTCTTTACTGAGTTGTTACAGAGATGCTGCAAATGCAATTAGCATGCAAACCAGTTGCACACAGATTGGCCTCCCTGTGCCTCCTCCAAACTCTTCCTTCCTGCAACCTGGGCACTGCCCTCCAAGCCCCACAAAGGCACCCGCATCTTTCCTTGTGCCTGGTGGAGTCTCCTAATCCCGCTTTTCTGCCGATCCTATCGCTCGCCGTTTAAATGGGTGTAATGATGCCTCTTTTTTTACAGGCTTGCCAGTTCCTTCACCAGTGAGTCCAAGGGTGTGTCTACACAGCACCCTACACTCACAATAAGAGATGCAATTTGCGCTATACAAATTGCATCTCTTATTTTGAATCTATTTTGAAATTTGGCATGTCTACACTGCGCCAAATTTCGAAATAATGCGCTATGTCGAGCCATCCCTTAACCCTCGTGCAATGAGGTTTACCAGGATGGCGAAATACCGCGCCTGTTATTTCGAAAAATATTTTGAAATAATGGGCGGCTTGTGTAGACGTGGGGTAGCTATTTCGGAATATCCCAAAATAGCCGTGAAGTGTAGACATACCCCAATAAAGCTAAGGGAAGGGTGTGATTCTAACTGCAGCTTGCCCTGCAGCTACGTCAGTTGCATAGCTTACGTCGAAATTTTAATTCAGCTTTTGGCGCTGTCGACACAGCAGGAAGTCGAAGGAAGAGCACTCTTCCCCCGACTTCCCTTGCTCCTCGTGAAATGCGGGTTACCGGGAGTTGGAGTAAGAAGTCCTCCCGCTCAACGTTATTTCGAAATAACGGCTTGTTGTGTAGACGTGCATGATGTTATTTCGGAATAATGTCAGTTACTCCAAAATAACGCTGCTGTGTAGACGTCCCCCAGGTGTCCACCTCCTTGACTTCTCTTGCATACCGGTCAGGCCCTGTGGTGATGGCCCTCCCTCCAGTTTCACGTTCAGGCTGTTCTGGTGTTTACTGCAATGACTTCCCTGGCTTCCACGGCCCTGCTACCCACGCTGGTACTCTTGCGTGTCAGCGACTCAGGTGATAACATCTTGCGTTCCATGGGTTTCTTACCAGCAGCCTGCATTGCACACTAGCCTTGAAATCATTTTATTGTCACAGCATTTGGTCACATTTCTCTAGTCAAATCATGCTGTGTGTGATGGGGAGTGGGGGGGCTGCTTCTTGGGGTGCTGATAAAGCCACTGCTACTGACCTCCTTGCTCTCTGGGGCTTCTCACCACCCTGCCGTGGCTGGGGGAGAGCAGGAGATCTGGCCCAGCCGGATGGACCCCCGGGAAGCAGCCCCAAGGGGTCTTCTGGGACTGCCCCCCATCACACCGTGAATCTGTATTGTTAGAATACATTGCAGCTGGTTCCAGGAGACAGCTAAACATAAGAACATAAGAATGGCCATACTGAGTCACACCAAAGGTCCATCCAGGCCTGTATTCCACCTCCTGACAGCGCCAATGCCGGATCCCCAGAGGGAATGAACAGAACAGAAAACCATCAAGTGATCTCTCCCCTCGCCCATTCCCAGCTTCAGACAAATAGAAGCTGCTAAGGACACCATTTCTACCCATCCTGGCTAACAACCATGGATGGGCCTATCCTCCATGAATTTATCTAGCTCTTTTTTGAACCCTGTTAAAGTCCCAGTCTTCACAACATCCCCTGGCAAGGAGTTCCACAGGTTGACTGTGCATTGTGTGAAGAAATACCTCCTTTAGCTTGTTTTAAACTTGCTGCCTATTAATTTCATTTGGTGACCTTTAGTTCTTATGTTCTGGGAAGGAGTAAATAACTCTTCTTTGTTTACTTTCTCCTCATCAGTCATGATTTTATAGACTTCTATCATATCCCCCCATTAGCTGGAATCGAATCAGTTGTTGATCTGATAGTAGAGTTGCAAATATGGCAGTTGAATGGCTGGTAGCCTTTTTCTGCAGCCAATGTTCATTGGAAGTGTGTAGATTAAGTCATGTCACTGTTCTCCTCCTCTTCACTGAAAGGCCTTCTCTCCTCAGTCACTGCGTGTATTACTGCTTTTTTCTCCCTGAGGTAGATGCAGGATTGGAACATAAAGTGGGTCTGATTTCGACATAACTTACTCTGTAGCCTATAAACTGGGCATTGTTATTTCTGCCTTTTGTGTGGCTTTCCACAATATCGATACTAGACCAAGAAAGATGTGGACAAATTGGAAAAGAGCAACAAAAATTATTAAAGATCTAGAAAACATGAGCTACGAGGGAAGACTGAAAGAACCAGGCTTGTTTAGTTTAGAAAAGAGATGACAGAGAGGGGACACGATAGCGGTTTTCACGTATCTGAAAGAGAGTTACAAAGAGGAGGGAGAAAAATTGTTCTCTTTGGCCTCTGAGGACAGGACAAGAAGCAATGGGCTTAAACTTCAGCAAGGGAGGGTTAGGTTGGACATTAGGAAAAACTTCCTATTTGTCAGGGTGGTGAAACACTGGAATAAATTGCCCAGGGAGGTTGTGGAATCTCCACCTCTGGAGATATTTAACAGCACATTAGATAGACACCTGTCAGGGGTGATCTAGATCAGTGTTTCTCAACCAGTGGTATGAATACCCTTAGGGGTACTCAAGAGAAGTCTGGGGGGTACGTCAACACAACTGAAATTTGGAGAAAACTGAATTTTTGTTTTAAGTTTTACAGTGCTTTATTTATTTTGTGCTTTTTACACCCAAAAATTTCATCGCCCTCCTGGCTACAATGAAGTTGTTTACTCAAATGTGTTGCGATGGTAGAAAAAGATGTTGTGGGTCTGAAAACTATTGGTACTGGGGGTACTTTATAAAAAAAGGTTTAGAAACACTGATGGTGCTTGGTCCTGCCATGAAGGCAGGGGACTGGACTCTATGACGTCTCGAGGTCCCTTCCTGTTCTAGGGTGCTAGGATTCTATGATGGTATTCGTGGTCAGTCTGTCTCTATCCTGCTGCCTGAGTTCCTTTAGCTTGAGCCTGCATACTTGCTCTGCATTAGGGACTGTCATTATGTTCATCCTGGATAATTCAGCTGTCCTTGCTATTGGGAGGCATTTCTCTGCGGGGATCAGAGCTGTGTAAACTGGGCTCACGTGTCCCACAAGTGACCCTGTCTTTGGGCAGGGAATCTGTAAGGTCCCCAACGTTACATGTGGACGCCGGCGTTCTCAGTTCTGCAATGTAAGTATCTATTCACCCCTCGGCTGCTTGGTTTCAGGCAAAACACAGTCCATCTCTCTCGCTCTGTCTGGGGTCACAGCACACGTCAAATCCCTTTGTTAGCAGGTACAGTGTTTCAATCATTACTTCTGGCAATAGTGTTTCACTCATTTCTCTTCCATTTTACCCAAGTTGGTAAAAAAGCTTTTCTTTCTTTTTCACATCTTTGCCCCCGCCCCCTTCCCTGTCAGCTTTGTACACAGCCTAAATTTTTGTTTCCGCTGTTTCCATGCTTGTACAAGGCTTTTGGTCTGGAAATCTAACATTCCCAGGAGTTTAAGTCACTCCATGCCACTGGTTTGCTGTGTTTCTAGAAGCTGCTTTGTTTGCCTACTCTCTGCCGTGCTGTGGGGATTTCCAGACTACCACTGCCACCCCGATCCATGTTGCAGGCTGGTTATCAGTTTGAGAGAGGACTCGCTGCTTGTAAAACTCAATGGCCTCTTTATTGAGAGAATTATTGACAGAGATGCTGTGACTTCATCTCGTGTTCCAGCCACGTGCACCCAGACGGATGGCCTTGTGCCGCCTCCAAACTCTTCCCTGCCGCAACCTGTGCCCATCCTTCCAGGTTCCAAGCAGATTGCCACCGAAAGTGGTGAGGTTTGTGACGCTCCTCAATTCCCATGGGAATTTGCTCCCTCATCTCAAATCAGCCCCCAAGAAAGTCCTGTCCCGTTACTATGGGCTGCTGCTTCAAGTACCAAGGGAGTCAAAAGTCCCCTGCAGAGGTAGGCAAATTCTTGCTGCAGCATTAACATCTGAGCAGCAAAAGATGCCTCCAGGGAAGCATATCTGGGCATGTCCGTGGGGGGAGAGGGAGAAGCATGTGAGTCTGTCCCTGCATCTCGGTGTGTATGTGCGCACCATGGAAAATGGGTGCAGATGTGTCCTTGTGTCTTGGGAAGTGTGTGTCCGTGTGTTTAGGAAGCACGCGTCTGTCCAACCCCCTGATTCCTACCCGTCTGAGTGGCTTCTTTCTCGCCTTTGCTAACACAGTTGCTGCTGCCAGCCAGCTGCTAGTGCTGCCACCTTCAGGGATCATCCTTCGCAGCTACAGACAGAACTTTCACTCTGCAGCATTTCCTGGACCTGAAACTGAACTGGTTCTTGCCTCCCAGGCCGCTGCTCTGCTCCCAGGGCCTCTGCTGCCCCTGCCCGACAGAGTCAGCTGCTACTAAACACATGGTGCTGTCTTTTCCCTTTGAGATCCTGCACCGGGATGCTTGACAAGGGACCAGCCCATCTTCTGGATCCGAGGGCTCCTCTCCGGACCCAGACGAGTCAGGAACAAGGAGCCCATCGGTGATAAATCGGGAAAGTCAAGCTGCTGGCATGGAACAAGTGGACAGCTGGGGGAATAGAACATGACCGGCAATTTCATAGCCGGCCTCGTGTTTGGCTTCTTGTCCTGACATGCAGTGTTTGTTTGCACTGATGTGCCTGAGGTCATCATGGAATCAGGAGCGCAAATCACCCAAGCAGCAGAGGGCACGTTGTTTTCCTCTGGTAAATCGGGAGGGTCCTCCTGCAGCCCGGAACACGCCCTCTGTGTCGTGAGTCAGGGAAGATGCGCAGAACATCAGCTCCACGGGGCTGGGAGAGTCGGCTTGGGTAGCTGCACACCCTGGCAACAGGTTTCCAAGCAAACATGTCGCCTACAGCCAGAGTTTGGCCCTCAAATAGAAAGCAATAAATTTGTTGGTGGTATCACTCCCTGTCGCAGGGCGCGGGTGCAACAGCAGCTAAGCAGCCCCGGCACTCTCGGCTCCAATCAAGGGGACGGATTGAGGCTGATGGACAGGCCTGATGCCGGCCTGAGGACCGGTAAGACCTGCAGCCTGACGAGCCAAGGGCTATACGATCTGGGAAAGAGCCAGAAACAGGCAGCGAGGGAGGAAACTGGAAGGCTCCTAGATGAAGATTGATTCTGCCTGTGAAGACAGTATGCGGCTAGGCACGTGTGGCAGGACAAGCCATGGTGAATAAAGATACAGGCGCTGCACAACTCCGGGGTCCCTCCAAGCCTGATTTGGGAGGGCAACTGGGGCCCAGGAAAAGGGGCTGGCAGTGCGCCCCTGTCCACTTCCTTGAAATGACATTTGGGAATCATATAGCCCTAACATTTCTACGTGATTGTGTATGAAAGCGTGTTGTGCCCATCACTATGGTATCTGGGCACCTCCCAAAGCTACACATCGACTCAGTCACTAGGGTCATTAACAGCTGTCTGAATGAGGCCTCCAGACGTCCCAGGATACAGGTCTCGGTGGCCGCAGGCTCAGCCCATCAGGCAACAAAAGGTTGTTCCGTCCGTGTTTCATCTGACCGAACCTGGCAAAGTGCATTTCCCGTTAATCGGTGACCAGCTCCCCAAACCAACAGCTTGGTGTGTCACCTTGGACCCAGCACCCCGGGGATGTCAGGAAATGAGTCCTAGGGATGCTGGAGTGCGGCACAGCATTAGTTTGGAAATCCTACCGCCTGTCGGCCCAGATGCTCCAGAAGAAGGCGACGATCCAACACAGTCCCCCTCCCCAGTTATGCCGTGGGAACCTTGGCAGCTTGGCTCCGGACTGTGAGCACCCAGGAGGGATGGAAACGTGACGGAATCGCTTCAGAGCCTGAAGTGAAAAGCAAGAGCAATCGAGAGTGGCTGTCAGGAAGAGCCGGCATCCTCTGCCACCATGTCATTATAATCCTTTCGGGCGGCTCTCAGTCCCTGCCTCTCTCCCTGCTCTAAACAGAAACCTGCTGCAGCAGTTCAGGCAGGCAAGACACGCTTTCCCGGAGTTCAGACACACCCGAACTGCCCCCCTACAAGCCCTTTTCTTCCGCTCCCACCCCGATAGGATCCCATGGCTTGCAAAGTGAACAGTTTGGGGCCCTGAAAAATAAATACGCTCTATTGCCATGCCTACCGGGTGGTTTCTGGTGGCTTAAAAATTTGATTCGAATTCCTTTTTGACTTGTTCTCCTTTTCCCCTTCTCAAGGCAGCTTGGGGAGGGGGGGCAGGTTGTGTAGACTAGCGACTATCAAAGCAGCTGCTGCTAAACCTGGCCCAGAGTCAGCTGTCTTAGCAGGTGCACAATCAGTACAGAAGTTTAGGGCCCAAAGTCTCAGCATTCTGCGAACACAAGAGTCTGGCCTAGAATCCAAGCACCCTATTAATGATATAGATGTTCAGGGCCCGAGGTCTCAGCAATCGCCAGGGGTCCCCGTCTCGCAATATGGCAGTGCACAGCCATGTGCTAGAAATGCCCCCAAAAATTCAGGGCCATGATGGGAAGTTCACTACTGCAAACTTAAGAGCCACATTCAATGAGAAATAAGAATGCACCAGAGGACGGGAAGGAATCTTCGATTTCTGTCTCCAGAGACGTTGTTGACAGGGGCTCTTCTCTGTGAGTCCATAAGACGGATTGTTTCTCTGTAGAGAAGACCAGTCATGCTATTCTCTTTGTATGTACTTTTTAGTTGTTAGATGACAGACTAATTAGTTCCCCTTTTAACCCCCCAGCTGTGCTCTGTGAATAACCCTCTCTCCACGGCATCCTCTGCACCTGCGGGAGTTTCAGCAGAACAAGCAGCACATGAATCACCCTCATACCTTCCTGCACAGATCAACTTCTGCTAAAATTGCTGGGCAGCATCAGGTCGGACGGTCACAAGACCCCAAAAAAAGTTAGAGAACTCACATGTCAGCTGACAGCCAAAAGCCCACACAGCTCGGAGGTAAAGGTTATTAATATTCAAAGTTTGCATTTTCAGCGGGGGTGGCTGTCCCCATATATGCAGAATTTTGCACTTATTAGGCTAGACCCTTTCAGCGGGGGAATCACAAGGCGCTTTAAAATGATGAATTTAAAAAAAATGGTGTATCTAATTTCAAATCTATTTCAAAATAGCGTATTTTGAAATTTGGCACGACTACACAGCGCCAAATTTCAAAATTACAAGCTATTTCGAGACATCCCTTAGCCCTCGTAGAATGAGGGTTACCGGGGTGCCGAAATAGCTCGCCGGTTATTTTGAAAAATATTTCGAAATAACGGGAGGCTTGTGTAGATGCGGGGTAGCTATTTTGGGTTACCTCTGGTATCCCGAAAGAGCTGTGCCATGTAGACATACCCTGTGTCTCCGTTCCCCATCGGTACAATGGGAATTACAACACTTCCCTCCCTCCCAGAGATGCTGTGAGGCTAAACACATAATACAAGTCTCAGAGGGGTATCTATGTTAGTCTGTAATTTTAAAAACAGCAAGTAGCCCTGTGGCACCTTAGGGTGCGTCTACACTGCACCGTAAGTCGAAATAAGATATGCAATTGGAGCTACGCAAATTGTGTACCTTATTTCAATGTTATTCAAAATAACCCCCATACCTAGTGTGGTTCATTGTCTCACGTAGTAGCACTTAGACCACTTACAGCGAGAGATAAGAAGGGAGATCTAGAGCCTAAGCTTAAAAACCAGCTGGTTTTATAGCACAAGCTGTAGAGGCTCCTACACAAAGCTTCAAAGGACCCAGGTTCAAATTCCCCCAGTGGTGGTTATAAGAGCTGCTGTCTACACAGCACTTACTTTGAAATAACTCACTCTTCTGAAATGTCTCTTACTCCTCCTGGAGTGAGGTTTAGAGGGACGTCTGAATAGCAAGCCTGTCATATTTTGAAATAACAGGCGCGCTCAAAATATGTGGAACAGCTATTTCAGGGTACCTCTGGTATCCCGCCATAGCGCTGCCATGGAGACGTAGCCTTAGAGACTAACATGATTCTAAGGTGCCACAGGACTACTCGTTTTTTGCATGATATAAGGAATACGGTGGTGTTTGGGCAAGAGGGTAACATGATCCTTTCAACCCTGAGGTAACAAAGAGGAAAAACTAAGACACAGTCTGCAGCAGTGGCTTACCCAAGGCCTGCATGGCCTTCAAGTGACAACCACATATAGAACCCAGGGGTCCGGACTCTCCCTCCCTTCCTCTTCTCTAGTTAACCGTACTGCCACAGGTGGGTTTCCTAGGGCAACCAAATATTACGGGTAGTCAAATATCGAGTGACTAGTGATTGTGTAAGAGAGGGAAGGGTTGGGAAAGGAGGTTATTTTTCCAGTTTGTCCAGGGCAGTGAAGTTTCCTGGCACCACTGCTCCATCTGAGAAGTTTCTGAGCTTGATTAGATGCAGAGTGAGAGATTCTGTCAGGTTCTCTCTCCACGCTTGATGAACACCGAGAGTTTTCTGAACACAGAAGCAAATAATGTTTGGGGGCCTTTCAAGCATATGGACCAATGCTATTAAATTATTATTATTATATATTCGTATTACAGGAGGTTACAGCCAGTGTTGGGGGCCCTTTTTCCTAGCCATAAGAGAAGATCCCTGATCAAGGATCAGAATCAATGCCCTTCTTAGCTTTGCCGTAATTTCACATATATACTCGTTAGTGAAAATCTAAACAATCATAATGCTAAACAATGATTCTAAATTATCATAATTATACAAGTCTCTTTGATTCTCAAATATATTTGACAGTAAACACAAAGAAGTTGTCAGCAAATGAATGCGAAGCTGAAAAAAATATTTTTCATTTTCCCCCCTTTGCTGCTCCCCATACAACTGCAGCATTGGGACAGCCCTACAATGTATAATGGACTAGGAGTGGAGGAACAGCTGACAGACAAACCAGGTGGTATTTAAAAACAGTTCAGGAGTTTGGGGGTTGCATGTAGGGTTTTTTCCTCTTTTATTTAAACCTGGGCCTTCTCTGCCCAGAAAATTGCACCACTTTAAGTTATTCATTTAAGCCAATGTAAACTCCCATGTGGAGTTTCTGATTTCAGCTTCAAAATATCTTCTTACAAGTTATCTTCAACCAAAATAAGCGTGTCCACACGGGGATTTACACCAGTCATTTTAAATACACAGCTTAGGTTAAACTGCTGCAAGTTTCTTGTGTAAACAAGCCCTAATGACTCAGTAGGCTTTGAACAATGAAAACGCAGGCTTTATCAATCCAAAAAGAGTTTCCATATGTTCAGATTATTAGCGGGAAATATTTTTTTCTCTCTCAAGAACTCGGTGGTGGAGAACTCCAAGGCAAGGGGTGTAACTCGCACTGTGAAATGAGTTCACACAGTAGCTGATCCATTGCCCCATCACCCACTGAAGACTCATTGTCTCCCCGGCAGGTAACTACATTGGTTGGTACCATGTGGGAATCAAGCCAAAACTGGGGCTGGGCTGCCTGGCATTCAGGTGGATGCAGGGCTGGAACCTGCCTTTCACCATCTCGTAGGGTGAGGACCGCTGGGCCAGTGCCTGCTTGCTCCTGCACAGTAATTAGGAATGAAAGTCTCATCTGTGTCTGCCAATAAAATAAAGCAAACACTCAGCCCTCTACTATAAAATCCGGAGAAGCTTTTTATTGATATTTGTTATGATTCTGCCTTTGGCAGTGGAGGAGGGGAGACAATACAGGCACTGGAATCAAAGGGAAAGTCTTGCTCTGTACACCTCTTCCCACCTGTGTGCTTGCTAAGCAGGTCCCCCAGGGCTGGGAAGTAGGGGCGGGGGAGCAGCCCTGTTTGTATCTAATGTAGAACATACCTGGTGCATTCCAGACACCCCTTCCCTGTCCCCTGCTACATCCATCAGAAGACTCCGTAGGAACCAAAGTCATAAAATGCTGAGTCTGGAGGGGGTCACATTTTTTAGCAGACGTGAACGTAACCCACAGGCCAGTGTGTTATGTCAGCTCCCTCCGGGCACAGCGGTAGAGACTCCAAGATCCACACAGTCCTGTACCGCTAGCGAGTCCCTAGTCAAAGGTTTGACTCTCATGTTTGTAGTGCTGTAGGGATTGTACATAAAGGCTTTCCAGACACAACAGGGCCAAGGGATACATCTGGAGCAATACATCCCGGCTTGACAAAGCCCTGGCTGGGTTGATTTAGTTGGGATTGGTCCTGCCTTGGGCAGGGGGCTGGATTTGATGACCTCCTAAGGTCTCTTCCAGCTCTGTGATCTGGAACAACTCCAGATTTACCCCAGCGTCACTATCAGTCGACTGGTTTAAAGTCCTTCTTCCGAGGAGGTTTATAATCTAAATGGGACCGCTGAGATGCGCGGTATCATAATTCGGATAAAGGAAACAGCAAACTGCCTGGCCCTCTGCTCCATAGGGGCCGCAGGATCAGGCCATGGTCCCTGCAGGGAACGAAGCTGGAGGAGAATAGGATCTGCTCCCAGGACAGAGGGAAGCTAGGGTGTTTGGTGCCATTACTGGAGCCTAGCGGTAACCCCCCCAGCTACCTGCCTGCTGGCACCTGGCATGGCCTTCTACACTTTGGGGTGCTCAGTGAGACGACTCAGAAAAACTTTCCACCCCAGCTAGATCAACCGAGCCCCCCTGGTGCACGTGTGAAAAATCAGGAGGGGAAGGGAGAGGAACAGGCGCTGGGGTCATCAAGCAAAGCCCCCCACACTGGGGCTGTCCCTGTAAAATGGGGACATCTGGTCCCCCGCCTGCAGGTGGGTCTTTGGGGGGGAGAAAGGCCTGAAACGCCCCAACCCCTGTGCGCTGAGCGAGGGCCCTGCAGATGCCAGCAGTCCCGCTGGCTCGACCCCCCCTCCCCTGCCTGGCGCTGGGTGGGCCAGGCTGGGCTGGCTGCGGTCCGGGCGGTGCACACGGGCCCTGCAGGGGGCAGCGATCCAGCGCCCCCCCCCCCCTCCGGGCGGCTCCTTTAAAGGCTGCCAGTTCCGCTCGCTCGCTCTCCCCTTGCAGCGGGAGCCAGGGAACCGGAACCCCGGCTGCCATAGAAGGAGCTGGGGGTGGGGCCGGATCTGAGCCTTGTATGGAGCTTCCCCCGGGCTGCCTGCCCGGCCCGGCCTCCCCCCTCCCCGCCTGGCTGCAGCGGGGCCGCTGGCTGAGCTGGATCCGGGGTGGGGGGGGTCCCAGGGCAGGCCCCTAAGGGGACCCCTCCCCACGGCCAGCTGGGGTCTCCTGCCCCCTCCGATGCCAGCAGCAAATGGGGAGCCCCCTGCGATGCAGGCGGGGGTCCCTCTCCCAGGGCAAACCCCTCCTGCGGGTAGGACCCCGCCGAGCTCCCGCGCACGCCTGGGAGGGGGGGGGCAGAGTGAAGCGCCCCCCCAAAGGCAAGGCTGCACCCTCTTCCACTAGCAAACATCGCAAGGGCCTTGCCCGGGTGCGCTCCCCAAGAGCCGTGTCCCCTTAGCCCCGGCCGCCTCTTCTGCGCTGGGTGTGTCCAGCCGGCAGCAAAGCGAGGTCTTGCTCCAGGCGTCCTGGAAATGCAAAGCAGTAACAATGAGGCGTCTGATGGGAACAGATTTGCTGCCCCGTGGAACAGTTGTGGGGTCACCCTGAGGCACCTCCCCCCTCACTGAAACAGCCCGTGAGACAAGCTACCCCCCAGGTGTGACATGGAGTATCCCCCCACACACGCACGTGAAAATAATGGTGCATATACACCCCCACCCTCTCCCCCAAGCGTTCCAAGCTACATTGCATTCCCTATACACACACCCAAAAAAAACCCCTTTTTGGGAAGATACAGGCCCGCCCCAGGAGTGCAATTCAGGGCTTCCACAAAAAAAATCAGGTATCTAAAGAGGCGCAATCAGCCCCCTCCCGCGCGCGCACACACACACCCCTTCCCTCCAGATTCCCCCCTTCAATGCAAAAATCGTGGCAGCCTCAGCTTCCAGATTCCAGCCTCCTGGATTTCACTCGCATTGCAAAGCTGGCCCTGCAGGAATTGGGTAAGCGGAGCGGTTGCAACATCGAATTTTTCCATAGGCTTGCTGTATAACTCGGAGGGGTTTATGTAAAGATAGCATCAGCTGGCACACTTAGCACGAAACCACCTAATTACCGACGCCTGGGAAGTGCCAAACTTTAAAGGGGGAGGGGAGGCTACAAAATCACAGGCGATCAACGGGTGTAACCAGCTTTCCGTGTTGCAAAGCGCTCCTCTGCATAATAGCACGCAGGGCTGTGCAAGGGCTCCTGGATGCAAATGAATGGTCTTCTGCTCCCGGTGATGAGCGTGAAAACACATTGCAAGTGGGCCCAGACTTCTGCGCGTTCAGCCCCTTTAAGCCAGATGTCTCAAACGGTGCGCTCCCCCCAAACAGTTCGCTGCCTGGCACTGCGCGCTAGCACCTCCGTAGCTCCCCTTTCCCGGGTCCCTTGGAAATTAGATGATTTTCCTGGGGCCAGTTTTGCTTTCCACGTTGCGTGTGCGCAAAGACCAACATGAAGCCTCTAGTTCAGGGGTGGGGAACCTAAGGCCCGGGGGCCGGATGCGGCCCCTGGCTTGCCTGGATCCGCCCTAAAGGCTTAGGGGCCCTCCAGCATTGGGGAGCCCGAATTGACGCTCTAGCCCCACTGCAGGGCTGGATCACACAAAATCTACTAGTCTGTCCCCCCCCTCCCCACCATCCCCCCTCCCCCCACAAGATCTGTGGGAGGGGACTGTGAGGAGTGTCTTTCTGCTTCTCAGACAGGGGCCCCATCACTTAAGGGGGGTTTGTTTGTTTTTGTTTTCTCACCTGTGTGGACGCCCGCATCGATTTTCTGTGGGTCACTAGCCCTCGACCCAAAAAAGGTTCCCCACCCCTGCAATAGTTCCTCCATCCTGGTTCGGACCACCCCCTCCACACCTGCCTATCTTAAGGTGGGGGATGCATGGAGGTGACATGGAACTGTGAATACTAAGTAATATGGGAATATGTCCCCAAACCACAGTGTAACTTTGCATACAAGCGTTTGTTTGTGCGGGGAGGGTTCAAGCTATGCACTGGCCTTAGATCCTATTTAGCTTTCCAGATGTGCCTCGACCCCTTACGGTGTTACAGCCCAGATGTGCAGCTAGTACGCGACAATCCGCGCCACCTGCGTTTAAAACACGTTTTGCTTTGAAATATACACTCCCGTGGCATCATTGCACGAACCTGGCTCATTTCTTTGGCCCTCACCTTTGGGCAGGGGGCGCCAACCGGGGCTGGGCACGGGTCAGTGTGGGGGGGAGGGGGGAGCTAGCTTGCTTTTCGCCTTGCCAAAGTAATTGCGAAGTCGCCTCAAAGTCAGGAAGGGCGCGCTGTGTCTTTTGAAAAGGTCCCCAGGGGCTGCCGGGTGGAAGAGGGTGCCACACACCAGCCATCGCTGTCGGATCTGTCCCCGGGTGAGGCAGGGCAGCCTGCAGCACAGACGGGCTTTCATGGGGTCTGGGGGCAGAGAAAGAGCCTTTTTCGCGCACCCGGGCGCTTTCAAAATCGTGCGCTGGGTCCGTGGCTTTGCCTCGCAGGCGCAGCGCCGCATTGGCTGAGGGCTCTGCTTCCTGCTTTCTAGTTTTCCATTGTGAGGAGCTTCCATTGTGACGTCTCGCCCTCGGCTGGGCTTTGTCTGTCCATATATGGGCAGCTACGTCACGGAGCTTTCCAGTGCCTCACATAAATAGGCTGTGGAGTTCCCTGGCTGAACATTTGGGCAGCAGTGAGGGAACCTGCTCGCAGGCGAGGGGGACAGAGGCAGAGCGAGAGAGGAAAGGAGGGGGGGAGGGATCAAACACCCCCCCACTACCAGCTTCTACAACCATCGGCAAGACAGACCGCCCCTCCCCTTGGAGGAAACACCACCAAGGACCCGCTGAGGATTGTAACCCCCTCCCTTGGCCCCCTCCTCCGCAAAACCGCCCCCCTCAACTCCCCCGCCTCCCCCCTCCCCCACCCCAACTTTTCTCTTGCATGATTCCCCTTGCACGGATTTGCCACTCGGATCGGATGCCGTTTCCCGGGGAGCTGCGCTCGGAGCCACGTTGAACCGGCCTCGCCTCCCCAGTGCTATGACCGGCAAACTGGTGGAGAAGCTGCCGGGGACCATGAACACTTTGATGAACCCGTTGCCTGACAATCTGTACCCCGAGGAGATCCCCAACTCTCTGAACCTCTTCTCCGGCAGCAGCGAGTCGGTGGCTCATTACAACCAGATGGCTGCAGGTGAGGGAAAGGGAGGCAGGGGGAGGATGGGAGGGGAGGGGGAGGACGCGTGCTGTGGTGTGTGTGGGGAGGGGGGTGATGGAGAAGGGAAAGGAGCCGGTGGGGCTGGAAATCTTTCTCCCACCCACCCCCTCCCCACCCAGCCCCTTCTCTCTGCGCGTCTCTATGCCAGCGCTGTCTCCGCAGCGGCGGGGCTTTTCCCTCAGCTGCTCGGGGCTCTGGTGGGGTGTGGAAGCCGCCAGGCAGAGAGGTGGAAGGTACGCTGCCGGGGCCAGATCTCTGGGGGTCCGGGAGGGGCGTGCGGGAGGGTGCAGGTTCGAAGCCCCCCACCCAGGAGCTGGTCAAAGCCATGGATGCTCGCTTCCCTCGGAGAGGGCTTGTGTGTTTATTACATGTGCGTGTGCTCCTGCAATGTGGCTCTGCGTGTGCTCTCGGCGTCTCTCCCTCCGTGTCTGTGTCTGGAGCTAGAGACCTGCTGTGTCTATTCCGGGGGGCGGGGGGCCGTTCAATCCGGGGTGCGCTGCGTTGAGCTCGGGGAGAAAGGATCCGGCGCAGACTTTTTGGATTCGGATTGGGGCCAGACGGGTATAGGGCGTGGGGGGGGGGGTGAACTCTGCTCTCCACGAGGGGGATGCAGCAGGAGTGATGGGGATGGTGCTTTGGGGGCAGGAGGAGAAGGGGGAAACCCGGGGGGAGACAGGTGAGGCAGAGAAGCGATGGCTCCGCTCTCCCCCTCCCCCCTGTCCCTCTCCCGGGCCAGGAGTACTTGGGTGCCGCTGAAGTTGCCCCGGCTGCTGCTGCTCTGATTTCTTCTGACTCCAATTCTTGGGGGAGGGGGTCCGATCCGCTTTGCCCCCGCCGCCGCCTTTGCATCCCTCCGGCCCCGGATCCGAAGCGCGGCGGCTCTCGCGTGGTGCCTGTTCAAGCCGGTGCCGGGCTGCCCTCTCTAAAACTCCCTTGTATCTCTCCTACCTGGGCTGGACGCAGAACACACGGCGAGTTTGTAAAGCGCCTGGTGGCACTGGCCGGATACGGGTCCTTGGAGTCCCCTGCTGGGGTGGCAAAGCCCCTGGACACCAGTAGAGAGACCAGGTCGCTCTTGGCAGCCTCAGCCTACCTGTAACTTCAGGTACCTGCTTCCTCCTGCCCCACCTTGCAGGGCTGCTCCCTGGGCCGTAGCCGACAACACGCCGCGGGTCTCCAGTCCGCGCGCGTGGGGCTGTCGCACCTTAGGCTGTCTGTCTTCGTGGAGCTGTCTCGTGCGTGGCTGTGTGGCCGTGTCCCCGCGATCGGGGTGTGTGAGTCCCCCTGGGGAGGGGCTGGTGTGTGAACCCAGGGGGTGCGCGCGCGTGTGTGTCCAGGCCTGACCGAAAGTCCCCATGGGTGGATGTGTGTGCGCCATGCACGGCTAAGCTGCTGTTCCGTTTTCCTGCTTCTTCCCGGCGGTTTGGGGATGGAGCCGCAGTCCTAGGGGAAGGCCCTTCGCCTGGGAACTTCTCGCCCCTCCCCAGACCCCGGTTTCCCTACGGCCCTGTCCGAACTAGCCCCCCTCCCCCTCCCCATGGTTGCCTGCTCCCCTCTCGGACGCGCCTTGGTTACTCACCCCGCTTCTCTTTCCTTCCGGCAGATAATGTTATGGATATTGGATTAGCGAACGAAAAGACCAGCCAGGAGCTGTCGTCCTATTCGGGCAGTTTCCAGCCCGCCCCTGGCAACAAGACTGTGACCTACCTGGGGAAATTCGCCTTCGATTCCCCGTCCAACTGGTGTCAGGATAACATCATCAGCCTCATGAGCGCGGGGATCCTGGGGGTGCCGCCTTCCTCCAGCGCCATCACCAGCACCCAGAACTCCGCCGCCAGCATGGTGCAGAACCAGGGCGAGGTGGACCAGATGTACCCCGCGCTGCCCCCGTATTCCACCTGCAGTGACCTCTACTCGGAGCCAGTCTCCTTCCACGACCCCCAAGGCAACCCCGGCCTCACCTATTCCCCCCAGGATTACCAAACCGCCAAGCCCGGCTTGGACAGTAACCTCTTCCCCATGATCCCAGACTATAACCTCTACCACCACCCCAACGACATGGGCGCCCTTCCGGAGCACAAGCCCTTCCAAAGCCTGGATCCCATCCGAGTCAACCCTCCCCCCATCACCCCGCTGGAGACCATCAAAGCCTTCAAGGACAAACAGATCCACCCCAGCTTCGGCAGCCTCCAGCAGCCGCCCCTCACCCTCAAGCCCATCCGGCCCCGCAAGTACCCCAACCGGCCCAGCAAAACCCCGCTCCACGAGCGCCCCCACGCCTGCCCGGCCGAGGGCTGCGACCGGCGCTTCTCCAGGTCGGACGAACTCACCCGACACCTGCGGATCCACACGGGCCACAAGCCCTTCCAGTGCCGCATCTGCATGCGGAGCTTCAGCCGCAGCGACCACCTCACCACCCACATCCGCACCCACACGGGCGAGAAGCCCTTCGCCTGCGAGTTCTGCGGGCGCAAGTTTGCGCGCAGCGACGAGCGCAAGCGGCACGCCAAGATCCACCTGAAGCAGAAGGAGAAGAAGGCCGAGAAGGGCTCCTCCGCCTCCTCCTCGCCGCCCGTGTCCTTGGCCCCGGTGGTCACCACCTGCGCGTGAAGCCCCCCGCCCCGACCCCCGGCCCTAGTGCCTCCCAATGGCTGCCTTTAGCAAACGCGCACCGACGGGGACCCCTCGCCAAGAGACAGTGCGTGCGCCTCCCCTCCTGTCCCCGCTTCACCGCGGTGGGGACTTCGCTTTCCATCGGATCGTCTTGATCCGAATCGGCTGCGGGAAAGGGGGGACCCGACCCCACCCCGGAGCTGGGGGGGCCGGGCGAGGGGTTGCAGGGCTGTGGAAAGGCATGCGGTGCCAGCGAGGGTGGTGGTGACGGCTGCGGGGGAAGCGCCCCCCTCTCCAAATACGCGCACCCCATTCCTCCCCCCCCTCCCCGCTGCTCATTGGAGGTGGTGGAGGGGCACCAAAGCGCAGTGCTTGCTGCCCGTTGAGACTGTGCATCCCTGTGTGTGTCTGTGACTCCGAGTTGAACTGGGCTGCTTCGATCTCCAACCACCCCCAAAGGACTCTGGCGCATGGAGAGAACCCAGCCGCCTCCTGGACGCAGGCGGGGACCTTGGGTATCTTTGGCACGGGTGGCCTTCCATCTGATCTCAGTGTTTCTTACAGAAATGCCTAGGATGCTGCTGCTGCTTCTGGTCTCCCGGCCCCCCTCTTGGAGCCTCTGCCTTGATGGTTTTCCTGGTCTCTTCACTACTGGTCTTCGAGGCACTTTCTCTGATGTGCTGGAGAAGGGATATGGCTTTTGGGATCAGCTCTTGGCTGCTCCAGATTTATCTTCATGCGGTTTATTATTTAAACCGATTTCCTTTGCGGGTTCATCCCCTGTCTCCTTTCCTCCCACCTCTTCCACCCATGCGTCCTCCCTTCTGGAAGGAAGAAAGGAAGAAAGAAAGAGGCAACCCCCCACCCCTTAAATTTCACCATTTCACTCCACTTGGTGTTTTATTTCATGTCACATTTAGTAAGAAAAACCTTGGGAAGAGGGAGGAGAAACATCTTTTCCCCCTTCCATCTGGCTGAAAAGAGGTTGTTGCCATTTCTGTTCTTGTTACCATCTCGACAGCAGTTCTGAATTAAAATATAATAATAAAAATATATACAGTATGTATTTGTTAATGTCACTATTGGCTTTCTAGTACAGTACCGACCATATATAAAGGTATATCAGTATTTACAGCTTTAATGTTTAATTTTTGGAGAAGAGAAAATAACTGTGAGGAGTAAAATAGTCACTCCAAACTTTCCTCCAGAGGGAAGATGGGGGATTTGTATTCAACTAAAATCCTCTTTTATCACACCCAAATCCACCTCCCAGTTGTCCTCTGTAAGCAGCTCTGAATGTACGGGCTCAATTGAACCCTTAGAAAGAGGGAGCTAGTAGGGCTGCTTAGCAGCTTTCATCAAAGATCTGACTGAATGTACTGTTGTTACCTATTCAATCTTTTCCCCCTATGGCTAGTATACTGTTCGGGTGGGGGAGGGCAGGGGCAGTAATTAAGTTTACAGGATGTCTGATTTAAAGTCACTTTATGCATCTTTTCCCCCCTTTATTATATTTTGTTCAAAGCACCATTTTTCTGTGGTGGATTTAAAAGGACTAGCTATCTAGATCTTTCAAAAGAAACTAAAAGGGGCGTGGGTTGTGAATTTCCAGGTACTCCTAGCTTACTCTGGGTTGACAATATAATGTTGGAGGGGGGGGAAGGGTAAGGCTGATTTAACATATTTTCAGCAGAAGGGAAATTCTTTACAGAAATGCAGAAAACAGTATTTTGCTGAATACTTTTTATAATGTGAGATATTTTTATTTTATTTGGTCACTTAAAAACACAGGGAGGAGAAATCAGTTAACCCTCAATATTATTTTTTTTTCTTTCTCCTTCTGGTATGTGCATGTCACTGCATGCCTGCTCTGATTTTTTCTTCTTTTGTTTTAATAAAACTGTGCTCAGACATTTAAGCTAAACTAAGCAAAAATAATTATTTAAAAAATATTTGTTGCCAAAAGGTTGTGCTATTCAGGTTTGATGTCTGCATGTGATCTTTTTTTCTAATAAAAAAAACAAAAACAAAATCAAAACAAAAACCATACAAAATAAAGGAGAAGAGGAAAAAATGCAGTCTAATTTATGTGAACTGAAAGGAGCAAAAAAAAAAAAATCAGGTTTAACCATGCAAACCTAAGGGAATGATATTTTTGAAAGACTTTTGTATAAAGTTGAGTACTTAGAGAAAAAAAAAAGACCTACCAGATGTAATATATTTTGTGGATGTTTTTATTTCTTGGATTTATAGTACCTTATACTAAGGTTAAAAAATATGCTTGATATTGTGAAAAGGTGATAATTTTCACACACATTTCATTTGCTCATTTGTCACGTTGTAATGCAAATATGATAGTTAATGCATACAGCATTTTTAAGGAAAAAATCAGAAATATTGAACTGATGTATTGTTGTACCATTTGCACTGTGAGCAAATGCTAATGCAGTAAATATATTGTGTTTGCTGACAATCAAATCCTGTAGTAAATATCTTTATTTTATCTTTCTCTAAAAATATATAATACATTCCTAGTCTGAGAAAAGCTCTAATATGTAAATAACATGTTAAAATGGCTTGCTTGAAATGAGTAGGATGTGAGGCATTGTACATCTCTACAGATCTTTTCTGGAATTTGTTTGTAATCTTTTCTAGTCATTCTGGAATGATTTTTTTTAAATAACCTGGCCTTTTACCAATCCCATCTTCTTCCAATTCGGTTTACGGTGCTAAAATGGTCAGAACAGGAACAGCAAGGACTGGGCACATTAAGTCCTGTTGCTCCAGATAAAATCCTCCCCCCCCCCATGCCTCTTTCCCAATGTATCCTAGAATTTAGAAATGAAAGCTTTTAAGAATCGAAGGGCCCGATCCAAACCTCAGAAGCATTGCCCAGAAGTAGTCTTGGGCTCAAGCCCGTAATCCATTCTCATCATTTGGAGGGTGGGTTGTTCCCTATGGCATCTTCTTGAGGGCTCTGTCCAATCTGGAATCGATTGACGTTGTCACCCATTCTGCAAAAGCTCTTAATTGTAAGCTGCAAGGCTCTGACGTACTGCTGGATAGTGGAGGGGTGAAGAGGGGTCTTGGTTGGTTCAGCTCCTAGTTAATACTCTACCTGCTGTCCTGAGCCAAATCGCTGTAGGTATGGAACGCAGGAGATCTGTTTCATTCTGCTAGCCAGAGAAGTCATGTAGGATAAAGCACATGGATTAGAAATAATGCAAAGGGTTTTGAACGTTCTGTAGTAACTGCAGGAAAGAAAAAACACCCAGTGGGAGAGTAACTATTAAGAAACTTAGATTGCTTGGAAGAATAGGTCCCTCCTTACACCCCTTCCCAAAGTCAAGGGCATAATGAGTCCTGAAGGATGTGAGGTTTGATTCATTACGGTTGAGAAAGTGCTTTGAAGGCGAGGACTAGAGAAGAGCTAGAGGAATGTTCTCTTAAGCAGCGGAGGACTTAGCTGTGATGATACACTGGTGAGTTGGAGTAGCTGTGATGATACACGGGTGGGAATAGGACTGGCACTTGCTCAGGTTTTTGCAATCCCCACAAATACACACCCTTCCAGGTCCTCAGCTGTGTTGATTCAGTGCCTGCTCCTCTTTTCTTGTCTAGGAACAGAGGATGAGTTCGGACTGTAGGCCCTGCTTGAGCAAGGAAGCACATGCCTGAACTGGACTTCAATGGGAGTCCCCATGGACGTAACTCAGGCATGTCCCTTATTGAACCAGGAGGAGCCCTGGGGTGCTGGCTGGGTGGGTCTGTTTGGGCAGAGGTAGAGCAGTGGATTCCCGTTAATGGTCTATTCCTCCAAGGAATAATTCTCCAGTGGGTTATAACATCATCAAACATACAAACCCAGCAAAGGAAGAGCAGAAGTTGTAATTGCTGTAATTTCACTGATATGTTTTCTTTATATGGTTTACATTCCAGTACACCCAGTGGGGCAAATTATGTGGTGTGACTCTAGTGATAGTGTAGGGAATAATTCTGGACACTCTGGATGCAGGTGAAAACAAGCTGAGGATTAATTGTACACCAGCTTCAGAGGGTTTGGGTCAGGGGTAACTTTGATCCACTCTTGCAAGATGGAAGGGACTTGCTTAGAGCTCTAAGTATCAGCTTCAAACTACCTAGATGCTCGGTAACTACAGGTTCAACTCCTAACAGGGTCCATCCAGCATTTCTCCTTTCCCAGGAGAGAGGGTTGATTTCTGCGTGCTGTTTAATGCCTGCGGGTCACTCGCATGACAGCTGACGTTCTATCTTGCCATGAGATGAGGGCTTGTGCTGATGTGTTTAGTGAGCCATTCCCACCGCTGCCCCCAACACTGTTGTAAAGTTTGCTGTGTACAGGTTGCCCAGAGCTGGGAGCTATCTTACAGTGCCTAGTGGAGTGTTTTCTCTGTGGCTAGAGTTTATAGAGTGCTTTGGGGTGGAAGGTGCTATTATAAAATTAAGACACTCTCTTATTTCTTGGCTCTTTTGGATCATACAGTTCAGGACACAGCTGGGCATTGACGGATGTAGCCTGGAGATTTCTCTTGGAGGTTCGAGGCCTCCCTTGTCCTGCTTGAGGTCCGAGTAGAGGGAGATGCTACTAACCTGGAATTTGCACTGCTAGAAGGAGAAGCTCTGCTTCCAGTCTAGATTTCTCTCACTGTCAACAGTTTGCACTTAAAAAATGGTGAGAGCAAAGCAAGTCTGTAGAGGGCAGAGGGCAGTTTGGGTCTCTTGTCAGCCCTGAGAAGGCAGACGGGTCTGGTGGTAGCTCTCTGGCTGAGGGAGACATGTCTGGGAGTCCGTCTCCCAGGGCAGGGAATCCTTCGTGGCTGTTGGAGAAGAGTTTCCCACCAAAACGACCCTTTTCAGGTGGAACTGGAGTAGGAGCGAGGAGGTCGCCTCTTGTTGGGGAAGGAATCAAGAGAGCAGGGCCCATCCAGTGTGCGGGGTTGCAGTTAGCTTGGGTGCTTGGCCTAGTCCCAGGGCTTAGCAGCCCCACTGCCAAGGGGCTGAGTTCCTGTGTCCTTACTGGAGCTATGCTTCTCCCTCGTGTGCCGCAAGGACTTCTCCGGCGAGGCCCAGCTCCCTGGTTCTTTCTGCTGCAGTCAGCTGATTCCCAGTGCATTGTGGGATGCCGCGTGTCTGTCCCTTCTGGACACATGGGTGGAATTGGGGGAGAACAATCAGCCCTTGAGGGTTTGAACCTGCGTCCTCCCAGTAAAGTGGGCAGGTTGCTCTAAGCCAGCTCCTAGCTGGGCCGGCGGGAAAGCGCCACTTTTCTCAGGAGAGTTTTGGGTGTGGGTAGGAGGAGGGTTAGAGACAACACCCAGGTAAATCCCACAGGGACATCCGTAGAGGGCGCCTCTGCCATTGGAGACTGGGATTGCTGGGCGTTTCTAGCCGAGGTGTTCGTTCAAGAGCCCCGTGGCTCTTCAGGCCCAACCCGGACCTCGTCGAGGTCCACATCCAACCTGCTATTGACGTCAGCGAGAGCTGGATTGGGCCCTCCGAGAAGGCGGGCTTGTGTGGGAGCTGCTTCTGCGCCCCCACACGCGGCAGGGCTGGGGTCTTTGCAGGATGCGCTGGGCAGGCGCTGAGCACCCTGCGTTCATGCTGGTCTCAGCTCCGAGCAGGAAGGACGCCAGTTGCTAAGGGAGCCGCTTGCTGGCCCGGTTGGCATCCGTGTGCGAGTGCCAGTCATACAGCTCTGGGGTCTCTCTCTCCTTTGAACGGTGCCCTTTAATTGTATGAATACACTCGCTGGCCATGGGGTAATAACATCACTTCGCCCTTGTCTGGTACCTCCCAGATCAGGCTCTTCCTAGACTTGACTTGTCTTAGGCCCAGCAGCCCCCAGGGGAGTAGGTGTCGCACAGAGAACAGCAACCCCGTCCCCAAGGTCACAGTGAGCTCAGGAGCACCCCACAGGAACCGGCGCTCTCAGCCCATTGCTCTAATCACTAGGCCCCACTCTCTTCGTACTGCTGGGAATAGAACCCAGGAATCCTGGCTCCCCGTGAACTACCGTCGCTGCGGTAGGTCCCTCTCTTCCGCCTCCACTCGTCCCGCATGGCAGCAGTTTTCCAACTTTGTTTCTCATGACTCAGTTGAAGAAAATCGTTGATGCCGCGACTCAACAGACTTTGACTGGAGTGTGGGCTCTGGCGTGGGGCTGAGGAGGAGAGCTATGGGGTGGAGGAGGGGGCTCTGGCTTTGCAGGGCGGGGGCAGGAGAGGCTTACCTTGAACGACTCCCAGTCAGGGGTGCAGCGGGGGAGCTAAGGCAGCTTCCTGCCTCTCCTGGCCCTGCAGACCCTGCTGTGCCCCAGAAGCAGCTGGCAGTAGATTCACAGCCAATGGGGGTGCAGAACTAGGAGCCAGGCCTGCTGCCGGCTGCTTCTGGGGTGCGGCACAGCCTGCAGTGCCGGGACAGACAGGGAGCTGCCTTAGCCCCCCCCCCTTCCTCCCCACCCCACGCTGCTCACCTGATCCCCCTGCAGCCACGAGACCCAGCTCCCGACATTCCACCCCCAGCCCTGAATCACGACCCGTTGTTTGAAAACCACCGCCCTATGACATCACGCTGCCTCTTCTCACGAGGGTCTGGCTGACCCTTGGTCCCATCCAGGGACTCCTAGCTCCCCTCTCCCGGAAGTCGATTGTCTGCGTGGAGCCGATGTTCCCTCCCAGAGCGCGGCGAGTTCTCGCCCCCGCGTTCAGCACAGACATTTCTAGAGGCGCGGAGCAGTCGTCCCTGTGGACGCTGTTTGGGTCAATGATAATGTTCCGGGCTTGCCCACCCCTCCTTGGCAGAGTTGAAAGCAGGGGTGATTTTAATGTGATGCAAGGAATTGCTCCTGAAATCTCCTTGTTTAACCAGCCTGATCCCAGCCAGCGTCCTTTCCAAGGGGAGCCCTGCACTGGCAAAGCCAGCAGGGACCGTGGGGTGGGAGATTCCAAATGGGAACTGATGTGCTCAGTGAATATCAGCCGTTGCGTGGGCTGAGCTCCGTCTCCACGCAAGGTCTGCGCTGTCGATGGCTGGTGGGGGACGGGAGACGCCGACTCGCGTGGCGAGCTCCTTCTTTACGTGGTTTGGGGGAGTCCGTCCCGTCACTGCCCCGGCAAGCCAGTTCCTTCGAGCTCTCTGTGTGGGCAAAGCAGCTTCAGTTCCCTTTGTGCTTGGCTTCCTCCTACAGCTGGCCCCATCTCTGTTCCGATTTGGGATGTTACATATCAGTTAACTGAATAGTCGAGGAACCTCATGAATTCTTATCGGGTAGTCGACTATTCTATAGTCCCCGGGCATGGGGCCAGCAGCCAGTGTGTTTCATCTCCACTTCTGGGGAGCCCCCTGCCATCCCACGCTGCTGCCTCTCTACCCACGTGGGGTGCCAGGTGGGAGCTGGTCCACTAGCAGAGCCAGTTTATAAACCAGCTCCCCTTGTGGACCGGCTGCCTGTCACCACCTTTCCGGGGGTGGGGTCTGATCTCCCAGACCCAGTGCAGACTGGGACTGAGCCGTGCTGCTGGCCAGCCTGCTAAAAAAATGACTGCAGGGTGGGGGCAATGCATGTGGGCTATAGCATTAACCTGTAAGCTTTTGCTTCCCAGTGAATTGGTTAATCGACTAGACTGTTACATCCATAGTTCAAATGCCTTCTCGTTCCATCTTTTTGGTTGTGTCCCCTCCGCCCCAAACACACCTTGTTTGGTTCTGAGTTTATCCTGCCCTTCCTCCAATGCTAGTAACAAATATGATCCCCCATCGCCATAGTGCCGGGGCCCTTCCCAGCTGTTTATCCACACACTTCCTGTGCGTTGCTGAAGAGTCCTAATCCCCATGGGTATGTCTACACTACAAAGTTAATTCGAACTAACAGACGTTAGTTCGAATTAATTTTGATAGGCGCTACACATACAAACCGCTAGTTCGAACTTAATTCGAACTAGCGGAGCTCTTAATTCGAACTAGGTAAACCTCATTCTACGAGGACTAACGCCTAGTTCAAATTAAGTTAGTTCGAATTAGCGCTGTAATGTAGACATACCCCATGGGGGGGAGAGGGAATGGAGGTGCACAGATCCAAGGTCAGCTGGGGTAGCGCTAGGAATGAACCCTGATCTCCTTAGCCACACGGTTCTCCTTCCATCCTGCCAGGACCTTCCGCACTGTCTTATTTGTCCGGGTTAGTGCTGATCAAGTATTAAGTAACCTAACTGGTGGGCTTCTCCAAGATCATCGACACAGCCCTTCCATACACCAATAGACATCCCTGTTCCCAACCAAAGCGTTCCTGCACTCAGCATCCCCTGGCCCCTAGGTATTAACCCTTGGACCAGTCTCCGTTCCTCTTCTTTGTGGTTTATTCCCTTCAGGCACTTGCCAGTGGTTTGGGGTCTCACCTCTGGCTAAGTGACTCAGGATCAGGACTCAATTCGCCAAAGGGGCTTAGCAATCAGGTCTGATTCCAGGTGGATGCCGATTGCCTTAAATTCTCCCTGGGCGTCCAAGCGCCGTTCAGGGCCAGGGTCAGGCTCAGTAGTTTTACTCCTAAATCAGTCCCCTACCTCTGCTCAGTTGTTCCTCCGTCGCTTTACTCTCTACCCGGTTTGCTCAACATAGAGGGGGTCCAGCAGAGGGCAACCAAAATGATGAGGGGGCTGGAGCATATGACCTACGAGGAGAGGCTGAGGGAGTTGGGTCTGTTTAATCTGCAGAAGAGAAGAGTGAGGGAGGATTTGAGAGCAGCCTTCAACTACCTGAAGGGAGGTTCCAAAGAGGATGGAGAGAGGCTGTTCCCAGTAGTGACAGATGCAGAACAAGGAGCAATGGTGTGAAGTTGTGGTGGAAGAGGTCCAGGTTGGATATTAGGAAAAACTCTTTCACTAGGAGGGTGGTGAAGCACTGGGATGGGTTACCTAGGGAAGTAGTGGAGTCTCCATCCCTAGAGGTTTTCAAGACTCAGCTTGACAAAGCCCTGGCCGGGTTGATTTAGTTGGGATTGGTCCTGCCTAGAGCGGGAGGCTGGACTTGATGACCTTCTGAGGTCTCTTCCAGCTCTATGTTTCTATGATTCTATGGTCATTTCCTTTTACCCATGAGCCCAACCCAGAACGCATCAGGCAGAGACGGAGCAGTCAGCCAGAGCTCACATCACACCAGCGAAGGAAGAGGGGGAGTTGTTGGCAATGTTCCCTTCTAAATTTTTCCATCCATGTGCAGAATAAATTTTGTTAGGTGCACTGAGGCATGTGCAGATGTGCACCACCAATAGAAACACATGCTGCTGTGTGCTCTGCTAATCAGCTGGACAGCATTTGAATCTAGCCAGGAAGAGAAGGGGGGATTCTTTTTATGCTTTAAGTAGAACTCCCCCTTCCCTTATCCCCTGCCTGCTGGAGCTGCTCTGATGTGTCTCCATCTTCAAGCCAAAATGGCATTAGGGTTTGTTTTTTTTAACTTTGCTGCCATGTCTTATTGCAAGCTCCCATTTCATGTATAATCCGCTCTCACCTCTAGCTGTATTTTTTTTTTTTTTTGGCCGTTCCGGCTTTCTAAATGTCACCCACGCAGTGAATATCTGTGCTTCGGGATCTCTTCTCCCTAGATGTGTTTACTTGCCTTTGCCCAGGCTCAGTCTATGCCTGTCTTTCTAACCTCCTTAGATCCTTTTATGTTAATCCTTTGTCCTCACTGGTGTTTGTAACACCTCCCAGTTTAGTATCATCTGCGAACGTAATTACCGTGCTGTTCACCTGCACATCCAGATTGTTCATAAATAAAGCCAGCACTAGCGCTTATCCCTGCAGCTCTGTGTTGGACACCTCTCCACCACACAGCGCCACGGAGCGTTACCTTCTGTTGCCAGGCCGTCAGTGAGCTTTCGATCCATGTGACAGCGCTCACCCCGCCAAGCCAATTTGAATTAGCTTCTCAAGTAAGAGTTCACGAGGCACCGTATCAAATCATTTCCCCAAGTCGAGATGTGTTATATCTCCCGCGTCCCCTTCCTCCGCTCATGTTGTAATTAGAGAGTCAAACGCCTGAGTATTTCTGAGGGGTTTTTTACTTCTGCTGTCACCAGTCCGATGGGTTGCTTCTGGTTCCATTAGCTTCTCTGTCAGTGATGGGCAACCTGCAGCTTGATGGCCGCATGCAGCCCATCGCGGTTCTGTGGGGGACCCGCAAGACATTTTGGTTCCCATTGTGTACGGGCAGCCTTGCTGGTTTTCATGGACATAGTGTTTGTCCTCCTGGTGTTACAACAGGACATGCATGTCAAGCCAGGGCAGGTGGAGTAAGGGGTGTGCAGATGGCACACAACGGTAACGGTGAGAGCCGTGCGCTCCCTCAGCAGCCAATCACAGCACTGCTACGGTTCCATCGGGGGTATTTGATAGAGGTCTATAAAATCATGAGCTTCAGGGGGTAGCCGAGTTAGTCTGTTACAGAAAAAAACATCAAGCAAATGGTCTGGTAGCACTTTATAGACTAACAAAACATATAGATGGGATCATGAACTTTCATGGGCACAGCCCACTTCTTCAGGTGACCGGAGTTATGACTAGAGGATAAGAAAACTCGAAATAAAAGGAAGTTCTTCTTCACACAGCACATAGTCAATCTGCGGAACTCCTTGCCTGAGGAGTTTGTGAAGGCTTAGGGTGTGTCTAGACAACAGGGTTTTGTCGACAAAAGTGGACTTTTGTCGACAAAACTATACCTGCGTCTACATTGCCACCGAGTTCTGTCGACATAACGTCGACAGAACTTGGCAGTTTTGTTGATGGTGGTAAACCTCATTCTACGAGGAATAACGCCTTTTGTCGACAGAGTTCTGTCCACAGAAGGCGTTATTGCATCTACACTGTCCTTTGCGTCTACACTCCCATGTCGACAAAGCGGCTTGCTTTGTCGACAGAACTGGATGTCGTCTAGACGCTCTTTGTCGACAGAAGCTTTGTCGACAGTATCTGTCAACAAAAGCCTGTAATCTAGACGTGCCCTTTGACTATAACAAGGTTTAAAAGAGAACTAGATAAATTCATGGAGGTTAAGTCCATGAATGGCTGTTAGCCAGGGTGGGTAAGGAATGGTGTCCTTAGCCTCTGTTTGTCAGAGGGTGGAGATGGATGGCAGGAGAGAGATAGCTTGATCATTGCCTGTTCGATTCACTCCCTCTGGCGCATCTGGCATTGGCCACTGTCGGCAGACAGGGTACTGGGCTGGATGGACCCTTGGTCTGACCCAGTGTGGCTGTTCTTATGTTCTTCTGTTATCGCCCACATATTCTAGGTGCGCAAGCGCAGTGAGCGAAACCGCCCTCTCCCGGGAGATTGTCTTGGTTGTGAGAATCCTGCGGCCCTTGAGATGAAGAGGGGCCACGCCTGCGGCCCACGCACTAGCCTCAGCGGCCCCTCGCTTCTCTGCGTCTTTCGTTCTCAGGGGCTTATTCCCCTTTTTCTTCTCCTCTGGCCCACACTCTCCCGGGGCTCATGTGTTCGTGACCCACCGACCCGCATACCCACGCAGTTGTCGGACTCCCCTGCCGCTTCGGGGGGGCGAGAGCAGGGGCTATTCACGGGGCTGCTCCCTCCCACGCACCCTCTCTTTCTCTCCTGCAGTTCGTTGCTCTCTGCCGCACGGGCCCAAGCGTCACTTCTCGTCAGCCTGCTCCACATCTCGCCGGGCCGCTGGAGTTGCCTTCCGGTGTCTGTCCCGCCTTCTCCCTCAGGTTTGTGCCTCAGGTCAATAGTATCCTCCCTCTGAGCATGGTCTTTCCTTCTTCCAGGCCCTTGAGCCATAAACTGGATGGATACTGATCCCAGGGACAAGTGCCTCTCCCACATTCAATTGCTCGGCTTGGCCTGCAGCTGCCCCTCCGCTTTGCTCCTCTGGGCGTGTTCGTTCTCCTCTCCCACGGCTCGCGCTCAGCGAAGCAGCGCGGGACGCAGCGCAGACAGAATCCCCCTGTCCATTGTGCCGCCTCTCATCTCGCTGCTGGGGAATTTCTGCAATTATCCTGCCAAAGCTTGGCTCCACACAACGCCGTCTCTTTGCTCCCCGTGATCCCCCTCAGCCCACGAGAAACGGCTCCGGCTCCTTCTTGGTGCCCACCTCGCCGTGGTAGACGATTCAGCCAACCAAGCTGCTGGCTCGTTGCATCTTCCCTTCTCTTTTCTCTCAGCGTTGACCGTTGCGACACTGCCAGCCACCTCTTTCATCCCCTCTCCCTCCCCACAGAGGTGTTCTCCGCCTCTCTCAACTCCCAGGCACCCCTTCCAGTATGGCTCCATGACCCCTCCAAATCATAGGTCCTCAAACTAACCCTGAAGGGGAAGAAAAGACAAGACGGGACCATGTAACAACGTACCTCTCTCTTTCTGCCCCACTCTCACATACTACAGTCGCACACAATGCAAGCATCCAACACACACTTTCCCCACTGCTATTCCCAATCCTCGCACACCTGGGCATGTTCTCCGGAACATTCTCCTGCCATTCACTTGCTGTCTGCACCCTCAACCCTGCAACCCCCACATAAATCCCCGCCCCCACCCCCCAGCACATATCTTCTCTCCATACGCAAAACAGCAGCCCTAGACTTCCCATGGGGTTCACCCAGATTGCCTCAAACACAGCCACGCTGATGAGTGGCAAGAGAACAGAATTGCCTAAACTAGGGTCTTGAAAATGCTTAGCCCTTCAACACACAGACACACACTTCAACACACGCACACACTTTCTTTAGAGCAGTGTTTCCCAACCAGGGTTCCGCGGAAGCCTGGGGTTCTGCAGACCATTGTCAGGGGTTCCGTGAGAAACGTGGAATAAATAAATAAATGTTTTCTTACAATGTAAGCTGACATATATATATAACAGCTCTTTACAAATACATTTTCTTGACAATAATTTAGCAGTAATTGAATTGCGCTCCCCGCTGTCAACTTTTTCTGGCCAAGCAAACGTTTTCATAGGTAGGGGTTCCTTGGGATATGAAAAATTATTTGAGGGGTTCCTCCATGGGAAAAGGGTTGGGAATCACTGCTTAGAGGGATTGTTGCAATTTTAAGAGTCTTTTTTATTAAGCCCCAGAAAAACAGCAGAAAAAATCTCCCGTGATCTCCCCCCCCCCCCCCCCCCCCCGATGTTGGCAGTTATTTTCCTAAATTTTCCATGTTTTGTACTGAAACGAGGGACTTTTTTTTTCAGTTTCCTTTCTGAAAATAACTCCGAAACTATAATTTCCTCCTACTTGTTTTTCCCCTTCTTATTTTAATTTGCAAAGTTGCTGGCTTTGTGGAATGATGCCTCTGCACCAGGGTTGCTTAGTGTCTTCCTTTACAACTGCATTCTTTAAGGCCCCAATCCTGCAAAAACTTTTCTTACAGGAGGAAGGTTTCCAAAATGCTTACATGTGTGCAGAACCAGCATCTAGATGAGTGAACTAGGTCCCCAGTCCTACAGACATTGATGTCTGTGAATTTTGTTGCTATTTTTATTATGATAGCAGGGCCGTCTTTAGGGTTTACGTATCCTTATGCAGGATTAATAAACTCGTTCTCCTAACACCCGATGGGAGCCTAGGTTCACATGTATACTTTAGATAAGAGTGGTCTTTTGAAGGATTTATTTAAAAAAAACCTAAGTCTGAAGAACTAAATCATTTAAGTCTCCGAGGGGTTGCTGTGTTAGTCTGTGACTTAAAAATGATGAGCAGTCCCGTAGCTCCTTAGAGAGCTCCTGATATAATATACTTGCCAGCCTCTAAGGTGCCAGAGGACGGCTCATTGTTTTTAAAGCATGTAAGGCTAGAGACGAATACTCAGATTGTGCCTCTAAAAAATCTGTGCAAGAGGTGTTTTTTTAGAGATGGGATTCTATAATCATCAACACACGAAGGAAATATTTTCAAAGCAAATTTTAAAGGAAGATCCCGTCGACTACCATGTTCTGAGTAAATATTGTCGTAATGCACAAGTGTTTTTGTCAGTAAATTCAGAAACTGACAGTATATACCCGAGGGCTGGCAAATGCCTGTTAAATGGCTTCATTCCCACTTGAATGGCTCTTTCACAGGTTCAGTTTTCTGCTAATAGGTCTGGCAGGCTTTTTCACGCTGAAGTTATTAGACCCCCCTCTGGAGGAAGACTCACCAGAGTGAACAAGCCAGCTGTGGAACTGCAGGAAGGCTCAGAAGAGGGATAGGAAGAAGGTGAAGGGCGGGCACTAAGACCCAGAAGTGCCCCAAATTTTCAGGTGTCCTATGCAGTCAGGTATGCCTAAAGAAGGCCCTACAGGATAGATTGTAGAGGGCTCACTCTAGACCAAATTCCTCTTTGTTCTAAGTACTGTCCAGTATATACTAAGTGCCAGTCCCCTGCCTTAAATAAGACTGACCTAGGAAGTATTATCATCCCAGTTTTACAGATGAGGAACAGAGCGATTAAGTGATTTCCCTAAGGTGGGGTGGGCAATGAGTGACCTGCAAGCTGGACGCGGTTCCCCAGGGTCAGCCCCTAGCGGGCTGCCAAATGCTTTATTTACCTGAGCATATGCAGGTGCAGTCACTCGCAGCTCCCATTGGCCACGGATTGTCATTCCCGGCCAATGGGAGCAACAGGAAACGGTGTTCCAGTCCACAGTGCTTACTGCAGCTCCCATTGGCTGGGAATGGTGGACCACAGCCAATAGAGAGCAAGGGAGGTAAATAAAGCGTCCAGCCTAAGGTCACACAGGAAGCCTGTGTCAGAGCAGGGAACTGAAGCCAGTTTTTCTGGATCACAGCCAGTTTCTTAACCACAAGACTGTCCCTAACCCTACCCCTTGCATGCTTCCATTTTTTTTTTCAGAGTTGGTCTCTCAAACACGGGGATTCTAATTTTAACACCAATTCACTTTCCTAATTGCTACTTCTAGCTCCTGGTACTTCTTTCTTCATTCAAGGCACAAGCGAGAGCCAGCTCTTTTTATTGGGAAAAAAAATGAAAAAGCAATTAAATGTCCTTCCGATATTTTAAACTCTCTCTGAGTTTGTTTGTAGGGAGTGAAATGTCTAGAGGTATTTATCTCTCTTAATTTCTCCCTTGCATTAGACTGCGGTGCGTGCCAGGTTCCTGTGACGTTCCCTTCCCCTGGATGTTAAGAACAGTTTTTCTGATTTCTGACATGCAGGGAAAATTGCGATAGATTTGAAAAGCAGCATATTCCCAGGAGAAGGGTGGATACAGATGATTTGTACTTATGAGAAGAGATGTGGCGGTGGGTTTATTCCCCCCCTCCCTTTACTCATTGAATTCTTCCATTTTGTGTAATTTCTCAGAAGAAGAAGTTCTGCTAGAAATAGGTTTTACTTGTTAATGACAGTTAAGTGTACACAGTTAAACAAGGCTATCAGATCTAAAAGCTCTGACAAAACCTGGTGGCAGTCACTAGCCTGCCTCCCTGCTTGGGGGGCGGGGCACGTTCCTGGTGTTTGAAAGGCATCACACCTGAAAGATGGGCTTGTGGTGAATGCACTGGGTTGGGCGTTAGTAGGGGTCTGTTCAATTCCCAGCTCACTCTTTGGACCGGTTGTTTAATCTCATTGGCTGAGATTTTTAAAGTTGCCTAAGGGGATTTGAACATGCCTGTTCTCATGAATATTAATGGGAACTGCCCGTCCAGCTCGCTTTGAAAACCTCAGCTTCTCCTGCTGCAGGATGGCGAAAATAAGACTCCTCTCCTCCCACTCTTGCCTTCTTTGTACCGTTGGGGAGCTCTTTTCAGGCAGAAGCTGTCTTGTGCTGTGTGTTTGAACAGTGCCTAGCACAGGGGGGCTTTGATCTCGGGGGCACCTCTGAGAACGACCTATAGCTATATATTCGTTTTGTGTGTCTGCCTGTGAAATTTTGTTCAAAAACTCCTCCTAATGGCAAGAGCTAAGACCACCAAATGTGCGGTGCAGTTTCCTCTTCTCTTAACTTAAAGCGAGCTCAGGGTTTGGTTGTGCCAGGACAACCAGAAATGCTGGGAAAGCGACTCTTGTCCAGAACATGGGAGGAGCTAGGCTGTTTGGAGGGATGCGATACTGAGAGCTTCCTGCAGGGTTCACTGGAGGCAGCCGCACCTCCAACAGAGTGGGCGGCAGGACTGGGGCCAGGTAAGTAGCCTCCCACCCCAAACCTTTCCCCCTTCTCCCCTCCTCTTGGCCAATGGCGGCTCAAGGGAGAGAAAAGGCCCTTGGCATCTGGGAGGAGAGAAAAGGCCCCTGGTGGCCAAGGAGGCTGTGGGAAAAGGGCCAAGCCAAATGGGACACCCCACCTTAAGCCCCTCCTCACCCCCCCAATCCTCACTCTCACGCCCCTTTCCCAACTCCAGACGCCTGCACTGCTCCAATTCCTCCCCATCCCCAAGGCCCAGCCCTGAAGGACCCAGGTAACACCGGGTAAGTCTTTTAGTCTGCTATATATTTGAAAGAGTTTGTCTGTCCGTCCGCCCGTCTGTCTGCCTGTCTGTCCAAGAGCTCCTTCTGCACAGTAAGAGCTGGGACCGCCCAATTCAGTGGGCAGCTTCCTCTTCTCCTAACTTAAAGCGAGGCCCGGGTTTTGGTTTGAACACAGGACGTGCCTGGAATGGGATTGCTTCTCATAAACCCTACAGAAAAGAGACAAAATCATCAGGCAGGTGAAAGGGGCTGGCTGCGGGCGCCCGCCCCCATCCCCCGTCCAGGTCTGCTCCATCCCTGAGCCTCCCAGCCCCCATGTGCCCTTTAGGGAGGGCAGGGGGCTGAAGCTCCCTCCCCCCCACTCCGGTTCATTGCTGGCTGTTCCCCTTCATCAGGGAGCGGGGGAAAGTGCCCAGTGTGCTGCATTCCTCACTCTGGCTGGGGAGCGCAGGGGGCAGACGAACCTGGACCTGCCCCAGCTGGGGAAATGCACCCCTCCCCCAACTGAGCCTGCTGGAGCTGCAGCAGCCTTGGAGAAGCGCTTCTCACCGGGCCCCAAGCTGCTGAGGTGAGAGGGGGCTGGGGTTGAACTCTCTCCCGGGGGTAGCCTGCATTGCAAACCCCTCATCCCTGGCCCCACCCCGATTGATTTCAACGAACCCTGGACATTTTCATTGTATTAAAAAAAATTAAGGACCTGGGCAACACCAGGCAAATCCTCTAGTTGTAATATAAATAATAAGTCCATAGAATCACAGAATCATAGAAGATTAGGGTGTACAGAGACCTCAGGAGCCATCAAGTCCAGCCCCCTGCCCAAAGCAGGACCAATCCCAATTCCATCATCCCAACCAGGGCTTTGTCCAGCCGGGACTTCAAAACCTCCAGGGATGGAGATTCACCACCTCCCTAGGGAACCCACCCCAGTGCTTCCCCACCCGCCTAGGGAAATAGTTTTTCTTAATCTCCAACTTAGACCTCCCCCACTGCAACTTGAGACCGTTGCTCCTCGTTCTGCCATCTGCCACCACTGAGAACAGCCTCTCTCCAGCCTCTTTGGAAGTTGTTGCTATGAGAAAAAAAAGAAAAAAAAAAGAGGGTTTTGGGCTGCAGAACTTCCAGTTCCAAGCAGCACAAGTGACTGCTTCTCCGGCCGCATGGCCCTGGGTAGACTCAGCAGTTCATACACCTGATCTCCCTGCTCCTGCAGTGCAAAGGCATTTACAGCCTGACCTAAATGTTGCTTGTAATGAGAGATGTGGCTCGTGGCTAGTCCCGGATCTTCCACTCCAGCAGCGAGATCGGCCGCACCATCTGACCCTCATATTTCTGACTAGCAACAGGACTAAATGGAAGAAGAAATATCCCACCGATTTACTCTGATCCAGCTAGAGAGCGTTGGCCTTCCCTGGAATCCTATATTTTGATCCTTCTGTATTAAAGCCCTCAGTCTGCATTAGGGATGCTACATTTAGATTAATTAACTAATCGAATAGTCGATGGGATTTCCATCGACAATTCGAGTAGTGTATAAGGGAGCCTCTGTCTTTGAACTGTAACAAGAGGCCCTGCCCGGCTCTTGCTACAGTTCAGAAGCGGAAGCCCTTCAGGGAGTGCAGGCTGAAGCCTTTGAAATGTACGAGAGGCCCAGTGGGGTTCTTGTACATTTCAAAAGGAAGCCACACAGGGAGGGCGGGGCCAGAGGGGGCGTCCCAACGGGGCTCTTGTACATTTCAAAAGCAGAATCACAGCAGAAGTGGTGGGAGAGGGGACTGCTTCCGTCCCCACTCGTGCTGTTTCCCGCTGTGCCTCTACCTCCCCTGCCTCCTGCGGAGAAGGTGCTGGAGGGAATCGGCTTTTAAGCCGGCTCCCCCCAGCACTGGTTCCTACTCCCCACCCCTTGGTGCTTCTGTCTAATAGAGGCAGCGATAGGGGGGAAGCAACTTGTCGCATCCCTAGTCGACTAGTCGCTTACATCCCTAGTCTGCATTGGAGTTACTGAGAGCAGAGAGGTTCAGTTCCCGGCAGGATCAAGCCCTAACAAATTGGGTCTAGCAGAAGCCCTGAATGAAATCAGTGATCCCAGATCAGATTTAGCTGTAGGCTGACACTAGAATGGTAGCTGCTTCCAGCACATCTGCATTTGTCCCGGCGTAGTCTGCATCACACGACCCAGTTCTGTTTTCCACCATCCAGGCTGGTAGGGGGCACTTCTGGGTGTTTCTTCTTGTGCCTTTCCACCGCCTCGGTGCCAATTTGAAGAGCTGCTATTCTCAGCTCGCTGCCGCTGCGAGAAAAATTAAATCCCATCTGCTCCTCCCGAAAGAACGAGGGAAGAAACAGACTCCTCCACCTGCTAAGCTGCCGTAGTCCCCGTTTAGGGCTTTGCTTCGGAAACTCAGCTGAGCTGCACCAGGTAAAAGGACTCCAAATCCCCGTGGCCTGCTGCTTGTG
Source organism: Pelodiscus sinensis (assembly GCF_052426305.1). NCBI lineage: Eukaryota > Metazoa > Chordata > Testudines > Trionychidae > Pelodiscus > Pelodiscus sinensis. The sequence continues at coordinate 6,700,572 of NC_143079.1, read as the reverse complement.
CCAAGCGGTCTGCAGCAGACAGTTTTGAAGACTAGCGTCAATGTAAACGTCCTTATACCCAGGGCAAGGCACATTCAGATCACGTTAGCAGAGGCAAGTTTTTTTGGTAGATGACTTCATGGACACAGATTCCATAATAAGGATAATACGGCTGCGTGGAAACTTCAAGCATGCTTAGGAAATGCTCTATTTCAGGCTCATTTCTAGCAGCCGGAGGAGAGATCCCTGCCCTCTCCAGCCTGTTTTCCTCCCAGGATAATCAGAGCCCATGGATAATTGAGGCCTTTTTTGGCTTCCCCTTAAAACACGCTGTCTCCTCTTGTTGTGTCTGCCCAAGCAAAACAAGTGACACAGGCAACTTCCAGCCCGAGAGGTAATGTGGGTACCCTCTCCGGGCCGGGGTGAAATCTCTGCAGAGATAGTCCAGGGTTAAGCTTCTGTTGTTCTGGATGGAAGGACCCGTCCCCTCTCCGGCCCTCCCCATCTCTCATGATGGGACGCAGACGAGGTTCTCCGAAACACCAGAAACACAACCAGAGCTGCAGCTGTGTCCCAGATATGACTTCTAAGGCCCCCTCGCTCAAAGCCGTCCGTAGGATTTCTGGGGCCTCGTGCAGTTATTATTAAACTGGTCCCCCTGTGCTCGATGGCAGCTGGGGAGGCGGTGGGAGCAATGTCTTAGAGCTGTGATTTTATAAGCTACCACACCGCACTAATGCAGGGGTTTTCAGACGACGGGTCACGGCGCAGCGCTGGGCGGTGGAATGTCAGGCGCTGGGTCTCGTTGCTGAAGGTAGATCAGGTGAGCAGTGTGGGGCTAAGGCAGCTCCCAGTGTGTCCTGGCACTGCCGCCTGCGCTGCCCCCCAGAAGCACCTGGCAACAGGCCTGGCTCCTAGGTAGGAAGAGTGAGAGCGCACAAGGCTCTGCCCACTGCCCCTGCCCTGAGCACTAGCTCTATACTCCCATTGGCTGGGAACCTGCTGCCTGCTGTTTCTGGGGTGTAGCATGATCTGTGGTGCCAGGAAAGGCAGGAAGCTGCCTTAGCCTTCCCCCCCCCCCCCCCCCGCCCCCCGCACTCCTCCTTGCTGCACTTATGCTGCAATTATGTTGGGTCGCGGCATCAACCATTTTCTTCAACTGGATCATGAGAAAAAAGTTTGAAAACCCCTGCACTCGGGAAATATTATTCAAGCCAATTTTAAACTAAGGCTCTGGAGACTAACAATAAATTCAGAAACTAATAGTGTATTTCTGGAGTTGGCAAATGTCTGTTCATGACCCCTTGAATGGCTCTGTCTCAGGTTCAGTGTTATGCTAATAGATCTGGCAGGCTTTGTTACTTCCTCTCCAGAGGAAGTAGAGCTGCAGAACAAGGATAGAACAAGACCCGAGAAGTCGTTCTTCCACTCGGCGCTGTGCTGATTAGGCCTCAGCTGGAGTCTTGTGTCCAGTTCTGGGCACCACATTTGAGGAAAGATGTGGAGAAATTGGAGAAGCTCCAGAGCAGAGCAACAAAAACGATTAAAGGTCTAGAAAACATGAGCTATGGGGGAAGGCTGAAAGAATTGGGCTTGTTTACTTTAGAAAAGAGAAGATTGAGAGGGGACATGAGAGCTGTTCATAGAATCATAGAACCATAGAGCTGAAAGAGACCTCAGAAGGTCATCAAGTCCAGCCCCCTGCTCTAGGCAGGACCAATCCCAATTAAATCAACCCAGCCAGGGCTTCGTCAAGCCGAGACTTAAACACCTCTAGGGATGGAGACTCCACTACTTCCCTAGGTAACCCATCCCAGTGCTTCCCCACCCTCCTAGTGAAATAGTTTTTCCTAATATCCAACCTGGACCTCTCCCACCGCAACTTGAGACCATTGCTCCTTGTTCTGCCATCTGTCACTACTGAGAACAGCCTTTCTCCATCCGCTTTGGAACCTCCCTTCAGGAAGTTGAAGGCTGCTCTCAAATCCCCCCTCACTCTTCTCTTCTGCAGACTAAATAAGCCCAAATCCCTCAGCCTCTTCTCGTAGGTCATATGCTCCAGCCCCTTAATCATTTTGGTTGCCCTCTGCTGGACCCTCTCCAGTGCATCCACATCCTTTTTGTGCTCAGAACTGGACACAATACTCCAGATGTGGCCTCACCAGTTTTCAAGTATCTAAAAGGATGTTACAAGGAGAAAAATTGTTCTTCTTGGCCTCTGAGGATAGAACAAGAAGCAATGGGCTTAAACTGCAGCAAGGGAGGTTTAGGTTGAACATTAGGAAAAACTTCCTAACTGTCAGGATGGTTAAACACCGGAATAAATTGCCTAGGGGGGTTGTGGAATCTCCATCTCTGGAGATATTTAAGAGCAGGTTGGACAGACACCTGTCAGGGGTGATCTAGACGGTGCTTGGTCTGGCCGAGAGGGCAGAGGACTGGACTTGATGAACTCTCCAGGTCCACTATTCTATAATTCTATGATAGGAAAGGCAGGTGGGTGGACATTAGGACCCAGTGGTGCCCCAAATTTTTGGGTGCCCTGCACCACTGAATATTCTGTGAATGGGTAAGGATGGCTCTGCCCTTGCTTATAGATCTTGGACTAGCTCTGTTCTTCTCCCTTGTAGCCTTGTTGGAATAACCTCAGGCTTATAAATCTAGAGCAAAGTTCCAAGGAGCCTGACCCTACCAATGCCATCTCTGGAGTGTCTAGATTCACAGATTATGTCTGTTCCCTCCATACGGTGGCCCCTGAGTTATAGCTACAGACGGACAATGTGTCTAGTCACCGTCTGGCTCTGGGGAAGGAAGAAGGACTCAAGTTGTGAGAGAGACGATCAGAGGAAGAAGGCAGCGTTTGGGTTCATTGGGAAGTTAGCAGGTAGCCTGGAAGGAGGCAGCAAGCCAATGGAGTTCCACGTTCTGAAGGGCTGGTGGGGGATCTATCTCCCTAAGAAACCAGGTTTTCTCCATTCTGCTATGGGAACGCAGTCAGCAGAGGGGCCCACGTGGAAGCACAACTTCCGTGATCACCTCTCATCCCCAGTTCAGCAGGTGCTGGAGCCTTTCTCATCTGCCCCCTGGCGTTTGGGTGCTCCCAGGTTTGCAACAGTCCCGTTAAAAAACTTGATATTTTTCCCGAGCCCTTTTTAATTGGCTTCAGTGCGCTTGGTAATTAGTTTAATTATCTTCTCCTATTGTGCGGTGCCTTGGGATGCCCGTCGAGCCTGTGAGTATTGGGTATTACAAAACACCTGGGCGGGACCTAAATACCTACCATCCCAAGCCAGGAGCACCAAGTGCCGGAGCCCTGTGCATGGCGCAAGAGGAGCACAGGGCGTCTCCCTCCAAGGCCTCCTCAGCGTGGCTTCGACCAGCTTGGCCCAGGGACAAGTGTTCCTTCCGGATCAACGGGCAGACATGCCTCCTACGATCCAGGAGAGTTTGGGTGCCAGTTTCAGTGGAGGAACTCTGCAGATGGCTGGAGCCCTGCGCAGATACAAAATCTGTATCCGCATCCATGAGCTGCAGCTAGCCACAGCCACATCTGCGGCTACCTGTGGATATCTGGGGCTGGGTCTAGACTACACCTCTCTGTCGACAGAGAGATGTAGATTAGGCACGTCGGAATTGCTAATGAAGCAGGGATTTAAATATCCCTGCTTCATTAGCATATACATAGCTGCCACTTTTTTTTCGTAACGGAGCTTTTTCGGAAAAAAACGGCCATCTAGACGGGGATCTGTTGAAAATAAACCCTTTTTCGACAGATCCTGTAAACCTCACATTTTGCGGAATACAGCATCTGTTGAAAAAGGCTTTATTTTCGACAGAGCCGCGTCTAGACTGCTGGGTTTTTTCGAAAAAGCTCCCTAGCGAAAAAAGCGGCGGCCGTGTTTATGCTAATGAAGCACGGGATATTTAAATCCCTGCTTCATTAGCGATTTCGACGTACCTAATCTCCATCTCTCTGTCGACAGAGAGGTGTAGTCTCAATGTCCCCTGTGAATTGCAAGGCTTTCCAGGTGGTGTGTGTGACCTATGCAGCAGGCAGAAGAAGTGGAAGGGACTCTAATACTGTGTTCAGATTCAGGCTCCAGCATTATTCCCCTCACTGGCTGACAGCCCCGGGGCTATTCTGTGATGCAGATTACCGCTTGCATGCTGGGTTAAAAAAGAGCTAGATACACTCATGGAGGACAGGTGGGCAGGGAGGGTTCCTGGCCTTTGTTTGTCAGAAACTGGAAAGGGGTGACAGGGGAGGGATCACTGGATGATTCTCTGTTCTGTTCACTCCCTCTGGGGCATTGGCCGCTGTCGGACATCAGGACACTGGGCTAGATGGACCGTTGGTCTGACCCAGTCTGGCCACTCTTCTGTTCATTCTTCTGTTCAGATACTGGTGGGTCTCTCCCATTAATCGTAGAATCCTAGAGCTGGAAGAGACGTCAGCAGGTCATCAAGTCCAGCCCCCTGCCCTAGGCAGGACCAATCCCAGCTTAACCAGCTCCACGGTGCTGAGTTACCCACAGGTTTTTTTAGAGGCCACTGCTGAAATCACTGGGCAACTCCAGGAATTAATCTAGAGCTGCAAGTTGTTCGTTCCACTCCGACGTAGGCTGAGGCTACTCAAAGCCATTCCGTGGCCCCTGGGAGATGAGTGTGCTAGGCTGCAAGGTTCAAGAGGAAAGATGGGCTTGTGAGGGAGGCACTGGAGTGGAACCCAGGAGATCCACGTTTAAGGCCTCTCTCTGCCACAGATTGTATGTCCTTGGGCTTGATGCTTAGTCTCAGGTTCCCGCCTCTTAAGTGGGGATAATCATACTCCCCACCCAGACTGTGTCTTGTCTGTTTAGCTATGAGCTTAAGGGCACAGACGCTCTCACACGCTGTGGGTGTGCAGCACCTTGTACCATGGGCCCATACGTGCGCCTGTAATCCGCCCAATAAGCATGCCTGTCTAGTTCCAATGGACAGGCGTCGCCCAAATCTCCCCTGGAAGCAAGTGCATGTGGGCGCCTCTTGTTGGCAGATCCCACGAAGAGGGACTGGACTTGGGGAGACTAACACACCTGCCTGCCTTTCAAGAGGAGGCTTCCCAGGGCAGGGGTGGAGCAAAGCAATAGACCAATGCACCCAGCGAGGCACCGCTGTTCTACCCATCAGCAGGCAACTGCTGATCCAGAACCCTCCTCCAGGCCTTGCTTTACACAGGGAGATGGGTAGGTACCAAACCGTGGGGCAGCTCCTTAGCTGGCGCAGACTGGCTCTGTCAAAGCCAATGGCATGATGTTGATTTATACCTGCTGAAGAGTTGGTCCCACGTGACCAAAGACCCACCCCCCAACCTTTACAAAAAGACTCTGTTTCCAACTTTGGCTGGGTGAGGGAAGAAAAATAACGCAGAGTCATTTTCCCTGAAGGTGTTCCTGCATGTTCTCTCTTTCTCCGTTCTTCATCATGCTAATAAATCAGAAAGGGGGGGGGGGGGAAAGATCTGCCGAGCTTTACGCCTGGTATCTCCACACACACAAAAATGCTGTGACTAATGCTCCCAGTTGGCAAAAAGGCAGTGTAATCAAAACATTTTTTTATAGTCCTTCAAGTTAGTCATTCTGCAAGCAGGAATCCAAACAGGCAGACACGAAATGGAAGCCAAAGTGCCTGAGAGCTTCTTATGCAATAAACCAGGCACTTGGCGAGGCAGCCTTCAGCATGGTCCTGGGCGCTTGTGGCTTTTAAGCTGGGAAGGGAGCAGCATCCGGGGAGTGGATGGCTTGGGGGGCGAGGAGGGGGTAGAGGGAGACAGTGCAACATGCAGCCTGTCGCTGACAGGTTCCTGGGATTGGACTCCAGCCAGGTCGGTACGTTCTAATGGAACTTTGGCAGCTCACCTGATGAAATGTGGTAGGTCTCCATCTGGTCCTGAGAAGGCAGATGTGCTATCCCTACACAGCCCCTTTATTGGCAACCTCACCCGAGCGACTGTGGGCTGCAGAGAATCAACCCTCCTCTGATTTCTCGTCCAGCACGAGCAACAGAAGGGCAAATGATGCTGCCAATGGAGAGACTCCTTTGGAGCGGAGTTTAGTCTCCGTTGCCCATGCAACCCAAGAGCTGTCTCTCTTCTGCTTGCAGGATATGTGGGTGAGATTAAAAAGCCTTGAAACCCACCCCCTCCTGCTGCCACTCAGCCCCCTTAGCTTCTTCCCCCACCTTCTAAAGGGCCAGAGAGCCTTCTGTTTCCAGCACTGGGCTTACTTTGGGGGATGCCCTTTTATCTGCTCCTAGAGCAAAGCAGTGTTCCCTTTAAGCAGAGCGCTTGGGCGGCCTGACAGGAGAGAGTCAAATGCTGCCCAGCTCATTAGCAGAGGGCCCATCGTGCCCATAATCGGCAGCATGTGTTTCTACTGGTGGTGCACATCTGCATATGCCTCAATGCACATAACAAAATTTATTCCACTCATGGATGGAAAAAAAATTAGAGGGAACATTGGCACAAAGGCATCTCAGTCCTCCACCATCCACAACTCCAAGTGTCACCCTAGCAATGGCACATGGAAAGATTCCCCCAGGCAAAGGTGTAGTAGATATGAATGACCATAGTCATCACCACCCTGAAGCCCCTCCATTTTACCCCGAGATAGTTAGTACTAGTGTGCATCCCTCCTCAACGATTCTCTTTATACTGAGCCACAAGGCTCCGGAGCTGTCAGTCCCTCTCAGCGCCCACGAAAACACAAGAGCCTTTGTTCTCCTGTCCCACCCTGAGGGTACAGACAGGAGTCAGCATGGTCCTGACGGAATATTCTAATTCCCCATGGGCTTGGCAGGCAAGTCACTTCCTCTAAGACTTTTCCTCGCACCCCACTGGCATGACAAGACACCTGCCTGCACTTGATTTCCCTGCTGGAATGAGCAAAGGCGGCTGCTACCGCTGCCACTTTGACCGGGGCCCAGGACAGCGGCCGCTCCCTCCCTGCCTGTTTCACACCAGTGACCGGAGGCCACACTGCAGGGAAGGTCAAACCTTGGGCCACAAACTGCAGTGGGATTGGATTCCCAGAAGACGCTTGTAATTGGCCTGGGTGATGAAACTGGGGAGAAGGGAAGCATCTAGGAGTGCAGAGAGGAGCACGCCTGGCAGCCAGGTGCAGCCGCAGCATCAATCGGGGCGGGGAGTTTGTAAGCAAGTCCTGGGGTGTGAAGCCGAGCGTGTTGCAATCCAGTGCACACCTGTCTTCGCCTTGTTGAAATTGCGTGACCACCGTCTGCCGGGGTGACTCCAAATATTGCACCAGCTCTCCAGAAGGCTGTAGCATTTGCACCCATTGCAGCCGCCTGCCCCGTTCTCTACTTATAAGACTGTATGGAGCTTTGTGAGGGGGCGGTTCATATCCGTAAAGTATCCTGGACACCTACGGGTTGCACAATTAGCAGGGCGAAGGGGCAGCATGTGACTACAATACCTGCTGGGGAGGCGGGAAATCTAGGGTCAGTTCCCAGCCCTGCTACTGACAAGCAGAGGGTCAGTAATCCAGTGTTTAGGGTATTCACCCAGGAAATGCAAAGTCAATTCCCTGCTTTGGCATAGACATCATGGGTGACCTTGGCCAAGTCTCTAAGCCTAAGACGATTAGGTGCCTAACTCCCACTAGACACCTGTTTACATCTCTAGGCATATAAATACCTCTGAAAACACTGGCCCTTCATCTCTCAGTTCCCCATTGCTACAACGGGGATAGCAGCACTTCCCTGCTTCAAGGGGGTGCTGAGAGGATAAACGTGTTAAAGATCGTGAGGTACTCAGGTACTACATCAATTGGGGCCGGATGAGGGCCCAAGGAAAGTGGGCAGAACTTTTTACCTCACCGAGTACAGCTGCAACAGACTAGAAGACCTGCAGCACGGTGTTGGGCTGATCCTAGTCAGTTGAGTTGGGCTCGTGGGGTTAAAAATTACTGTGTAGACATATGAGCTTGGGCTGGGTTCTGGAACCCACTCACAGGACTCATTTTAAATCATTTTGATTACAAGTTTCCATATAACCTCTTCTGTATTGTTTGGATACCTGCTCTGAGCCACCAGGAGCCAGCCTTTCAAAGGACTTGAAACTTGCAGTTCCTTTGGACTTCAGCTGGAGCTGAGTGCCTCTGAACATCAGCTCCAATGGTCTAGGTCAGGCATGTCCAAAGTCCGGCCCGCGGGCCAATTGCGGCCCGTGTTCCGGTTTAATACGGCCCCACGGGTAATTTGGCAATATCTATCTTTAATGGCCCCCAACGAATCCATATGTATTGAGATGAATACATTGTAAAATCTCAGTTACTGTCAGTTGGTCTAAATCAGTTATAAATATATTTGGACACAACATGTATACTGGGTGTTATGTTCCTGTTCATATTTTTTGAACTTAAAAGTTGACAGACAACCTTTATTACCAATAATATGTAATGTACTTTACAATGTTCCTGACATATATTTCAGCTTCCTGGATTTTTTTTTTCATTTGGCCTTCAGATATGAAAGGCAGAGTGATTTAACACCTGTTTAGATTTGTCATCCATGTGACGAAATGAAAAGTATGCCGTTTGCAATAAACTTTGCATAAAATAGTTAATTTGCGTTTAATTTTAATGGTTCAAAGAATGTCAGGCAAAATGGTCGGCCCTCACGCATGTTCACTTCATAAAATCTGGCCCTCTTTGAAAAAAGTTTGGACACTCCTGGTCTAGGTCCTCTAAAATATTTAGATGCCAACTTTTCATTGATATCAATGGGAATGAAGTGCTTCAATATTTCTAAGCATCTGGGCCCCTGTAACTCCAATCCACCACTCAAAAGGCATCCTGCATCAGAGGATACAGCTCCACATTTTGGTCTTTGCCTTTTTGCTTCAGTTTCTGTCGCTGTAAAATGGAACCATTTAGCCCGGAGAGGTTGTGAGGGTTAATTTTAAATGTCTGTAAATGCTTTGAGGATTGTGGTTTTCTACTCAGTTCCCAACTACTTTGTTGATTTCATTGAATATTAAGTGCAAATAGCCCTTTTTTGGCACTGCAAAAATCATAGAATCATAGAATACTAGAACTGGAAGGGACCTGGAGAGGTCCTCAAGTCTAGACCCCTGCCCTCACAGCAGGACCAAGCACCGTCTAGATCAGTGGTCACCATCCGGTAGATCAGGATCTACTGGTAGATCTCAGGGACTCTGACAGGTGATCCTGACTGGTTTGGCTGGAAGGGTATCAAGTGCCAGCACTTCAACACTTCTCTGCTGCTCCTGCTCAGAGCTGGCCCCTGGGAGCCTCCTGCTTGTTGTGCAGAGTAGGGGAGACAGAGGCAGGGGGGCACTGATGTCATTATGACCCCATCCCCTGTACCCCATCTTCACAGCGTGAGGAGGGTGGGGCCTAGGTGAAGGGGCAGAGTAGGGATATTTGGATTTGAGGTAGATCTTGGACTGATTTAAATTCAAAAAGTGATCGTGTGCTTAAAAAAGTTGGAGACCACTTGTCTAGATCATCCATGATAGATGTCTGTCTAACCTGCTCTTAAATATCTCCAGTGATGGAGATTCCACAACCTCCCTAGGCAAATTATTCCAGTGTTTAACCACCCTGACAGGATATTTTTCCTACTGGCCAACTTAAACCTCCCTTGCTGCAGTTTAAGCCCATTCATTGCTTCTTGGCACAAATGTTCCCTCAAAGGCTTTTAAAAACAGTATACAGTTTATTTTCCTTTCTAGTCACTAGCCTCCACCTACATTATATTTAATGTATCTTGTTCGTATCAGCTCTTCCCTTGCCATGGTCCTATCCCTCAAGCTTGTTTTTCTTGTGGATCCTGACATTGTTACTTAACATTCTGTGCCTTGTACCAGCTCTCTGGCAGCCTGGGATAAACACACCAAGCCTCAGTGTGACAAGGAAGAAGTGGAAGCCTTACTCAATCCAACCAAGTTGGCTGGCTGCCTGCAGCGATATGACTAATCCAGAGTCGCTAACCTGTCCCAGCGTGTACTGGGCCTTGTGTAAATGCTGGGATGGCTTCCCCAGGGGTTGTGTCTAATAATAAATAAATCACGCTTGAGACGGGAAGCTAGCTTCAAAGATGTCTGCAGAGAGTGGAGTCTTGCCAGCTACTGGAGCAACACCTCTCCTCGCCCGTTCGTAAGGGCTGCCGCACAGCCCACCGGGGCACATCCACTGCGTAACCACGCAGGCAGGTTTTCGGACGGGGCAAATTGGCAACTTTCTGTCTGCGGGGGGGAAGCTCTGTGGGTAGGGTGGCCAGGCGCCCGGTTTTGAGCCGGACCGTCCAGTATTTGAGCTTTCTGTTTGGGAAGCAAATGGAGACAATAGAACTGTCCGGTATGTTGGAAGTAAGATGCACGGTCGATTGTGATGTCACGTCCGGCATGTTTGTTGAAACCGTCTGGCAACCCTGTCGGTGGGGACGGGCAGGCGGCGAGCCGGGCACTGGGGGGGGGGGACGGGGGGCTCTGCCAAAGCCCGGCCCTGGTGCGGCTGGGGGGGTGGCTCTGCAGGGGGGGGGTCATTGCAATATGCAGGGCTGGCACGTGTCCCCGTGGGCGTGTGATGTCAGAACTGGGCAGCGATGACGTCACAGGAAAGCGATGACGTCACCCGCCTTGCAGCCCGTGGCACCGGACTGGGGCGTGACGTCACGCCGCGGCGTCAAATATACGCCGGGGGAGTGACGTCACGCGGCGGGAGCCCGGCCGGACTCTGGTTTCTCTCCGGCAGGCAGGCGGTTAACGGCCAGCCGGCCCCTCCCTCCCCTCCCCTCCCCTGCCGGCGCGTGACGTCACGCCGCCCAGCGTGCCCCTTCTCCTGCTTCCGGAAGGGGCGGGGCTAAAGGGCCAAGCGCTTCCGGGAGAAAAGCCGGGGCCGGAGGGGACCATGAGCTGGTGAGTGAAGGAGGGGAGGGGCTCGCTCCTCCAGCCCCCCCCCCCCCACGGGCCCTACCCCCCCTCCCCCCCGCGTCCCGCCCCCCAGTATCCCGACCCGGCCTCCCCCCCCCCCGCGCCCCCCCCTCCCGGGCCCCCCCCCCCCGGCCCCCCCCCCCATATCCCGGGCCGCCCCCCCCGCGTCCCGCCCCGGCCTGCCCCCCCCGCGTCCCGCCCCCCAGTATCCCGACCCGGCCTCTCTGTCTTAGCCCCCCCCAACCCAGCGCCCCTGTGGCGAGCTTGTTGCGAACGTGCCGGGGGGGGGGGGGCTTCTCCCGCTGCGCCGGTTCCTCGCGCGGGAGCGTGGCCGTGGGCTGGGCAGTTTCACTTTCACTCCCCCCCTCCCCCCCCCCGAGTTCCCGTGGAAACGGCGCGAGCGGCTGAATCCCCGGTTCTGCTCTGTCCTGGGGTGACCCGCGGGGGGGGGGCGCTTCCCTTCCGCGCACTTAGCTCCCCAGAGCCAAGGGGGCCGAGGCCGGGCCCCTCCGCGCAGCAGCTTGGTCTGTGGGTGGGAATCATGACCTGCTCCGGGGAAGTCCTTGGAAAGACACCGGTTGACTTCAAGTCAGTAGATTTTTTTTTTTTTTTGGATCTGGTCCAAAATTCTTCTGTGTTCTTGCATGACAATGCAGGACAATGTAGCACTTTAAAGACTAACAAGATGGTTTATTAGGTGATGAGCTTTCGTGGGCCAGACCCATGGTCTGGCCCACGAAAGCTCATCATCTAATAAACCATCTTGTTAGTCTTTAAAGTGCTACATTGTCCTGCATTTTGCTTCAACTACCCCAGACTAACACGGCTACATTTCTATCACTATCTTGCATGACAATGTCTGCAATAGAAACACAGCCCAGATCTTTTTGTCGATTTTTTTTTTAAATGCATGAAACACTCTCTTCATAGGTTTCACAACACTTGTGTGGGGTTCAGAACCATCTGAAGTCCCTTAAGCTGTATCTTGCCTCTCACATGGATTTTCCTGTGTTTGTGATGCAGGTGTTCTTTGCACCTCCTAACCTCACTATTAAAATAGTAACCATGCAAACTGGGAGGATGGGATTTTTGTATGTGCTCTGCAGGTGTTCTAGCAGTTTTGTCCTGTTTCTTCATGGGAAGGCTTCCTCCCTTTATAACAGCATACCTCATCTTAGCTTGGGACTGGTCAGCGTGGTTGCTTATGAATCTGTGTGTGGTAAAGTAAATTTGTATTAAATGCTCCGTAGCTCAGTTTGGAAGAAACCTCCAACACGATCAGGCCGCGATTGCGCTGTACAGGTGCATGCATAGATATGTTTCCAGCCCTGAAGAGTTTATAATCCAAGGCCCTAGTCATTGACTTTGTGTAAAGTTAACTACGTGTAAATATTTACGGTCTTGTGGGCCTAATTCTAGATGAGACAGTAGCAAACTGAAGGGAGAGGATGGAATAATAGTTACGGCAATGTGCATATATGCGTATTGGAGGTATATATGCAAAGGTGAAAATAAGGGGGTGGCTGCTCGGGCAAGAGCCCGCTGGGTTGTGGCAAGAACCCACTTGGGATGAGGTGTTTTTTTTTTAAACTTTCAACTCTTCCAGATTACTGTGCCTCTTTCAGGAGTCTTTTTTGCCTTGAATACCCCAAGACAAATAAGACAAACCCCACCACACTCATCTCCGTTCCCCAACCCTGACTCCTGCACTCCCCCACCACACAACCTTCTGCTCAGAGCCTCCTGCATCCTCTGCCTTGGGTCCCACCCACCCTAACCCCTGTCCTGAGCCTCTGACACCCTCACACCCCCTGTCCTGAGTCTCCCCCCCCCACTCCCTTCTGCCCTGACTCTGCCCCCCCACACACACTCTTAGTCCCCTGCCCTGAGCTTCCCGTGCACCCAGCTAACTCTGGCAACCCCCCCACACACACCCTCAGCTCCCTGCCCTAAGTTTCCCCCACACACACTCCAAAGGGAATGAAACTGCATTAATAACAAAATTGGAGTTATTGCGTTAATTACATATATTTTACATTTACAATATTTTACGTTACAAATCCTCTTCAGTTTTCATTTCTTGTGGGGGGGAAATACTTTCACACCTGGCCTGATGTATCATAGCAGTACTATCCTCTCTAGGGATGTAAGTGACTAGTCGACTATCCATTAAGCAAATGCTTATCAAGTAGTCTAGTAGGAACTAGACTAGTTGCTTCCCCCCCTCTACCTTGCTGCCTCTATCAGAGAGAGGCAGCGGGGGGGGGAGCAGGAGCCGGCTTAAAAGCTGGTTCTGCCCCCACACTGTCTCCGTGGAGGGCAGGGGAAGCAGAGAGCAGCACGGATATGATGCGAGCGGGGACTGAAACAGTCCTGCTCACTCTGGTCCAACTGCTGCTCCTCTCCCTTTGACATGTACAAGAGATGCCTGCAGCTCTTGTACATTTCAAAGGGAGAGGCACAGTGAGGATAGCGAGCACTTCCCTTATCGACTAATTGAGTAGTCGATGAAAATTCCATCAACTAGTTGATTAGTTGATTAATCATAATTTAACATCCATAATCCTATCGCAACCTGCTTCCCCCACGGTGAGTGGATTGCGATAAGACAGGATCTGAAAGACATTTAAGTTACTTTTATCCCTGCATACATGCACAGAGGACATCCTGCCCAAAAATGAAATTGGTTTTCTCAAATGTTAAGTGAGTGTTGTGCTACATGTTATTGCTTACCCAGACACAAACCCTTCCCTGTTTTCTTGTCCCCCTCCTTAATCATTTCTCCCTGATTGCATCCTCCTCCTTGCCTAATGCAAATATGATTATAAAATAAATGTATGCTTTTGTTTCAAGTCTGTACTTCTGTGATTAATGAAAATGGATCTGTGATCAGATAATTGAAACACCAGTGCAGCCCCGCACACCTAAAGTTTCAAATGAGTGTATGCTTTTCTTGCAATAAATTAAAATAATGGATTATTCTCTTGTTATGTTTATTGGTATTTATCTATCTTAAGCCTTTCTAATGTTTATTATAATGTCCAAAAATCATTTGATTAAGGCAAATCTTGTCACACTTATGCTTCATCTGTATATTACATACATGCTTTATTACTCAGCTGTCCAGAATGATTTTCAAATGATTTGTAGTGCTTGTCTGACTACACAACTCTATTTTCTGCTTTGTAATAGAACAACGGGCAACACCTTTGATTAGATTCTTCTAGCCTCCATTTCTCCATATCAAGTTTTGCTGAGGAAACCCTTGTTGGGTTTTATATTTATTCACGCTCCCCAATTTCTGCACAGCTGGTCTCAGTTTACAAGACAAATGGTTGATTTTTTTTTCTAGTTGCTAGCACTGCAAACTCGAGTTGTGAGCTGAAAAATCCAGTAGTGTTCTTTCTGCCTCCTACTGCCATCATGAGTAATAGAGATTCTAGGATCAGAAGTTTATTGACAACTTTGTTATAACAGACTTGGAAACTTTTTTGGAAGTTCCAGTTGAACACAACAATCTTCCTAAGTATACCTCCCCATAGATGACTAGCAAGCTGCTGTTTAAAGAAGGAATGTGTACTTTATAGTCTAGGTAACCTAATCAGTGTATTTTTAGTCCTGATGCATGCATCACTTTATTGTAGTAAATTATACATAGATACATCCATTGCTGCACTTTTAAAGTAATCAATTTGTTTTAACTCCCAGTATCAATCTTACTACTCTCTTAAATTGCACAATATAGAATCACTCCACGTGCGCTTTCAGTGACAATGCTGCATCATCTCTGTTCGATGCTATAAATGGCTGTATCCTGAAACAAATATTTACAAATTTGCCTAAAGGAGACTGTGTCACAATAAATCATGTTACTTTAAATGTCCTTAACTCTTTCATAGAATCCTAGGGCTGGAAGAGTCTTCAGGAGATCGAGTCCAGCCCCCTATCCAAAGCAGGACCAACCCCAACTCAATCATCACAGCCAGGGCTTTGTCAAGCCGAGATTTAAAAACTTCTAGGGATGGAGATTCCGTCCCCCTCCCTAGTGAACCCATTCCTATACTTCCCCACCCTCCTAGTCAAATAGTTTTTCCTAATATCCAACCTGGACCTCCCCCACTGTAACTTGAGACCATTGCTCCTTGTTCTGCCATCCGTCACTACTGAGAACAACCTCTCTCCATCCTCTATGGAACCTCCCTTCAGGAAGTTGAAGTCTGCTCTCAAATCCCCCCTCACTCTTCTCTTCTACAGACTAAATAAGCCCAAATCCCTCAGCCTCTTCTCGTAGATCATGTGTTCCAGCCCCCTCATCATTTTGGTTGCCCTCCGCTGGATCCTCTCCAATGTGTCCACATCCTTTCTATAGTGGGGGGCCCAGAACTGGACGCGGTACTCCAGATGTGGCCTCACCAATGCCGAATAAAGGGGAATAATCACTTCTCTAGCTCTGCTGGAAATGCTCCTCCTAATGCACCTCAATATGCCATTAGCCTTCTTGGCTACAAGGGCACACTGCTGACTCATATTCAGCTTCTCATCCAATGTAATCCTCAGATCCTCTTCTGCAGAACTGCTATTTAGCCAGTCGATCCCCAGCCTGTAACAGCCCTTGGGATTCTTCCATCCCTATGTCATTGTTAAAAATAAAAGGCTAGTAAAAACCTATTGTATTTTCACTAGGGATGCAAAATCCTGTGACATTGGTTTACCAGTTAAATGTGAAATTTTTCTTCTCATTTAACCACTTAACCAATTAAGTGGGAAGGGGGTCCTAGCTGGAGCGGCCTTGTGGCCTGGCTGGAGTGGCCCCCTGCTGCAGCCCCTGGCTACAATGTACCCGGGTTTACTCCAGAAGCCCGGAACAGCCCCTGTCGTTTGGCCCTGCAGGGCTGGAGCCAGCCCCCTGTCTATGAAGGGTGGGGAGCTGCTCTAGCCCCATGGGTTAACTGGAAGTGGTAAGTATCACCTGTTAAGGGTGATGCTTACCGGTTAACCTTTCCCATCCCTATTTTTTACTTGTTTGTGCACTTTTACTCTTTTAGTTCTATTCTGTCTGGGCAATGAAAATAGACAGTTTCATTGTGGGGTTCTCATGTGGTCACACAGTGATGGGATGTTGGGTTTGTAAACATTGCAGAAGAACCTTTAACTCCAAACAGCAAAACACCTTTAATTGGAGCTTTAAAAAAAATCCTCTGTGTGTTTGAATGAGGTTGCTAAAATCTCTTTGTGCATGATGCCTAAAATGTTAAGAACAGATCATGTCCACAGTTCCTCTGTGGTTTTGTTGGTCATTTAAACTATTGTTACTGCCCTAAGCAATTTTTCAATCCTGTTAGTCATGCAGATCCAAAAGAGTTAGAGAGAGATGTGTGGTAATAGAAGAAGAAAGAGAATTTAGCTTGATTCTGAAATCCCAGATTTCAGGACTGGCAGACCAAGAAATAATCTTTAATCTTTGTCCGTAATCACACTTTTAAATGTGGCCATGGTCAGAAAAATGATTGTGAAAATAGTACATCACTCAGCAGATTTACTCCCTGGCTGCGTCTAGACTGGCATGATTTTCCGGAAATGCTTTTAACGGAAAAGTTTTCCGTTAAAAGCATTTTTGGAACAGTGTGTCTAGATTGGCATGGACGCTTTTCCGCAAAAGCACTTTTTGCGGAAAAGCGTCCGTGCCAATCTAGACGCGCTTTTCCGTAAAAAAGCCCCGATCGCCATTTTCGCAATCGGGGCTTTTTTGCGGAAAACAAATCTGAGCTGTCTACACTGGCCCTTTTGCGCAAAAGGGACTTTTGCCTGAACGGGAGCAGAATAGCATTTCCGCAAGAAGCACTGATTTCTTACAGTAGGAAGTCAGTGCTTTTGTGGAAATTCAGGCGGCCGGTGTAGACAGCTGGCAAGTTTTTCCGGAAAAGCGGCTGATTTTCCGGAAAAACTGACCAGTCTAGACACAGCCCCTGTGTTTTAGGGCTGTAAAAGGTTAACCAGTAAGGGCTGGAGCAGCTTCCTGCCTGCCCCAGGCAGGGGACTGCTTTGGCCCCATGGGGCCTGCTGGAGCAGTCTCTGTCCGTGGTGGCCCCAGGGAGCTAGCTCCAGAGCCTGCAGCAAAGCCTCCTCCCCAGGAGTGGGGCCAGCAGCCCCTGCTGATCGTACTCCCAGGGAGGCGTCTTTGCTGCCGGCTCTGCAGTATAATGCTTAGGGTACGTCTACACTTCAGTGTTATTTCAGAATACCCAGGGTATCCCAAAATAGCTACCCTGCATCTTTTGAACACATCCACTATTGCGAAATATAGCAGGTGTGCTATTTCGACATCCCTGTAAACCTCGTTGCGTGAGGGATAAGGGACATCTCGAAATCGTGTTTTATTTCGAAATTCGGCACGGAGTAGACACGCCAAATTTCAAAATAGCCTGTTTCGAAAAAAAATCAAAATAAGATACGCAATTTGTGCTATGCAAGTTGCATATCTTATTTCAAGCTAAGGGTGCAGGGTAGATGCACCCTTATTTAGGCTTTATGCTGCAGAGCCCGCAGTGCGTGTAACCACAGCAATGTTTAGCAGGTACACGGTTACTTTTCTAAACACACGTTTACCTCCAACTGTGTATAGTGTGAATCAGTTTTTGCTACATTTTACACCTGTTAGCACTGCAGAGCTAATAAAACCCAATGGCTCAGGTAAGTATCATTAATGACGTTCCTGCTATATGGCTGAATGTTGTCCAAGTTACAACTTTGTAACTCCTTTGAAGACAATGTGAGAGCACAGGTGTGACTGAGGGGAAACTTTGGGATGCCGAATTTTACTGATGGCAACGAGTGAGCCAGAAAGAACTCAGCTTGACCCCTCAGATCCTTGTGAATTTGCAGAACTGATGGTTAGAAAAAAACACTCAAGCTGAGCCGATCCAGTGTGATCGGAAATAACAGAGACAATAAACAGAGAATCTTAAGTTGGTTCTGAATTCCCTTTTCAGAGCATAACAGCTTTTTCAGCTCCAGGCTACACAAAGGACATGCCTTCATTACAAAGTTAACACATATTAGAACCAGGGCCCCTAGAAATCCATTTGCCACAGAAAAACACAGAATTTGTATGCTTAGAGGAAAACTCTAGTTTTTTATGTTTTGTGAGAAAATAAAGCCCTAAACAGTGCAATGCCGATTATCCCATCTAATTAGGGCTGGGACCAGCTCAGATCATCAAAAATTCAGCTAATCAGGGGAATGGACCTGACTTGGGATGCCAGGTCCCGGTGGCAGTGCTCAGTCTGTTTAAAAATTGTAAATATATCAATAAAACATTGTGTTCAACTGATATCAATGCACATTGTGGCTAGGGAAACTAAGGTTCAGTTTTAATAGCAGAAAAACATGGATTTTTACGTTAGAGAATTTTGGGGTTTGTATTATGGAAAACCCGGTTCCTCGGTCACACACAAAAACACTTAGGTGCGTTTAGAATTGCACTGCAGCATAAACCCAAGGTTCAAAGTCAGGCTTAATCATAACCCTCCCACCCCATCCGTCTCCACCCAAATCTTTCTATCCAGGCCCCTGCAAGGATGAAAGGACCAAGTCTGTGCCTCAAACCAGGCATCCAGGACCTGAGTTTCAAACCCATTTGCTTTACCATGTAGATGCACTAGATAATATTTAGTCCTGCCATGGGAGCAGGGGACTGGAGCAGATGACATCTCAAGGTCCTTTCCAGCCCTATGATTTTATGTAGCCTTACTGGACCTAGAATCTGGGGGGAGTCAGCCAAAAAATATCCCACAATCCTATGGGCTGTCTTTCTGGGCCTTTTGGACAAGTCAAGGTTAGTGGACAAACTGATTTTTCCCAACCCGCACAACAAACACAGAGGTATGATGGGAGGGCTCTAGGAAGTCTGGGGCTATGGTTAATTGCACTTCGGTGAGTGTAAATGCTGGAGCCCTGGTTTGGGGCCCGTATTAGAAAATTCCTAATGTAGGATTGACAGTCAGTGTAGACACTCAAACCTGGGTTCTTTAACCCAGGGTCCACTGGCTCACATTCCTCTCCCCCCAAACTCACATTGCAGTGTAGATGTACTCCGAGTCTGAGCATGATGGTGCTCAGGTTGACTGGCCTGTCAGGTAGTACGGGCTAATGTTCAAATTAGCACAAGTCGTCAGCTGTTAAGGCAGCCACTCGTGTAGCATGGACTGAGGCTAGAGCCACTCGAGTGCTGCTTTTCCTGCCACTCCATTCTTGTGCCGAGAAAGGACAGGTGAGTTCTCCCGTCATCCCTGCGAAGGAATTCCTGGTGCAGCTTTCCTGCGGTTAGAAATCATGGGCCAGGCCCCTAGAAATCCTAGCGTCCAGCCGAGTGAGAGCAACATCAGTGTGGACACGGCAGTGTGAGGATTATTATGTGGTGTGGCCACTCTCACCCAAACCAGGGTAACTCAAAAGGAGTAACTCACGCTAATGTTGCAGTGAAGACATACTCTTGCCAAGGAGCCATCCATGAAAGCCCTGGTGTAACATAACTTACACGTGGTTCCTGCTTGTGCGAGCCATGTATGACTTGTGTTTTAATATGATTTTTTAAAACTGCTCCATTAATGCATACGGGGCCCTGGGTAAAAGCTTTCGCAGAGAATCTGAGAATTCAGAAGCCTCGTGTGTAACTCTCGGGAGCGGCTTTATTTCAGGAACGTACGTTATATATGGCTTGCACTGGACGATAATTCTTTCACCATTTGCTGGGATAGGAATGAGGGGTCATTGTCTAGGGTGGGCTACTCGACTGCAATCTGTGATTCCCTTTTCTTCCCCCACAACAGATCAGCGTCAGTCCTTGCGCAGCACAGCTCCATTTCCACATGAATGTGAGAGACCAGAACTCCAAGGACGTTAGTCTGTGTAGAAAACAGACAATCACTCTCAGTTCTGTTGTCAATGGCTGGCAGGCCATGCTAACTGTCATTGTTGCTAATTCATGCAGATATGGCCAATGTGAAATTATACCGCCGCTTATTGAATGAATTGTGTCATTCACTTAGGTCTGGAATTCAGTACGTCTTGGGAGGGGAAAGGGTCTTACTGACGTGCAGCCTCTGATGTAGGAAGATTCCTGAGGTCACACTGGGACCATTTAGGCCGCAGTGGCTGTGAGTGAGCAAGGCAGTAACAAATTCTTCTGGAGAACATGCATATCAGAGGGGATCTATTGTTTAGGGATTGTGCGCTGCTTCCCAAATGTCAGTGCAAAAAATGTCCCAACATTTCTATCACTTTGCGTGCTGGGAGTTCTTCAGACAGAGAGGGTGAACCTAGTTCCAAACATTCAAGACTGAGAGTTTTCTTTGTTTAGCCAATATATCACTATTTGTTTAGTTTGAGCGTGCTGCCTCTCTCCAACAATGGCTTTCATCAGATGCATGTCCGCAGCTTGGAACATAATGTTGCAAAGGTTAGAGGGAGGTTTGCCCTAGAGATTTAGAGAAACGGACTGAGTCATGACTCTACCAAGTTTTATTCCTAGCTCTACCACTGTCTCGCTGTGTGGCCTTGTGGAAAGTGGTCTAATTTTTCTTCCTCAGCTTCCCCATCTGTACAATGGAGATAATAGTTGTCTTGCATACGTGTTGTAAATTAATGCTTATAAGGCAAACTTGAATATTGGGATCGAAGGGACTGTTGCTGTAAAGCGCCTGTCTGTAACAAGAGGAAGGATATAACTCAAGTTCGGTGTTGTTACTGCTTTGTCTTGTCTTAGCACTTTACAAACCCTGTCAAAATAAATCTCCCTTCCATAAAGAAAGTCAACATTATTATCCCTGTTTTACAAATCGGAAAATTGAGATCCAGAGGCTTTATAACTGATCTGTGACAGAAGCAGGAATCACACCCGGATCTCCTGACTTCCACACCTGGGTTATGACTAGATGATGTTTTCCTTACAAGGCCTTAAGGCAAATTCAACTAGAACAGAATTAGGCTTGTTTGGGGAGGGATGTTTTATGTAGACAGATGAGATTACTTTTTTTTAATCCTGATCCTTCTGTAAACCACACTGGCATCATTAAGGTTTTGTGTCTTGCTTGGATGATGGTCTCCTAAATGGGCTGACTCAGATATTACCGATTTGAGACTATGTCGCTTGTGTGGTGCTGGCTATCAGGATCTGTGCCGCTGCTTAGCCATTTGGAGAGAGTATTTTGGGGGTAGAAGGTATTCAGTGGCTCTGTGACCGCAGCACTGCTAGGCTGTGAGCACTTTCTCGGCAGGTTTACGAGTGAGGAACGGAGGACAGCAAGTTAGTGTGGCTAGTGGCAACCTCTCCAAGTTCCATACCAGAATCTGGATTTCCTCTCCTGTGCTGGTATTTCAGGGCCATACTAAGGCATGGGCTGTGGGGCTAGAGGTATTGTCCCTCAGATGGCATAGTAAAGTGAGCATGTTCCTGGGCTTTCACAGGTGACATTTAAAGGTCCCAGGCCACTTTGTGGCAAAGCAGAAAATACAGTACTGCTCTGCTGACCTCCATTCCCCTTCTAAAAACAAGTGTGAGTGACTGGGGCTATGACTTAACCAGCGGTTTCTGTGTTTTCCTCTTCAGTTACAATGCAAGCATCTATTTATAATCTAAAGGGTACCTGTAGTTATGGAAGAAACTACTTAAAACCTAGTTCTGTTGTCTCACAAAGCAGGTTTTCAAGTGACATTTCACCTCCTCCAGTAGTTTTCCAGTTCCAGCATGCTAACTAGAACTAACAAAGCACCTAGCATCAGTTTAAAGTTAGGAGTTGATTTGCATAGTCCTGTGATGTTGAACTCACCAAATCCTTAGCAGGTTTTGATCTAACAAGGCTTCCAGGTTAATCCATTTTCCAAATGTTGTTGGATTTTTTGTGTGCGGTGTCCAGACGGATGCTTAGCTCATGTAGGGCAATAAAATGCCGTTTTCTAGATCAGTGTTTCTCAAACTTTTTTTGCTCATGGCCCCCTTCTGCCACTGTTAACCTCTGTGGCCCCCCTCATAGCCACTGTTAGTTGGAAAAAAAGGTACATAATTTACCTAATGTTCCGTTTTTTCCATGTGGCCCCCTAGAGGTAGGGCGTGGCCCCTGGGGAGCCATATGGCCCACGGTTAAGAACCACTGTTCTAGATCACTAAAGCCCATCGTCAATCCAGGGGACTGAATCTGATGATCTCTCAAGGTCCCTTCCTGTTCTAGTGTTCTATGATTCTATAATTCTATCTACCCCAGATGAAGTATATTGGGAACAGTTGGGAAATGACAGGTATGTTCAGGTACCAACATAAATGTTTATTATTTATTAACATTATTAATATTACAAGCACGCCCAGAGATCCTGACCAGTATCACAACCCCATCTTGCTAACAAACGCAAGCAAAGACACAGTCCAGGTTTATTTCTAGCTCCCTACGGTGTAGGAATGCTGCCATTCCAGTTAAGAAAGTTCTTTTTAGGCTAAGCCTCCATTTTCAGACTGCTAACTGGGCTGCTAACGTGCCTACCTTCCCCACAAAATACCTTGTAGGCTGAATTTTTTTAAACTCTGACTCAATGGAATTCTTGTGTGTCACCTGTTTGGAGTGAACTGAGTTCTCTGGGTGGAATTCAAGGCCTGGCAGCTCTGGAGAATGCAGTCCTCTGTATCTGCAAGAGATGCACTTGTTACTCGGCACGAGAAGGCCCATTTCTAGGGGTGGAAGGGAAGCCCGGTCACTAAGGGCTTTTCTGCCAAATGCCACTTTTCATGATGGAATGGGAACTGAATGTCTTTGTAATGATAGCAGTCTAGGCACCTGTTTGATCAGTGAGCTCTGGAGAGACTCAAACAAGTGTATTTCCTAAAGCCCTAATCACGGTCTCGCTGACATCTATAGCAAAACCTATAATGTCTATAGTGAAACTAACATTTGGCTGATAAAATTTGATCAAGAAAAGCTCTTGGATACCAAAGTGGTGCGCAAGTTCTAAACAGCTACGTAAATAATTACTTCCTACATATACCTAGATGCTTTATTTTATAGCATGGATTATCATAATCCAAGAGACTACATGCCCAACAGAAATACTCGTGTTTGAACACCCATCATGCTCTGTAATTGTTACCTGTGTAAAAAAATAGCCCCGATCCTGCAAACTAGGCTGTGCAATTTGAATCCATGAGCTATTGGAGTCCATGGGGTTCCACACACTCTCGGGGGTTCCCTCTGTGAGCTAGCTAGCAGCTCAATGCCCTATTTTTTCTTACCTGTGTGTACAGAAAAAAAATACGGGAGCACCTTTTTTTTTTAAACTCACGTGGCGATCACATGATTTGGTGGTGGTAGCGTTCCACATGGGCGACTAAAGAACAATCTTATAACACAGTTGAGCCACAACCATCTTTCACAACCACGCTTAAAACAGTTATTTTTGTAGCATAGTCAGGGCCTAAAACAGCCTTGCAAAATTCTGTTCGCCCACGCTCCTGGCGTGAGTAATTCTCTTTTGATGGGTGAGTAAAATATCATTAGTTTTTTCATTATCATCTTGGAATGGGTGGGAGAGTAACTTCTGACTTTGTTATTGCATTTGTTTAATACGGACACTGGGTTTGGCTCTGCAGAAGGCACAAGGGATAAAGGCAGTCTCTGCCCCCAAAGAGCTTACAGTCTATAGGCTCAGTACGGCACCATTGAACTCAATGGAAGCAGGTTTGGAATAAAAAGGGCTAAACACTTAAGGAGAATAGTTTGAGGCTGGCCTAAATCAGCATAAACTGTGTGGTAACATTATGAGCTTTTTCTTCCTTATAGGAGTTCACCCTGAGACCAGTTTTGTTTTTGTGTACACTGTACCTTTGTCGGAGTGCAGGGAAGCTCAGGGTTAAGTCTATATGTTTTTCAGATGATTTCAGAGGTGTCCAATGCCATTAGCCATATTCTGTGCTGCTGCATGCCCCAGGCAATCCCATTGACCTCCCATTGGAGCTGCATGAGCAGAAGTCAATGCAGAATTTGGCGCAGTGTCCCTCTTAACATAAGCTGTTTGTGATCCATTTGAATAATTTTTTCCTTTCGCATTAGTGTTCCGTTTGGAGTGGTTGCTATGAGTTTTTATAAAGAAGGGGGAGTGGGGTGGGACGGTGCATGCAGTTTCCATGGACACGGTGGAGTACAGCAAGGCATCCAGAGTGATGTGATATATTAATTCCAACTGTGTCATGTGTTCATGCATCTCTCACCTGTGAGGGCTGGGGCTGGACTCTCCTCCCTTCTTGGACACTTGCAGGTGCATTGCACAAGATCAGAGAGTATTTTAAGTGCAGGGACTGTCTCAGATTCCTGGTTCACCTGTTGGAGGCTTGAAGGTTCGGTGGTTGTATAAGTTTTTCACAAAGGCACTGTACCGTACCTAGCACGCTGCCGGCATGCAGTGAGTTCTTTCTCTTAAACGCTGGTCCCGTAAGGCGTGGCCCACTTCTCGCAAGGATACATCTACATTAGCAAAATTAGAACCCACATTTTATCAGCTGCCTAAGGTCGCTGGGGGGTAGCCAGGACTCTATTATGGCAAGAAAAGCTGCACAAAACAGCATTCAACCATACTGGGCAAGAAGCACCTACCCCCTGTCTACACTCATGCTTCCACTGTTGCTACAGTCATTGCAGCTGCCCGACCAGCATGTTGCTGATGTAGACGACGTTCGAGATGGCG
This sequence comes from Pelodiscus sinensis, assembly GCF_052426305.1. Classification (NCBI taxonomy): domain Eukaryota; kingdom Metazoa; phylum Chordata; order Testudines; family Trionychidae; genus Pelodiscus; species Pelodiscus sinensis. Next base: position 6,675,917 of record NC_143079.1, on the reverse strand, counting down.
CGTGTAGGGAACTGAGTGTTTTCAGACCTTTGCTGAGAGAGTTCCTGTTACCTATGTAAGGTGAACCTACTGCAGCATTTGGTTCTTTGAGGAAAAATCAAAACGCAGATGCTTTTCCTGAGCAATGTTGATGAGTTGGAAACCCAATTTTTGGTTGAAAATCAGTTTCAACAGAAATGTTTCAGTTTTACCCCTTATAGGTATTAGAAAGCAGGGGTCTGATTGTTAACCCCGAGGTCCTGACTACGTACGCTGGGGGTAAATACATTCTGCCCCCTCCAACGCTCCCTCCACGACAGCATTTCCTTACTTCCTGCCCATTGTTTGTGGTTGCTGTACACTACAGAATAGCAGCTGTTTATCTCCTCAGAGGCAGATGCATTTCAGTGGTTGGTGAAAATATTCCTGTTTCCCATACCAATCTTAGAAATCTTAGGGGGCCTGATTGGTGTTTCGCAGCCCTGACGTGGAAGATGTTGAGCTCTAGATTAGAAATTATAGGGGCTGATCCAGAAGGACGATCCCTCTGTGTCTTACTTTCAGAAGGTTGAGGAGGGGAGGACAGAAAACGCTCTGCACATCTCCTTGGGCTGTATTCCCCCATTGCCTGGTGTGTTTATCTGCAACTCTCCTGTGCATGCAGAGAATTGGGACATGTCGACGTGTCTGCAACCTGTCAGGTGACGATACGGTGTGCCTACAGGAGAACGCTCTCCCGTCGGCATAACAACACCACTTCTTGTGGGCTGCAGACGCTGTCTGCGGGAGAAGCTCTCTCCCGGACACACTGGTGCTTGTATCAATGTAACTTATGCCCCTCAGGGGACAGGTGTGTGATTTATTCACACTCCTGAGCAAAGTTCTGCTGACGCAAGCTGTAAAATAGACAGCCTTGGACCCTTTGGTTCTGAGTTTGTATGCAGAGAAGCCAAGTACATATACTAAGTTGCTGGGGAAATTTCAGAGAAAATTAGCCCCAGCATCGTCTCCCTCCCTTCCCCTTCTAGGGCTTCTTCAACTTCCCTGATGGGCTGCTTTCAGGTTTCTCTCCACTCACCTACGCTCGTCTCTTACTTTAAGTGCCCACCCTTCAGTATTTCACCCTCCTACACTGAGGAAGACTAGTGGGACCTCCCTTGCTCCCAAAGGGGCCCGAGAGGCTGCAGTGGAATGACTCACAGGATCCCCTTGGGATCTTCGCAGCATTCCCCCGGACGGCCAGGGAGCGAGGCCAGGAATCCTCACGGCACGACTGGGACTGTGGCTCCCAGAGCGGGAAAGCTCTGCCTGACTCAGCCTGCTCACGCTGTTTATGAACATGATTTCAAGGGATTTCACACCCCAAACACAACCCCAGCTTTCTCGCGCGCCACAGAAATCAGAGAACTGAAACACAAACACCCGAGTCCAGGTTCCTCCTCTAGGCTGAGTGGCAACGTTCTCAGGTTTCTTGGGTAGCATGTACAGCAGTGGCACTTGTGGAGGAGGCTCTGTAACACATAGTAAAAGATGTGGAACCGGGTGTCAATCTGATCTATTTCTGATCTGCTCATTGCTGTGGTATCCAGGCAGACTAATAATACCTGGAGTTCTTCATCGTACAAAGCACTCTTGACAGCTGCTAATTTGAGCATCCCCTCTATCGGGAAATAATATTATCCCCATTTCACAGATGGATAAAGTGAGGCACAGAGGGGCAGAGTGACTGGCCCAAGGCACCACAGCATTAGCGTGTCAGTACAGGACCCAGGAGGAGCTATGCTCCCTGACTTGTGCTCAGTTTGGGAGTAGGGATGTAAGCAACTACTCGACTAGTCCCTCGATTAGTCGCTTCCTCCCTCCCTTGCTACCTCTATCAGCTGATCCCCGGCTCATGCCCAGTCCCAGGACACTGTGCCTCTGCTTTTTAAATGTATTAAGAGCCCACCGACTCTTAATACATTTAAAAAGCATAAGCACAGTGAAGAGGACCCGACGCGAGCCAGGACAGCTAATTCCTGGCTCGCCCCGGGCCCCCTGCACTGCGCACCAGCCTTTTAAATGTATTAAGTGTGCCAGCTCTTAATAAATTTAAAAGGCAGAATTGCAGCGGGGTGGGAGCTAACCCTGCTGCGGCTCCCCCGATTATCAACTAATCGTCCAGTCAATGTAAATTCCGTCGATTAGTTGATTCAACTAAATTTAACATCCCTATTTGTGGGTATGTTTCTCTCTTTCTCTCTCCTACCAGCAGCTTCTTACAACTGCATTTCAAAGCTGTGCATGTGTCAAGTTTTTGTTTTTTTTAAATTTCAGCTAAGATCAGTGGTTCTGATCTTCTTACTACTTCATTGCTTTATTCTTCCTGTTCTTCTGTCTTGTGTTGCTTTTTCACTGAGCCATATTAAACCAGGAAAATTGTCTCAACATGTAGAATAGCTTTTTTAAAAAAAATAGACATTATATGAACAGAATTTTTTTAAGGATTTACTGAGACAGACATAATTGGCCAACTGGCATCATGATACTAATAGAGATATTTGCTGTTTCAAAGTATATTTGTAGCTTTGTTGAACATCCTGTTGACGTTCTTTTGCTAAGAAAGAAAATAGTCGTCTTTTCTTCCTGCGTACGCAGAACTTTTTGGATGTGAAAATCCTTTCCCTCTCGAGTGAGATGGAGTAGAAATATCCTGTCACTCACATACCTCACTGCCCTTCGTTGCGTAAATGTAATGAGTAGTTTGAAGAAAAGCGAGTCGTTCGAAACAGGTTGGGCTGATCCCATGATCCATTAATTGACCTGAGCTGCTTGTTTTATTCTAATGCGGCTTGAGAAGAAATGCAAGCGCTAAAGCAGACCGTGTCAGCTCAGGTTAAAGGTAGGAGGAAGAAGTGATAGAGTTTAAGCTCAGCCAGGCTTCTCAGGTGCTGTAGAAGTCTCAAAATACTCTGTTAGTCTGAACCCGGATTCTTCCATTCCTTTCTATTTCTGCAGTTAGTTTTTACAAAACCATCAGTTGCTGCATCCTCAGTTGCTGCTTTTGGTTCATTGAGAGCACTGCCATCCAGGGACTTCTAGGGTGACTTTTGATTTAATCTTCTCAGTTTCCAGTGTCCCTGTTTTACGAGAGTTTACTTATTTTTCCTCTCCGTTCTTTAATGGAGACTGTTAGTTGGTTTTTCCCCATGCCAAACATACTTTTCAGAGTGGCTGCCTCGTCTCAAGAAGCCCCATACTTCACAAGATTGCTATATTATTTAGCTTATATCTTGGGATCAGTAGAGTCTCAAACACATGTTTAGAGGCCCACATCACTACATCTATCTGCTTGTTGCGTTTTCCAGCCGACCGTTCTGTCTGTTGCAGATCAATTTGATGAAGGCTTCTCTTTTTTGAAGGGTCCTTCCTGGCTGATGGTGTTTCAGAGCCTTTGTAATTGGTCTGGATTTCAATTCTGTGTTAATTTCCGAGATTAACCATTAACGAGATAAATTATCCCTAATCATGTACAGTGTTAATTGTTCCTTGGTTCGGCCTGCAAACCTTCTGGGGCAGGGACCACGTCACCTGTAACGCACTGTGCAAATCACAGTGCAACATGGATGTTAAATAATGCATTAAAATGGGGTGCCGAGGGTGGAATTGCCTCCGCTGCCTCTTATCAGGGCAACACCACTCAACATAATATCTCTAAAAATAACGAGATGTCCTGTGGCACCTTAGATACTAACCAAAATGTATAGGCTCATGTGCCTTCGTGGGCAGTTCATCTAAGGAAGTGGGTTTTGCCCAGGAAAGCTCATGATTCTGTCTATTTTGGTTAGTCTCTCAGTGTGCATCTACACTGCAGCGCTAGCTCGAAATAAGCTACACAATTTGTGCTACGCAAATTGCATACTGTATTTTGAGCTTATTTCGAAATGGAGCGCTATGCCAACAAGTCCCTTAATCCTCGTGGAACGAGCGTTACTGGGACGAAATAGCGTGCCCTTTATTTTGATTACATTCCGAAATAACAGGCGCATTGTCAAGACGCAGAAAATACTATTTGGGATACCGGAAATATCCCAAAATAGCACTGCAGTGAAGATGTACCCTAAGGTGCCAGAGGACCACTAGTTTTTTAAAGTTACAGACTAACATATTGTGCCCATCTATAAAAAGGGGAATAAGAACAACCCAGGAAACTACAGACCGGTCAGTTTAACGTCTGTCCCAGGGAAGATAATGGAGCAGGTAATTAAGGAAATCATATGCAAACACTTGGAAGGTAATAAAGTGATAGGGAATAGCCAACATGGATTTGTGAAGAACAAGTCATGCCAAACTAATCTGATAGCTTTCTTTGATAGGATAACGAGCCTTGTGGATAAGGGAGAAGCGGTGGATGTCATATACTTAGACTTTAGTAAGGCATTTGATACGGTCTCGCATGATAGTCTTATTGATAAACTAGGCAAATATAACTTAGATAGGGCCACAATAAGGTGGGTACATAATTGGCTGGATAACCGTAGTCAGAGAGTTGTTGTTAACGGTGCTAAATCCTGCTGGAAAGGGATAACAAGTGGAGTTCCGCAAGGGTCTGTTTTGGGACCCATACTGTTCAATATCTTCATCAATGATGTAGATATTGGGATAGAGAGTACGCTTATTAAGTTTGCAGATGATACCAAACTGGGTGGGGTTGCAACTTCTTTGGAGGATAGGGACATAATTCAAAATGATCTTAGCAAATTAGAGAAATGGTCAGAGGTAAACAGGATGAAGTTTAATAAAGAGAAATGCAAAGTGCACCACCTAGGAAGGAACAATCAGTTCCATACATACAAGATGGGAAGCGACTGTCTAGGAAGGAGCATGGCGGAAAGGGATCTAGGGGTCATAGTGGACCACAAGTTGAATATGAGTCAACAGTGTGATGCTGCTGCAAAAAATCAAATATGATTCTAGGTTGTATCAACAGGTGTGTTGTAAGCAAAACTCGTGAAGTCATTCTGCCGCTCTACTCTGCACTAGTTAGGCCTCAGCTGGAGTACTGTGTCCAGTTCTGGGCGCCACATTTCAAGAAAGATGTGGAGAAATTGGAAAGGGTACAGAGAAGAGCGACAAGAATGATTAAAGGTCTAGAGAACATGACCTATGAAGCCAGGCTTCATGAACTGGGCTTGTTTAGTTTGGAAAAAAGAAGATTAAGGGGGGACATGATAGCGGTTTTCAAATATCTAAAAGGGTGTCACAAGGAGGAAGGAGAAAATTTGTTCCTCTTGGTTTCTGAGGACAGGACAAGGAGTAATGGGCTTAAAGTGCAGCAGGGGAGGTTTAGATTGGACATTAGGAAAAAATTCCTACCTGTCAGGGTGGTCAAATATTGGAATAAATTGCCAAGGGAGGTGGTGGAATCTCCCTCTCTGGAGATATTTAAGAACAGGTTAGATAGACATCTGTCAGGGATGGTGTAGACAGAGCTTGGTCCTGCCTTGAGGGCGGGGGGCTGGACTCGATGACCTCTCGAGGTCCCTTACAGTCCTATGATTCTATGAACATAGCCTCTGAGGGTACGTCTAGACTACCGGGTTTTGTCGACAGAAGTTTTGTCGACAGCATCTGTCGACAAAACTTCTGTCGACAAAGAGCGTCCAGACACATTGAGTTCTGTCGACAAAGCAAGCTGCTTTGTCGACAGAACCCTGTAGTCTAGACGCAACCCTACAGGCAATAACACCTTCTGTTGACAGAACTCTGTCGACAGAAGGCGTTATGCCTCATAAAATGAGGTTTACCAGCGTCGACAAAAGTGCTGAGTTCTGTCGACGTTATGTCGACAGAACTCAGCGGTAGTGTAGACGCTGGTATAGTTTTGTCGACAAAAGTCCACTTTTGTCGACAAAACTCAGTAGTCTAGACACACCCTGAGATTTCATAATATCTCTATGTAATGTCCCATCTCTGCTTTAGGCGGAGGACTGGGGGAATAAGGATTCCGGAGTTCTGTTCCTCTGCCATTGACTCACTTTGTGACCTTTGGTAAATCACTTCATTTTTCTGTGCATCCGTTTTCTCCATCTGCAAAATGGAGATAAAGATGCAGTATTTGTAAAGCACTCAGAGATCCTATTTTAATGCCATGTAGAAGGGCAAAGTATCATTATTTAAAGGTCCATGTTTGTGAGCTGATTATTTCAGTATGGTGTCAGTGTCAGTGATACATGGCACCTCTAGGTACTCTAGTAGCTGCATGTTGTATATTTCACAGGCGATCAAGTGATTAAGCTTTGACTGATACATGCTTTCTTCACTTACTGCCAGCATTCTCCATCTTCCAGTGTTATGTTTCTATAGGAACTCCCAGCAACGCCTGCTGCAAGATGCTATCAGCTAGTCTCAGGCTGGGCACAGCAGGCCCAAATTCAGCAGTGGTGTTGCATCTGTTTACACTGGGAGCTGTATTTGGTCCTAGTTTCCTCCTTCTCCATCCCATTGCTCCCCTTCAGGTCCCCGTTTTCTTCCTAACCCTCTACCCGAGGGCAGCCACTGATGCAGATTTGTAGTGATCCCATCCGAGCGTCTTTTACATTGTCACAAATGAATAACTCTAATGATAGATCACACCTGACTATACTGACCCTGATAATATGACCAGAGCCTGAAGGGTCATAACGGAGTCACCCCATTTGTACTGACTTTTTACCCATGTAGAAAAAAAAATCTTTAATGTTCCCTTCCTTCCTGTAAAGCACCACAGCCGGTTATTGACGGTTTAATTATATGCTAGATGTTTGTTTGTTTGTTTATAGAAGAAGTGTGATTCATGGTTGCTGTGACTGCCAATGGAACAGGAAGGGGTTAACAGCCTAAAATTACATCAGCCAGGCTGGAGAACAATAAACAGGAAGTACTCCAGAAATTAAAATTAAACATTTGTGACTAATGTTGACTTTTACTCTATGGTCAGTCCAGAAGGCATGGCTGGCAGTCTAGGTTTATTACTGGTTGCTAATTATACAGTTGGTTTGACTCTGATTGGCTGAAATGAAGCAAAGAAGGAATTGGGTCATTGGATGATCTTGTGTTTGCTATCATTCTCTCAGATTATACATTGCTCCATATTAAGTGTTGTCTTATATGGTGTGATATTTGTGGAGTGAAGTCTCTACCAGGGTTTTTAATCCTAAAAGCTAGTTGTTTGTATAGAAGAGATTTTACGAAACCGACAGGGTAATAAAAATGTTTTCAGGGTTAAAATTAATCATTGGAAACCATGTGGTTGTTTCAATTAAAGCTTTCCTCAACAACCTTTGCAACCATCCATGGGAATCTGTAAGTGAAACTGATTGGAGACGACTGTGAAACTGACTAGCCATTTTCACTCTGCAGTACTGACAGAAATAAACAGGCTAAGAGGAACTAAATTCTATTTTTTTTAATCAGTTTTAGGGATAATGTGAAACTGTGTGTAAAGTATTGGCACAGGACCACTAGAGGACTTTTGCACCACCTGTTTTGCCTCTGGTACAGAACATAGTTTGAGACAGCATATCATACTAGATGAGCCATGATCTAGTTCGGACAATCTTGGAGAAGGCTATTCCTTTATTTAAAAATATGGAACTCAATTCTCCTCTGAATTACAAAGGCTCTAAACTGGCTTTATGGACCATGAATTTTAACCAAAGTAAATAAGCCTCATACATTGAAGGTAATGGTGAATTATTGTTTTTATTACTATGGTTATTAAGTGAAGAAACTCAATTATTTTCATTGCTTTGTTGTAGTCTTAGCCATGATCTGACCAAGTCAAAAATGGATACATAGCGAGGAGCACTCTTCACCTTCCAACTAGCTGATGTAAGGGGAGAAAATAGCTCACCCAGATTGTACTCACAACCATATTAAGGTTTTTAAGAATGAAGGCGGTTTAGCTGGCAGGTGAACCATCCCTGCAGCTGTTGTAAGAAAAATCCTTTGAAGCAGCTCAAAACTCCAGACACTTGGGTGGTAGATTTTGGGAATTCTCTCCCCACCCCTCGGTCTTTTTAATGTTCTTTTTGTCGATATTTGCAGTAGTTGATACCTTCCTCCCCACCTCCACCTCCCCTTTCAGATTTGGCACGATCTTCAGACCTTTGTTCAGCCAGGGCGTGCCTTGAACCTCTGGAGCCCTTAGCTGTGTTACTAGGATGCTGAGCGGAGGAGGAGAAGGGGGATTTCACTGCTGCAGACCCAGCTGGCAGTGCTGTTTTGGGGGGAGCACAGATACCAGTGTTGAAGCCGACTTAAAAGGCAGAGGGACTTTATCTTGACTGTCGTACCGGGATCTGGGGTGGTGTTCCACTGAAACTGCCAATCTTCTTCCATCCAAAAATCCTCCTCCGAGACAGAGCTTGGGGAACGTGTTTCTTGACATTGTTGCATGTGAGGCCAGCTATTCTTGTTCGCTGACATGTTCCTTATCTCTCCCTCCTCCCTTTTCCAGGATTCCGTTCAAGATTGGGCAGCCCAAGAAACAGATTGTACCCAAGACAGTGAGTAAACCAATTCCCTCTTTTTAGATCCAGTCTGTGATCATGTGGCTGATGAGTCAAGCCAGCACTTTGACTCGTCCCATTTTTGTGTGTGTGTATGTATGTGTGGGAGGGGAGTGTGAGTGAGCAGAACCTGTTGCTGTCTTTGACCATCATATCCTGGTGCGGTGGGTGAGGGGGAGTCCCAGCTACATGCAGTATTTTGGTCTCAGGATTTGTTTTTTAAGGGAGGGGGCTCTTTGATTCTGGCACAGTTTTCCTGGGAGATGGCTGAACATGCTTCCTTCCTTCCTTCTTTCAGCAATGGCTTGTTTGTTCATCCTTTCTGAGCAGATGGAGGAGGAGGAGTGGTTCAGATCGCTGAATATAACTGTTTCCAAAGGAAAGCTTATCAGAGGAGGCTGAGATGCCTAGTGCTCCGGCATGAATTAATTTGTGCTGCACAGCATTTGCTTGAAAAGAAAATTCAAAAAGCAGTTTGCAGTCTGATGCATTTGAGAGTCCTTTCCCTCGTCCTGTTGCTTGCAGCTGGCTGTGGTATTTTCCCTGCTTAAGCAGATGGTCCTTGCCCTGCGAAAGATGTAGTGCTCGCAGTTGCAATCCCTGTATTAACCTGCCTACCTGCTTTAAAAGACGGGTCTTGATCGCTAGTGTGACAGAGACCTCGGCTTTAGAATGATAACTGCATTGGTGAAGTAATCCCCAGTGCAGACGAACATTCCTGACCCTTCCTCTCTAGGACACCCACCTCTTCTAATTCCTTCGTATGTGGGGGTTACTTGTAGCACGGTGTCCGAGATGGTCTTTGGGGTGTGAAGTTTCCCGTTGAGATGAAGGGTTCGCTCTGCCGCTTCCCAATATTGATGAATTGTAATCGTTTATTTAAAGCTGGTATCGTTGTGTGGTGCTGCAGGATGGCTGTGTTCTGCTCCTGCTGCAGACGGACAGTGCACAATCTGAGCAGGAAACCCGTTTAAAGAAGGGCAATATTGAAATCCTAATCTGGGCCTTTGACTGACTCCTTTTCACTGCTCCGTGGTCTTCCCAAGTTCTAATGCTCCCAACGTCACATGCTCAATGCTGCTCTCTGCAAAGAAATACAGCCCCCAGCCTCAGGAAAATCCTCTAGATCCCTGTTTATTTCAAGAGACAGTTCAAAATTACTCTCTTTTTTTTTTTTAAGTCCCTCTATTGGATCCCAGAGATCTTGACCCTCTCGCTTCCTTGCTTGCGCCATCCGACTGTCTAGCCCTGGTTTTCTCCTCTGCTAGAGCATTCGTCTCTGTGGCTTCTGGTGACTTGAACAGTGTGTGTGTGCACATTTCTGCCCCATCTGATTGTGTCTCCCATACGAGTGCATATTCTTTGCACCTTTTAATTTCCCTTTCCCTCTGCCGCAATGTGGTGTTTAACTATATAAAGTGTTTCAAGATACAGTTTGTCTACACACAACTATATTGCTATGTATACGGACGTACACCAAGGTCTCCATTTTCACCTCTGAAGCTAACCCACCTGATGGTGTAGCAGGAGCTCAGGAGGACTGAGAGTTCATATTTGAACTAGAGATATAAAATCCTGTTTAATTGTTTAACCACTTAACGATTGGGGGAGGGGGACAGGTGGGAGAGACTGCTCGATTCTGGCTGGACTGGAGCAGCCCCCCTGCACTTCATGCAGGGCACCTGGGCCCTCCGGATGAGCAGCCCCTGTCTGTGGCAGGCCCCATGGGGCTGGAGCAGCCCCCCGCCCAGAGCAGGTGGGGAGCTGCTCCAGCCCCCACTGGTTAACCGGACCCGGTAAGCATCACTTGTGAAGGGTGATACTTACCAGTAAACCTTTCACACCCCTAATTTGAACCTTCAGGATCTCTCTTTGCTCTGTTTGCAGTGGATTCCACCCTATCCGTCTTCCCTCCTGCTATGATGCTGGCACTATGGGGATATCGGTGATTTCCCTGGGTTTTACCTTTCAATGTGGAGATTCAGTATATCACAGGCAAATCCAAGAGAGCGCTAGCTAGTTCCTTCCTGAGCGTTTGCAGCCATTTTCCTCTTGCCTATAAGGATTTCTCCTGCACATCCATAAATAAGACAGAAGCAGGCAGTTAGGGGCTGTCATTTCTGAAACAAAACCTTTTTGTCAAATTCAGAGTATCCAAGGGGCAAAGATTCAGCCTGAATTGTTACTGGTTCCAAGTTGTTTCACCTTCCCCCGTCACCCCCTGACCCTCCGCTTCCCAAATTCAGCGGAAGGGCAGAGTTGAGTGTTGAGGACATGTTAACCCACAGAGAGAGCTGGACATTTTTACCTGGCCTGCACTATGCCCTATTAGTAGTTGTAACAATTTTCATGGGACAGATGTGTGCCAGTCAGGAAACATGGAGCCATGGGGGAGGGATAGCTCAGTGGTATGAGCATTGGCCTGCTAAACTCAGGGTTGTGAGTTCAATCCTTGAGGGGGCCATTTAGGGATCTGGGGCAAATCTGTCAGGGATGGTGCTTGGTCCTGCTGTGAAGGCAGGAGACTGGACTTGATGACCTCTCAAGGTCCCTTCCAGTTCTGAGAGAGGTATATCTCCATATATTTATTTAACTGCACCAGGTAAGTATGGAGTGTCATCCTTTGAAAGAGAACAAATGACAGGAAACTACTGATCCCCCCCCTTGAGAATCTGACCTTCAGATTAGAGAATCAGACCCCTCTTAGTTTTAGGGTGTGGGCTAAGCTAGTTAGCTGCGACCTCCGAGTTTACCTCCTCCATGCAGGCTGAGATGTTCCATCTGTGCGGGCTTTTGTGAACAGCAGCACAATCTGCATCAGCTGTCCATTTTATTCCAGATGTTGGCCTCTGGAGGCTGCTGCAGGAAGTGGGAAGGTGTGGCATCTGCAGGGCTCCCTCCAGAGCTCTGCAGAAGGGAAGTGGTTATGGAGAAGCTCTCCCACTCACAAGATTGTACCACAAAATTAAAAAAAAAAAAAAAAAAAAAAAAAAAAGGCTGTTGTCAGACCCCAGCCGTTGGCTTGCCCCAGAGCATGCTCTTTCCAACCTCGGAGGGAGGGAGAATCACTGTGACATGGCAGGCTTAGCTCCCCAAAGCTTTTCTGATGAAAAGGCTCTGTACGAGTCGGACACTGGACAGAAAGTTGACTGGGCTGCAGTAGGAATTAGTCCTTTTGCCCACTCGATGCTAATCCTTTGACGAAGGGCAAAGTGTCAACCACAGTTTAGCTCTTCAGGTAGAAGGAAACCCCTGTAGGAAATATCAGCTGGTGAACTGAAGTGATCTCCCGGATCCTCCAGGCATGTCACTGCTTTGTTTCCACCTAAACCTGGGCAAATCCAAGTCCAGACGGAATAATCTCTCCCTCCTCTTCCCCTGAAAAGAGCAGCTGTCCCTGAGCTGGTACCGAGGCACGGAGATGGGGTGGGAGGATACAATATACAGAGAGGACCGGCAGTCAGGGAAACAATCAAGGACATAGTGACGCAGCCCAATTAAACTGATGCCCAGCGATAGGGCTTAACCCTGTTAAACATTCTGCACAGAGCTGTAATGCTATTGTTTCGATCTAGTGCACGGTTGAAGCCTCTTCCAGCCTTCTCTCTGCCCTCCCTCCCGCCCCCAGGGTAGCTCCACTCGAAGCACAAGCTGCAGTGCAGTCCCAGTGAACTGAAGTTCACCTGTGTCACCCTGGGGTTGTACCATGCTCTTCAGTGGGGACTGGGTGATCTGAGCCGGCAGGCGGCTGGAAAGAATTGCTGCTTGTGCCTCCACGCTGCACCCAGAGAGCTCTGAGCCGGGAACACAGCCTCCCACCACTGCCGGGCAAAGCCGGGGAAGACAGCTCATTTTCTCTCTCGGAAGAGAGGAACCCAGAGAGTAGCCTCCTCCAAAAACCTTGAGCGCGCTGCTCAGAAGTCCCCCTCCTCCCCAGTCTTACTCAATTTAGGGTGTATCCTTCCTCGCACCCCACATTGCTGGTTGGGTTGAGTGAGTGGGCTGGGTAGGACTAATGGGGTGTGTCCCAGAGCTCACAAAACTGGTTCCTCAACTTCAGGGTCTGCCAGACCTTGCTGCCTTGATTTTGCCAAACATATTGGTGTTCCCTGGGGCATTTGGATAATTGAGCTTCATTACAAGCATCCTGTCACAGCAAGGTTGCCAGAGTTAGTTTCCACTGTACTTGATTACCATTTTAGAGAAACAGCCTTGCCAAGGAATTGGGGGGGAGGGTGTGAAATTACCAGGCCTGGTGATTTAGGTGATTTTGCATCTATTACACCTTCTCTTCCACCCTTCTCATTAAAGCTGCCGAGGGGTGAATCTCATCCCTCTATTCTGAAGCTGTGCACCGTGCTCTTTTGGGAATGGCATATGCACAGCAGGGCTTCAGTGCACTGTTTATCCACCCAAAGCCTTACTTAGAAGGTGGGTAGGCGCAGCTTGCTGTTTGGGAAGCCCATGGAATCCTAGTTATGGGTGTACAGACTCGTATTCCTGCTTTGCTTTGTTTCATGGCTATTTTGACTCCAGGCGCTCGTTTGTCAGACACAACGAGGTCATTGTGTCTTGTGCTAATTGTTCTGCGTCAACCAATGTATGCACACAACTTGCATTGTCTAGGTGGGCTCTTCCTTGAGCTTAATGGGATGGCACATACCCAGCAGAAGTTTGTGGTTAAAATAAAATGTTTGGCTTAACTACACAGATTTTTCTCATCCCTCTTATTGCCAAGTTCCTTGAAGGGATGCGGAGTCCAATGGAGCCGTGCCAGGTGGAAATGAAGTAGCATCCCTCCTCCAGGAGAGTAAGAAGGCTCTTCACAGTACTTCCTGCCCATGCTCTTGTGGTGCTCTTGGGTCTTGCACCATTCCACCTCCGCCACATTGCTGATCATGACAGCCCCTTTGAGTTACAAAGATTCTGTCATGGCTGGAAAGCCCAAAGTTTGGCCTCCCTCGGATTTCTTACAAAGACAGTGTAACTCATTGGTTTGATTGAAAAGAGCCCTTTGGTTAGCAGGCCAAGGACTGCACTCGGGAACAATCTCACTATCACAAACCCATGTGCATGGAACAATAAGGATTTCAGGAAGGAAAATAGATTTTGGTTTCCAGCTTCCAGATGTGAGGGAGGCAGGTTGGAGGAGGGAAGTATTTTAACATGGAAACTCACCTAGATGGCTTCTTAAATGTACCTCTGTTGCTCGTCGTTTTTAACTTGGCAACTCTACCAGCAGCTTTTTGCTGTACACATCCGATGCCTCTGGCCATTCAGTTTCCAGATTGGTGAAATCTAAGTGAGACTGCTGTGTGGTAGCCCCACTGCACTTGTCCCTTTCATCGACCTGTTGCATGTGGTAGCCCCATTGCACTTGTCCCTTTCATCGACCTGTTTCATCTTTACATAAACCTGGATTGTGAACATTCTGGGGCAGGGACTCCTTTGTGTCGTCTGATGGTCCAGGAGTCTCGATTGCAGCTACTGGGAGCTGCCATACTAGAAATAATAATTATTAGGAGCTAGCAGAGGCACATGGGTGTTCAGAATGCAGTGACTGGCGGCCAACTGTTACTGTGGGGGTGAAATGAGAATAACGCTTGGGCAGCTGTCTCTGTGTAAATGTCATTGGGGATGTGAGGGGGGAGGGGGGTGATGTGCTGCCTTGTGGAGAAGAGGATTCAGTCCCCGATATGCAGCGTGCCCGCAAGACAACTAAGCTGGGCAGCTCAGGGAACCCACGAAGGAGAGGAGAGTTTGAGGAATATTGGCCACCTAGAAACAGAACTTCTGTAGAGTTGCAACCTCCCTCATATCAGATAGAGATGCCTTCATTTCCCCCCCCCCCCCCCCAGTAGAGGGGGCGTGAGCAATGGCGAGAAAATCCACAAATGTCAGGAATCATTCAGCATCTTTACCCCTTGCCGACAAGCCTGGGAAGAACCGGAAGGGAGAGCCTTCTGAATAGCCGGTCAGCAGTTGGGTGGACCTTCGTGCTTAGAACGGGGGAGTCGAGCCTGAGTCATGCTGGCCCCCTTAGGTTTGCAACCAGGCCAGTTCACATGGACATTATAAATAGAATGCAACAGTCTGGGGTTATTTTTACAGCCGGAACAGCCATAGAAATATAGGGTGAATTTACTATGTGCTGGTTACCTGACCTGAAGGCACCAGCTGTTGGGGATTTTTGCAGAGCTGTGAACGAAGCATTGGCCATGCAAGCTGCCCCCTCACGGATCTACCCTGGCTTGGTAGGACCAATTTTAGCAGTGAGAACGGGAGATCCGTCTCCATGGAGCTTTTCAGACTACAGAGACAGTCAGCATGGGTGCCGACAGTCGTGGTCTCTGTTGGTCGGCACAAGTGTCCACTTGGAATTTGACTCAAGTTCACCCACCAAACTCACTACCCCGCAACCAGCCATCAGCTTGCAGTGACTCTGTCGCGATTGACTTTGGGGGGGGATTTGAACCAGCACATCAAGAAGAAATTTAAGAAAGGGTGATTGCAAAAAAGAAGGGTGACATTTGCACCCCTAGGGCTCCACTTTAAAACCCTGACTTTATAGCAATCGGAATTGAAAACCAAGGGGAGGGGGGGGCGTTATTAAATGTTGATGTTTCTTTCTCTGTATTTCGCTGCTGTGAGTCTGTCACAAATGCCTGGAGCAGCACAGAGATGGGTTTTTTAAAAAAATACTCTGTGTTCATTCTTGTCTTCGCTGTTTGCAACATTTTGCTGCTTGTTTAACAGTGTGGCAGCTTAACAACAAAAATGAACCCCGTTTTGATCCCCTGACAACAAAAGTACACGTGTTTACTCTTGGCTGGTCAGTGGAAATCCATTTTCTTTATTTGGTTGATGAGGTGTGGAATTAATGTTTAAGTATGTGTTAAAACAGTCCATCTGGAATGAAAGCACCATGGAGAATTGGCAGCAGGTTGGAATAGGAAGTCATTGATGTCATATTTGGAGAATCAATCTGTACTTGGGTAATTTTTTTTTTTATATTGTATACTCTTTGGGGCGGTGTCTGTCTTCATCTCATTGGAAAATATCCAGCACCATGAGAATGCTGCTGTGATTAACATAATAAAATTGGTTCCTTTTCATTCCATGAGTTGGTGGATTTATTTGCAATAGGGTCATGCATTAGAATTCGGGGTCATGGGGATTGAGTGGTATCTTCAGGCTTATAAGGGGGCCCTTGGTTTCCTGGGCCGATGGAGACAGAGGGTATGGTACAGAGAATGTATTGCTAGAGCCCTGCAAATCCACAGATATCTGCTTTATATCTGCAGGTATCCGTGGATGTGGATGCAGATATCTGCAGATGATTTTGTGGGTACGGATGCAAATGCAGATACACATTTTGTGTCTGGAGCCCTGCAATTTGTGGATGTCCACTCTATAACGGTGGGTATCCACATCCGCAGATCGTTTTTGCAGATGCGGCTGCAGATACCACTTTTGTATTCGCACAGGGCTCTATGTATAGCTTTGTAGAAAGGGAACAGAGAAGAAAGTCTAAAATCCAACATTACCAACCCTTTGGGAGAATGGCACTAGTTAACCTAAGATCTCAGGTGTAGCAGACCTCCACGGACACTCCTTCTGCCATACGCTCCCTAACAGAATTTGAACTGCAGCCCAGTTTGAGATAAAAGATTTGGAGCAGTCCCGATTGTGTTGTGGATGAGAATGTGTGGATTCGAATGGGGGTTGGAAGGAGTGCCGGGACCCGTCACAGAGGCAAATCATAAGGGGAAAGACAGAGTTAGCCTAGAATACCAGTTGCTGAAGCATGGAAGGACCAATAATAGTGCTATGGAAATGCAAAACAGCTGCACGCAGAGAAGCTAGATACTTAATAATCAGCAATGGGGAATGGGCAACCCTTACAACTGGATGTCAGAGGAGAGAGGGGCGCATACCCCTCCCGCACCCCGTTCTCCATTTGCAGGGGTGAACACCTGCACAAAGTGTTTCTGGGTCCCTGAGCAGAAACGTTTCTTGAATGACGTGCTCCTCTTTTGTAAACACTGGGCAGGGCTATCTAAAGCAGATAGTACTGCACTTGTGTTCACGTGTCAACATACCCGTTGGGTGGCCACCTTCGTGTGCTTTTGGGACAGCTCCCTTTATGGTGTCGGTTTCCACTTCATGTGCTGTAGCATGTCCTCAGAAAGAACTGACAGCTGGTGGCCCTGACTTTTCCTCCAACATGGTCCAGTCAGTCTAGTAAGAGAAAACCGAGGTGTCACTTTGACTTTTGGGAGCAACTATAGCACCCACTTATTTGGATCCAGTGGACACATCTTGAACACCAATTTGAATATGCAGAATACATGATTCTCCACCTCTTGATATTTCCCCTGATGTTTTAAAATGAAATCCAGAACTTTGCTGGTTTAGAAAGACTCATGGTGGTCCCTAATCTGAAATTGGAGTAATTGCTTTGGAACCCAATTAGGAGGAACCCCCAAAAATCAAACGTTTTTCTTTGTTTTTAATACTCCAAATATGTTCAGAGTTTTAGCCCTCAGGTCATATTTGATTTTAATACACATGCTAAACAAGTCCAGTATTTAGATTGTGATGTCATCGGGCATGAATCTTGGGTAAAATTTTGAAAAACACCGAAGTGATTTAGAATGCTGGTGAGATTTAGATCATGTCTGCTACCGGTACCACAGACACACAGCTGCCGCTGTGCTACTGAAGCACTTTATTGTAAACCTTCTTACATCAATAGAAAGGGGTTTTTCATTTATGTAAATAACCTACTTTCCCAAGAGGCAGCTGTTGGATTGATAAAAGTCTTCTATCCTCCTGGCCACGCTTATACCTGAGACTAGATCCACTTAACAGCAACTCTCAAAGGGGTAGCCACATAGAATCCTAGGGCTAGAAGAGACTTCAGGAGGTCATCAAGTCCAACCCCCTGCCCAAAGCAGGACCAACCCTAAATAAATCTATACCACGGAGTGATGTAGCTAGGTAAATCTAAATGTTAAGCATAGACCAGGCCTTAGGGCTCCTAAGTGCCTAAGTCTCTTTTAAAAATTAGAAGTAGATGCTTTCGAAAATGTTCCCCATTTGCCTCATGTCTGTGTCGCAAGTGCCTAGCATGCTGTTGATACTGTATAGCTAGTAATAGCTTCTGGATTGCAAGAAGGAAGATGAATCTCATTCAAACCAGCGCCACAAGACTAAAGTTATGTAAATATCTTGAGCGTTTTCGTCTGTGTCCCGATTCCAATGTAAGCCCGGAGTTTACCAACCTGTGGAGGTGCTGCTTAATGTTTTATTTAAGAAACAGCTTGCAAGAAAGGTGACGTGTAGTATCTGGTCAGATTAACTTTATTTAAAGATTTGATACAGTAGGATGGTAGCAAAACCTACCTTGGGGGGGAGAGATAGCTCAGCGGTTTGAGCATTGGCCTGCTAAACCCAGGGTTGTGAGTTCAATCCTTGTGGACGCCATTTAGGGATTTGGGGCAAAAAATAGTCAGGAATGGTACTTGGTCCTGCTGTGAAGGCAGGGGACTGGACTCAATGACCTTTCAAGGTCCCTTCCAGTTATAGGAGACTCCAATATTAAAACCTAACTAAGTTGGCCATAGTCTGTTACAGAGAGAAGGGATATTTGTGAGACAGAATACATTGTTTTCTCTAATTAGGTCCCTTTGTTTCCAGTTGGTCAATATACATACATATTGCTAATAATAAATGCATACTGTTTCAGATTATTTTAATAATGCCTTTTCATGGTTGCAGGTAACTCTTTGAATGCAAGTGAAAATGAGCATCAGCTCTTTATTAATTAGTCTCACACATCGTCTAAGCTCTGAATGCCCCACCCCATGAACTCCTTGGAAGGGACTTGAAACAAATTTAGGTCTGGGGGGGTGGTTTATAATTGAAATGTTATGCATTCTTCTTCCAGACTGAGTTGAAGGGACATAAAGCCCTCTTTATACCAGCACTGAACTAGATGGCTCCATTTCTGTGCTGGTGGAGGGCGTGAAGATCTGTTGATACTTGTATGGATTGCATGTCTATGGGGGGAATTTTTTCTCAGCAAGTAACTTTAATTAAATGTGGGAACAAGAGGGGAGTCTGACTTGTATCTGTTGATACTTGCGGATCAGTCCAGTTCGTACTGCGGACGGGGCCTGTGGATTGTTTTGAAATGTGCTCTAATGTGTTTGCGCTGATGTGGTTTTCTCTCTCCTTCCCACAGGTAGAGCGAGACTTCGAAAGGGAGTATGGGAAACTTCAACAGTAAGTGTTAACCAGCTTGGGGTGGCGGGGCCAGAGAAGTCAGGGGTGGTCAGAGATCTGCTTTTCACCCAGCACAGGTTTATTGCATCTCTCCTCATGGCGCTCCTCTGATGCTCTGTTAGCAGCTCATTGGTCTCTCACTTAGTGCATTGTAATTTCGACATGTTTCTCAGTCAGAGGGTTGCAACCCACCGGAGGGCAGGGGAGGCAAGTAGGGGAGGAGGGTCCCAAGAGATTGACAGTTTTATTGCCATTCTAAAGCATAGGATGTAACATTTCCAGAATGTCTACAAGCAGGCCCAAACCAGCAAAGTTTGCAGGGTTAAATGTTGTAGAGTTAGCAGCTGTTGTATTATAGGGACCTATCACCAGGCCCACCAATAGAGGGGCAGTTGCCCTGTGGCCATTCAAAAGAGCCCAGGACTCCTGGCCACTGCACCTGGAGCCCCAGGCCTTTTAAATTGCCTTTGTGCGGCTTTGAGGGCTGTGCAGGGTGGAGTGGAGTGCACTGCAGCCCAGGCCACACTGAGGGCTGCAAGCCCCACCCCTTCCACCTGAGGCCACGCCCCTTCTGGGAGCATGGAGCCAGGACCCCTCCTCCCACCTTGCCCAGGGGCCCGATGAGGCTGTCGGCTCCTCTGCCTAGCACTGATATGTTTTGACTCTTGCTTTTATAGTAAACGGGAGGGTCATGTGAAGATATGGGAGCTCACTTGAAATTAGTGACATGGTTAAACAGCATTATACATGATAGAAACGTGTCCAGTTGCCTTTTAACTACCAGCCAGCCTGCGGGCAGAGGTATCGTGTGAGTGTTGGTTTGCTTTCTAAAGATTCAGCACTCCGTTTTGCTCTTTCCTGTTTCAGGCTGGAAGATCAGACCAAGAAACTGCAGAAGGACATGAAGAAAAGCACAGACGCAGATGTGGGTATGTAACAAGGTGCTGCACAGACTGAGGGGGGCATTAAAAGAGTAAGTGACCTTCTCAGGGCCCCAGTGGAAGTCTGGCGGAGCTGGAGACTGAACCCAGATGGCTTGAGTTCTAGTTTATTCCCTAGTAGAGGGGCGGCTGCCCCATTCTGGTAAGAGAAAGGTTAAAAGCAAGCTGGAGGGAGCCTGCACAAACCCATCCAATGGGGGTGTGGCTAGTGGCAGCCAATCAGGGCCAGGCTGGGCCCTATTAAAAGGCTGCAGGGGGGGAAACAGCTCACTCTGACCATGACCAGCAAAGAAGTAGGGAGGGATCCCAGGGTTGGCCAGTTCTCTGGTCCCATCCCAGCCACCCTCAGGTGGCAGCCTTGTCCTGCCCTCCTCCTCTCCCCTTGATTGCTCCCATTCCCTGGGCCACTACCCTGTGACCCTTGCACCTACTCAGCCCTTGTACCCAGGCCCACAGCCTGGGAGGGATCAGGCTGGACCTTTTCTCCAGCTCCCCTGAACATGCCCATGCCCAGCCTGCTCTTTTTTTAAAAAAAATTAATGGAGATTGCCTATCTCCTAGAACTGGAAGGGGCCTTGAAAGGTCATCAAGTCTACTCCCCTGCCTTCACAGCAGGACCAAGTACCATCCCTGACAAATATTTGCCCCAAATGGCCTCCGCAAGGATTGAACTCACAACCCTGGGTTTAGCAGGCTAATGCTCAAACCACTGAGCTATCCCAGGGTGCTCTCTCAAAAGTGCTGCTGGTTCCCTCCCCTACTGGGACCCAGCTCCTTCTCCCTTGCTGGCTAGGGCAAGAGTGAGCTCCCTAGCACTCTACAGCCTTTTATAGAGCCCAGCTTGGCCCTGATTGGCTGGGTTTGTGTAGGCTCCCTCCAGCTTGCTTTTAACCCTTCGCTTGCCAGAGCGGGGCAGCCACCCCATGACATCCCTTAACTACAAGACAGCCCTGTGGAGGGCTCCTGTTCTGTTACTTACCCACAGTGAGTCCACTGGCTGAGCCAAGAACAGAACCTTCTCTCCCCTGCCCCCCAGCTTGGCCAAGTCGCTTCACCTCTCTGTGGCTCCGTTCCTGCATTTAATAACCTGGGAGAATTCTCATTTGTGTTAAGGTAGCGACCGAAGGCCCCAGCCAAGAACGAGGCCCCCTGGTGTTGGTCACAGTGTCCGCACATAGTGAGAGAGATTGTGAGTGTGGCGGGTGCGTATTTCGTTTATATAACGTCACCAACGTAACGGTTCGCATTTGAGACGAGCCCTGCAAGCTCTGTCGAATAGCTGGCCTAAGCTCGCTGCAGTGGGCCACGTGGAAGCAATACCCAAGCAGGATCCATGTCACGGCCCCAGCTGTTTGCTTCTGCGAGTTCAGTGAGCGACATCTGCTGTACAGGTGCGCGGCCCTCCTGCACATGGGGTCCTGGCTGCTCAGTGAGCAGCTGCTCCAGTAGGACTCCCTGTGAGCGCTTCCTGCAGTCCAGGCCCATGGGTGTAAGATGAAAAGACGAGGCCATCGAAAGGAAGAGGCGGCAGGGGACGTGGAGATCAGCGATCGCCAGTTACTGACGCGAGCTCGGCGGCCTTCTGGGACACGGGGGTGGAGCGTGTTTTAAACTGAGCTGGCTTTTTTGCAGCACTGAGTTTGGAGCAGTCTCTATTTTTATTGGCTCTGGGGGCGTTGGGAGCCAGGGTGAATTCCCTGGGAGGGCAGGTGAGGGCTGGCCCCGTCTCCACAAGCACCTCAGGGTGACTTGATTTATGAAGAGATGGGTATGCCGGAAAGAACCCACATTGTGCGGCCTGCCAGCGATGGGGCAGAGGGTCCCCAGCTACACACACAGCACTGTCATCCGCACAAACAGCAACTGCTGCAGGAAAGCGCCTCTTCCAAGGGGAAGCTTCTCTCCCTGGGACGTTGTTCATGATCAGGGCTCCTCGGGTAAGATTTTCCTGGTAAAGGACTCCCCTCCCCTCCCTTCCAGTGGGTGTTTGTACACGGAGCATTTCAAGCCCCAGAGGAGCTGTGGGAGGACTCTCCTTTTCCGTTCTGCTTCATGGCAGAGTTGCAAATTAGCCCAGGCCCTGTCCAGATCCGGTGTGAGCTGATTTCTCATTTAAAGACATGAAATCCTGCACAAGGGGAGAATTTGAAACCTGGTGCCAGTGAATAAAGTGCCCCTGACCATAGAGGATGGAAGACAGATGCCTGAAGAGGCATTCGGGACCTCTGGAGGCTTCCCTCGCCCTGCAATAGCGGAGTAAAAGCGAGATGAAGAGATAAGTAGTTAGCAAATGTGTGGTTCCCACGTCCAGCAGAAGCCTGGCAGAGCATCATCTCTGTTGCTGTTCTTCCTAGTGTCTTATTTCTTCCATTGTATCTCCATGGTGAGGGAGTTGATTGTTCAGTCTGACTGTAAACATTCATTAGCATGTAGGAACTAGTCAGCCCTGGATGGAGCCTCCGTGTTCTGCCCACGATGGACACACACTCAGAACTAATTCATTTAATTCATTAACGGTGTAACCCAGGGGTGGCCAACCCATTCTGGGCAAAGAGCCAAGATATCAGTGGATCCGGCGCAAAGAGCCGGGGCAAAGTTTTCGAGCCAAAAAAAAAAAAAAAGCTCTACCCCTTTAAGAAAACGTGTTTAGAGGCTTTTTGGCCACATCAGGCTCCCGCTGGCCGACACAATCTTTAATTCTCCCCTACCCAGGTCAGCACAGGGAGCCGGGAGGAGAGGGCTGTTTTTGGGAGTGTGGGGGCAACTTTGAGCCATGCAGGGGGCTTTGCAAGCTGCACCCTGGGGGGAAAGCCGCATGCAGCTCACTAGTCACGGATTGGCCACGGCTGGTGTAACCGCTGAATTTTTCGGGGGGGGGGGGGCAGCTCCCTGTATACTGGCTCCTGCCTGCCCTCCTTTCCCCCTCCCCAAACTGCTGCCTCTGTGCCAGGGGGCAGGCAGCTCCCTGGGAGCCCAGGTGCATGGAGAGCCTGCATGTAACCATGACGGTTACCCGTGTACACCATTACACTTTCACATCCCTACTCAGAACTAAGCGGACACTTCTCAGCACACGTTTTCCTGGGAGCTGTGGGCACTGCCCTCTCAGCTTCAGCAACATGGCTGGGAAAGGAGATCCAAACCTCAGTACGAATCACTTGCAACGCTTGCTGTGCTGTGATTAAGGGTCACTCAGCTTCTCCATCCCTTGTTCCCTTTCCTCAGGGGAGTTGGCTTTAAGGAGCGGGACTATTTTTAAAAACGTGGCCGTCTAGCTGCAGTAAAAGTCCTCTCCTTTTGAAATGAAATCTAACTGCCTCCTTAGACCAGGCTGTCTGTCTCATGACATGGTAGCTTGGTCTTGCTTTGAATAACCAGCGATGGCCTAGGATCACTTTTTCTAATATTAATAATACTCAGCACTTTATGTTTGCAAAGTACCATGCAAACATGTATCCACTTCCTCGACAGAGAGAGCTGAGAAATGAGAATCTGCCTGACCATTACCTGCCATCGCTCACTATCCCAGTTGTATTTAGTCCCAGCTCTCTGCATTTTGGGGATACCTAGAAATTTCTTTTCTCACTGAAGCATTCTAGAGTTTTAACCCAGTCCTGTTTTGGCACAAATCCTTTCTCGGATGTGGTCTCACATGAGGTTTCTGTCCCATCTGCCTAAAGGTTTACATGTTTCAACCCCAGATGCTTTATTATTCCCTAGTGAGTGTCTCATTGTGGACTGAACACCAATTGGGAGCTTTCTGTATCGTTGTGTATAACTTTTAAATCAGAGCATTTAATCTCTCTCTTTGTGTTCTTAAGTTGCTGAGGATGACTTTAATTCAGACATTCCAAGTTTGTACAATGATTGTATTTAAACAGAACTACTGTACCAAAGAGTCTGGCCTCCCGATCCTTAACCGGAATAATTTACAGCAACATGATGGGAAAAGAGAGACAAATTTCTAGATAGCTACAATGGTTTTACTTACGTGTTGGCTCTTCTGTTTTATTCATCTTCCTACGTTACATTCCAGTTATTTACTGTAAACATCATTGAGTTTGCTGTGGTATGAACTCCTCACTGGTCTTGTGTCCTGCCTTATCCTGCTGTTTGGGGAAGACCCACATCAGGGTCTTTGTCCTGAATTTTCTTCATTGAAAAATGAGGACAGTTTTTTAGAAGGGATGCTTGCAAATTGGAACAAAAGCAAAAAAAGGGCTTGATGCCTGGGTTCGGTGTTGGCTCACCTTAAATTCCAGGACTCTGTGGTGGCCAGTTCACAACTGCCATGACCGCTGGCCCTCTTGTTGGCAGTCTGCAAAGATGTGTGGAGGTGCGTGCTGAGAACCCGCTGTGGGTAAATGGTTCCCTCTGGAAGAAAATCAGGCTCATTGGTGGCAGGTTTTCACTACTACTGATCATGTTGTACCTGTTTTGCAGTGAATAAAGATCTTTTTCCTCCACTCTTGTCAGTCTGGCCCCTTTCCCCCCAGCACTAAATCCACTTCAAATAGGTATTTTTGTAAGGCTTTTTCGGAAGACTTAATGGACTGTGGAGAACTACAGTGTGACAGCAGTGCTTAATAGTCTGTTAAAAAAGGCAGGTGTACACCCGAAATCAAAGAAGTGATCTACATTACTTTTAAAAGAAAGTCTTGTTTTTGTTAGTCTGGTATTATTTTCTGGCAGCGTCACATCTTGCATTTAAGTGGTCCACACTTAGCCTGTATAAAAAATATTCTCTCAGGGTAAGTCTACACAGAAATAGTCTTTTAAACTAACTGCATCTGCACAGCTGGTAGTTATTTTGACATACTGTCAACATACTGTCAAGCTGGAGGACTTCTTACTATGACTCCTGTAACCCTCGTTGTACGAGGAGGAAGGGGTGTCGGCGGAAGAGTGCTCCATTTCGAAATCAGTGCCGTGTAGACGCTCCCCTTGTTGAAATAAGCGATGCAATTAACAGAGCACAATTTGCGTGGCTTATTTCGAGTGAAGCCCTGCTGTGTACATGCACCCTCAGTGTTTACATCAAGAAATCATTCAACCCTCTCTTTTTATCTTCGCTCCCAGCCTCCAGCTTGTATCCCTGGAAAATGTAGGTGCTGAGCTGAGTGCCTGAAGGTTTAGATTTGTGTCCAGACCGTACTTTCCAGAACTGGAGTAGTGAAGTAATTCCAGCAAGCCTGGATTATTTTGCAAGTACCCGTCCTGTTATGCAGCTCTTTGCCAGTGACGGTCCTTCTCCTCTTCTTTTCCATGCTCCTGGGTTCCGTTGTGCTGCAGCCATGTCAAAATCCGCCGTCAGGATCTCTTCCGACCTGTTGTCCAACCCTCTCTGTGAGCAGGACCCCAATTTCCTGGCGATGGTGACAGCCCTGGACACCGCCATGAAGAGAATGGACTCGTTCAACCAAGAGAAGGTGAGCGTGGGTTTGGCTGAAATGGGGAGGGGATGGTGATTTGTGGCGTGTGCATGTGGGTCTGCTCCATATAGATGAACTGCCCCCTGCCCCTTCCCTTTCTTCTCTCACCTTAGGAGGGTTCCCAGGTTAAGTTAGCATATCCTGGCAGTCTACAGATGAGAAGAGCTGCATGAGCCTCCACTTGGAGCCATTCCAAGCTAGCCCGTAACTGACTAGAGGGAGTTCTATAGAGTCCCATGGGGGGGTTTCTTTCCTGCCAGTTTGCTGCCTTCCCAACATGCTTTGTCTTTGCCAGCTTAGAAGCACAGGACCAGAGCTGTTGGGCACCTTGAACTCAACTACCTGCCTGGTAGCAAGTTGTGCCACAGCTAGACCAGAACTCGCTGAGCGTCAGGGGTGAAATAGAAGACATCTGGTGTGTCCTAGTGCTGCCAGCTGCACTGGAAACTTCATTCCCGCTCCTGCGCACAGGAAGGCATAGGGTGGGGATTAGATGGCAGGGACAACGTTGTTAATTTGTACTCTAGTAGCATTTCAAGGCCTGAGTCCTGGTGGGGAAGATGCTACACAAATAGGCTTATTTGTTTGTGACAATCTCTTTTCTTCCAATAGGTGAACCAGATCCAAAAGACAGTGATAGAGCCCTTGAAAAAGTAAGTAACAGCATTTCCCTACGAGCAAAATCGAGAGCTCTTAGTAACCATGTTCCTTAAGGACAAACATCATTTACCCCTCTGATATTTAAAGCAGTGGATCCCAAACTTTTCGGCATCTCGCCTCCTTTTTGATTTTTGAGAAACCCTCACGCCCCCTCTCCCAAAAAAATAGCAGCAAAACTTGGGGTGCTATTGACGGGGTGTGTGTGGCTGGGTCGCCTACCCCTCCCCCCCAGAATTTCTTCACGCCTCCCCTAAGGGAGCACGCCCCCCAATTTGGGAACCCATGATTTAAAGGAACAGAGTCAGGTTTAAAGTCATAGTCATTCCTAAAGCAAATAGTCTTTCATCCTCCATACGAGCAGGTCCCATCCCTATTTTTAGAGCCCGCATCTGTAACCGCAAAAATGAGCTACAGATGTGGAGACCCATGAATATATCTGCAAATGTGCAGGGTTCTAGATACAAAATATGTATCCACAGCCATAGCCACAAAAGGAGCTGTGGATATCTTCATCTGAGACCCACAGATATAAAGTGGTGATCCGCAGATTTACAAGGCTCTACCTATTTTACAGTGAAAAGAATGAGGCATGGGGAGGTTAAGTTCAGACTGTTAACCTGTGGCTCAGCTAGAAAGAGCCCAGATCTTTTAGCTCCTGATCTTGTACTTCAGCACTTAACCATGTTTCACCTTTTGATGTTAAAAACTGAAAGCACTTAAACACCTAGCCTGTCTCTAGGCTGTTGGTTACTTGATGAATTTTGCTGGGCTTGAAGAAGGAAAACGGACTAGTCAGTTTCATCTGATTTCGTATCCGCTTCCATCTCTAGTCCTTAAGAAGCTGCAATACAATATAATGCATTGCTTCTGCTTGGGGGCTGCAGACGCTAGAGTGAATGTTTCCTTTGCTAATTTAAAAAGGGGAATTTACAGAATTTTGTTCCTTTTAGTTTTTGTTAAAGGCATTTTTTCAAAACCTAAATTTTAGGCTAGGTTTGACCTGCCAGTGTCCCTGAAATGTAGTCAAGGAGATGCTAGGAAGTAAAGACCTCACAAAGAAATAGACTTGACCAGACGACTCAGAATCACATAAAAGCCTTGAGGGATCTGAGTCTGTGACGCATCGCAAAACCGTCCCACCAAGCCTTAGCTGGACTGGTGGATTCCCATGGGGATTTTGGAGCTGAGTCAGTGTTCAGTGCTCACCATGGAGGCAGGGGTCTAATAATGAATCCATTTGCACAGAAGACACCCACTGACTTATTTTCTGTAGACAGTTTCCTTTATAGCGGGAAAAGTATCCTACCCACCTCGGACCATGAGTCACCTGCTCCTCTGCTGCCACAGGAGGGGGCTGAATTTGGTGATGTTTCTTCCCATGGGCTGTGGAGTTTACATGAAAAAGCGGGTCTTCCTAGGAGTGGTTTGCTCTTCTAGCGCCTGATTCTGCACCCACTAAATCAGTGCCGGAATTTCTGTTGGCTTTTCAGTCCAAGGTCAGATGCTGAACATGCTGGTCTGCAGTCACACGTACTTGAAATGTTGGTTCCTTTCCATCAGGGCTACTCAGCACGTGGCCCGCGGGTGGGAGCCAAAACAAAAAAGTAGTCAATATAATGTTCTGCTGCTGAGATGCGTTTTAGTAGTTCAATTCCTGGACTGTCATTGCTCGTTAAAAGTGCTGTCATATGGGTGGGAATCGGGTCAATATTGCATTTTATTAATATCAGCAGAATGGACTTAAATGGGGCCTGCGTGTTGTGTAGTCTTGCCTTAATCTTTGTATTCTTGCCCATCAGTGTGAAAAGCTATTTGCATGTGTATTTGCATGTATATGCAACCACGCTTAAGTTGCGGCACTCAGCATGTGCTGTGAGTATCATTGTGGCCCCCGGGGCCTCCAAAGTAGAATAGTCCTGCTTTACATTGAGAATACCACTTTCCCTGTTGCAGGATCACTGCATTTCCCTCCACGCCTTGTGAACGGCAAGGAGCTAACACCTGCCTTACAATGTG
The DNA here is from genome assembly GCF_052426305.1 of Pelodiscus sinensis. NCBI lineage: Eukaryota > Metazoa > Chordata > Testudines > Trionychidae > Pelodiscus > Pelodiscus sinensis. Next base: position 6,648,068 of record NC_143079.1, on the reverse strand, counting down.
TCTTAACCCACTGATGTAGATGTCTCGGTAGGGATCTTGTCATCAATGGAACTCTTAAGTGTTCACGTCTCCCATTCCTGTGCAAGTCCCACCAGAGTCGGCAGGAACTGAGAGATTTAGAGATGATACCCCTACTAGTTAAAGGAGACTTGAATTTAGTGCAGCAACGTATCTTCAGAAGTCTCTAGATTCTCTCTTTTATTGCGAGGAGAGAGAGTATGAAACGAAAATCAGTTGACTTTAATAAGACAGTAAGTGATGCAAATTGCTGAATAACAATTTTAGTTCACATTTGACATCTGGGATTTTTTTTGTTTGTTTAATCCCAAGTCTGAAAGTAAATCAACATATACAGCTCTGTGCACAGGGTTGCCCTTGATTTTTAACGTGGGGTACGGGTTGACATGATTTTTGCTTTTATCGTTTACATTATCACCACATATTATTAAAAAAAAACCTTCTATGGTGGAATTGTGTTGCTTATTAGCTAGATAGTCCTCGTATGAAAGATACGGCAACTTTGTCTTTGTCTGTTAAACCCATCTCACTGAATTGCCAAGAAATAGATCTTTAGCTTCAGCTAGCCAGGTGGGTTCCACGTGACTGTTTTTGTTCTATGTACAGCACCTAGCGTAGTGAGAGTCTGTTCCAGGCCCAGAGCTCGTAGACACTAAAGTACTGCAAAGAATAAATAGTCCCATATGCACACAAGAAAGATTCCTCTCATCCCACCTTGCTTCCCAGCAAAGTTGATTCAGGCCAAGTCGTTATTTGGGTGCAAGATTTAGTGGCATTCCAGAATCACTGTGAAAGCAGCGCTGGTGATTCAGCTGCTGTTCTTCCTTTGGCCCCTGGTGTTGTGGTGGTGAGCGCTGTGGAGTGCTGAGATGGAAAACTCAATTCCTGAACACTGGTCACTAAAGCGGGAGTCCTGCACTTGGGACGGAAGAATCCCAAGCATTGTTACAGGCTGGGGACCGAGTGGCTAAGTAGCAGTTCGGCAGAAAAGGCCCTGGGGATTCAGTGGATGAGAAGCTGGATAGGAGTCAACAGGGCGCCCTTGTAGCCAAGAAGGCGAATAGAATATTAGGTTGCATTAGGAGCAGCATTGCTAGCAGATCTAGAGAAGTGATTATTCCCCCTTTATTTGGCACTGGTGAGGCCACATCTGGAGTATTGTGTCCAGTTCTGGGCCCCTCCCCCCACTACTGAAAGGATGTGAACGCATTGGAGAGGGTCCGGCGGAGGGCAAACAAAAGGATTTGGGGGCTGTAGCACATGACCTATGAGGAGTGGCTGAGGGATTTGGGCTTATTTAGCCTACGGAAGAGTGAGGGGGGATTTGAGAGCAGCCTTCAACTCCCTGAAGGGGGGCCCAAAGAGGATGGAGAGAGGCTGTTCTCAGTGATGAGGGATGGTAGAACAAGGAGCAATGGTCTCAAGTTGCAGGGGGGGAGATCTAGGTTGGATATTAGGAAAAACAATTTTCCTAGGAGGGTGGGGAAGCACTGGGCTGGGTTCCCTAGGGAGAGGATGGAATCGCCATTCCTAGAGGTGTTTTAAGTCCCAGCTTAACAAAGCCCTGGCTGGGAGGATTTAGTTGAGGTTGGTCCTGCTTTGAGCTGGGGGCTGGACCCGATGACTCCTGAGGTCTCTTCCAGCCCTGGGATTCTATGATGTACCCCAATGTCCTGGCAACATGTTCCAGCTTTGGTGAGACGCATCTGTCTCCTTACATGTCCCTGGTATTTGGATGTGCCCTTCTCAGCTGAGCACTGTTGCAACGAGTTCTAAACCAGCTCCGGTTTCATGCTGGTGGTGGCTGCATTTCAGTGGTGACCAGTAACGACTCGTCTGCTAGCCCTGTGTCTAGGCATGCGTGAGTGCAGGTACAGAACATGCATCTATAATTGCTGCAATGGGTACAATTTATAAAAAGCCTTGGGGCTCCATTTGGATAATAACAAGATGCTCTCTGGAAATACAGCCATCTACCCTCTCCTTGGCCTGCTTGCCGAGAACTCCAGTAACGCTTGTGGGATAAAACTAAAGATTAATTAAAGCTGCCTTGGAGGATCCTCTTCTCTGTTCATTTCAGTATTGTTTCCCCTGGTATTGCCTGTTCTGCCTGGCCTCTCCCAAACTTGCTTTGACCTAGAAACAGGCTTTGATTCAACAGCTGTGCTTTATTACTTCTCCACTGGTGGTCTTTTATAGCTTATTAGCCAAAGACACAGATAAGTAGAATGCAGGCATTATATTAATGGTAATATATTGTAATCAGAGACACATGTGTCATAAAATCTCCATTCCGTAGTCCAGCGATACAAGGTTTCAGTAGGCTATCAGCCACGGGAGGAGTAACTATCTCAAAAAGGCAGCAGCGTACTCAGGGGGAGGCTCCATCATTCCGATCTCTGCTTACGGCTGCATTAGAATCGTGCAGTCTCTTGCTTTTGAAATGGTGACAAACTTATCGCTGGAAATCCCTCGTTTAATTTCACTGAGTCAGCGAAGTTCTAGGTAGCCTGTGACACTAGGTTTTCGGTGGGGTCTGGGCATAGACGTGACTGGAGAGGTCTGGGCTTTACTTGGGAGCTGCCTGTGTAAATTCACACTAGATCAGTTCAGTGAAAAAACAGATGCTTTTTACTGCTCTCTGTAGCTTCCAGTTCTGGCTACGTTCCTCTTGTCCCTTGGGTGAGGATTGAGTTGCGTTGGCTGGACTTGGGGTTGGTGATGGACTGTGTACTTTGCCGTTGATAATTACATCTTATGTATCAGTATTTAGGGAGGAAACTGTTTAAATGAGCCAGGAGGTTTGAAGATTCACTGACTTTAATGCCTTTCACGTTTGGAGCTGTGGGTTCCCATCTGATGTTCGTTGCAAGGGGATCTTGATTTAATGATTTGAGCCACCCTGTTTGTCAAGCTACCTCAGGCCAGGATTACACTAAAGGGGAAGGTCCAATCAAGATATGTAATTCCAGCTACGTTAATTGTGTAGCTGGAGTTGACTTACTTTGAATCGAGTTTCCCCGCTGTCCCCACAAGTGGGAGGTTGACGAGAGCAAATGCTCCCATCAGTTTCCCTTGCACCTTGAGGGAGCAGGAGTACCAGCCACCAATGGGGGCACCCTCTGTGTTCAATTTAGCTGGTCTTCACTAGACTGGCTAAATCAAATTCTGGAAGATCGATCAATCAGTCAGTCACAGCTGCTTCAATCTTTCACTTAGTGAAGACATGGCTTGAGTGTTATTCAGAGCCTAAATCCCCAGTCTGTGAAACTCGCCCTTATATTAGCCCAAATATTCCCTATCCCTAACATCTGTCGATCCTAGACTGTAGGCTCTTTGGGGCAGGGGCCTTCCCTTTCCTGTCTGTCTGAAAAGCACTCCTCCTCTTGTAGGTGCAACCGCAAGCAAATAATACTAATAATTGATATCACCCAAGTGGTCTAGAGAACCAGGATTCTGCTGTCGTAATGAAAGCTCAGCCCGGGGGCTGGTACCACGCTGGTGTGAAGGGATCCAGGTTTGGGTCTGGAGATCCCATACCAGCAGTGGCTGTGGACAGCTTTTGTTGCTACGCAGTTTGTTTTCCCAGATGATAGAAAAAGTCTTTTCAAATGGTCTGAAGGGAGCTGCACCCAGCCTCCCTTGGCAGGGGCGAAGGTCGCCCAGATACCGAGTAAATGTGACTCCAGGGATCTCTCCTCCAAAACACTTGCTGGTGCATGCGCTTGCTAGTCGTGCATGGATGATAGAGTGGCCAGAGTCTGAAGGAACTTGGCAGAGTGTGCAGTCTGCCCCGAGCCTGGAGAACAGCTGCAGTTCAGGACTGAAGTGCTGTTAGAATCCGGACTGGTCCCAGGACTGCGGTGAATTGGCAGAGCCGGAGATGAGGGTAGGACTCAGGACTAGAACAGTAGAAAAGGCTGCAGGTCAAGACGGGGCTGTGCGGGCCCCTGGGCTGGAATAGCAGGGGGGCTGCCCGGTAGCTGGAGGTGCATGGCTAGAGCTGGGGGGGGGGGGGCGGGACAGAACTAGACTATCGGGGGGTTATGCAAGTTCTGTCTAAGGCACTTTGGCAGAGGTGGGGCAGGTGATGCCACCTCCACATGTGGCCAGTTTGTGCTTGGTCTAAAATTCCCGTCAGCGGGAAGCCTCCCACGGCAGATCGACGTGTATACTAAATGATACCAGCATGTGAGCGAGTCCCCTGACAGGTCTGGTGAATAGCTCCCTCCGAGCAAAGCCCAGGCCTCTCCCGACCAACTGGCCAGAGTCCCCCCAAAATACCAGTTGCCCTGTTTACTCTCTGCCTGTTCGCACACATGCTGTGTGATCTCCTTTCCCCCCGTAACCACATAAAACCCTGCCGTGAATGCACGGCCACAATCTGTACTTCCTTCTCTGACAGTGAAAGCAGATAGCCAGCCCTATGGGTCCCCAGAGGGCGCTGGGGACCGGAAACAGGAAAAGCCGCTTTTATGTCCTTACAGGCCTCTAATGAGGATTTCATACACAAAGCAAGCCACATGGCTGCCTCGCCCTCCTCTGCCCCCTCCCTCATCTCAGGGCTCTCAGCCGTAATCCTCGGCTCTCTCCAGTTTGAACTGTCCTCTGATTTCTCCGTTGCTTTTCGCTGTAGTCGGAAGGGATGGTTTTAATTTCCCATTCCTAGTGGGTGGATGGGCCCGCAACGGACGTGTGGGCACAGATTGCGGAATGGCAGACATTCCTGAATGGAGCCCAAGTGCTTTGGCCTAGCTCTGAGCCATCCTGCCCTCTGTCTTTAAACCAGGGGCGGGGAAGCTTTGTTGGGTCGAGGGCTGCTGGCCCACAGAAAAATCAGGCGGGGGCTGCACACAAGTGAGAAGCAAAAAAAGGGGAAAAAAACTCTCGCTGCCGTGGCCCCCAGAAGGAGAAAGACACTCCCCACATTCCCCTCCCCTCCCGGGAGCCCGGGCTAGTAGATTTTGTGTGCGCTAGCCCTGCAGTGGGGCAGTAGGCAGGGGGGCTGGAGTGCCAGCATGGGCTCCCCAATTGAGTTTTGGGGGCCAGATCCAGGCAAGCTGGGAGCCGCATCCAGCCCCCAGGCCTGCGGTTCCCCATCTCTGCTTTAAACTTCCTCCCCACTTCTTTCTGACTCCCCTTTTTTTCCTTCTCCTTTTCCTGTTTAAGTTGCAGTTTTCTCCCCTCCTGATTCCGGCTCTCCCTTCCTTTTCCTCTTTTCCCCGACACCATCAGATGGCCCGTTGAGGCTCAGTCTCGCTCTTTTCATTGCAGGCCATAACAGGCTTGACGCTGTGCAAACATAAAAACACCTGCCGGGTTCTGACCTCAGCATCGATCCTGGGTCTCTCCCCTGACCTGCTGGAGTGACTCTGGGTTTACACTGAGAGCTCCTCCCGGCTCTCCTACCATCTGGCTCAGACATGGGCAGTAGCGCTGAGATACATGTGCGAGGCGATGCTGCCCGCTCTGACGGCTCATCGCTGAAGTGCTGCTCAGGAGGGAGTGTGTTTGAAGGAGGGATTTGAACATAGAGAGGGAAGTCGTGGGGTGCAGGAGAAGATAATGACACGCCGTGGCACCTACACAGCCCTTTGCTTTTCCAAGCACCCCACCAACGTTAAACCTCACCACCTGCCTGCAAGAGGGGAAGTCAGCCAAGAAGACAGAGACATGATTATTCCCCTTTGTTTGGCTTTGGGGAGGCCACATCTGGAGTATTGTGTCCAGTTCTGGGGCCCCCACTACAAAAAGGATGTGCACGCATTGGAGAGGGTCCAGCGGAGGGTGACCGAAAGGATTAGGGGGCTGGAGCACATGACCTATGAGAAGACGCTGAGGGATTTGGGTCTGTTTAATCTGCAGAAGTGAAGAGTGAGGGGGGATTTGACAGCAGGGAGGTTCCAAAGAGGATGGAGAGAGGCTGTTCTCAGTGGTGGCAGATGGCAGAACAAGGAGCCAATGGTCTCAGGATACAGTGGGAGAGGTCTAGGTTGGATATAAGAAAAAATCTTTCCCTAGGAGGGTGGGGAAGCACTGAGATGGGTTCCCTAGGGAGGGGGTGGAATCTCCATCCCTAGAGCTGTTTAAGTCTCAGCTTGACAAACTCCTGGCTGGGATGATTGAGTTGAGTTGGTCCTGCCTTGGGCAGGGGGCTGGACTCGATGACTCCTGAGGTCTCTTCCAGCCCTAGGATTCTGTGACCTGACTTGCCAGAGGCCTATCTGGGGAAGAGCTAGGAAGAGAACCCGGGCTTCCTCTCTTGTGTCTGAGAAGGTCTAAGGGACAGAGTGGAAGGGGAGACAGAGAACAAGGAGGCAGATGGCTCCCTGCGTGGCTATAACTTGCTGAGAGAGCGACAGAGAGAAGAGAGTAGGGTCCCCTCTACTCCTCACCTGCTGCCTTGAGCATCCAGATGACCGCTTGCTTTCCCTGGGCTTTTTCCTGTGATCATCCTGCGGAGCTGTGCTTTACGCCCAATTTCAGGACACCGCCCAACTCCTGTGCGCCTGTAGGTGTACAGGCCGGCACAATCTCTTCCCCTCCTGGTAGCGCTGTAGCTCCAGGCGTGCCGAGCCCTGGCACTAACAGATCTCCCCGGCAGTTGCCATGTCACAGCCAGAGCGGGAGAGACGTCTGCGACGTTCAAGGAAGAGGCCTGTCAGTTAGGCTGACTAGCTAATGAATCCGGCAGTGGTGGGAATTCTGATGGTGCTTTTATCTTCCCTGGTAGTGTCTCTCAATCCCCATCCTTTAATTATGGGAAGCTGAAGGGAGGCTACCGCGTAGAAATGAAGTGGCAACATTATTTATAATTCAGAGAATCTTCTAAAAAGTCTGGATTTTTTTTTCAGAGGCTAAAATGTCATCGTAAGAAGAGTTTCATTCGTACGGTTTTTTTTCCCCAGTGGCGAGGAGACTATAATTTGTATTTCCAGTGTATCTGCTCTCACCGATTCCTTTTAGGAATCCCTCCCCATCCCAGCGACTTTCCTACGAGGTGACAGAAAGCAACGGCAGCTTATTCTGCAAGCAAGAGTCTGCAGCCCTGGGAAGCAGGACTGAGCTAGGGACTTCTCTAAAATCTTACTTTCCATCTCCCCTCTGCTGCCTGTTTTCAGCAACATACTCGTCAAACCCACACAGCTGGCTTCAGTATTTCAGCAAGTATTTTTAAATGGATTGTGCTAGAGTCCTTGGGGGCTTTTAAGTATTAATGGCTGACAACACATCTCCCCTGTCTAGCGGTGAGCTTTGTGGAGGAATAACATGGGTTTATGGCTAGTACTGAGCACAGCCGCAAGTCACCTGCGGTTCTCAAAGCACTTTGCAAAGTAGGTATCGTGATGCTCAGAGAGGTGGGAAACTGAGGCAGGGAGCGGTCATGTGACTTCCTCAAGGCTGCACAGTGATTCTGTAGCAAAGCTTGGAACAAAACTTGGGTCTCCTGGGCCTCACCCCCCCTGCAACAAAAGGAGCCGTCTCTCTCGTTTTGTCCTTCACTGCTGTTTACCACTCGAGGCTTTTAGCTTCTGCATGCGGCTCGCTCCAGTAAAGTAGGAGAGACATGAGGGACAAGCTTAATTGGGAAGGAAAACAGCTAGCATGTAACCAGGCCTTCCCGTGCAAGTCTAGAAGTTCTAGCGTAATGAGAGAATTTCCGAAGGAAACTTCCATCAAGAGCCAACAGGCTCTGCTGGCAGAACTGTTTCCTCAGTCCGATCCAGACCCCGCCGCCTTTATCTGATTCCCCTTGCAACAGAAAATTAACCCATGTGCCTTGCTGCCCGCCTGTCAGAGTGCACCGAGCAGCAAGGGCTGTTCCTGTCAGGGGCTTAGTCCCCACAACTGGCTCAGGTCTGTAACTCCGGCATTGAATAGGAGGTTTTAAACCCCGAGAGCATGAAAACGTGGCACCCCAGTTGATCCCTTTCCGTGGCTGTGAATCTAGATTTCTGCTCTGTTGATTCGGGGGCTCGAATTTGCAGTTTGCCATGATCGTCTGGAACTGGCATGATGCATTGTGGTAATGGTAGTTTGCAGAGCCTCCCACCCCCTTGAAATACAGTGTCTAATCCATGCGTTAGAAGTGCTCATGAGACCGTCGTTGCTATTATATTAAGCACTCAGCAATAGGGATGTGAAGGTTTTACTGCAGGGGTGGGGAACCTCAGGCCTGTGAGATGGATGCGTCCCCCGGCTAGCCTGGATCTGGGCCCCAAGGCTCAGGGCTCCCCTCCCATTGGGAAATCTGCACTGACGCTCCAGCCCCCTGCCACCTACCCACAGGGCTGGTGCATACAAAACCTTCTAGCCTGGGGGTAATATATTTTGGTCATCAGTTGAGGGTGGAGGTGGAGAGAACAAGAAAGAAAGGGAGGAGGAGCAACAATCACAGCTTGTCACTTGCATACGCTGGGGTTTGCAGGCATCACGGCAGAGAGGAGTCTCAAGGAAGGATTTGAAGGATAAGTGACTTGCCTAAGGCCACCACAAGAGTCAGTGTCAATGATGGGCTTAGAACTTGGGAGCATCTCGACCCCAACCGGCTCATTCCACGAGACGATGTTGCTTTTCTAGAGAAATGGCTGCAAATTGATGGCTGTGCTCTGTAAAGTCCTTCGGCGCCACCAAGCAGCTTTTATCCATCTGGACAGAAGTCCCAAGTTCACCGTGCAGGCTGTGGGTCGAGTGCACGTTTCCTGGGTGTACGTAAGCAGCAACACCACAGATGAGCAGTTGTGTGGTTGTGATTTTCCTCTCTCTGACATTGGCTGCCTTCAAAATGGTCAGTGTCATTTTGAAAAGCCACAAGTGTTTGCATGCGAATGTCGCACTGGAGCCAAGCGCTAGACTGACAGCCCTGGAGAAGGCTTCTGTCTAGCCACATCCCAAGTACCGCAGAGGGCAGCTTGTGAGGGAGCCTTCCCCGCTGCAGTGTGAACCTGGGAGAGAGGGATTCGGTCCCCCAGTCTATTCAATCCTGGCATATCTGCGAAGACCACCAACCAGCAGACAGGCACTGGCAATGTGGGCTTTGTACTACAAACCCCTGTCTGCTAGCAACATAAGAACGGCCGTACTGGGTCAGACCAAAGGTCCAGCTAGCCCAGTATCCTGTCTGCCCACAGTGGCCAGTGCCAGGTGCCCCAGAGGGGGTGGACTGAAGACAATGATCAAGCGATTTGTTTCCTGCCATCTCTCTCCAGCCTCTGACAAACAGAGGCCAGGGACACCATTCCTTACCCCCTGGCTAATAGCCATTTATGGACATAACCTCCATGAATTTATCTAGCTCTTTTTTAAACTCTGTTATAGTCCTAGCCTTCACAGCCTCCTCTGGCAAGGAGTTCCACAGGTTGACTGTGCCCTGTGTGAAGAAGAACTTTCTTTTATTAGTTTTAAACCTGCTACCCATTCATTTCATTTGGAGTCCTCTAGTTCTTCTATTACGGGAACAAGTAAATAACTTTTCTTTATTCACCCTCTCCACACCACTCATGATTTTATAGACCTCTATCATATCCCCCCTCAGTCTCCTCCTTTCTAAACTGAAAAGTCCCAGTCTCTTTAGCCTCTCCTCATATGGGACCTGCTCCAAACCCCTAATCACTTTAGTTGCCCTTTTCTGAACCTTTTCTAATGGCAAAATATCTTTTTTGAGGTGAAGAGACCACATCTGTACACAGTATTCAAGATGTGGTCGTACCATTGTTTTATATTGGGGCAGTAAGATATTCTGGGTCTTATTTTCTATCCCTTTTTTAATAATTTAACAATCATGTTATTAAATTTAATAATTTAATAACATGATTGAGACCCACCAAACAAAGAGCACAGCGCCCCCCCCCCCCCCCCTCGCTATCAGAGGATCACAGCTTTCAGTACCATCTGTCCCACTCGGGTGTTAAACATGTTACTTAGAGCTGCACCAAAAAGCCACCGAATTCCAGGCCATCCTGCCTGGAGCCCACAGGGTCTTTCCTATGGGAAGGGCGTTCCATTCCCCCCGCCCTGTCCAGTCTCCTCTATGCAGATCTGTCGTTATCCGGTCTGGTTCCCATTTATCCAGCCCTGTTGAGACACATGTTTCTTTACTTACCCACATGGCAGCTAAATATTGAAATATCCTGCCCCCCGTGCCCATGAAATGAAGGGTCTCGGCAGCCAGTCCCAGTGGGAGCCACTCTGTTAGCTGATACGACATGTAAATAGAATTGCAAACCCCGTGTGAAACTGATTATAAAAAGCAACGCCAGAGGAGTCGCATCTGATCTGCATGTGACCAGCTGGATGGAAGAACGACCCTGTGCTTGCTGATGACTTTTTCAGGTTGCACAGGGCGATATGAGATTATTAACGCCCCCAGCCCTATCTCCATAATCATATAAAGGGATGTTCGATGCGGAGACTCAGCCATACACGGCAGAGTTCCTTTTGGTGTTTGGTGCCAGGCTAAGGCGAGGCCCAGGGCTGTGTCCTGACGGGTGCTTTCTGTAGGCGGCTGTTCTGCTTGGTGGGTGTCGTGATGGTACAGTGCGTTGGGGGTGACGTTGTAGGCGTCTGTGAGCACTGAAACAGCAGCTCTGCAGTGTGACTGTGGTTTGGGATAGTCTGTGTCATGCCGTGGGTCTTTGCACAGAGTGGGAAGCAGGACTAGGTGGGCACGAAAGTTAGGCATGAAAGACTCAATGCCTCCCCTGCAGCTCGGCCTAGTGTTGAGTTCTACCTCGCAATTGGGACCCTGGTGAAGCCAGCTGGTATTTTGCCATCAGAGCCAGGAATATTAAACACTCGTGACCCTTGTTCCCCATTCTCCAACTCTCTGGGTTTTGTCTTGTCTGAGCAAGGCCGCTTTCTCCCCTTCCTGTTTGCTCAGCACACAGCACCTGTCGAATGCAGCCCCAGCTATGTATTTGAGAGAGTGAGTCTGTCTGTCTGTCCAAGAATGCCTCCTAAACGGTAAGAGCTAGGACCACCGGATTTCGGCAGGCAGCTTCCTCTTGTCCTCACCTGGTTTGGTTGGACCAGGATAATGGGATGTGCCTGGAACGGGATTGCTTCTCCTCAAACCATACAGAAAGGAGACAGAATAACCATAGGATGGCTTCCCCCTTCTTCCCCCCTCCCCCCCCCCCCCCCCGTGTGGAACTGCCCTAGCTCCGAGCCTCTAACTGCCAGGTGCCCTTTGGGAGGGCAGGGGGGGAGGCTTCAGCCCCCCTCACCACCCTATTTGTACGGGAACATTTTTGGCTGTTCTCCTTTGTCAGGGAGTGGGGGAAAGTGCCCAATTTGCTGCCTTTCTCACTCCGGCTGGGGAATGCAGGGGGCAGACGAACCTGGACCTGCCCCAGCCGGGGGACATGCCCCCCCACCCCGCAGCCGAACCTGCTGGAGCTGCAGCAGCCTTTGAGAGGTGCTTCTCACCAAGCTGCTGTGTGAGGGAGGGCTGGGGTTGTCCTCTCTCCCCGGGACGGCCTGCGTCCTGACCCCCTCCTCCCCAGCCCCACCCCAGAGCCATGATTCATATGAAGCCGGGACATTTTCATTTTCGTTTCCAAAAAGCAAAAATCAACAAAAAGCACTTGAGTTAAGAACCGAGCGATGCCGAGTAAATCTTCTAGTCCATCATATTCAACATGCACAGGGCTAAGTCGTCACTGCTGCAAAGCAAGCCTGGCTTCTATTTCAAAGGTCCTGTATCGAAATGTATCCCGTACAATTAGATTCATAAATTGGGGGTTTCTTTTTGTTCTTTTATCCCTTGGTGAGCGCTGGGATTTCCGTTCAGGTGGATATAAAAATCCGCTCACCTGTACCAGCCTGCACGAAAGCCACGCCAGAAGGATAAATGTTGCAGCTCTATTTAAACTGGTCTCCTGAAGGGTTTGTTGGTTTTACCCCGTCAAACTGGCCATCGAGTGTGCGAACAGCAAGTTCTCCAGTTTCACATGAGTCAGTTCCCTGAAAGTCAGCCATTTGTGTGCAGGATTGAAGTCCACGGAAAGGTAGGAGGGAGGGTGGTTTCGTTTTTACCACTAAGCTTCTTTTCAGTTCCGTAAACCAGCTTAAGATGCTCCACTGTAGGACTTTCCTCCACCTCCTCATTGGCTGCTCCATGTCACTTTCAGCAATATTCTCTCTTGGTTTCTTACGCGAATGTGCATAAGACGTTTCTTCGTTCACAAAGTATCGGCGCTAATAGGACAGCCCAGCAGCCTGCATAATTGTTGGGCCACGCTCCCTCACTATGGGTGGATTTTGAGAGCCCGGTGCCACTTCCCCTTCAGTCTGCCGCACAGAGCTCCCCTGGGTGTGCTGCTGGTGGGACATACGGCGACAGAGGCATTTGCTTAGCAGCACAGCCAGTCTGTGGACAGTCGTGGGCAGCCTGCAGCCTGTAGGCGGCGGAGCCCAATTCTGTGTGCGGCCCGCGAGACGTTTTTTTTCTATCGCTCACGCGCCAGGTGGCCAGATCCTGCTGGTTTCCGTCCACGTCGTTTTTTTCCAACTAACGAGACACGCACGGAACGCAAAGGCCCGTGAAGTGAGGGGCCTGCAGATCGCACATGATGCTGACTGTGCGAGCCGCACACTCCCTCAGCAGCCAATCACAGCATCGCTACGGTTCCATCGGCACATTCTAGGGGCGCCAGCACCGGGAGCGAAACCGCCCTCTCCCGGGAGACCGTCTCCGTTACGACAGCCTTGCGGCCCGCTGAGACGAAGCAGGACCACTCCTGCAGCCCAGTGCTAACCTGCCTTCCTCTTTCTGGTCTGCAACAGTGGACCAGAAATGGGTCGCTAGGAGTGGATCGAGGAGACTTCTGTTTTCTGCCCAGGTTGTAGTCCCCATTTGCACGGTGCTTTTCACCTTCCCACACAGGTGCTTTTGGGGGCCCATCCCCAGTTTTCAGTGCTCCAAACCTGTTGGGTATTGGGGTGGGCGGGTGTGTCTGCATTAGAAAAGACACGTTCTCGTGCTGTTGCTTCGGAGAGGTTTCATCCCGTGTAGCTCTGGGATGGATTCCCTAGGGAAGTGGTGGAATCTCCATCCCTAGAGGTGTTCAAGTCTCAGCTTTACAAAGCCCCGGCTGGGTTGATTTAGTCGGGATTGGTCCTGCCTTGGGCGGGGGCTGGACTTGACCTTCTGAGGTCTCTTCCAGCTCTGTGAGTCTCTGATCTGCTTAACCCTCTTGGTAAACCACTGACCCTAAAGCGACTGACGTTAGATTGAGCATGACCTGGCACTGATGAGCAGGAAGGGAGGTTTGGGGGCACGGGCACAGTTTGGAGAGGGACAGTGGTGGTTACCCACCAAACAGCAAGCCTCAGGTAGGCATGAAATTCTTCCCCCACCCCCAATGCACAGCCACCTGGTGCATCCCCTTCCCCCCAGCAGAGCAGTGAGATTACACTGATGGTTTGGGATAGAGCCAGGGCCATAAGGGACAAAAGTGACGGTGATCAGAAGATGAAGCAACTCAGTGAGACGTGGGCACGGCTTCGCGGTGCCAGGAATTCTTTGATTTCCCCTTGCGTTGCCTAGGCGAGGTGGCAGAAGTGAGCACTCGGAAGGGATTTAAACCAGGCAAGTGACGTGCTGGGCCAGCAGGCTCTGGGCGGGGAGGTGCCAGGCAGAAGGGGCAGCATGGAAGAAAGGGAGGAGGCACAGAGACTGGCATAAAATCAGAGAGACTGGGAGGGAGCCTGAATGGAGACCAGAGTTCAGGGCAGGGGCGATGGGGGGAGAACCTGGATGGCGACACTTGTGAATTTGCTCCGTGGAACATGTTGATCCAACCAGGCAGAGCAGGTGTCACGGCGATGCAATGGGCTAGAGAGATGGTCCCGGCAGAAGCAGTTTGGATTGACTAGAGAGGAGTCAGGTTCACCACATGCTTAGAACTGGATCTGTTGTATGAGGGAGGTAAACCCAGCATAAGCTGCATCTGTCAGCCGGAACTCTCTGGTCCGGCAACATCCGTGGTCTGGACGAGCTTCGGATGTTCCAGGATCAGAGCGTCCGGGCGCTGCAGGAAGTGGAGGGGCCAGGAGCCCAGTGCAATGTCGGGGGTGGGGGAGCGACAGCTGGGCAGGGGGCGGGAAGCAGGAGGCCTAGGGCGCAGCTCAGCTGGGCTGTGGGGGAGAGCCAGGAAGCCCAGTGGGAGGGGCAGCAGCCAGCAGCAGGGGCCAGAAATGACCTCCCCTGGTCCAGAAAAATCCCTCCTCCAGGACCAGTCAGGTCCCAAGGGTGCCGGACCAGGAAGATCCAAACTACTAAAGTTCGGCAGAACAGTGTGGTAGTGATAAGAGAGATGGACGCAGTGTTAGCTGGAACTCGGTGTCGAAGAGACACTGATCAGGTCAGTTCTAAGTTAAAAGCTCCTTTGCCCTATGTTAAACCTGTAGATTATTAACCCTGAAAAACGTCCACCGTCTCATTTCCTTCCTGTCACTGATACTTCCTTGTGTTTTGCACCTCGCGTGCTCAGGACAGTGACGCTGGACCAGTTGGTTTCACAGCAAATCATTGTCCCATGTGAACACTCGGGCATTAGCACAAGATGGTTGTCATTGGGTTCACAATTATCCGGGACACCATCCATGTAAGACTTTCACATCTGTATGAACGTTGCAAATAACACCTTGGATGCTGCGAAATGAATCAGGCGGGTGGTATTTTTCTCTCCTCTGTCAGTTTGTTTGCCAGGTGCCTTTACCAGCCCTTGGTGTAGGGGCCGTGTCTGTATTCCCCCCCCCCCCCCATGTAGACAGACAGCTTCCCATATTGGTGTGTGACACCGCACTAGCAGGAGAGAAAAGACATGTACAAAAAATAGGAAAGTGTGGCTGTAACATCACCGGGCTTGGCAGGAGGACTTAACTACCCCTAACTAGGTGTGTACAATCAACTAGACTTTATGTAGTTGATGTAACTTTAGCTTAAGAAAACTGGACATGGGAAGGAAAGGCTGGGAAGGGCCTCTTTGGATCCACTCCCTTGCTATCGCAGTCAGCTGCCTAAAATAGTGATCGTAACTTTCCCTTTTAGTTGCACCTTCCATCAGCTCGGGACTCGAGGCATCTTATAAACATTCGTTAATTCAGTCTCACAATGCCTGGGGAAATGTATACAGTAATAAAAACATTTCTATTTGGACTAGGTTTTGTGTCTCTCCTTGTTCTTATTAACGGCTTCTAAACTCTGGATTTAAACTGAGTTGGCCGGGTCCGTCTGTGAAGGAGAAAGCAGGGCAGTCCCTTTGTGATTAAAGAGAAAGAGCCACCCAGTAAAAGGAGCGGTGTGTCTTGGACTCGCCACCGGGCAGTGTTCCGGTTAGTGAAGGGGTATTAGAGTCTGGATTGCATCACACTTGCACTAGTGGAAAATGCCACAAAAGTTGCTGGGAATATTTTTTTATAACCGTTCTATTGGTGAATATTGAGCATCTAGACCGGGGTGAGCAAATACCCGCGGTCCAGATCCGCTCCACCAGGGATAGCCCCTGGCAGGCCGCCACCACTGTATTTACCTGCGCCTCTGCAGGGACGGGCGACTAAAGCTCCTCTTGGCTGGAGATTGCTGCTCCCAACAAATGTGAGCTGTGGGGAAGCATTGTACCAGTCCCCACCGCTTCCTGTAGCTCCCATTGGCCAGGGCGACTGCAGCTCACCGTTCCTGGCCAATGGGAGCTGCAGTCGCCAGTACCAGCTGAGATGCAGGTAAATATAGCGGCGGCGGCCCCCCAGGAGCCAACTCTGTTGACCACCTCTGACCTAGACAAATCCCCATTGTTCTTCCATGCTCCGTGCAGGAAGCGGGATGGGGTGAGCAAGTTCTTGTCCGCATTCGGAAGTAGCAAAATGGAGCTTGTCCTCATACACCAAAGAGGGGATCAGGGTTTCGTTCTGTTCCATCAGTTGCAGCTTTAAGTCCTACAAGATGCTTCACTCCTATTGAATCATTGGAGAAGCTCAGCACCAGTGTTCCCTGGAAGCTGGGCGCTTGGGCGGCCACTCCGGAGAGATTGAAATGCCACCCAGCTGATTAACAGAGCGCCCCCGGCTAGGTTTTTGTTTATACTGGTGGTGCACATTCACACATGCCTCAGTGCAAATTTATTCCACACATGGATGGAAAAAAATCAGAGGGAATATTGCTCAGCCCCTCGCAGGATCATGCCCTGGAGTGCTAGCCATTCCAAAGCAGGAGATAGGAAAGGATGTTTCGTGCATTCCCTGTGACTTCTTTCCTGTCCCAGGCATTAGTTCGTGCTTTTCTCTTCTCTTGGGGAAATGCTGAGGGCTAGATCAGTTATGGTGAGCCTCTTTTCCAGTCCCCAGGAGCGGAGAGACGGGACTGCTACGTGTAGCTGAACCATTCTGCTCACTGCAGGGCCAACAGCTCTTATCTCTCTCCTTCCCTCTGTATCGTTCATTGCGTCATAGACCTTACAGCTGGAAAAGCCCTCTTAGGTCCTGGCTAGTTCATGCCCACCCGGAGGCCAGTGCAAAAATGTTCCATCCTGGCATTTTTCCCTGTCTAATTTTAAATATCCTGAGCTGTGGGGCTTCCACCCCATTCCCTGGAAGACTTTGCCAGGCCTTGTAGCTTTCACTGTTAAATGTTTACTGATAATCTGAATTTCCACGTGTCCAGCCCTGTTCCTTTACTCCTAGTCCAGCCCCCAGGTCGCGCTCTATTGAATTCCTTCTCCGCGCTTCACGTTTGCATCTTTCAGAGGCTGCCGGCGGCTCACAGGAAATGCATTTTAGACACTAAAGGCTGAGAACCCACGAGGCAGCTGCTGGATGTGCCAAGAGACGTAATGCTGCTCTGTCGCATAACCTCGTGTCCTGCTGCATGGACAGACTTGGGCAGATTATGGGCCTGATCCGATTCCTAGTAAAGACGTTTGGGGGTTGGATTGGGTCACAAGGGCACTTGCCCCACCTCTGCCTCTGTGCGACCGGTAATCTGAGGACAGGTGCTGCCACCCACTCCCAGTGTCATACTGAATTCTGCCTGAGCACCTTGAATTCACAGGCTCTTAGCTGGGAGTTTGGCCAAGCAGCTCTCTCTCTAAGATGAGTCCAGCCAGGCCACTGCATTCACCAAGGTTGTATTATTTGAACCTCCCCCCCCTTCCAGGTTTAGCAGCGTGTTCCCCAGCCTGAACATGGCAGTGAAGAGGCGTGAGCAGACACTGCAAGACTACAAACGGCTGCAGAGCAAGGTAGAAAAATACGAAGAGAAGGAGAAGACCGGTCCCATCCTGGCCAAGCTACACCAGGTACAGAGCTGGGAGACAGGCGCTCGCTTCTGGGATTGCAAAGCTCTGGAGAGACTCAGGGCACTACAATTTCTGGTACAAATGTTTCACCCTGACGTGCAAAGTATTGTGGAAGGGTGTAAGCACCGAGGTATTTGGCACAGTCAAGGAAGGGGGTAACTGGAAGTAGTTGGATGAAATTAATACAGAAAATCTAGGCGTTGAAGGTCTGTTAAGCTACGGCATAGACACACATGATGGGAACGCCATTTAAAACTGAACAGGGGAAATCTCTTGTAAATGTGCACTGAGATACAACCCGACAACAGCAGGGAAATGAATGGAATGATCTTCTGTCTTTCAGTTTCTTAGATCTGTGTCTAAATTCCCTACAATATAGGCTGACTTATTCAGCATTTCAGGGCAATATGAAATTGACATGCGCAAATCCAGGTAAATGAAAAACACTCGGTGTAAGAAGAGACAATTTCCTTTCCAAATGAAAATCCACAAGAACTGGAGGGACCCGTAAGAGCAGCCCCTCGTTAGGAGACAGCAGTCCCCTGAATTCCCTGGCCGGGTTGATTTAGTTGGGATTGGTCCTGCCTAGAGCAGGGGCTTGGACTTGATGACCTTCTGAGGTCCAGCTCTATGGTTCTATGAATTTCAGAATTTGACTAAATAGCTATTTTAAAAAATCGTTCACATTCTGCACATTTGCAGATACAAATCTGAGTCTGACAAAATGGCAGTTCCAAGTTCTCTTGAAACCTCCTCAACTCTTCTTGTGTCTTTCAGAAATTTGAGCAAAATTGGGGGGGGGGATTCAAAGGAAACCTTCCCAGCAACCCCAACCAAATGGGTCATTTCCACAAACCATTGTGCGTAAAACCTCTCAGGAATATTCGCCTTCCTCAGAGCCCACACGCTTTTGATCACTTTCCCCACGAAATTAAGTATTGCGTTAAAGAACAGCCCGATCAGCATTAACAAAAGAGAATTCAGGCTTCCTAGTAAGCAGCTTATGCTGCTCAACCCCAGTGACTAAAGCTATGGCTGGAAAAATGTGAGTTCTTTTGTCCGGGTGATTAAGTTGGTTTTATTTTTTTTCCCTAATGAACTTCTGGGATGAGCTCATTTTTCCCCATGAAAATCTGAAATCAATTCTCAAAGCCTTGGCCACCGGGGGTAGCCAGAGCTGCTGTCAGAGAGGACCTAATCGACGCTATTCAAGAGACAATCCGGATATGTGGTAGGGGGTTTGCTTAGTCTCTGTGTGTATTCCCACCCAGCCTAAAATACACATCGGACCTTTTAGAGCCCTCAATTTTTGGATGCAGGAAGCTTCCTGAATTAACACCCCTTTCCCCTCCCCTCCCGGGAGCTGGAATGCAGCCTCCATTTGAGCAACTTGATTGGTGTCAGACAATGAATTTGCCCCTTTCAAGCCTGGTAATTTTAAGACCTCGCTAGCCGGAAGTTATGCCTGCGCTGTATCTCTAGCATGCCGTCCCAACAACGGCCCGGAACCTGTCTTAACACCAATCTGACCGTGGGATTAGACCCTGCCGGAGCAGGACCCGCATGTGGAATCTCGCTGCTAGCCCGCCCCCCTCCCTTTGGAATGGCACCAGGATTAAGTGGCAGACTTGAACATGTCTAATGTTTCAATGCCCACCCCCTGCTGCCCTTTTCCACCCCTCCTCAGAGACATTTCCCTTTCTCCCCACGCGTCTGTTTAAAGAGCACCAAGAGGACTGACCCAGCGGAAGGTCACAGGCAAAGTGCAAAGGCCGGAGAGCTCCCCCTGAGGGTGACTCGGCAAATCCTTGGAGGGTACAGAGTTAAGGGAGCAAACCCTGAGGATAGGCAGAGGACCGTCGGCAGCAGCGCTAGCAGGCCCAAGAACGCCACCCCGGCTTGGAGTCTCCCCTACTCTCTTCTTCAGGCAGCTTAGTGAGGTTGCTTTGCTGGCCTGATGGCGCCTCTCTGAAGACGCCGTCTGGGCACAGGCATGAGCCCCTGGTATCGCAAGGGCTATGGAGTGTTTCACGGTGACCTGGTGTCCTAATGAAACATCATCTGACCTCAGGGCTGCACCCACCGGTTAAATAGCAGGGCTTGCGTCCTGGGGCAGCAGGCTAGAGGCTCTTGCCCTGTTCGGTTTCAGAGCCCAGACCCTTTTAGGGGCCCCGTGTAGAGCATTCATATCTCGTTATGCCTCTCCCAGCAGGCCAGCTGCACCCTGCTCTCCCCAGAACAGAAGCTGTGTCTCACATTTGTAGCCTGACCCCGGTGAGACTGGTGGCGTTTGGTGCCACGCCCTGAGTCGACTTGTGCACATGGCAGACCGAGGAACCTGCCGTCGTGGCGTTAGAGTCCAGTGACCCTCGGAGACGGTGGCGCGCCAGCTTCCCCGGCCTGGGGCTCTCTTTGTGGGCAGAAGTCAGGCATGGAGACAGCTGACCTGCCCATCCCCCTCGTAATGTCTCCTGACTGAGGTGGCGAGTTGTCCAGGGGCCGGAGTATGACCAGCCAGTGCTCAGGGCCGGCCTTTGGAAGTTCATCGGTCGGTTTGTTTTGGGACGGGGATTTTTAAAGCCCCTTGCTCGTTCCGCAGGCCCGGGAGGAGCTGAGGCCGGTGAAGGAGGACTTCGAAGCCAAAAACAAGCAGCTTCTGGAGGAGATGCCCAAGTTCTACAGCAGCCGCATCGACTACTTCGAGCCCAGCTTTGAATCGTTGATCCGAGCTCAGGTGAGACCCGGTCGTGAAACCTCCCCCTGCACTGGCCATTGGCGCGTGTTCCTCTCGGGCTCTCTCGTGTTCTTGAGGTGAAGGGTTGGTCTCACCAGCACAAGGGTCCCTAAGACCCTCACTTGAACAGGTGTCGAGCCTGTTGCCTTCTCTGTCCGCCTGCTACATCTCACGTGGAGTTTGCAGTGACCCTGGAAGGATGAGGGGAAAGGACGCCACGGTTGACCAGTATTGATTGGGAGCTTTGGGGTTCTCGGGGAAGCTCTAGACGGATGCAAGACGGGGAGGCTGCCCGACCTGTCCCCTGGCAGAAGATGGTTTCTGCTGGACGTGGATACGGTTCCGTAGTGGGTGGAAGAGGCTGACATAAACTTTGCGCCCTTTCTGCATCATCAAGTGTTGCCTGGATCTGGTGCTTCACTTTGGGGTGGTGGGGGGGCATGAGTAAAACAATCCCAGAGTGCAAAGCACCCAGGCCACGCAAAGGCCCCTGCGAATGTGGGCTCATTGATCCGAACACCTTGGCCTGCTGTGGCCAGGCGGGATAGGGGAAAGATCCATATTTCTTGTGGGATCCTCTTGTGGAGCGAGGGAACGCGAGAGGCGAGAAGTAGCTTCGGTTACCTCTGTGCAGAAGCTTTTCCCTGCGGAGCTGACCAGCCTGACTACCAGCTTGTGGGGCAGAGCAAAGCTCTTTCCCTTCTGAGCAGGTGTAGAGGCTCGCTCGGTGTCACTCCCGCTAGGGGAGACGACTTGGCTAGTTGGCAGGATGGACGCACACCAGGCATGGCGGGGTGACAAGCGAGGTGCTGTCACTTAGGCTGCCAAGTTTGCGCTCCCTTCCACCCAGCTACACCCACTTAGCAGCGAAACGGGTGTAACTTACACCGATCTGGAGGAAGGTGTGAGTTAATTGAGGGGGAGGCTGCTGTAACGTACTCCTTCCCACCCTCTCCTGTTAGTTGCGTTTGCTGCTATTTTTCTCTGCGCCATGGATTTTAAGGCCGAGGAGGGGCCAAGATCATTAGTGAAAGCGATCTCCATCACGCGGGCGCTGGAGTTCGGAGGAAACTGACACACACGTTCATCAGCCGAAGCACTTCCTGGGGTTTGAACTCGGGAGGGTCCCAGAGAAGCGCTGTGCCCCGAACCTCCAGGCCATGTCTGCAGGAGCCTCTGTGAGCCAGCGAGAGCTGATGTGGGAAGTCCGAACAAGCGATTCCAAGGCAGGGTACGAGGCACAGGAAGGGGACTAGCAGAAGGTGCAAATATCTCTCTGAACTCGGGCCCCTGAGTTACTTGAAAGCCACTTGCCCAGAAACGGAATCCCCTGCAATCAGGCGTTGTCGTGCCCGCTGGAGACGAGGAGGAGCGCTAGCGTAGAGCTGAAACGAGAGGGCTCCCTAGAGCAGGGGGGTGGGGACAGTGCAGGACACCAGCTCCCGCTGCTAACCAAAGCGTCTCGTGGTCAGCTAGCAGCTTGCCCTGACAAGCCACGGCCCCAGAGTTGGAAGACCCCTGGCCTAGAGCCACAGCAGGGGAGAGGTGGCCTTTCCGAGGTAGATAAAAGCCCCTGGCAGTTCTCTGGCGGGGGGGATCTTTTAGAGGAGGCCTTGAAACCCAAAGTGCCAGCTTGTGCAGGGCGGTTGCGTTTGAGTGGTACTGGGAGCGTGAGGTCGGGGAGCTGAAAGCCCTTCTACCGCGACAGCAATCCAAACCGGCCCTGCACCCTCCTTCCCCCCGCACCTCCAGAACACGCGGCCCTGGGGGGGTGACTGTGTTACTCTTTCAAAGTGCCCATCAAACCCAGGTGGTTCTGCTGCTGGCACTTGTGTACCCCACCCCGCAGGAGCCTCTGCCTGTCCCCCAACTGCACATGACTCTGTGTGGGCTGGGCTTGCTCACAGGCCTCTGCTGGAACCGTTCCTGCGAGAATTCGGGGCCTTGGTTTGGCATGTGCCCACGATGCTAACGCCAACCCTGCTCCGCCTCCACTGGGCTCCACGCTCCTTGGGAGGCGGGCAGGGAGGATGAAAGGGGCTGGTTTGGAGGTGTCAGGCTGGCGCTGCATCCCCCTGCGCCTCAGCCCACAGCAGATGGTCTCCTTGATGACCCGCCTCTAAAGGAGCAACCAGGTCGGAAGCTGAGTTTCAGCATCCAGAGGAGCATGCGGGTTCGTGTTCCCAAAGTTGCTCTTTTCCCTGGCACTGGGACTGCAGGACCTCGCAGGGTTGTTCCCCTCGGCCGAGACCTGGCTCTGTGCCAGGTGTGGGCCGAGATTCCCCAGCGCTCCCACCGCGTCCCTTTCCCGGAGGTTGTCCTGGGGGAAGGGGTGGCGTGTTCTCTTCCTGCCTGCCCCATGGATGGAGGAATCACAGACCAAGGGGCCCCTTGAGGAGCCTCAGTGAGCACAAAGGAATCTGGGACTGTCAGTTCGCTGTGGCAGAGGGAGGGTTAGTAGCAGCCCTGGCGGAGTGGTTCGCAGCTGCGCTCGGCTGGGTTACTTGGCCCTACCAGGGCACGCTCGGCCTCAGCGCCCCCCCTGCACACGCAGTAGACGGGCCTTTTTCCCTGGTAATCGGACCAAGAAGGCGACTTGCCCCAAGCCACTTAATGAGTCAGCGCTGAGCCAGGAATAGGACCCAGGAGTCCTGACTCCCTGCTGAGCCCACGGACCTGCAGCGTCCCTGTTGGGGCCAAGAAGGCAGAAGCTTGGGCAGGATCTCTCTCCTCCTCCCTCCCCCGGGAGCCTCTGGCTAGAGCACGTGCGTCCCTGCTCCTGGGCCTGTCGTCTCCGGCGCGCCTAATGAGCTCCTGCTCCTTGGAGCAGGCCTTGTCCTGGGAATGGCAAGGGGCTGCATGGCCGCCCCCGGCCGGCCCGTTCAGGCAGCCGGTGTCTTTCCGGGTCCTCTCTCCCGCCACGCTGAGCGGCTGTAGCTGCGCAGGGTTTCAAGTTACTCAGCAGCGTTTCTAATTTTGCTCTTATCGGCGGGGATCTGTGGAATAGCCGAGATCGTTCTAGAGCCCCGGGGGGAGGGGGCACGGAACAGCTGACACTGGGGCAGAGGCCATCGCTTTTCTGAATGAAACTAGAACCAGACCGGAGGGGGGAGGGGGCAGAGTCCCAGAGCCCAGGATCAGCCTGAACAGGAACATCAAGGCTGCTGAGTTTTGTGCTGCGTCCCCCAGGAGATGTCCCTCCAGAGGGCTGGTCCGGCGCAAGGGATGCTGCTCTTACTCTGAGTAACTGTGGGGGGAATCCTTAGGATTTCCTGCTCCCGAGTCGAGGCTGGGTAGAGACTCTCTCCCCCTCCAGTACTGGATTGAAAACCGTGTAATAAATAAAGCCAGCTCCCCTGTGGGCACCCTGGCAGGAAGGGGCAGTAGGTGGAAGAGGAGGGGGAAATGCCAGGGAGCCCAGTGAGACGGGAAAGATCCCCTGGAATCCCCTACACAGCTCCAGAAAAGTAGCTTTATGGTTAGAGCCCTAACTAGACACCTTCCCCCTACCCCCGGGTCTCTGTGCCAGGCATTGGCATTCCCGTGGCAAACTTGGCCCTCTTGCGCCACGGGGCTTGCAACCATTTGCAGCCTCCGTCAGGGTCGCCCGCCACGCCCCAGGTGACACATTCTAGCTCTGACTAGCTACCTCCCCGGATCGTGCTTTGTCTGAATTGATGGGGTCAAGTATTGCCCTAGCCGCGGACTTTGACGCTAGCATCTTAAGCTGAAAAGGGGAAGGATTCCTGCTGATGGGAGTGTGCAAAGCAGGAGGTGAGGTCGCAAAGACGACTGGCAGAGCAGCACCAGACTCTTCCCAAGGGCTGTGTCTACACTGGCACCCTTTTCCGGAAAAGGGATGCTAATGCGACACTTTGGAATTGCAAATCCGTTGGGGATTTAAATATCCCCCGTGGCATTTGCATGAACATGGCTGCCACTTTTTTCCGACTCAGGGCTTTGCCGGAGAAAAGCGCCAGTCTAGACGGGATCTTTCGGAAAATAAACCCTTTTCCGGAAGATCCCTTATTCCTGATTTTAAGAGGAATAAGGGATCTTCCGGAAAAGGCTTTATTTTCCAAAAGAGCCTGTGTAGACTAGCGCTTTTCTCCGGCAAAGCCCCAAGTCGGAAAAAAGCAGCAGCCATGTTCATGCAAATGCCACGGGGGATATTTAAATCCCCCACAGATTTGCAATTCCGAAGTGTCTCATTAGCATCCCTTTTCCAGAGAAGGGTGCCAGTGTAGACACAGCCAAGCTGTTTTCTCCTTGCCCATTCACTAGGCTTGCTAGCAATTGGCCAACATTGTGACGTTTCAATGCCAAGTTTCCTAAACATTTCAGCAGGAACGCTGAGACATGGGTGTGGATGCCCCCACTAGCTTTCATGACTGTAGCACAGAGCTCCCCTCCAGGGGATGTCGTCACACCCCATTTCAACGGGCGGGGCCTGTGCAACATGACCTGATGGGGCTCCGATGTCTTCCCACTCAAGCGTTAAAGCCGCCATTGTTGCTTGTCAGCAGTCCTGTGAGTCTGACCTGCTACACACAGGTGCTGGTCGGGTGCGCGCTCTCTCACACACCCCCACCCCCCACAGTAGAGAAAAGTTACTCAGCTGTTCAGGCTTGTCCATGAAATTTAAAGGACCCCCCCTAACATGTACCTGCCAGAGCTGTTTGGCAGCTCACCAGCATGGCTCCTCTCGTAGCGATAGGTCTCTGACTATACGCACGCCTCCATATGCAGTAAAATGGGACTGTATTTTTGTACACCTCTTGGACTACACTGGCACCAGATGCTGGCTGTGTGCATCCCCAGGACTGGCAGGTAGCTCTGTGTTAGACAGCAGGGCCTAGATGATCTAGCAGCGGTACAAGGGCCAGGAACATTGACGGTCTGGTCACTTACCCTGGGTGTCAGTACAGGAGGAGGCTGGGAATGCTTGCAGAAGGCAGCAGCATGAAGTGGAGCCGTGTGTCATGCTGAGGCAAGCGTTAGAAGACAGACGCATAAACGTGAGGGATCAAGGAATCATTGTACTGGGACTGTCAACAGCCCCCCCAAATCCACAGCCGTGCCCATGTATTAGCACTGCCTTTTAGCTGCCAGGGTCAAGGGAAAGGGAGGGAGTTGGGGGGACTCTAGTTAATCTTAGTTGAGGACTGTGTGTGTGTGTTCTCGTACTTCCGGGTACTCAGTAATGGGGCATCACCTGATCCACTGGTCAAGTTGGAGTGTGGTGCCCCCTAGTGGATTTTTGTGTAGCAGCATCAGCATCTTGGGGGTCGAGGGGGGAGAGACGCTCTAGGAGTAGGAAAACGTGCAAGGAGAGCTCCCCTCGCTGTACTTCACTTTGTGGCCTAGACCCTTGACTCCACAGAGGCTCCCGGGCATGCTTTGGTTTGACTGCTCTCTACCCGGCCTGTCCAGCCATGTTAAAATGGCAAGGCAGTGCCAGAAAGGCACCGGGTTAGGATTCGCGCAGAGAAGAGCTCGTGATCCCAGCTACATGTTCTGTTCAGCTGTAACTAGAAAAACAAACCACCCCGAAGAGCTGCAGCGCCTTAGTGCCTAACTCAGCTCCCTCTGAGATCCCAGGCACCCAGCATGCAGGGAGGGTGCTTGTGGGGCCCACTCAGTAAAGCTGGTCCTGGTTCGAATAGCAAAAGGCAGGGCATGGAAAGCACACGCCTGAGGAACAAGGCAGCTGCTGGCTGCCTCTGTCTTTTCCTCCTCAGACCGTGGATTGTAATTACCAGCTTTGCAAATGGATACAGACCCTGGGCCTACACATTCAGCTGTGCCTGTGCTTTCCTCTGCATCAGCAGTCAGACTATTTACTAGCTCCTCCAGCAGCAGGTTAGCGAGGATTCTGCCTTCGCGTGGGGGGTGTAAGCTGCAGAGAGAGAGTCATCAGCCTCACCCTACACTCCTGCTTGGATTAATGACCGATAGGAGTGGGATACTTTCCTTGCCCTAGGACTGGGGGTAAACTGAGGTAGCTAAAGGGAGGAATGACACCGGGGTTGGGAGGTTCAGTGTAGCTCTCCCGCGGGCTGTGTCAGATTAGGAAAGGGGTCGGTGTGAGTTTCTAAATACAGTGGTGTTTTCCCAAATCCGCGGCATCCGTGCCAAAGTAGAGAAGGTGAATCCTGCTGGAGCTCACCAAACAACACTGCTAATCCCAGCTGTGTATTGTGGATGAAAGGCAAGACACTTGTGGGTCCCTGCAGGGAACAATGGAGGTAGCTGAGTGGACAGCTGTTGATTGAAGAACCCCCTTTGGCCCTGCTGCTGGGTGGATTTCATTAGCCACTGTGTAACCCAGCATTCCTGCTGCGGCCGTGGGAGCAGAGCTGCCTGCTACAGCGGAAAGCCAGACACTTCCCTGGAGCTGGCCCCCCCTCAGAGACATTAATAGAATTGTGTGGCCCCCGCTCCTGCCTGCCAAAACAAACAGGCCCTTCAGTGTACTGGGGAGGGGGAGGGGGACACTAGCTGCACTTCAGCTGGTGGGCTGTGCGCCTGGGCATGCCGGCAGAAAGGAAGGAGGCACAAGCCCATTGTACAGAGGTGGGGGGAGAGGCACTGTTGGGGTTTGAAGCAAGGGGAATAGGCCCCAGGTGGGGTGGTGCAAGGGGGGATGATTTCTGGCTTTTTGACCTCTGCAGAAGGCAGGGAGTTCCTGACTCACTCCCCACTGCCTCCACTTGCTGCTCCAGACTTAGCCAGCTACAGTGTAGGAAGCTGTTTGTCACAGGCTCATCACGACACAGGTACTACCCCCAGGCACAGCCCTACAGCCTAAACTTCCATTTAGCAAACACGCTCTCCGGCAGGTGCTAGAGGAAGTGTGTACTGAGTGGGACAGGACAACACCCCCAGGCAGAATCCATTTTACAAGGGAGGCTGAGCCAGTGGCTCACGGTGGCTTCTCTCCCCAGGTCGTCTACTACACCGAGATGCACAAGATCTTTGGAGACCTGACGGGGCAGATCGATGAGCCAGGCCTCACGGATGAGCAGCGGGAGAAGGAGAACGAAGCCAAGCTGAGCGAGCTGCGAGCCCTGTCCATTGTGGCTGACGACTGACCGCTGCTGCTTTCTAATGACATGGGGCACAGGGTAGAAAAAAGCCTGTCTCCTGCAGAGCCCAGGACACTCCCTTTTGCCTGCTGGAGACAAGGTACAACTGCTGGGCGGGGAGGGGGGGCAGGAGTCACCTCCGGCCCCCCAGCCGGTGCTGCTGTCACTCAGGGCTAGCAGAGGCACAAGCCTGGGGGATGCCATAGGATTTTGCTGTTGCTCTAAGGACAAACAGCGTTGGCCACTGGACATTCTCTCAGTGCCACCGTACGGCTGAAAGCGACACTGACCCTTCCCCTTAATAAAGATGATGTTGCTCATGCCCTTCCTTTTTAACATGCTGCTGCTGCTGCTGCTGCCCACAGCCCACGACCTGCGGGGCTAGTCCAGTACCTCCCAGACACCAGTGGTTTTTGTAGCACACAACTATTTATTCAGAATGGAAAAAAGAAATATACAAAGTCACCTCAGTGGGAAACGAGACAAAAATAGCCACAGACAAGTGAAGAGAGATTTAAACCTTTCCCCTTACACACACGTTGTTACCACCACATGTATTGCCTTGTCTAAAGCACCAGATCCAAACTAAGTGCAGATGGCAGACCTTCCTCGTAAGACCCTTGTGTTTATTGGAGAGCCTGTGCAGCGGAGCTTGCAACAGCCACTTACCCGACCGCTCGTTTCCAGTGAAGCCAGGTTCTTCCTGCCTCAAAGCAATTGCTGATGAAGCCGAGGGTGGCGTCTTCTCCTCGGCCGCAGCCCCTCCTGCTTGTTTCCTGGCTCAGCCAGACGCTGTCCTGGTCCCTAGCGGGGGAATCCAGCTCTAGCTTCCCGCAGGCTGCGAAAGGGCTCTCAAGATCTTGCACTCACTGACCTTGCCGGTTAGGTTACAGGGCACAAACTTTGCTCTCGGCACATTGTAGCTACAGGGCTCCGTCGGGGTCAGTTGCTAGATGCTGGTTCCTCCTTCTTCTCTAAGCAGTTATTTGTCTGGAAAAGACACAGCAGGAGTGAGACAGCAGGACCAGCCCCGCTCATGCGCCACAGGCCCTGAGAGGTGCCCAAAAAGCACCCTCCAAGCAGGAAACTGCAGTAAGCCGATAGAGACAGGCACACAGCACACACCTGAGGTTCGCCCTTCAATCACATCCCTAAGAATAAAGCGCTTTTCTTTTTCCGGGGGGGGGGGGGGGGGGGGAGATACCTTCTCAATGATCCGCTGGATCTCCAGCTGCAGTGGAACCAGGCGCTTTTTGTTCTCCTGCAGCAGTCTTTGGAAGTTGGCTTTCTGCCTCTCTGCCAATTTCACCTGCTCCTCCATCTCAGCCAGCTGCTTCTGCAGCTCCTGCAGCTCGGAGGCCAGCCCCTTGTTGGCTGACTCTGTCGTGGAGAAACGGAGCTGGGCTTCCTCTGGGGGCAGAGAACAAAAGCAGCTCTGTCACTCCCTGGGGGGAGGCTGGAAGTGACTGACACATCCCCCTCCCGCAGCAGCACACTGGCTCACCCAGCTTGACCTCCAGGGTGTGGATTTTGCTCTCCAGGTACAGGCGGCCATTCTCCGTCTGCTCTGCCTTCTCCAGCAGCTTGCCCACGTTGAGGACAGTCCCGTTGTGGGAGATCAGCTCCCCCTGCGCCACGGCTGCCTTGGGCTGGGCAGACGCTGCCTCCAGGGAGTTTGCTGAGGCAGGCAGCAGAGCAAGGTTCCCTGAAACAAAAGCCACCAACACGGGTGAGTTCCCCCTCTCTACACCCGTCACCACGGAGCACCGGCATCCAACACCTACCCAGGAGCCCCTCAGGCGCAGGGTCGGCACTGGCAGGGTCCAGGCTGTCCTGGCGGCTGTAGTGCAGGCTCCGGTACTGGCACACACACTGAGTCACCACTCTGTTCACAAGCTGCTTCACCTGTTCACGAGAGCAGAGGAGTTCGGGTAGCACACGCTGCCCCCGACACCAAGGGAGGCTGCAACGCCCCTCAGAGCGCATCCCCCCCCCCCCACCTCCGTGCGTGCGCACCTGCTCCTTGCAGAGGTGCAGTCCCAGTGTCAGGAGGATCTTCTCCAGGTCTCTCCGGTGCAGGTAGCCACAGAAATTCAAATCGAAGTAGGTGAAGGCCAGGAGGGCATCCAGAGGCAGCACAGCGCTGGGGTCCAGCTCCTTGGGCTGCTGAGGAACAAGACAGACACGGGTAGGGACCGGCCCTGAAACCCAAACTCACGGGGCTGGGTCAGGCCCCTGCCGCCCTCCTCCCTCCCCCGCAGGCTTACTGACCATGTCGTGGAGCGAAGAGAACTCCATCTCCGACTGGTTGGACGCAATGGATCTCACCTCAGCATCTTCTAACTTGACCCCTGCAGGGCACACAGGCAAGCTGGCTAGAGGCCTATGGGTCCATTCTGTACGCATCCCCCCACCCCCCTCCCGGCCGGCGTGCCACTTACCGAAGTCCTCCTCCTCGTCGTCCCGCAGCAGCAGCAGGTCGTCCTCCAGGCTCAGCATGCACAGCTCGTCCGTCGAGTCTTTGGGCTCCACCTTGCAGTCCCCCTTGGCCTTCTCGTCCTCCTTGGCCCCCTTGGCGCCGTCGCTGCATTCAGGCTTCTGCTCGGCCTCTGCGCTCTCAGGCGCCGGCGCCGCCTCCTGCTGAGTCTGGGCACAGGCAGGCGAGAGTCAGCACCACTCGGCAACCTCAGCTGCCAACGAGCCCAGGGATCAGCTCAGGCTCTGACCCTGAGCAAGCAGCTGCTTAGGCAGGGGAGGCAGCACACGCATGTCGGGGGACACACCAGCACGGGCTCCTGCTCGCTAGCAGCTTCCTCCTCGGCCTTGAGGGTCTCCTGGGCCTCTTCCTTCAGCCCTTTCTCTTCGCCCGGCTCTGGCTCGGCTGCCTGCTTTGCCTCTGCAGGCTCTTCCTTCTCCGGCAGAGCCAGCAGAGCCCTGTACAGCTTGTAGCCAAAATCCCGCTGCAGCATCTCTTGGAAGAGCTCCGCC
Source organism: Pelodiscus sinensis (assembly GCF_052426305.1). Lineage (NCBI taxonomy): Eukaryota > Metazoa > Chordata > Testudines > Trionychidae > Pelodiscus > Pelodiscus sinensis. Next base: position 6,617,943 of record NC_143079.1, on the reverse strand, counting down.
GCCACCGCCACCTTGGGGAGCGAGAATCGTACGTTGGGAGCTCCACATCTGCACGAGCAACTCCCACAGGAACCCCCCCAGCACACAGCGTGCCTCTGGAGTGCACTGGGCCCTTCCCACGGGAGCCCTACCTCAAACGAGAGCTTCTCCCTCTGTCTCCTGTACTCCAGCAGGGTCCAGAGCGAGAGGTTGGAGCAGCTTGGCTGCCCGCCATGCGTTGCTGGTCTGGGGTGGGCAACGATAGCCGGCTCCATGGGGGGAGATGGAGCTTCCGGTTCGGGAGCTGGAGCTTCCGGTTCGGGAGCTGGCTCAGCAGCAGCCTCTGTGGCATTCGCTTCCTGTGCATTGGCCTCCATTTCCTGTTCAGGGGCTGCTTCTGGGACCTCCACTTCCTGTTTAAAAGCATGACAGGTTTTTAACCAAGCAGTGGGACTTTTCCATCACTGCTCTTGGCTTCCCATGCTCACCATCTCAGCTTTCTCCTCAGGGAAGGAGGGCAGCAGAGGGGCCTTCTCGGCTTTCTGTTGGCACAGGGCCTCCCACTCCTCCAGAGACGGCATGCAGCTCCAGACGTCCGGCAGGAAGATCACCACAGTCTCCCTCTGCGACGGGTCGCCCTGGCGCAGATACCTGAACTCAGCAAAACGGAACCTGGAGCGCAGGAGGGAGATGCGAGAGTCAGGCTTTGGGGTTTTCCTTCCACCCAAGCCTCTTGCATTTGCTCTTGGGTCCATCCCCCCCCCGCTAAAGACAGAAGGCCTCCATATTCTGTCAGCTGTTACTAACCAACCATGTCACATGTGAGGCCAGGTTTAAGCAAAATAAAATCAGTTGCCACGGTTACCCAGAGCAGGAATTCTATATATAGCCATGATGTAATCCGCCAAACCGATGCACGCAAAATCCCATCCCAACATGGATCTGAGCCCCACAGAAATAGGGGGTGGCCCTCGGAAATCACCTCTCCTTCCACCAAGCCACAACGGGCACATCACCTCGCCCCGCAAAGTTAGATAAACCTACTACCTCATGCCTGTTTCAACACAACAGGGACATTTCTTCAATGAGCTAATCCCAACTTCTGGCAGAGGTTTCTCGGGCATACGGACGAGGTTTTTTCTGAACACCATTTCAAACCTGCTGCTCGTTAATTTCACGGGCTGAGCCTTCTAGCACAGGGCCCCTCGTCTCTTTTTCCGCCATACAGGCACAGGTCTGGCATCGGAGAGGCCACACTCACCACTTTGTGCAAGCGCTCAGGTCCAGGCCGGTGTGGGCCTTGGTGCAGCGAATGGCTGTGCGAACCAGAACCATGGGATCGGAGTCCGGGTCAGGGCCATCCAGAGAAGGTGACCACTCCCCTCCAATCAGCACCGCTTCATCCTCTTTCCTCCCCAGCAGGAACTAGGAAAAGAGCCATTGTGAAGCCCAACAAGCCTCTGTAGAGGGCAGAAATTCCTGCTCCTCCTCTCCACACATGGCACAGAGAGCTTCTCCCCGCTCCCTGGTAGAGCTCAGTTCTCCACGTACCCACCCCAGCCCCCTCACAGCAGCCTGACCTTTATTTGCTTTGTGGGGTGCTCTAGACTCTCCTTCTGCTCGCTGGGGTCTTCAATATGTAACAAGCAATGGCGGTAAAACTCTTCTAAGCCCGGGGAAGACAGCAGCATTACCTGCAAGGACAGCAACGGGGTGAGACTGGCACAGATAGCCGTACGAACCCAGGTGCTGGAGAAATAGCCTCTCCTCCAGGACAGGAAGGCGCACAGAGCTGGGGGTGCCCTAGAATCTCTCACCTTGGCACTGAACACAGGATCCGTGTCCTCCGGCACGGCCTCCTGCGTGGCATCCTCATTTGTCTCGAGCGCCTCCTCACCAGGATCAGCCACCTGGATGCGGCTGGGATGCCTGAGGGTCAGTGGCTGGGTGAGCGGGAACGTGTCCAGCCAGCACAGACGGACGTCAAAGAACTCTCGGGGAAGCTGGATGCTGCAGTAACGTCTCAGGATTTCCATGGCGTCGCAGAAGGGGCTGAAGCCAAGCAGAGAGAAACCAGGGATAGCAATAGGGACGTGCACACAGCCTGAAACACTGAGTACAGGAGTACTGGCTGGGGAGGAGGCAGGAGTAATTCACAGAAATCTGTGCTCCGTCCCCCACTCCACGACAGCCAGGGGAATGGGAAGGAAAGGAAGCAGTGACACCCGCCCTCCCGAAAGGGCGCCCTTGCTCTGCCGAGTCAGTCTTCAGATGGGAACGACTTTTAGTTGCTACCAACATCAGGAATGTGTATTCTGGGTAAAGACACGTGACAGAATCACCAAGTCCGCCACCGAGCGCTCTGGTAACCTGCCCAGAGCCCCTGTTCATGCCCCAAGTGCTCACCTGTTCACAGCATAGCGTGCAAAGTAGACCCGATACTGGGGCGGATCATGGCGCGGCTTTTTCACTCCCCACGGTTCACCACCTTTCTGTTTCCGTTTCTTTGAATCAAAGTCGTCCCTGTAATCGGCACAGTGCCCGTAAGTACAGCTACCTTCCAGCCCTAGCAGGATCCCAGGCTACCTGGCGGGCGGCATGCGGACGTTTTTAACAGTGCACAACAGTTTAGGAGAGGAAGTGAAGACTCCAAACACCAGAGAGATGGAACAATGATCAGAACTGGGATTTTGCAGGATTCTTGCAAAAGGCAGACGGGGGCCTTAAGAATCTGCCAAGTTCTCTCTCTAGTGGGCTGAGGGAATCAGGGGAGGAAGCCGGGGAAAGAGGAAGATTTCTGCCTCCGTGCAAGGGTACATGTTCCACAGTCCTTACCATCTGCCCGAGTCCTGCCTGCCCTTTGGGCCCCGACCAGGATATCTCCCAAGATGGCCCAGGTGGAGCGCAGGGGATGACTGGAAGAGGCTCATTGCTGGGGAAACAAATACAGTCTTATTTCTATCCTACTCCAATCCCCACCTGGACTAGCTAACGCTCGTTGTTTCCACGTGGTATGCGCACGTGTTTTCCTGTGGTCGTGACAAAGGAGTGGGGCTTATCCCAGACTCTTAACTCAATGCTGCCAGGACCAAAAGCACCCACTAAGACAGGCAGATCATCCCAGGAATCCCTGTAGCTCCAGTGCTCAAAGTCTCCCCTGCATTAGCCCTCAGTACTCACGTTTCTGGGGAAACAGGGGAGGGATCCGGTGAGGCTGGAACAGCAGCTGGGGTTGGGCTCCCAGGATGCCTTGTTTCTGGCCTAAGGAGGCCACATGCAGAAGAGGTGTGGGGGCCTTCAGGAGGGGCTACACAGTAAAGAGATGCAATACTTAGACCAAGAACTTGTTCCCCATCCAACCACACGCTCACCCAGGCCTAGAGCCTCCAAGGAGATGGGCCCTCAAATGGGAACGAGAGGGCGTTCACCTGGCAGGAAGCAGCCGTGAAAACCCAGCTTCCTCAAGACGAAGAGCTCCACCAGAGAGTCCCTGCGGGGCTGGAGCCAAGGGATCACCGGGGCAAAGCCTGGTTTGACCTTTTCGCTAGATGTGGCACTTCTGGGATGGGGGCGCAGCAACTGTTGCTGCCAAATCAAGGCAAACATGGGCCCCAAGTAACTAATGCTCTCTGAGCCCGGAAAGAGACTCCGTCAACCCACACACGGAGAGACACAAGAAGAGCTGTAAGTGATACCTGATTGGACAATGTCTGGACTTTCATGGCATTCCAGGGCACCGATTGGCTTGGATTGTAGACAGCTTTCACCAGCACTTTCTCACCGATCTGTGGTAACCGGCCCTTCACGACACTGCCACAAGGACACAGAGCAACAAGGCACCTCCATTATCATTTCAGAACAGAGCCCAGGAGGCCTAACTTTCCTCCTCCAGAGCAAATTAACAGAGTCCAGATCCACGGCTCCTCAAGGGAAGGGATACTCTAGTGCTGAAGTGTTCCTAGAACCCTCTTGCCTACATGGAGCAGCCCTCGCCTTACCTCAGCTGGAAGAAGACCTCTTCGTCCACCACCCCGAAGTAGTCATGCAGGCTGGTGACAATGCCTGTGAAGACTCGCTGCTTCTCACCCACCTGCAAGGCAAAGGGCCAGCGGGTTCACCACAACATCCCAAAAGGGCAAAGTGGGGCTCTTGCCAGCCACACGGGTTACCGCTCAGTCATCGCCTACTGGCACTCCCCGCTCACAGAACCACTACGTGCTGCAGTCAGACCCCTCACATTCCGTGCAGCTTATTCTCACAGCCAGCAAATCGACTGCATGCGTTGTGGCAGTCCCTATTAGCCCTAGAACTGCAGCGGACAGATCCGAGCCTGAGTAGGAGACACTGGTAGTCCAGGGCTCAGTCACGACCACTGAGCACCTTAAAGCCCAAAGCTCATCTGACCCACGCTAGGGCGATGATCCACAAGGCTCTGCTCTCTCACGAACGCACTGCACACGCATTTTGCTTTAGATTTCACTGCCATTGGGCTGTCCAAGCCTCAGGAGACCCTGCAGGGAATTCCTGCAGCCACATGCAGGAGGTTGGGCTGTGATCTGAAGTGCACCAGGAGCCCTATGGGGCGCCTCACCTTACAAGGGACAGACCGAATCAGAAGTGATTTAATACTTGGAGGGTTAAGAATGCATTAGCATGGGGACAAACTCCAGGCTGGTCTCTCAGGAAGTGAGAGCTCCTGATGAAACACCAGGTCAGCCCCTAAAAGATAACAGGGGGTCAGCTAAAAGAGACAGGGTTAAGGGAAGGATTGCCCCAAGCATACCTGCAGGTGCCGTGCATTCTGGATAAGATCGGCTGAGATAGGAGGGTTTAACAGGCCAGGTGGAGGTCCCAGTAAGGAGGTTGGGTGTGTCCCTAGAAAAGGGAGAAAAAGTTAATCCCTAGAAAACTCAGCAATGGTGCCAAACACACACACACACACACACACGAAAGACTTGGTTGTTAGGTGGGCAAGGCAGGAAAGACACTGACCTGTAATTAGTAGGGACGCAAGAGTGTAGCCATTTAAACAGGTAACTGATAACCATGATCTTATCGGTTACCCAAACTTTTACATGCAGTACCCAGGGAGCTGGCTGCCGCCCCACGCGTAACCACTGAAAATTTCAGCAGTTACCAAATCACACACATTTTACCATCCCTAGTAATTAGCCATCCAGTTTTCCAGATGTCTAATAGCCAGAGAACCAGACTGGTGCTACTAAAGGTTTCCAGAAGCAAAGCCCTGGGAAACTCCTACACTTAGCCATACCAGAGAGGGAAGATGCTGCCCATAGCCAGCAGGTATCTCCTAATGCAAACCCCTCGCCTCCCCCCAACCTGCCCCTTCTAGCTCCTGGAAGTGAGCGATTCTCTCTCCATGTTCCTTCATCCCCAGAGCATCACAGCTATTGTGTCCAGTACTCTATGCCTTTCCCTGAGCCTACGAGTCATGCTTTTCCTACTATTCCCAAGAACTGCTTCAATGCCTCTCTCTGCTCACTTATTTCCCATGAAATGGATGTGACTCTGGCAAAACAGGCCAGGGCTTAAACCGGTTAACGTCTTCCTAATTTCACCTTTCTGCTGTTTGACAAAGCTATAAAAGCACAGGAGCTGCCCAGCTGCAGACTCAGGAAGAGAGACCACTGTGCTTGGTAAGTATCTTTGTTTAATCCTAAGAAGGGAAACTGCTGAGCTACAGTTCAAATGCAAATTTGACACCATCAATTTAGGATTAAACAAAGACTGTGAATGGCTAGCCAACTACAAAAGCAGTTTCTCTTCTCTTGGGGTTCACACCTCCAGATCAGCTGCTAGAAGTGGGCCTTATCCTCCCTGACTGAATTAACCTCGTTATCTCTAGCCTTATTCTGGCCTGCATATTTATACCTGCCTCTGGAAATTTCTACTACATGCATCTGACGAAGTGGGTCTTTGCCCACGAAAGCTTATGCTCCAATACATCTGTTAGTCTATAAGGTGCCACAGGACTCCTTGTCGCTTGTGCTTGGAAAGTCATTTGCACAGCCAAAAATTTGAACAACAAAAGCGAAAGCTTAAAAACATTGAAGAATCTTTCTGCTTCATCCAACACACGTAGTTTTGCCATTGCCAAATAAATTTCTTAAGCACGAGCAGACATTACATACCCTGGCCTATTAAATTAACACCAACATACAGAATCCATACAACAATTTAAGACAGAGAGCAAACTACCAGCCAGCCAACTGTACAAGACTGAAATTGCAGGAGGGTCTTTATAGAAGAGAAAGTTGATGTCCTCACATTATTATGTAGCCCTCTAACCCAGAGATATGTGCATTGTAGTGTTTTTCTCTGTAAAGGGAAAGATTTTTAAGAGTTCCTTTACAGTAATTAGTGAGTGAAGCAGTTTGTGTTTCTCTGGGATAAAAGGTCTCTTAGTCACGGTAAAAGAAATACAGGAATAATGGAGTAAAGTATCAGAGGGGTAGCCGTGTTAGTCTGGATCTGCAAAAGCGACAAGGAGTCCTGCAGCACCTTATAGACTAACAGGATACTAAATACAGGAATAATGGAGTAGTAATAGCATGTGATAAAGGATTTGCTCTTCAACCACAGCAAAGCACTGATCAAGCCTCATAAATTCCCTGAGACACAATATCATGCGGATACTATGTAAGGCAATGGCAGTACCTGGGAACAGAACTCAGGAGTCCTGGCTCTGTCTCCCATTCTGACTCAATACTTGATTCTAGCCAGTTTCAGTTAAGACCTAATGGACTGTTCAACAATTGCCCAGGAAAAGCAGTGGAGGCCTCATCACTTGGGCCATTCACACTTCAGCTGGGCTACTGCGAAAGCCCGCACAAAACGTCCCCACAAGGCATCCAGCTGACTGACCTGAGAACGGCCTTGCTCCCTGCAGGCTGCCACCTCGCATCGGCTTCTGGCGCTTGAACTGGGCCATTTGGGGTGCTCCGGTGATGGGTCTCCTCTAGGGAGCCTTGCCTGGAAAGAAGGCTGCATTATAAACCTGCCGCTCTCCAACCAGAGCAAAGATCCACAGCCAAGGGCTCTCACTTTGGGAGCTGACAGAGACCAGCTGCTAAGCCAGTCCCCTCCCTCAACCACCCAGTGCATGAGCACCCCTCCCCCCCAAACACACACACACACACTCACACTCACAGGCTCCCTCAGGCTCGAGCACCATCCCAGTCCCTGAGCACCCCCAGGGGCTCCCCTAGACCAGCCCCCCCGGTCCCTGAGCACCCCCGGGGGCTCCCCTAGACCAGCCCCCCCGGTCCCTGAGCACCCCCCGGGGGCTCCCCTAGACCAGCCCCCCCGGTCCCTGAGCACCCCCCGGGGGCTCCCCTAGACCAGCCCCCCCCGGTCCCTGAGCACCCCCGGGGGCTCCCCTAGACCAGCCCCCCCGGTCCCTGAGCACCCCCGGGGCTCCCCTAGACCAGCCCCCCCGGTCCCTGAGCACCCCCGGGGGCTCCCCTAGACCAGCCCCCCGGACTCCTCGGGCCCGGCGCTGCTCTTCCCCGGCCGACCTGGGCGCGCTCCCGGGCGGGGCGGACGCGGGCCCCGGGGGGGCAGGAAGACGCTCCCGCCCCTCTCACCCCGCGTGGCGCCGCCGGGGGGAAAGCTCCCGAGACCGGAACCGGAACCTACCTGCGAGCGGGGGCGGAGCAAGCCCGGGACAGGCAAGGCCCGCGGCACCGGAGACAAAGAGACCCGGAAACGCTTCGCCGGAAGCCCGCCCGCCCGCCCGCGCACCCAACCGGAAGGGACCGGGACCCGCCTCCTCAGCCCCGCGCGCCGGAAGTGCTACTGCCCGGGGCGGCAAAGCGAGGCACCAACCGGAAGTGGCGCAATACTCTCAGCGGAAGGGGGCCTACCCGAACCGGAAGTGTGGCCCGCGGGACCCGAAGGGAGGCGCCTGAGCTTGGAGGGAGGGGCGGGGCCAAGGGCTGCGACGTCATCTTCCACGTCTGACGTCATTTTCCACGCATGACGTCATTGTGCTGAATGTTAGCTGGCAAGACACCAGGTGTCCTGCCCTGATCAGGGCACTAAGGGGCAGCCCCTCCCCCCTCCCATGGGGGCAATACTGCCCCTCTTGCCCCATAGCCCCCCCATAACACCACGGACCCCCCCCCCCTCAGGAGCATCTCACCACCTGCTGCTGCCCGGGGGGGGGGGGGGGGGGGCTCCAGCCAGGCCATTTCCACTGGGAGCCAAACCCCCCCCCCCCCCTCCCCCCTCCCCCCCCCCCCCCCGTTACCAGACGTCACTTCCCCGTCGGTTTCTCGCCGGAGCGGAGACTCGCCGGGGCCTGGCGCTGGGGGGGGGGGGGGGGGCTCCTCAGAGAAGCTCTAGGGCAGGTTTTACTGTAGAGCACGTTCTAGAGAGCACTAGGTAGGGCGGCCAGCTGTCAAGTATTGAACCAGACAGTCCAGTATTGGAGCTTTCTGGTCAGGAAACAAATTGAGAAAATAGAAATGTCCGGTGTTTTCTAAATAAGATGAATGTAGATTGTGATATGTCAAGTGTGTCCAGTATTTTTGTTGAAACCATCTGGCAACCCTAGCAGAAGAACCTTTGCAGATTTGCTCCTTCAACTCTCAGTGCCTGGCCCAACTTAATTCCTTCTCTTCACTCCACCAGATGGATCCTACTGTCCACCCCACAAAACCAAACCATTATGCATCCTAGCCTGTCAGCTTTAACAATCACCTCTGTGTGACTCTCTGCCAGGGATGGAACGGCAGGTGAGCTGTTAGGAATAACCATTACCCCTGCACCACAATCCCACTAAGACCATATGCAACCTGTTATGTGAAGTTTAACATATGGAGATATACCATCTCATAGAACTGGAAGGGACCTTGAGAGGTCATCTAGTCCAGTCTCCTGCCTTCACAGCAGGACCAAGTACCATCCCTGACAGATTTGCCTCAGATCCCTAAATGGCCAATGCTCAAACCACTGAGCTATCCCTCCCCCCATGAGTTCATGCCTTATTTTAGGCATGTATTTAACTCATCCCAAATTCTTTCCCCACGTCCACAGATACACATTTCATTGTGCAGGAGGTTGACCAATAAATGGAGTGAATCTTGAATAGCAAATCTACTCCAGGGAGCTGCACACAGGATTATAGTGAAGATATTACTGCCATCCTGTGGTTCATTTTAAGATATTCTTGTTCAGGGTAGGTTCCCCTTTGCCCCACCTTAACAGGAAGTAGAACTTGCAGTAGCTCTGGCTCCATACAGATATGGGCCCTATCCACTTTGGAAGTGGCAGCTAAGTTTTAATGCAGCCAAGCCAGTCAAGAGCACAGGATAGGCAGTTTTCTCCCCATTGCCTAGCACTGTTTATTGAAAAAAGGAAGGGGGACTGGGGGAGAGGAATGATTGCTCTCATACAGGGCCCACATTCAATCAAGCCACCAACTCAAAAAACAGCATTAAAGTTAAAGGCCAGTCCCACCACCTATAGATCATGGCCTACTTTGGCAGAACTGTAGTAAGGAAAAGTTGCTTCTCTGCTTCACCCCTCTTCGGAGAACCTTCCTCCCCATGCTCCCTGCCTCCCACACACTCCATGGCTTAGGTCTGCTACCCTGCAGATCCCTGCACTTGAAGCTGTGAAATTTCCTGGAGCCAAAAGCGGGTTAACACCTCATCTCTCTTATACACGCTTCTTAGCTTGTCTGTCCTTCCACGCCAGCAAGGAGCTGCTATAGATACATCTGATGCGAACACATGAACCAAATTCCATTTTCCACTCTGTCACTTCTCTGCTCTCTGTGACAGTTACATTTGTACAGCGCGGTGGGTCAGGAGGCTTCATTAGTGTGAGAAAAGCAATGCTAAGTATCAGGTGTTACTCAGTGCTGCCAAAAGAGTGGGTAGGAAAAAGAAGCAACCAGGAACCTACAGGGCAGGAGGCAGTGTTGGGGTGGCCCTACTCCACGTTCCTGGCTCCATCGACAGCTTTGAGGAGCAGTGGGCGCTGTCCGGGGTTCTCTGCTCGGTGTCCCCATCCGGCTCCCTTATTTTGAACCTCTAGCCCACACTTTCTGATCCTTTAGTCATTATTTGTCCCAAGCAATCAGTTGAACAGTGTCCCTCCCATAAGATTGGGGAGGGGCTTTTAGAAGGTGGGCGGGCACCCATGATTTCAAATAGGTCCACGTTCCCAACCAGTCTTTGGCTATGTCTACACTCGCAGCTTCTTGCGGGAGAAATATGCAAATGAGCAGGGCTCGACAAACCGCTGTTTCTACTCGCCTGTGGCGAGATGATTACAGCCAGTCACCCCGTTCACCAGCGGCGGGCGCATGCGCAATGCAGATCTTGTGCATGCTCGGTGCGGGACTGGCGGGTAGATTGCGCTGCCTTTTGTCAAGCCCTGCAAATGAGGCTAAGCATGGAATATCGCCGAGCCTCCTTGCATACCTAATGAGCTTCCATTTTTGCAGAAGAGACTCTTGCGCCAGAAGGAGTGTCTACCCTGCCCCTTCTTGCACAAGAAAAACCCTCTTGCACAATGCCATTGTGCTGTTTATTTTCAGGAATAATGGCATTGCGCAAGAGGGCTTTTCTTGTGCAAGAAGGGGCCGTGTAGACAGCTCCTTCTGCAAAAATGGCACCTCATTAGGTGTGCAAACGAGGCTCAGCGATATTCCACACTTAGCCTCATTTGCATATTTCTCATGCAAGAAACCACAAGTGTAGACATAGCCTTTGGGTCCTGGAAGACATGGGCATTAATAGAATGGTCACCATTGCATCTTCTCTTAATTCCTTTGCAGTTCTGCTCCATGCATTAGCCATCCCCTCTGACATCCTGATGAATGTCTTCCATACAGCCTGGTTCTGTAGCTCACCTCCTTCCCGGCAAGCGGGTTACCTTTCCATTACGTGTGACACTCCTGATTTGTCCCCAGTGCCCCTCACACACACACTCTGCTGCTGTCAGAGAATATGGACAGGTCACTAAGCATTCACGAGGATGAACACATCCCTTTCCCTAGCAGATGGCCTGGCTTCGTACTGCACTGGTCTCTTAGGTCAAGCCATTATCAATACAATACTACCAGGCCAAAGAATGACAGGCCAGGATCTTGAGACTCCTGCATGGAAGAGTTTTGCCAACAAGCTATCAGGATGGCTCACACAAGTCCTACCACGCACAGACTCTCCAATGGCTGACCTATGGCCCAGTATCACCCTGAGAATAATGCCCCCACTTTTCACTGTACAGATCAAGATGCAAAACTCAGTGGTAATTTATTTTTGTTAAGTGTCTAAGAATCCTTCAGCCTCCATCAGCACTTCTCTCCCTCAGGCCGTATAAATACGTTACGTACAGATACATGGGTGCATTTACAAAATGACCAGGTGCTAGGAGTGGTCCACTTGGCGGTCAGATGAGTTCGTTCACATTCAACAATAGCAGGGATTCCTCACTGCTGTGCGGAGGCCCCGGAGCAGGGATCTCAGCCCGGGCAGGGGTCGGAACAGGATGGAAGCTTGGACGTCACCTTCGGAGGAGGGGAGACTTCCGGCTGCAGGCAGCTCAGCCCCGTAGTTAAGGTTTGCGGGAGAGCAGCGAACTGGTCAGTGCTCCTCATCACCCCCATTCTGACCCCGATACCAAGAGCAGCCTGCAGGCACGAGAGGACGAGGGAGGTGGGAGAGAGTCAGCAGTGCCGTGGCAGCACCTTCTGGCTTCTGCGCCCGCACACAGCAAACGGCCAGCTTTCAGAACCAGACAAGCACACCCAGCGGGCCATGCTGGGCCAGGTTGTGGGGGGAAGGACCTGGAAACAGACACCAGAGCCTGCTAGGTCTAAGCCAGCTTCCATGAAGACCTGCCTCGAGGGGGAACTGTACCTCCTAAGCATGCTCCCCGCGAGGGGGGGTTGTGGAGAAAGCGTGCACCCCCGTGTTCGTGTCTAAGTAGGCTTGATCCACAGCTTCAATGGCACAGCTCTACAGGAACAGCACGTCTTCCCTCCCCCGCTGCCTGCCCTTTCCACCGAAGGGCCAGAAACCCCATCAAAGCAGACGACTCTAGGAAATCCAAACCAGCGTCCGGAGGCAGCGGGGGGAGAGCGTGGACGGCTCGTGGCAAGGAAGGCTCAGCCGCTGCAAATCCTTCCCATCTCCGAGAGGTTCCCGTGGCCTCGGGGCGCTCAGCGCACAGGGAGGGGTTTCGAGCGGTGTTTCTTCACCCCCAGCGCCGGCAGGAAGTTTCTCCGGGGATGGGAGCCTTGTTTCTCCAGGGAGGCCTCCAGACTGTCAGGGAAGAGCAGAGGGTGGAGAATGTCAGGCTGGGGGCACGTGCTACCTGGTGAAATCCCAGAGCCGCCGGATCAGCCAGCCAGTCACACCGGGGCCCTGTGGCTCCCGGCTGGCCGCTGCCCCCCCCCCCCCCACGAGCCCAAAGGGCATGTAGCTGCACTGCTGTTCCCAGGAGCATTTCTCTGACTGCACCACTAGGGGGCAGTGGGGTATCAGCTTTATTTCCCCCCTTGACATGAATCACTCTGGTGCCCCAGACCAGACACCCCAGGCCTGGCCCCTGCTGCCAGGCTGCTGCTCCCAGGGCAGGGCGTAGCCATAGGTGGGCACCCCAATTGCAGCCTGAGCCCCCCAATCCACAGGCTGACCCCAGCGCTGTGTAGGCCACATCCCTCTCCTTTCCTAGTCTCCAGACCCAAAGGGGGGTGCCTTGGCCAGTGGCGGATTAGCCCATGCCCAGGGGCCTCAGCCAATTGGAGGGACCTGGAAAAAAGGGCCCCCGGCACCCTGACCCATTCTGCCTGCCAGCCTGACACTCCTGCCGGGCGTGGGAACTTACCCCCTCTGCAGCCAGGGAGCACTGGGCATGCCCCCACTTCCGGACTATTTCCCCAGCAGGGGCACCAGGTAGAGGGGATTGCAGACCGAAGGGGTAGGGAGGGATCCCCATTGGTCCTGGCCCAAAGCCCCAAACTGTAATGTGCCCCTCGGGAGGGGGGGCGGCAGTGGTCCCCCACCAGCGCCCGCCCATCTGAAAGACAGGGCCCTGCAAAACCTGCTCTCCGGTGCCCCTCTCAATCTATTTATCTTAAAGAGCAGGCTAAGGGATGACTAGATCACAGGTGAACAGGGAACACGTTTCCCAGAGACCCGCCCGGCACGACCCCATGGCTGGAAGTTGCAGCGAGACACGTTCCGACCGGAAGTAAGGTCGGCGCTTTCCACCTGGAGCATCATTAACCATTGAGCCGGCTTCCCAAGCTTCTCCGGCACTGAAACTTTTCCACTCGGGAGGGGCTGGTTTTCTAAGAGATCTGCTCTAGGGATTATTCCGGCCCCCTTGTCCGGCCCGGGCTGTGCCAGGGGCAGGTCGGTGTCACAATGGACCCGGAGAATCTGCACCAAACAGCCTGGCCCCTTGCTCCACCCAGAGGCTGGGATTAAGACGGACTCCTCTCCTCTCCTCTCCTCCCCCCGCGCCTTGGGGGCTCTCCTGCCTGCCTGGCCTCTGTACCCGTGCCAGGGCGAAGGTCTCTTCGCAAAGAGCTGCCTTCCCCGCCACGCTCAGCCTCACCTACAGTGTCTGCTCTCGACGGCGGACTCCCCGCACGGCAGCGGCTCGTGAGCCCGCAGAGATTTCCTGGTGATCCGGTTGATCAGCACTTTGACTTTCCCCCAGTGCGAGCGGTCGTTCTGCAAGGGGGAGAGACGGCAGCCGTCAGGGAAGGCGGGAGCAGGGCACCGGGCGTGCCAGGGAACATCCAGCCCCCCTGTTCTCTCCCTCAGGAGACATGGGCAGGGCGGAAGGGAGGCAGAGAACCCCAAACGCCTCCCCCGGGTACAGCCGTGGGGCTGGGGGAGCAGAGCTGGTGGGTCCTGGCCCAGTGTGGGAAAGGAAGGTCACCAGACCGACAAGCACATACAGCAGCAGGATCCTTGTTCTCCCTCCCCCCTCCCATCTCCGAACCTACCCTGGGTCTCCTGCTTGGCGGGAGGGTCTGGGCTCCCCAGTCCGGCTGATCCAGCAGGGTGGGCGAGCTGACGCAGTGCCCTGCCATCTTCCGGGAGCAGGCTGGCTCATTCTCTGCAGGGATGAGAGCGCAGGGGCCCCTGCTGAGTGCGAGCGACCGGCCCCCATGCCGCCCCATGGAGAGAGCCCAGGCCCTCCAGCACTAGGGTGGCCAGATCCTGGGGTCCCTACGTCCACGGCCTCAGAGCTGCCCGCCCACCCACCTCATCCACCCAGCTGCATTTCAGAGCCCAGGCCTTTGGAATGCCAGAGACCCTGGCCTGGGCATTTGCCGGGGGTGGGAGGTAGATTCCTGGGCTGAGATTTCGCTCCCTCCCCCCGCCTAGCGGGGGCTGCACACCCAGCCCCAAGGGGGCACAGGGCATCGCTGGGGAAGCCAAGGGAGCTCCTGCCAGATCAGAAAGGGGAGGGCGCATATTTATGGGAGGGCAGAGAAATTCTTAGCAGCTGCCCTGTCCCCCCCCCCCCCCCCCCAAGGAACAAGCCATCCCAGCAAGGACATTCCTTTGCACAGATTAGGTTCCATTCATTTCAGAGGTTCTCCTCCCCCCCGCCCTCCTACTCTGCCACAGGTCGGGAGCTCCTGGACATGCAGGGGAAAGGATTGGGCCTCCGAGCTGCCACTCAAGCCGGGCTCACCCACCTGAGCTCCTGGTCAGGTCCTGCAGCATCCCCGTGTCGGAGGCCGAGCGCGCCCTGAAGTGATGGGGCCGCCAGGCTGCCAGAGGCAAATCCTCCTCCTGCATCTCCACCTCCGCCCTGCTCCCAGGCGCCGGGTTGGGCTGGGCCGGCTCCTGCTCTTCTGGAGCTCTGCAAGACCTGTCCTCAGCGGGTACGGCCTGCCAAGCAGAGAGGATGCATGGAGCGGAGCAAGCGGCTGTAGCGACCGGGAAGGGGGCGGGACTTATGTTCTCTCTAATAGTTTCCATCCATGTGGGGAATAAATTTTGCTACATGCACCAAAACACGCATAGATGTGCACCACCCATAAAACACGCTGCCGGCGCTCTGCTAATCATCCGGACAGAGCCTGAATCTCTCCTGGGTGATGGCCCAAGCGCTCAGCTTACAGGGAAGGCTGGAGCGGGGTGGGGGGGGACCCCTAGTCATTCCCACCCCTGCCCTCATGGGGAAAGGGATCCTAGAGCCCAGGCAAAGACCCACCTTTCTCTGATCCCACTGAGCAGCTGTGGGAGGGGCAAGCTCCACCATGGCTGGGGTGCTAAGATGCCAGAGGACCCCCCCCCCCCGCCACACCTTTCCCCCCCAGGGGCTCCCACTGCTGCAAGGTGGGCAGCGCTCTCTTCTCAGGTGGTGGGGGGGGACACACCTGGACAAGCAGCTGCAGCCTCCCTTCCTTGAGGAACGGGTAAGGCCTAGCCCCCGAGTGCCCCTCCTGGTTCCTAGCCCCACACCTCTGCCTCTGCCTCTCCCCACCGCACGGCGGGCCTTACACTCTCCTCCGGCCGGCCCCACGGCTGACTCGCCATCACCTTCTGCTGCTGCTGGAGCTGCCGGTTGGCCTGCTGCAGCTGGGCGATCGTCTCCAGCATCAGGCAGACGTGCTCCAGGTAGCGCAGGCCCTGGCCCGGGAGGGCGAAGGAGGCGTCTCTCCGCGCCTGGGGGACGACACAGCGCAGAGCGTCCGCCCTGGGCACGCAGCGGCGCGGGGGCCATGGCCGGAGCTGCAGCTCAGTCGCCCCAGCCAGGGCAGCTCCCCCGCCCCCGTCGGACCCGGGCTCAGGCAAGGGAGCCAGCTCCAAACGCCCCAGGAGGGTGGGGTGCACGAGGCCCAGAGAGAGGGACCCATCACCCGGGAAGCTCCTGGAAACACACAGCTGGCCCGGTGGCCAGGACAGGGCAAACCAGAACCTGAATGCTGAGCCTGCAGGAGCTCCCGGCTCCCAGACCCGGCACTGGCCTCCCCACAGCCAGCACGGTGCAGCCAGCGCCCAGGGCAGGGCCTGGCCGGGACCACACCGCAACTCCCCCTTGTCCCCCGAGGGGCACCTCGCCAGAGATCTGGGTTTGCAGGAGCCCTGGGGGAGTTGGGGGGGCACACCCAGATTTCCAACTCCCCCATCCAGCCTCTTTAGCCCCCGGCCCCTCCCAAGCCGCACGCGCTCTGTAGATGTAACGAGAGACACAGCAGCAGCTTACGGGGCTTAGACTGGATTATGAAATTAGGGCATCCCCACTAACGCCTGATGCCGGCCGGCCCCTCACACAGGCAGAGCGGGGGGCGGAGGGGCCCTAGGCGAGGGACGACCCACAAGGAGAGGGGGCTCCGGGCTTACTCAGAGGGGCTAGCCCCACCTGGCTCGAAAGGCAAGGAGGCAGCCAAAGTAGCCATCCCAGCCCTGCGCCTCCCGCCCCTTGGCAGCAGGGAGCCGCGGTGCCCGGCAGAAGAGGGCGGGCGGCGTTCCACCGCAGAACTGGGTTTGGAGACGCATGCAGGTGACATCCCCTCAGCCCACTGGCCCCCGTCGGGTTGCCTGATGGTTTCAGAAAAAACACCCAACAACATGATGCCAGGAAAAAGTTTGAGGGGAAAAAAAAAAAAATACACTGTGGCCCTTTTAAAAACCACGTGATGAGGCTTTTTGGCACTAACAGGCTCCCAGCGGCCACCCACCATCTTGCTTCCCTGAACCAGGCCCGACAGCTCCCCAGTCAGCACTAGGGTCACCAGGCTGCCTCTGAATTGAGCTGGACAGCCCGGGATTTTTGCCTCCTGTCCGGTAAAAAAAATTCAGAAAATACCGGACACCTAAAAAGTCGGGTATTTTCTGAATTTTTTTTTACTGGACAGGAGGCGAAAGTAACAGCCTGTCCGGTTTAATACCGGACACCTGGCAACCCTACCCCTTTGCAGACTGGGGGAGTGTTGTGAACTTCCCTCCCAGCAGTGCCCTGCCTGCTGCCATGTCAGCTGGGAGCACAACCCCCTGGTACGTGGATGGGAAACAAACTCAGTCCATAGAGCAGCAACCCGTCCCCACCCAGCAGCTTCCTCTCCGCAAGGCAAAACCATTCCAGGTCACTGGATCTGGCACCTGCACCCAGCCACGGCCTCTGGGCCTCGGACCAACACCTGGACCCAGCCCACAGCTCAGGGGTCCCCCTCGGTGATAGGCCAGCGAGTCGCCACCCCAGAGCATCCTAGCAGAGCCGCACAGATCCCAGGCCTGGAGTCCAAAGGGCTGTGGGGAGCCAAAGCCCCCCCCCCGCCCCCCCCGCCAGCAAACGGGAAAGTCCACAACTGGCCAACCTGCCCCCAGGCCCTGCCTGCGCCCGGCGGTGCATCCCAGCTCAGCCATGACAAGAGCAGCGACGGTGCCATCCGATCAGAGGCGCTCACACAGGCTGCTGTGGTGGGATGGAAACGGGGAGCTGAAACGGCCCCGCCCTGCTCGCGGCTAGAGGAGGGGGTGATGCCAGCCCTGCCCAACGGAGGGCGGAGGGCATGCGAACTTCCTCGCAGCAGTGCCGGCGCCCAGACCCGATCCCTGCTGCTGCCTTAACGAAGCGGCAGGAGGATGCCATGTTGAGCCATATCAGCCCCACAGAGGTGGCCAAGCCCGGTGGAGTCAGTTGACTGGCACCTGGGAAAGTGGGGGGGGGGGACTTATCCTTCTTCCCCAGCCCCCCGAACCACACAGAAGCCAGCTCCTGGCACTCACCTCTGCCTCCTCAGGGCTCCGCGCCTCTAGGCTCCAGCAGCCGGCGCTGGCTTGACTCTGCCCCTCGGCAGCCCTCTCTTGGCTGCTCAGCCCCTGCAAGCCGCACGAAGCCAGCAGCTCCAGCTCCGGCAGGTTCAGGCTCTTCCGGCCAAGCGGCTTGAGCGAGCGGCTGGGAGCGTGGAGTTTGCGGGAGCGCTGCACCACCTGGGCCAGCTTCCGACTGACCGACAGGCTCTGGAGGTAGGCCCGCTCCCCGAGAGGGTCCGGCTCCCCTGGCTGCTCTGCTTCGGGGCAGCTCTGCGCCAGGTCGCCGGCAGCGGAGGGCAGGAAGCCGTCAAGACAGTCCAGAGAGAAGCTGCTCTCCGAGCCCAGCGGGGTGGAGGGGGCGTTCTCGTTGCCAGCCATCTCCACCCCGGAGTCCTCCGACTCCGACTTGAGGAGCCTCCCGCTCTTAGGGAAGAGGCCCCCGGGGAGGACAGGCTCCGTCGGCGACTCGGCCTGGCCCCATACGCCCAGCTCGCCGCTCATTCCGCTGCCCCGCTGCGGCTCAGGAGAGGGCGGATCCGTGCTGCCTCCGGAGGCTTCCTGCAGCTTGCGGTAGACGCTGGCCGAGGTTAACACCACGCAGCTCTCCCGGGGCTTCTGTGCACCGGCTGCGAGGCAAAGGAAACCAAGGCCGGTCAGAGAGGCTGCCTCCAATCCCTCCCGCAGAGCACGGCTGCCCTGCCTTCTTACGGCACCAGCCCCTCCCCGGCCCCACACCTAGCCCGTGTTGCTGGAGCCATTCCCAGCCCCGGGCTCGCTCTTGAGCAACCCTGCGCATTCCAAGAACATCCCGGCTCCTGGCGATTCAAGCGGGCGAGGCCTTTCGGGGAGGTAGGTGGCAGAGAGTGCGGGGGTGGGGAGAGAGTTCACGGTGGGACCAGCACGTGCATCTGTGTGGTCCTTGGGACATCAGGGACCAGCCACTACCGGCTCCCCCCACACACTCCCCCCTCCCTTCCTTTTACAAGGTGCGGGTCTAGCCCTCGCTGAAACCCCCTTCTTCCCAGCATCAGTCGGGAGTGTCCAAGCCACCCCCATGCTGCTAGTCCTGGCCGTAGCGCCCAGAGCGCCAGCTCCCTGCACACGGCTCTGCCAGCCCCTCAGTCCCGACCCAGGGCTCCCCCGCTGTCCCGGCCCTGCACGCTCCCACGACTCCAGCTCTGCCTTGCTCTTCCACCTGGCTTTCCAGAGACAATCCCTCTCCGGGCTCCCCCTTCCCGCCGAGAGCCTCCCACCGTTCGTCCATTCTTGGGCCTCCCACACACCCTGCCACGCCGCACCCCCCGCTGTCCCAGTGCTGGACGGGCCGCCGGATAGAGAAACACCCCAGAGGAGGAGGACACCCCTCCCCATCCCCCCAAGCCGGGAGTCAGTGAAAGGGACACAAATCCACCTCCGCCATCACCCCAGCCCTTCCCATGAACTAAGGATGTTCAATTTAGATTAATCAACTAAATCAAATAGTCAATATCATTTCCATCAACTACTGGATTAGTCGATAAGGGCACCTCTGCCGTTGAAATGTAGCAAGAGCCTACCAAGGCTGCACCTCCGCCCCTTCTCCCCGCGGAGACGGTGCTGGGGGGAATTAGCTTTTAAGCTGGCTCCTGCTCCCCCTACCCCCACTTGCTGCCTCTCTCGGATAGAGGCAGCGGGGGGGGGGGGGGGAGCGACTAGTCAAGTACCAAGTCGATTATCCGATCAGCATTTGCTTATCACACAGTCAACTAGTCGCTTACATTCCCTACCGTGAACTTTGTCGACTGTTTTACAAGTTGAAGGCGCAGCCAGGGCAGGCTGGAAACCAGGGGAGTAGCTAACAGGGGTTCACGCGGGCGCTTTACAGCCCTGGACCGTGCTGTGCTTGGGGGATGGGACGGGAGTGTTTTCCCACACCCCTGAGCAGTAAGTCAGAGCCCTGTAAAGCACCTGTGTAGACTTCGCCTCAGGCTCAGTCCAGAGAACGGGTAGCCTAGCGCTTCGCCGCAGGGCTAAGGGAACAGAGGGCTGCCCTGAGCCGGCTCCTCTGCTCCCCCACCACACCCACTCCAGGGGCAGATAGATCACAGAACCCTCCAGCTGGAAGAGACCTCAGGAGTCTGAGTCCAGCCCCCTGCCCAAAGCAGGACCAACCCAACTCAATCATCCCAGCCAGGGCTCGGTCAAGAGACTTAAAAACCTCCAGGGATGGAGATTCCACCCCCTCCCTTGGGAACCCAGCCCAGCGCTTCCCCACCCGCCTAGGGAAATAGTTTTTCCTAATATCCAACCTAGACCTCCCCCTCTGTAACTTGAGCCCATTGCTCCTTGTTCTGCCACCTGCCACCACTGAGAACAGCCTCTCTCCATCCTCTTGGGAACCTCCCTTCAGGAAGTTGAAGGCTGCTCTCAAAAGTCACTAGCTGGACTCAGCTGCAGCCTCCCCCGCCCCATCCACCTCTCCCCCTGCTCCACTCTCCTGTTTAGGGTCTGCTCCTAGGATAAAGCCCAGGGTGAAGACCTAGGGCTTCCCTTCCTCCATCCCAGGGTTCCCAGCCTCCTGGGGAAACACAGCGGGAGGGGTGACCAGAGGTCTCGATTTTCTAGCGACAGTCCCACTATTTAGGGCTTTTTCGGAGGTAGGTGCTTATGACGCCCCCCTCCCACCTCCACCCCGATTTTTGACATTGGTGAGCGGGTCACCCACGACTGAACGCCGCCCTCCCCCAACGCCGCCCCTTTTCCCCAGGCCTGGGAGCTCGGCTCATCCACGCCAGAGCACAACCTGGCACTGAGCGCTGCGAGTCGTGCGCCCGGCAGGGGGGAACCCAGCGACTGTCTACAGACGCCTGCGGGAGGCGACCCGGAGCTCTCAGGAGACACTTCCCCAGCAGCGAAGCCGCCAGGCTGCGGGACCCACCTGTGCTCGGGTGGTTTGTACCTGGAGCACGCAGCCGGGACGGAGCCGCAGAGCACAGAGGCTGGGGTCTAATTACTGCAAGGGATTGTCCCTGGGCATCTCCCGGCACTGGGAGCCCTCCCCGGCTGCTGGGTTAGGGATCGGGGCCCCTCAGCCTCAAGCTCTCACCCCCACCCCCTCCAGCATTGCCCAGCCCGGGAAGCATCCCGAGCGTTCCCCTGGAAACACCCCCGGGGCCTGACCCAGGCTCCACATCCTGGGCTGAGGTGTTTTGTCAACAGCTCCCTCCTGGCGCCGGGCCCGAACTGAACTGCATTCCTCGGCCCGGCGCCAGCCAGGGCTCCACGAAACCGCCACTCTCACCACGTCACACCGGGAGCGGGGCAAGCCTCCCAGCCCGGGCAAGGTGGGGCTCTCCTTTCCACACCCGAGCCCTGGGGCGGGGGAGGCGCCCACCCTGCCACATGGGGGGGTAACGTCCCCACTCAGCACAGGCCCTTCCAGCCCTGCTCCCTGCGTGCTGGCAGGCGCCAGGACTTCAGAGCCCCGCCTGGACACCCCCCTCACTGCTAGTGCACGCACGTCGCCCTCCCCACCGCGAGCAGGACACACACGAGTAACCGCCCACCCCTGCCTGCCACCCGGAGCCCAGCACACTCCTCCGGGGGCGCGGCAAAAGGATGAGCCACGGCAGGGTCCACGAAGAGGCAAAACCCGTCCCCCAGCCTGCGAGGATGAGCCAGCCCCATGCCAGGCTCTTCCTAAGCCCAGGGTTGGCAATCTAAGGCCCAGGGGGCCAGATCCGGCCCCCGAGGCTCGTGGCTTTCCCCCCCAGCCTTGGGGAGCCCACGCCGGCGCCCCCCTGCGCTCCCCCTCGGCTGGAGCACACGAAAGCCTGGACCCAGCTGGGTGCTGGTGTGTGAGGGGAATGTGTCCACTCAGTGGGAGGCCACGTCAGTGGGGGGGGGGATGTTTTTGGTTTTGCTTCTCACTTGTGGGTGGGCCCCAACCCAAAAAAGTCCCCCCTCCCTCAACCTACACCAACCCAGCCAGCCACCGGGCTCGGCCGGTGACTCGTTCTCTCTCCAGCCGGGGTGGAAAAGGGGCACAGGTCCCACGTTGACTCAGCCCAGCACCGTGCCCGACCCATCCCGCAGCCTCACCCAGTCTCCAGGCACTGCAGAGAGAATCCAAGCCACCCACTTGGTTTCCCTTGCCCTGTGCTGCCAACAGCCAGGGCTCTGCTGGGGGGAGCCTGCGGCTTGGGATGGGCTCTGCATCCCTCCACGAACCCCTCACCCCACCACATGCACCTTCAGGGGAGGCCATGCTGCCCGTCTAAACCCAGCACCAGCCCGTCCCCCGCCCTGGCAGCCTGGGAACATCACAGCCCAAAGACAGCCGGCCCTTATCTCGGATGGATGCCGGGTGATCGACACGAGGGCTAGGCAGGCGTGCGTCTGCACCCAGGCCAACCAGCAAGACTCACCGGGAGATCGCTCACACGTCTCCTCCCATCACAGGTACCCAACCCCCCCCCCCCCCCCGTGAAAGTATCAGGAAATGGGGGAGGGGCCCGGAGAGCCAAACCCCCAAGACAACAGATAAGCTGCCGTTCCCTTGCTGCTGGACAGGTGGACTAGACTGGGGGTGGGGAGTATTTTTCGCAGGGGGCCACCTAATGAATTTTGGTGGTGGGGCCTGGAAGGGGCGGGGCTTGGGCAGAAGGGGCGGGGCTTGGGCAGAAGGGGCGGGGCTTGGGCAGAAGGGGCGGGGCCGGTGACTAGTCTCCCCCTAGAGCAGGGCCAGCCAACAACGTTTTGGCACCTGAGGCGGGGAGCTCAAATGACGCCCCCATTTCTCCTGCCTGCCTGTTACATCTCTTGTGCCCTCCTTCCTCCAGCCCAGCACTGCCCCATCTCCGTGCATCGAGAGCAGAGAGAATCCATCTGCACCAGCACAGACACAATGTTCTACACTCGGGGTCCTAGTGGCACCCCCCGCAGTCCGGCACCTGAGGCCTCATGGTCCGGCCAGCCCTGCCCCAGAGTCAGGCCACTCTCCTATACAATCCGGGTTCGGACTCTCCATTAAGAAGCCTTTCCACTCACTCACCCCCTGCCCCTGTATGGTGGTTTAGGAGCCAAGAGTGGCATTGGGGTGACCAGCCGAGCAGACCTCATCCTAGGACACCCGTTCATTCCGCACACCTCTCCTTCACCCCACACAGCCCGCGGGCTCCTGGCCAGCAAAGCTCTCCCCACAACCCTCTTTCAGCTCCGGCCTTTCGCAGATTACTCGGAACTAAGAACCACCCTTCAAACCGGACCCCGGGAAAGCTGCACTGGAATGAGGGAGGATGTGAATTTAGAGCAGATTAGCTTCGCATGGGGACAGACTGACTCCCAACTCTGATTATCCTGGAAGCAGACGATACTCCGTGTGGACAAGCCCTAAACCAGGGGTGGGGAAGCTTTTTGGGTCGGGGGCTGCTGACCCACAGAAAAGTCAACCAGGGGCTGCACACAAGTGGGAAAGAAAGGGGAAAAACAACAAGCCTCAATGACATGGCCCCCAACTGAGAAGCAGAAAGACCCTCCCCACTTTCCCCTCCCGCTCCAGTCTAGTGGGCCCCAGGCTAGTAGATTTTGGGAGCTCCGGCCCTGCAAGGGGGGGGGGGGGATGGAGTGCTAAAACAGGCTCTCCAATGCTGGGGAGGGAGCCCTGAGCCTCAGGGGCCAGATCCAAGCAAACTGTGGGTTGCATCCGGCCCCCAGGCCTTTGGCTCCCCATCCCTGCTCTACATGTTCATGTAGATCCCTAGCTTTGTCCACACCTAAGCCTGAAACGTAGGCGTTGGCCGTGGAGGAGTGGGCTGCTGAGCCCAAAGGGGGGGGCATGGGCTGTCCCCCTTCGCCATCCCTGCTGGGGAGAGAGAACATAAGAACGGCCGTACTGGGTCAGACCAAAGGTCCATCTAGCCCAGTAGCCTGTCTGCCGACAGTGGCCAGCACCAAGTGCCCCAGAGAGGGTGGACCGAAGACAATGACCAAGCGATTTGTCTCCTGCCATCCCTCTCCAGCCTCTGACAGAGGCCAGGGACACCATTTTATCCCCTGGCTAATAGCCTTTTATGGACCTAACCTCCATGAAAAAAGAGCAAGTCCGACAAGTTGGGGGCCCTTAGCGGCTGGCAGAGTTGGTCTTATGGGAGGGCAGCTCTCCGTCCCTGAGAGCTGGGCTGACCTATCCTGGCTGGCAGGGGATGAAGGGTTATGCCTGGACACACAGACCATCCAGCGCACCCACATGATGTATTGTGTGCACCCCATTATACGGCCACTGCTCAAACTAGCTCTTTATGCACGTAAGCACACACCAACAACGCTGCTGCCGTCCTTTGGAGAGGCAGAGTGTTCTGCAAGAGCTGTGGATGAACAGTCATTAATCATTGCCCCGCAAGGCGTGAGTCAGTCAAGTGTGTACCCAGCCATACGAGAGAGATTCCAGCGAGGTTAAGTGACATGCCCATGGTCATGCACCATCCCATGAATTCCCTGAGTCTAGTTTCATGCTCAGTCCACTCGAGGAACTATCCTGACCACATCAGAAGGGCACAAGACCAAGAAGTCATTCACCCCACCCCTTGTGGGTTAGTAAGAGGCTGTTGGTTTTAAGCAAGGTAAGACAGACGCCGACGCAGGACATGCAACCAAAAGGCAAATGCACGTAGGAGTGGCCAGCAGACAAATCCCCCGCACAGGCAATTCAACACACAGCGTTCCTTCAAACAACAGGTTTGCCAGAGAAACACCTCGCAAGGACATTTTTATACAAATTCCAGTAATTCCCAAATATTTCCCCCCGCCCGAGGGGACTTGGTTCGCTCCACCCACAGTTTCGAGGGTGGGGTGGAATGTACACACACCAGATAGTTTTACAAGGAAAGACCTGAGGGTACAGATGGGAGCAGATACAGGGCGGTAAGAGGCCCCCTTTCTCCCTCTCGGGTACACAGGTGCATTTCATGCTCATACCAGGTGTTAGAGCAGCCCTGCCAATGTCCTTATTCCCAGGCCAGATACTGATGTGTCAGTTTCCTCCCTGCCCTTTCCACATGTCCACATCACCAACATGCCTCCGTACTGACCAAGAAGAACTAGGGATGTTAAATATCGGTTAATGGAATCGTCGAGTAACCTCATGAATTCTTATCGGTTAGTCGACTATCCTATAAGCGGCAGCCTCACTATCAGAGGCAGCACCTTGGGGTGCCAGGCAGGAGCTGGTCTGCAAGAGGAGCCTGTTTATAAACCAGCTCTCTGGCCTGTCGCATTGTGCTGCTGCCTCTGATAAAGAGGCAGCAGTGTGGGGTGGCAGCAGCCCGTCTGGGGCGGGTCTGAGCTCCAGGACCCAATGGCGAGCCAGAACCGAGCCAGGCTGCTTAATACACTTTAAATGCAGAGCCGCAACAGGGATAGAACTGAGACAGGCTGCTGGCCAGCCTGCTAACAAATTTACTGGCAAGGGGGAAGGGAAATGCATGCAGTCTACAGCATTAATCTATAAGCTTTTGCTTACCAGTTAATTGGCTACACTATTGCATCCCTAGGAAGAACCCCCTTGCAAGGGACATCAGCCTGCTCAGTTCTTTGCCTTCGTCTGCTAACACCGCCCCTGGGGGCTCTCTGTTACTACTGCGCTGAGCTGGATTTGATCCCTTAAACCAGAGCGAAAAGCCTCCTTGTTCTAGCCCCATTCCCAAAGCAGCCAGCCAGCCTCCTCCAACAGGCCAGCGGTCCATAGCACACCTGCGCTCCAACAGAGGTGTGCACAGCTAGGAGCTCAGGGGCTGCCTGCTGACTCCTGGCTGGTTTCCAGCTGGCTCTCTCCTGCATCCTAGCCCCATTCCCCCCAGGGCTGTGTCTTTCCCATCCCTTGGCCAGTCTGGATTAGGGCTTGAATCAGAGCTCGGCTTTGCAGGGAGACCAATACACACGTGCAGCCCAAGGTCAAGCAGCGAGTCGCTGGCACAGCCAGGCACAGAACCCAGGAATCCTGGCTCCGAGCCCCCGGCTGGAACCCCCACACCCGAAGCACTGAGCCCTCCTGGAACGGTTTGGGCAACAGCTCCAGGACTCCGAATTCCAGAGCAGCACAAGCCTTCCTGCTCCCCATGGGTCGGCAGGTACCTTGGAGTGGCTCCTGTTGGGACAGCCACAGAGAGGGGCTGGGTCCAGTCTCCGCTGTTCAGTCGAGTCCACACCAGCACACAGCTCAAGTGGTTTGGAAAACCGGTTTCTCCAGCAGGCTGGATGCTGGCGGCGCTACAGACATGACCGCGCTGGACATCAAGTGTCAAGAAGCAGCTGGGTCAGTGCCCCGAGCTCTCCGCACCGGAGTATCTGTGCGCATGGCGGCCGGGTCCCAGCCGTATGTCTGTGTAACAGGGGGCCCTGCTTTGGAAAAGGGGGAGACCTACCCACGCTACAGGGGAAGGAGGAGGTGCACCAGCTCCGTGCGGCCACACCAGCTGCACTGAGCAGAGCCTGGCCGGGGCGGACTCTGGAGACCTGTGCCCCAAGAGGCCCTACTACCAGGGCGCGTTGGGCGGAGGCACAAGGGTGCCGAGGGAAGGAGAGCGCGCCCCGGGGCAATCCGAGACCCGGCGGGCAGGGCAGGACGGGGGGGTCCTTCCAAGAACCCCGCAGCCAACTGCGCGCATGGACTGACACTGGAGATCCCCAGGGCGCGCCGGGGCGCAAAGGCAGCGGGGAGAGTCCTGGGCATCCCCAACCCGCCCCCCGCGGCTGCCCCGGTGCCCGTGCCAGGGGCTCACCTCGGCTCCAGAGCGGCTCCACGGCGAACACCCGCCGCCTCCTCAGCATCGCCTCGGCGCTCGGCGCGGAGCCCGGCTGCAGCGCGTCCCCGCGGGGCTTGTGCGCTTGGCCCGGGCCAGCCACCGGCCAGAGCTGCCCCTTCGCCCCGCGTGCGTGCAGCAGGCTCTCCGCCCGGCCGCTCTCTGCAGGGAGGGGTCTGCCCGGCCTGGACACTCCCAGGAGAGGGACGGGGCGGGGAGAGAGGCTCAAGGAGGGGGCGTGCTGATGAGCTGGGCGGGGGGTGGAAGCGGCTGAGCTGGGGGGGGGGGGGGATTGAGGAGAAAACGTAGCTCACGCCCTAGGATTTAGGCTCGGGAGGGACCCGGCCAGCCCTCGCTGTGCTGCTGCAACGCTCCTTGTTGCTTGCTTGGAACTGGAAAAATAAACCAAGCATCAGAAAGCTGCTGAAAACAGCCCCCCACCTCCTCCATGCCCAACCCCATCCAAGTCCCTAGGGGAGCAGAGGGAGCGAATCTCTCACGGACACGGGGAGGTTTGTACAAAGCCCAGGACACGACAGACACAAGGGCTCAAAGCTTGAAAGATACCCAGCTAAGTGCCTGGAGAGTCTAACTGGGGGAGGTGCTGGCTTTCCCCAAAGCAGAGAGAAGGGGGGAGGCTACTGTATGATGCCCAGTATCCAGCCTGATGGACCAACAGTCTGATCTAACCACCCACGCTTCCTTAAGTGGTGCTGTTTCCACCCACATGACCAATTTATCATATGGAGGAAACTGAGGCATGGAGCGGGGGTGACCCAGCAACGTGCCCTAGAGCATTTCAGTGGTAGAGTTAGGGAGAGAAGAACCCAGCTCTTGCTAACCACTAGTCTAGGCTGCCAACAGGCAATAGGGGCTGGAGTAAGGGAGATGAGGAATTGGAAGGTAAATGGTAACACCTGTAAAAAGAAGGCCATCCCCTTCAGAACTGCGGGCACCTGCTGCTGCTATTGAGCGAGACCGGCAGTCAGGCCTGCCCTTGTCTGGATAAATTGGGATTGGGACCCCAAATCCTCTTGATTAGATTTGCCACCTTCATCCAGCTCTTAGGAGGCCTAATCCTCCAGCTAAAATCAATTCACTTGTAAGGGGAAATTAGCTACACACACAGATGCCCCTTGGGCATCTCCCGCAGGGCTCCTGCTCAGAAAACATGTGCGTATCCAAATGGGATTAAGTGCATAAAATAGTAGCTTTCCCCTCTCTCTCCATCCCTGCAGCCAGCCACCTTGCCTGGCAGTTTCTCTACAGGCTCCTGCCTTGACATGACCCACCCACACACAATTATTGGAAGGTTTCTGGCATCCCCAGGAATATCTGGCTCGGCTGGCTGGTGGCTCTCTAAGAAGGAGGAAAGCAGCCAGCTGGGCTCCTGCTAATCCTTTTCCTGGAGAAGATTTACACAGCAGGGCATTTAACCCTTGCGGTGCCAACAGCAGTGCCCAGTTAGAGGCTGTAGCCATGCAGTGCAGATCATAGAGTCAAACAAGGGACTCCACAGGGGCAGAGAGTGTAGGATAACCAGGGGCCCATCCATATAGGTGAACTAGGTGGTCGCCTAGGGTGCCAAGTTAAATGGGGTGCCAAAAGGTGGTGCAATATTATTGAGGGGTTTGGAGGTGAGGGTGCCGATTGCATGATTCACCTAGGGCGCCGGTTGCTGGCAGCTAGTCAAGGGCCACCCCTGAGGATAACAGCCACAGCAGCTGGGAGGGTTTGCAAGTGCTTGGGAGGATACAGTCATAATTCCAAATGATCTGGAGAAATGGTGTGAGGTCAACAGGATGAAGTTCAATGAGGACAAATCTAAAGTCCTCCACTTAGGAAGGAACACTCAGTTTCACACACACAGAATGGGAAGTGACTGTCTAGGAAGGAGACCGGCAGAAAGGGATCTAGGGGTCATGGTGCACCTCAGGCTAAATATGAGTCAACTCTGTGACACTTGCAAAAAAAAAAAAAAAAAGCAAACATCATTCTGGGAGTCATTAACAGGAGTGTTGTGAGCAAGACACGAGGGCTATGTCTACACTCGCGGCTTCTTGCACCAGAAATATGCAAATGAGGCTAAGCGTGGACTATCACTGAGCCTCATTTGAAAAACTAATGAGCCGCCATTTTGCAGAAGAGGCTCTTGCGCCAGAAGGAGCTGTCTACACGGCCCCTTCTTGCGCAAGAAAACCCCTCTTGCGCAAAGCCGTTACGTCGATGACTTTTCAAGAAGAACGGCATTGCGCAAGAGGGGTTTTCTTGTGGAAGAAGGGGCAGTGTAGACAGCTCCTTCTGGAGCAAGAGCCTCTTCTGCAAAAATGGCGGCTCATTAGGTATGCAAATGAGGCTTGGCGATATTCCACGCTTAGACTCATTTGCATATTTCTGGCGCAAGAAGCCGCAAGTGTAGACATAGCCGAGAAGTCATTCGTCCGCTCTGCCAGGGCTGGCCCTACCATGAGGCGAACTGAGGTGGCCGCCTCAGGTGCCAGGCTGGGGGGGAGAAGGCACCACTAGGACCCAGAGTGTCCAGAGAAGAGCAACAAAAATCAATCAAGGTTTAGAACAGCGTTTCCTAAACTGTGCTCCGCGGCGCCCTCATCTCCAGGGGCTCCATGAGGTTGACAAACTGGAAACATCGATAGGTACAGCACATACAATCAGTGGACCGCTGGGGCTCCGCATACATTTTTATGCATGTAAATGGCTCTGGAGCCCAAAAAGTTTGAGAAGCGCTGATCTAGAAAACATAACCTAGAAGGGAAGACTGAAAGAACTTTAGCTGATCGCCATATTTGGGGTCGGGAAGGAATTTTCCTCCAGGGTAGATTGGCAGAGGCCCTGGAGGTTTTTCGCCTTCCTCTGTAGCATGGGGCACGGATCACAGCTGGAGGATTCTCTGCATCTTGGGGTCTTCAAAGTATTTGAAGGCTTCAATATCGGAGATATAGGTGAGAGGATTATTCTGGGAGGGGTGGGTGAGATTCTGTGGCCTGCACTGTGCAGGGGGTCAGACTAGATGATCATAATGGTCCCTTCTGACCTTAAAGTCTATGAGTCTATGAGTCTAACTGGGTTTGTCTAGTTTGGAAAAAAGAAAATTGAGAGGGGACGTGCTAGCGGTTTTCAAGTATCTAAAAGGGTGTTACAAGGAGGAAGGAGAAAATTTGTTCCTCTTGGTTACTGAGGACAGGACAAGAAGCAATGGGCTTAAACTGCAGCAAGGGAGGTTTAGGTTGGATATTAGGAAAAACTTCCTCAGTCAGGGTGGCTAAACACTGGAATAAATTGCCTAGGGGGGTTGTGGAATCGCCATCACTGGAGATATTTAAGAGCAGGTTGGACAGACACCTGTCAGGGATGATCAGATGGTGCTTGGTCCTGCCGGGAGGGCAGAAGACTGGACTTGATGACCTCTCAGGGTCCAGCCCAGTTCTAATATTTTATGAAATAGGGGTCCAAGCAGCCAACTGATGCAGCATGACTAGCTGAGGATGGGGAAGCACCTGCAGTCACAGAGAACATCCGCCTCCCACTCATCATCAGCCAACTTCTCCCTCCTTTACAGAAGGAACAGCAGCTTAGCCGCACAAGGAGGGCTGGGCTGCAGGGCTCTGGCCAGGAGTGCAGGGAGGACCGAGTGCCAGGAGAGCAGCTACCCCACAAAGGAGACTGCAGCCTGCTGCTCTGCAGGCAGGCCAGTGCCCGAGTCTCTCTTTGCCTGCAGAAGAGGGGGTAGTGGCCAGCTGTGCAGCCATGCTCACGGCACATGGAAGAATTGCCCCAAGATCCCAGCTAGTGCATTGAGGGGCCTCCCCCTAGAAGCAGGAGGAGGGGCTGCAGCATGTAGGGCCAGGGTCAGCTAAGGGCATGGGCTTGTGCTGCATGGAGATAGGGGGTCACAAGAGAATTTAATTCCCACGAGGCAGCAGTTGAGCTCATGCCCTGACCAAGGAAGGAGCCGCTAGAGTCAGGAACTCCATCTGGCATCTGCCCAGGGCATCGGCTATTTGGAGGTGCAGCCTAGCTCGAGCAGAGGACCTAGGAATCAAGGCCTCCGGGTGCTACTCGGGGGGTGGGGCCCGTGTTTAGAGCAGCGGAGTCGGAACGGCCGAGTTCCCCAGGGCTCACGCCGGGGGACCACGCTCTCTGTGCACTTGGCGCTGTCCTAACAGAACCAAGACAATCCCTACCCTGAAGAGAAGATAGGCCAACTATTCCCACCCTGCCCTGTTACTGATGTTTTGCAGCCTCAGGCAAGTGGTGGGTTCCTTGCCTCAGTTTCCCCATCTCCAGTGCAAGACTGAGACACCTGGAACGGCAGCAGTGAACCGAGGATCCTTGTCCTGCGGCAGCCTGTGTTCCCTCTGTGCTATGGAGCAGCAGGTTTTATACAGCAGGGCTGCCACTCCAGTGCTAATCCCCCCAAAAATGGCCAGCCTCGAGAAGCCCCTTGGCAGATACAGGGCTATTTTATTTATAGATGCGCACACACCCATACACAGGTTGCTGGAAGCTGCAGACAGTGGGAAGGAAGGGGCATTCCTTATCTGTGCACACTGACCTCAGTTACAATAATACAAATTGACACAGCCAGATTTTTCAACTGTTCTCTATTCTACCAGTATTTACATTAAAGCCCAGACCAGTGTCTGGTTTTCTGCACTCAAAGAACCAGCCCAGCCCAAGCAATATTGTCTAGTGAGGGGAGGAGGGGAAATCAGCAGCCGATTGAATAGGACAGAGATGTAAATTTCCTTTTTGTTCACCTTGATGGAGTGTTAATGGGGAAGCCTAATTAAAGCCCAGAGACATATCAACTGGTGCTAACCATTTCACTTACTGTCTGTAAAAGGGGTGTGACCAGTTGTAGGGGGGGAGGGAAAGCTCCTGGAGTCCTGGGCAGCATGCTTGGGCTGCCAGCCAGGAGAGATTCAAATGCAACCCATCTCATTAGCAGAGTGTCCCCCAGCTGGCAGCATGCGTGTCCATGGGTGGTGCACAGCTGCACATGCCTCCGTGCACCTCGCAAAATGTATTCTGCACGTGAATGGAAAAAAAGTAAAGGGAACACCAACCAATCCTGGGTTCTGTTCCTGAGTTTCAGGGAGAATTTGGGAGAGCTGGCATATAATGCAGGGATGGATGCAGGAAGCAGAATTCCTTGGTTCTATGGAAACAAAAGACAGGACTATGTAGCACTTTAAAGACTAACAAGATGGTTTATTAGATGGGGTCCTTGGTTCTATTGCTGGGCCTAGGCAGGAATGCGATCTAGGGGATCAGCACCCGGGGGGGGGGGGACGTGTAGCAAGTCAGAGACCTGGAACCCGCTCCGAAGCTGACTGGAGCTGCATCCCGGAGCAATTTGCTTCCCTTTGGGCCCATTTTTCCCTTTGCTCTTTGGGCAGACTACCTGGCTTCCTCGCAGGGGGGTTTCCAGCCTTCCCTGGTTGGTTTGTAAAGTGCGCAGAGATCCTCGGAGAGAGACAGCGAGGGGTGTCTGCCCACCTGGGCTCACATGTGAGTGTGGACACAGCAGTGTCTATGCGCTCAGCGATGCATATTTGCTGGCCTGTCTCCAGGCGTGTGTGTGTTGTGGGTGCTCTGAGGCCTGTGGGGTTGACATGCCCATGGGTTAGCTGGAGCTGGTCATGCACTGGAGCAGGTGGCAGGCAGGGAGCCGGCTGGGTAGGGCTCCTGGTGATGTGCAGAAGCTCAGGGAGGGCGGGTGACCAGGCAGAGAACAAAAGGCCCCTCAGCTAATCCCTCCCAAGGCCGGCTGCACTCCCAGGTAATTAGGTGTCAAAAGGTAAATACCTGCTGAGCTTCCTGCTGTTGCTGGGTGGCGACAGGGCTGGGGGGGGGGGGAGCGGGTGCCCGTAGCAAGGGGGTTCTGGGCCCATTGCTTCCAGGGGCGACAGTTCACGGGGGCATTGACATTTTATCCTGTGCCAGGTCCTAAGCTTCCCAGCAAACAACACCCCCCCCAGTCGCAGGGCAGACACACAGCCGGCTGCCGATGCAGATACAAACAAGGGGCAGCGCTGGGTGGGAAAGATGTTTAATTCATGGATTAGGGATATAGGGGTCCAGCTTTGGGTGCATCCAGCCATTGTGCGCCCCCCCAGTCCAAGGCTGTGCCCTGAAGGGGGGCAGGGAATAGCTGTCCCTCAAAGGACACAGGCCAGGCCCAAGCACTCACAAATACAAGCTCAAACGCCCCAGAAAAGCAGGCAGCACGCGGGCGGCCAGGCCACGGCTGCTGTTGCCCGGGAGGCCCCCAGAGCTAAAGGAAATAGCACCGCCCCGGCCTCTAGGGCAGGGAGTCACAGCCCACGCTGGCTTGCCCCAGGGCCCCCCCCTCCCCGGAGCTGAAGCAGGGGGAGATAAAGAGGTGAAGCTGGAATTCGGCTGCTTCGCCCTGCAGGCTCAGTCAAGGGAAAGGCCCCACGATGTAGCCCCCACTCCACCATCCTAGTGCATGAGACGGCCTCACCCCACGCCACACCCAGGGCACCCCAGCCAGCACCCCCCTCCTCCAGCCCACGTTCCTCAGCAATGGTGGCACCTGGCTTTTCTCGCTCCAGCCCACCTCTCCCCCTTGCAGCACCGCCAGGCCCTGGAGCCCCTCCATGGCAACCGTTAGCTCCCCCCTGCCAGGGCAGGGACCCCACAGCCTGTGCCTTGCCCTCCACGGGGGGCAGGGGTGAGGGCCTTGCCCCAGGCTATCGCTAGGAGGAAGCCAACGTCCGTGGCTCCGTGTGATGCTGCCCCCAAGCCCTTGTGTGATGCTGGGGGGTGTTTCTCTTGCCCTGAGGGGGCCCTGCCTCAGCCGGGAGGGACCGATCAGGATACCCTTCAGAAGGTGCCCAGAGGGCCCGGCCGGCTCCTCCAGCGCCACAGACCATGGAGTGTGGGGCAGGGAGGCCCGAGGTGACGCTGAGAGGCAGAGAAGCTGAGGGAGCTTTTGCAAAGCCATGGCTGAACTCAGCCCGCCAGGCCCAGAGGGAAAGCCCAAGGCAGCAGGAGCAGCTGACCCTCACCCCCACATTCAGGGGGCGAGGCGGGCACCCACTGCACTGGCCCATCCCTTTGAGGGGCACTGGACAGCCTCCCCCCCCCCCCAGTTTTGCCCCGGGGTGGAGGGTAAGAAACAAGCCGGGAAGGGCCTAGAACTTAGCTGGGTCCTCTTAGCACCCGGTGAGGGGGGGGGGAGACGTGCCTCAGGGCCCACGCCCGCCTGGGGCCTGCGGAGAATGCAGGGGTGGGGAGCAGCTGGCGGAGGAAGCCCTGCTCGAGCTGTTCCCCACAGGGGGGAGGGACGGAGACCAAGATAAGGGAGATAAAGAGACTTAGGCGAACGTGCGGGAATTCACCCCCCCCCACACACACACACACCACTGCTGACAAGCAGGAATCAGCCCTCCGCAGCAGCGGGGAGCGTAGGCTGGGATGCCGCGGGGAGCACGTATACCACAGGGGCAGAGTTCAGGTGGGACTGGAGACGGGGCGGGCAGCACACCAGAAAACACCGGCCGCTTCCTCCCTGTGCGCAGCAGCAGCCCTTTGCACGTACCCACCTCGCACCGCACCGGCCGTCCCCGCATTCACCCCGGCACCCCCCTGCCCGTCTCCACAGAGACACGGCCCCGCTGCGCTGGACACAGAACCCAGGAGCGCCTGGCGCCAACCCGCCTCGCCCCACTCCTGCCCGGAGCTGACCCGGGCCAGCCCAGACCCCTCCCCGTTTATTGTAGTTCCATGGTGGTGCCTTAGGGCCAAGTCATGCCTCGGAAAGCGCAGAGTAACCCGGCCCCAGGCCAGGCCTGGCTGAGAAAACCCAGCGATAGAACCCGTGCTCAAAGGGAACCTCCGGCCTGCAGACCTCCGCCCCTGCAGCGTTCACACCTTATCGGTGAGGCCTGGCTTGGCTGAGGAGGTGGGGCAGTTGCATCCTGCTGGAGTCCTGGCTGGTACGGGCAGGGCACTGCTCTGGGGAAGTTCACACCGCTAAAGTCCCAGATGTGCTGAAGGGCCCCCTGAGGAAGAAAGCCGCAGTGCCAGGGGTGCTGCAGGACCAGCCAGCAAACCGGAGCCAGTAGCACCCGTGACTCAGACACCCTTAAAGAGCCACTTCCAGACCATGTGTAACTGAACGCCCGGGGCTGGGGAAGGGGTCTCCCGGCAGACTGCGCTGACACCCATAGGCGACCACACTCCTGCCCAGCCCCCACCCAAGGTCCAGCTGCCCACTCCGTGGAACACATTCCAACAGGCCACGCCTGCTCCCCACCCACCCCACAGCAGGGGGGAACAGCAGAAAAGGGCCCCTGAGTAACCCCGCAGAGCTCGAGGGCCACATGGGGCCGGTTGCAAGCCTGGCCCTGCGGATGTAACCCACAGCCCTAGTGTGGTGCACCGTCCTGTGCCGGGGTACCTAGACCACAGCAACAGGTAAGACCAAGAGACCTCGGGAGCAAGGCACACCCCTCCCCCCCCCCCCCCCCAGAGCACACTGGCAGAGACAGGGAGGTGCAAAGGCTGTGCCGGGATCCCCTTCATGGTGCCTGCCCATCACTGGCGCATCAGGCCTGGGGGAGACAGAAGGGCCTCTCCCCCAGTTGTGCAGAGATCCTGGGCAGGATTCTCGGCTGAAACCTGCAAGGCAGCAGGGGGCCCAGCAAAACCCACAGGGAGCCGGCTGCAGTACAAGGGGCTGCAGATAAGCAGCCCATCCCTGATTGCACCCAGCTCACCTCCTTGGTGCAAAGCCAAACAGCCCCTGGCTGGGAAAGCAGCAGATAAAGCACCCGCCTCCCCCTCCCCCAGGGGAACAAAGGCCTCCACTAACAGCTGGCAATAAAGCTCCACACTTCCCAGCAGAGAACAAGGGGGCAGCAGGTGGGGCCTGGGGCTCACCGCCCCCCAGGAGGCTGCAGGAAAGGCCTGGGAGGATTATCCAGGGCCAGCCCTTAGCACATGGAAAGGGCTTCCCCAGCATCCATCCATCCCACACCTGCACTGGCTGCGCAGGTGGGCAGCAATGGAGGGGGGCTTGGTTACAGGCCTCCTCTGTGGCCATCCAATGCTAACAGGGTCTCTCTAGTCCTCAACGCCAGCTAGCTGCCACCCAGGGAGTGGGAGGGGGACAGTCATCCTAGCTTCACCTATGGGGAAACTGAGGCACGGCCCTTGAGTGCCCTGTCCAGAGCTCTGAGTGCGAGAGCAGGGAACAGAACCCAGGAGGCCTAGCTCACAGGCTGCTAGGCCTCGCTGAGCCTCCCCCCAAAAGAAGGGCAGTATGCACAGATAGGATCACCCACCCGCCCCTTTCTCTAACCACTAGATCCCTCTCTCTCCGCACCAGAAAAGAACCCAGAAGTCCTGCTTGCATCACTCCAGTCCCGGGGAAACAAAACCCAAAGAGCTCCCGGGGCAGACATCGGTAGCGACGTCTGGAGAGTCCCCAGCCGCTCCCAGGGAGCCCTACCCCAGGAGAGCCCCGGCCTGCACCTCACCCGCTGCCGCGCAGCCCTTCCTGCCACGGCTGCATTCCAGAGCAGGCCCCTGCTGCAGTGACTTCGTGGCAGGAATGCAGCTTCGAACAGGAAGCGAGGCGGCGCCAGGAATGCAGCGCCTGGCCTTTGGCACGGGGCTTTGTTTGTGCTTCTGAAGGGCTAGATTCCCCCTGCACAGCCCCCCCCCCCCCAACTTGACCTCTCCGGGATCAGCGACCCCCCCACAGCCTTTCCAAGTCAGTCCCCACCCCACAGGCATTCCAGCCCCTGAGAAACGCCAGGCAGCTGGGAGGCTGGGCAGAGCCTGTGGGACGCGGCACGCCCCCATCACCCCATCCCGTGCGACCCACGCGCCGGACAGGGGCCGAGGCCTCCTGGGCTCTTGCTCCCAGCTCCATAGAGGGGTGTGGGGGAGGCAGCTCTGCCACCCCATCCCCTCTGCATCCTCAGGCCAGGGGGTCTAATGTACAGGGGACAGAGGCCCACACCAGAGGCTGGGCTGGAGGAGAGCCCTCCCCACTCACCTTCGCCCCTGCAGGGTGCTACGTACCCCTCCGCGCCGCCCGGCAGGGGGTGGCTGGGTCTAGCTCAGGGGTAGTGGGTCGCTGCCGGCTCTCTGGTCTGCGGGGACTCCCCCAGGACACCCCTGCCCCCGACACGTCCACACTGCTTCAGCGCACGGGGGTAAGGGGCTCGCCGCAGGCTGGGCCCAGGCATGGGGAAGAGGGGGTGCCAGGCCTGCAGCCAGCGGGCAAACCCAGCGCAGTGCACTGCGGCCCCAGTAGCAGGACCCTCTGCCGCACACCCACAGAGCCCCCGGGCCGCCTGCACCATCCCCAGCCAGCGCCACGTGCTGAAGGGAAGCTGCTGCCCTCCAGTGTCCTGCTGCCCGCACTGCACCGCGCAGTGGGATCCACTCAGCCCCACTGCGGGGACCTTCCCCCAACCCCCCAGCAAGACGCCCGCCTCCCAGACGCCACTGCCAGCCCCCACCCCCTTCGCACCCTGGACTCCCAGCTGGCAGCTCCGGAGAGGCCCTGCTGCTGCTGGAAGACTCCCCAGTTTGCACTGGGCGGCTCAGTTAGCCGGCGAGTTGACCACTGAGCCTCCCAGCCATGCACCACCCTCTGGGGGGAGGGGTCCCCTTCCAGGGCCCCCACAGCTTGGCAGAATTCACAAAGGGCCTCCAGGCCCTGCTATGCCCTCCCTGTGTGTGCGCCCACCCCCCTCCCCCATGGGATGGGGGGGACCCCACAGCATCCCCTCTCACAGGCAGGTGCATTTCCTCCACCTCCGGAGCCGGTCCCTCAGGCAGGAGTGGCATTTTCCCCATCAAGCCCTAGCTACTGCTCCCCCCCCCACACACACACAGCCCGTCTCTAGCTGGGGGGGATACAGGCCCTTTCTTTAAGCCGGGTTGGTCCAGGGCTCTCCCCTTTACAGACCAGACACAGGTGCGGGCGGGCGCGGGGCCGGTATATATATTATATTTTATATAGAGATCTGGTTGAATACCTTAGGGAAGCTTTACAAAGTCAGTGTACAAAGCGGTGCCGATCCCATCCCCCCTCTCCCCGCAATGCCCCCGGTACCTATGTGAGCGAGCACCACCCTCCTCCCTCCCCACAGCGGCCGTGAGAAAGACGACAGCGGGTCTCTTTCTCCTAGAGGGGGCCTGGCGAGGACGGAGCCGGCAGCCCCACAGTCCAAACCCGCCCCCCACCGCGCAGGAAGACGACAGGGCCACGCGCCTCCCGCAGACCAGGCTCCGTTCGGTCCTTGTGGGGCCGGTTTGCGACAGTGCCTGGCGGCCACTGGCTTTTGGAAGGAACAGGCTCAGAACCAACCAAGCTCATTTCTGCAGCAGGGCCTGGCTGAGCAGAGGGAGCTGGATTCGAGCTGACGACCTAGAGGCCAGCCGCTACTCTCTACTTAGTAGGCTCCCTCTTCGGCCTCTCTCCGTCGGCGGCTGCGGCAGCGAAGGCGACGGGCTGGGGAGGAGCAGGAGGAAGGGCCTGGCAGCCGACCGAGGGAGGCCGAGCGCAGGAGGCAGCAGTGTGATTTCCAGCATGGGACGTGGCGTTTGTGGGATGTGGAGATGCCAGGGTGCTCCAGTCCCTTGCCCTCCGGGGGCGGCTCAGGACTCGGAGGCGACGGCCGTGGCTGCGGCACCCTTCCCCAGGCCCTGGTAGCGCTGGCGGGCGTGCTTCTCGCAGAACAGCTCCTCGCCCACCCAGAAGTGGCCCCGCATCCTGAGGTTGAGGCCGCAGTCGGTGCAGACGTAGCAGGAGGAGTGGCGGTAGCGGCCCTCCTGGATCCTCACTGCTTGGGTCCTGCGGGAGACACGCGGCGCGGTCAACGCGGGGAGAGAGCTGGCCGGCAGGGTCCCCGCTTGCCAGACGCCACCGCCCCTTCAAACCCCAACGGGGCCAACGCCGCCGGCTCTTCTCCCAGGCTACGGACAAGGCCTGCAAGCCACGGGCTCCTGCCTGCGCCGCGGGGACCGTGGACACCCCGGCGCCTTCCACGCAGTGCCGGCCCCAGGCCCCTCACCATGGCAGCCCCAGGCCCACCTGCCCAGAGCTGCTCCCTCTGCTTCAGCAAACAGCCCAAGGGGAGAGTAGTCCTGGGAGTCTGGGCGCAGCTAGAGCTGGAAGGGACCTCGAGGTCATCAAGTCCAGTTGCCTGACCAAGCACCATACAGATCATCCCTGACAGGTGTCTGTAACCTGCTCTTCAACATCTCCAGTGATGGAGATTCCACAGCCTCCCTAGGCAACTTATTCCGGCGTTTCCCCACCCTGGCAGGAAGTTTTTCCTCATGTCCAACCTAAACCTCCTTTGCTGCAATTTCTTGTCCTATCCCCAGCGGTCAAGGAGAACAATTTTTCTCCCTCCTCCTTGTAGCAACCTGTTAGGTACTTGGAAAGCTGCTCTGTCCCTTCTCAGTCTTCTCTTCTCCAAACTAAACAAGCCCAGTTCTGTCAGTCTTCCCACGTAGATCATGTTTTCTAGACCTTGAACCTTTTTTGTTGCTCTTCCCTGGACCTCCTGTCTTGCTCAACACTTCTGCTAATGCCTCCCAGAAGGAGGTTTGCTTTTTTTGCAACAGTGTCACACAGTTGACTCATTTAGCATGTGGTCCACCGTGACCCCTAGATCCCTTTCTGCCGGACTCCTTCCTAGACAGTCGCTTCCCGTTCTGTGCGTGTGAAACAGCATGTTCCTCCCTAAGTGAAGGACTTTGCATTTGTCCTTATTGAACTTCATCCTATTGACCTTTGACCATTTCTCTAGTCTGTCCAGGTCACTTTGATTTATGACCCATCCTCCAAAGCACTTGTAAACCGCCCCCCTCCCCCAAGCTGGGTACCATCCGCACATTCTCTATGCCAGTATCGAAATCATGCATGAGACAGGCGGCCATGTGGCCTCCTCCAGGGTTGCACCTGGGGCCAATGCAGCCAACCCCCGCCCCATGTAGCTGTACTTCTAGGGCTAAGGGGTAGTAACTGCGCATGGGCTCTAGCTATAAGGTCCCTGAAGCTAGCCTGCCCCAGGGCCCAGCAAAGACTGTTCCAGTGATGCAGCCATCAACATTCATGAAGCCTGCACAGATGGGGAAACTGAGGCAGAGCAGGGCCAGGACGTGCAAAGGATGTGGAGGGTGGAGCCCCGGAGACGGAAACCCGGGTCCCGCTGTCCCATCACTGTATGGGCATCAGCTTTGTGTTCTGCCACCATCATTCCTGCCCCCCTCCCCGGGAAGGGAGGGGGGAGCCAGGCTGCACCCCATCTGGCCAGGCCTGGGAGCCAGGAACCTGGCCCTGCCCACCAGACAGACACCCTCCCGAGGACGCCTTGCCTGCGGGAGCTGGCATTGGGGGTTGGAAGGACCAGTTAACGCCAGCTTCTCCGCCCTGCGCTGGCCACACTCACCTGATGCTGGTGTCGCACTTCTCACACACGTGCAGCTTCTGGGCCACGGAGCTGGCGACCGGCTTGTGGGCGCTGGGGGACAGCTGGCTGGGGAAGGGGGCTGTGGTGCCATCTGAAGAGGAGAACAAGGGGGACCTCAGACCTTGGCAGCCCTCCCCTGTCCACAGACCCTCCCCAAGATCCCAAGACTAATCCCCTCACCCCGAGCCTTCCAACCAGGGAGCCACCCCTATCCTGGAGGCCAGCACACCCTGCCCTCTTCCTGGCCCCTCCGCTCTCCTTTTCCAGACCCCTGCCGGCTCCCTTCTCTTCCCCCTTCGGCTCCCGCCTGGCTCACCTCTCCCGTCACTCTCCAGAGCCACCTGGAGCATGCGGAAGGTGCTGGACTGCCGTGGCACGGCCCGCACCTCCCGGTTCTCCTGCATCATCTTGTAGACCTCGGAGTCCTCCTCCAGGCGCCGCATGGCTGACTCCGAGTCCAGGCTGCGGAGAGAGCAGGACGCTGGTGGGTAGCAGCCCCTCTGGAGAGCCCGGCGCTGCCAGCCGGGCCCAGCCCCAGGCACCCAGCACGAGGCAAGATGCCGGCCAGTCAGCCCTGCTAACCCGCCGCGTGCGGCTCCCCAGAAAGACGGGGGCTCGTCCCGTCCCGACAAGGGGACGCCCCTTTGTGCCCAGGGAGCAGCAACAGGCCGCAGGCAGGGTGTAGACAATCCACCCCCTCTCCCCAGCATGCTGGCTCAGGGACTCAGAGGGGACTGTTACCCCCTAATCCCCAGTGCCCCCATCCCTAGGGAGGATCCCCCTCCCCGGCCTTGACCCCAGTCAGGATCAGGCCCCACCCCAAGGGCGGAGGGACCCCTGCAGCAGAGCTCCCA
Organism: Pelodiscus sinensis; assembly: GCF_052426305.1. NCBI lineage: Eukaryota > Metazoa > Chordata > Testudines > Trionychidae > Pelodiscus > Pelodiscus sinensis. The sequence goes on along the minus strand of NC_143079.1, from coordinate 6,577,078 downwards.
TGACAGAGCCAGCCCTGTGCTCGTCCCGCCCACACTTCCTCCACCAGGGAACCCCGGGGCCACTCCTCAGCCGGGCCCTCCATCCATACATGGGGCCAGCTCCCCGGGGGACTCCCCCTCCCCCGTACACCGACCTACCCCAGGGCCCTCCAGCTGCCCCTTCTGTCTCTGCGGGCTCAGGCTCCAGCTCCTTACGTGGCCTGTGACGCTGACACACCCTGCCCAGGTGAGCCCTGCCCTGCCCGCTCCCACGCACACCTGGAGCAGCTGAGTTAACCCTTGCTTGCCCCCCGGCCAGGGTCTGGAGTCGCTGGCCAGGGATTTCCCAGCCTACAGGGGCCCTCCACACCCCACACCCCCTCTCAGCCACAGTCTAAGGGAGCCCTGCCCCATGCTCGGCTACTCCAGGGTTTGGCTCCCTTCGCCCCTCCCCCAGAACCCGGGCCCAGCCTGTGTGGCCCCTTGGCAGAGCTGGGCGGAGCAATGGGTCCGGGCTGCGGTGGGGGCTGTCGGCCAGGACTGGAATACCATGGGGTGGGACAGAGACCAGCTCTGGCCCAACATGCCCCACCCACCTGCCCCGGCCCCAGTCTCCCCGCCACTCCGGCTGTGCACCCCCACACCCGCCCCACCTCAACCTCCCAGCCCCCCGGCCTCAGATCCCACAATGCCCCTCAGTCTCGAGCTACAGCCCCCTTGCTGCCCGGCCGAGGTGACTCTCCTCTCCCCCTGCCCCTTCATTCTCCCATCGGCTCCGGCCTGGCCCTGCCAATGCCCCTCTGCCCCAAATGGACCCCGGTGCCAGCCTGGCTCGTGTCTCCTCCCCTGGAGCCATCGGGTCCCTCGCTGTCTCAACTGCCTTTCCCGCTCTAGGTGGGGCCGCCCCCCAGCCCGGGACCCAGCCGGCGAGCCAGGCTTACCTGCTGCGGGGGCTGTATGAGGGTGAGGCCCTGCCTGGGGCCCTCCCCATCTCCCAGGAGCCGTGGGGCGATGGTGTGCGGTTGATCAGAGGCAGGACCGTCACCGGGGAGCTGCTCGGGTGGCAGGGGCTCCCTCGCTCCTGAGAGGCGAGAGAGAAGGGGGGAGCCTGAGGAGCCAGAACCTGAATGAGGCGGAGGCCGGAGAGCCCGACAGCCGGGTGCGGAGGGGGGCACAGAATTTGGGGAGCCAGCCCCCGGCCCACTGGGCCACAACGCTGCTCCCGACGGCACACGGCCACCTGCCTCCGGGACGCCACGGGCAGGGAGCCTGGGGCGCTTTGTGCAGGCACCACGAGTCCGTCCCCGTGGTCACCCCACGCTCGGCGGTCACAAGAGCGTGACTTTCACACTCGGCCAGGGCTGCACGGCAGGCTCAGGCCACTAGAGGGCGCCCCCGGCCCGCTGTCTAGACCTCTCCTCCCAGCTGTGGGCGCGGTTCCCAGCAGGGCAAAGGGGACCCCTCAGACAGGGGCTCGTGTCCTCTAGCCCCCCATGCCGGGCGTGTTTCCTGGGGCACCTCCAAGCCAGGGCAGCCAGGCCGCTGCCTCTCCCATCTCCATCTGCTGCCTGGTGACCCCCAGTTTGCAGGGGACACTGAGGCTCGGGTCTCACTGCGCCCCCATTTGCCCCCCCTCCGCCGAGCGAGCACGGACGTTCTGGGCAATCGCAGCCTCGCGGACAGGCCCTGGCCAGTACCCAGGCCACAGAGACCCCACCCCCGTCCACGGGGAGCCGAAAGGAACAGGGCCGGAGCAGCCCCGCCTAGATCGCTCCCCGCCCCAGCCAGCTATGTGGCACGAGGCAGACGCGCCCCTCTCCTCCCCATCCCGGGGCAGCCCGGTGCCCTCTCCGCCAGGGCCGTGCCCCTGCCTGGGTGCCTATTTGTGGGTCGGTTCTGGCCAGACGCGGGAGACGCTGCCGCCCCCCAAAAGCCTGTCATTTTAGCTAGCACAGAAACGCTCCCCGGCCGCATCTGCTCCTGTTTAGCAGCCCTGAGCCACAAGAAAGGCGAAACCCCGGGTAAGTGGAAGCAAATGTTGCTGGGAGCAGCGGAGAGAGACTCAACAGAGCAGAGCCAGCAGGGCCTGGCTGCTCCGCCTGCCCTCCAAGGAGCAAGGGGTCCGGTCTCCTTCCCCGGGGCAGGGGGCCTGCGTGGCTCAGCTCTCAGCCAGGCGCCGAGCCCCTCAGCAGAGCAACCCTCGAGCAGCCTAGCTCCGGAGCAGCCGTGCTCTAGAGATCGCTGCGCCGCTCGCGCCCGTCGGTCTCCCTGCATGTCCACAATGCAGCGCGCTCCAGCCATATCAACGCGCCGCGTGCCAGGCCCTGCAATTCACCCCAGAACAGACACCTGGGGGGGCGAGGGACTCGGGAGACAGGCAGGTTGGGCGATGGGCCCCGTTTGCTGCTCTAGAGCGCGGAGCAGCTGCCCCGGGAGCCATGCGGCTTGGGGGACGCATCCCTGCTCGGGGCCACGTCTCCCCAGCTCCGATCCCACCCGCAGGCCCCTGCTCTGGTGGGGCCTCCGGGCAGGGAGGAGCCCGCCTGGGCCCCGAGACCAAAGCAAACAAGCGCAGGGAAGGAAGAAGAGAACACCGCAGGCAGGGAACGCCAAGGGGCCAAGCCTGCTGCCAGCTGGAACAGGGCGCGCTCCCAGCCTGTCGCGCTTCCCAATTTTGGGCTTGAAAAATATCCCCAGCCCCAAGAAAACACAAGGCGCGGGGGCCTCTCCCTAGGAGCCAGCGGCTGCCAGGAAGCAGCAGTGCCCAGACCCAGGAGAAACACACTGGGAGGGGGAAGAGAGCCAAGACGATGCTGGGCCAACGTGGGGCGCACAAGGATGTGGCTCTGGGCACCAGGCCACCCCCCAACACACACACAGCAGAAAGGGGAGGCCACAGAACCTGAGAAAGCCAGGTCCAGAAATCAGACCCCTTGGCGGGTGCTTCCCAGCCCCTCACCTGGGGAGCCGAAAGCCCTCGAGGGAGCTTGTGCTGCCAGCAGCCTGGGCCACGCTGCCCGTGCACCTCGGGTAGGGGAAGAGGACCCGGCAGCAGGGAGGGGAGCCCACGGACGCACCCGGCAGGAGGATGAAGCCCCGTGGCACCAGGCTCGGCCAAGCACCAACAGGGAAGATAACGGGGGCTCCTGGCTCATGTGCGGGGCTGCACGCCCCAGCCCTGAGCTCCCTGGACCCCCGGCTGTGGTGCCCGGTGGCCTGGCTTCCAACACACCCTGGGCCTGGAGAAGGGGCATCGGGGCAGGCAGCCCCCAGCAGGGAGGGCTTTGAACCGAGATCCGGGGGGGGGGGGCCAAGAGGCAGCCCCAGGGAAGAGCAGCGGCTCTTAGGACCTAGCACGCGTCTCAGAGGCCACCTCCCCTGCCCACGCCCTTCCTTGCCTGCCCTCGGGAGAGCAGCAGCATCTCCCCAAACTGGTTTCGCCTCCCCAGCCCTGAGCCGTTGCCTCGGCGACGCCAGGTAGACAGAGGCAAACATCTCCAGCCAGGTGCGCTGCTGCCTGCGGGGAGGGAGGGGGCAGCCGGCTGCCTGAGTGAGGAAGCTGGAGGCCAAAGCCCTAGCTCAGCCAGGTGGGCCCCCTGGGGCAGGAGAGGAGCACAGGAGGGGGCTGGCAAAGCTGGGTGGACCAAAGGAGGAGCTGTCACAGCACCAAGAACACCCCCCCTCCCCCTGCAATGTTCCCTCTAATCTTATCCAGCCATGTGCGGATTAAATTTTATTGCATGCACTGAGGCATGCACAAGAGCGCACCACCAGTAGAAACAAAAACCTAGCCATGGGTGCTCTGCTAACCAGATGGGGGCATTTGAATCTCTGAGCAGCTGCACAAGCACCCAGCTGACAGGGAACACTGTCTCTCCCCCCTCGCTCCCTGCCAGTAAGATCCCCTCCTCCGGTTGTCACCAGAGTTCCTCCCCAGTTCTACAGATACCCCTGGACCCGGACCCAGCACTAGGAGGGGGAAGGGACAGACTCGCCAAGGAACAATGTTCCAGGAGAGTGGTGGTTGGGGAGGGTGGGGGGTGGGGGCTAGGGAGAGGTGGTGAAGGCCTGGTACAGATGGACAGGTCTCAGTGCCCACCAGTGAGTGAGACAAGAAAGGCACTAGCTCTTCCCTGTAGCCCCCAATGGCAGTGCGTTTCAGATAGTTGCACAACGGGTGATTAGCCTGTGGAACTCACCGCCACAAGATATTGCTGCGGCTGAGCACGCAGCAGGATTGCAAAGACGGACCTGGTTCTGCTATGGTGAGCATAGGCAGTTTTCTCCTCTAATGGGAGAAAGGACAGGCAGGGACAGGAATTGCCAGCTGGGTTCTGGCAGCCCGCTCCTCCAGGACAGGGTACGCTGGGGTGAGCAAGGGAGCCTCCATGGGCCAAATTCAGCCCGTCACGCCGGTGGCTCCAGCCCCGGCCTCCTTGCCATTCCCCCGTCCCCAGGCTAATCGAGACCTAGGAACGGGGGAGCACAAAGTCTCCGCCCCTGCCAAGGGCTGGCGGTTCACGCTAGGCGCTGTGCGCCCCTTGCAGGGCGGGGGGCAGGAGGCGAGAGACTTTGCACGCTTGGCCACCCGCAGCCCTGATTGGCCGGGGCACGCAGCGCTAGAGGGAACTGCTAAAAGTAGCTAGTAGTTCACTCTAGGCACCGGGGGCTGGAGGAGGCGGTAAAGACTTCACGCGCTCCCCCACCCCCAGGACAATCCGGGTCTGTGGACAGGAGCACAGGAAGCATCCTAGCCCCGCCCCTTCCAACCAAAGCCCCGCCCCTTCCAGGGCAGCTCAGGACCATTCAGAAATGTATGCAGTCCTTCCCCCCCCCCCCTTTTTCAAAAACGATTGCCCAGCCCTGGGGTCAGCCCTGCGCTCGGAAACGAAGCCTCCCCCACTCCCGGGGGAAGCGGAGGAGCTGGTCACTGGCCCCGAACGGGGCATCCCGAGGCTTCGTGCAGCGCCCAGGCAGAGGGGAGAGATAATGCAACTCCCCCCCACCACACAGCCGCATTCCCACCCCAGCACAAGGCCGGGTCCAACACCCGCCACCTGCAGCGTTTCCCCCCGCCCCCCGCCCCAGAACACCGTGCAGCAGACCTGCGGGTGCCCCAGCGCCCTCCTGCTCACCTGTCTGCTGCCTGGATGCGGGGGGCCGTGCGGCGAGGGGGGCCGATCCTCAAAGACGCTAGGAGCACTGGCCAGAGACTGGAAGCTAGGAGGGGAGAAAAGCCAATGGGAATCCCATTCCGGGGGGACAGCTGTACCCCGCCGCCTGCCGGCCCCCACACCTGGGCCATTCCAGCCCAGGTGTGTCTCGCCCACCCCGCCCCTTACCTGCGGCTGCTCACCACCGTGTCCCCTCTGCCGTCGGCGGGCCGGCTGGGCCTCTGGGGGCTGTAGGGGCTGCTGGGCCGGTACCCGGGCGAGGACGACAAGAAGGGGCTGCCGGGCCGGGGGCTGAGGGACGCCGGGCTGGAGTAGGACGACCTCACCGAGCTCTGGCTGTCGTCCCTGGTTCGTACGGCATCCTGGGAGGACTGGTACGGTCAGCCCAGCGGGCGGGCGATGGAGCCTCCCCGCACAGCAGCCAGGGGGGATCCCAGGCGGCCTGGCTGGGGGTTTCCACTCTCCTCAAGGTCTGGAGAAGGAGCTGGGGGAAGAGCAGGGGGTAGGGGGGTCCTCACCTGGAACCGTACGGCCAGCATCTCTGGGGAGCTCTCGCCGTTGGTCTGGCTGGGAGAGAACAACTGGGACCTGCGGGCAATGGAAAGAGGGAGGAGATGGAGAGAGAGCGGGGGGCTCGGCTGGGCCCCATTCCAGCTTCGGGGTCTCGGAATGACCCCTGGGACTAGAGCAGGCAGCTGGCTAGCTCCCCGCCCCGCCCCGCCGGCCGTATTCCTCAGCAAACTGCCTCTGACAGCCCCACACCGCTTACAGCAAGCGCCCTCCCCAGGGGAAACTGAGGCAGGACAGGCTGAGGGAACAAGCGCAGCACACAGGGGACTGGAGGGTTATTCCCTGCTCCGCCACAGACGCTGCGCCCTTGGGCAAGTCCCTTAGCCCCTCAGTCCCCGTTGTTTATTTGCCAGGTAAGAAACAGGCTGTTCCCGGGTGAGCTGTTTATGTGCGGCATCCCGCAAAACAGGGCCCTGACTTCAGTGAGGCCCTCAAGGTGTCATGGTAACAGTCTCGCCATCGGCGAGGGAGAACACGGCTCTCTCAAGGGCCTCGCCCCACCCAGCACCTTCGCCATCCAGGGACCAAGAAGAGCAGAGATAGAAGGACAAAGGGTTAAGAGGGGGCCCCAGAGGCTAGGCCGGGGGGGGAGGGGGGGAGAAGAGAGAATACAGGGCTGCTTGATGGTCTCTCCCCCTCTCACCAGGAGCCTGCTGGGTGCTTTGAAGCAGCCGGGAGCTGGAATTCATTAAGGGCAGTTCAACGGAGGGACATGAATACGCCCTGCAAAGGGGGGCACACCCCAGAGCAGAGGAGCAGAGCCCTGGAAAGGTCCCGGGCCCGGTCTCGAAGGGGACAGACCCTCGGGACCAGTGCTCAGGGAAAGGAGCCCCCCAGGGGGAGCACACACAGGTGGGGCACTGCTCACCGCTGTGCATGAGGCAAAGGGCCAGCAGCTAGGTGGGGGAAGGGGATGTAGGGGCACCCCCATAACCCAGCCGGAGCGCAGGGACAGCCGGCCGGCTCTGGGGGCAGGCAGGGAGGGGAAAGAGATGAGCTGGAGGGCCGGAATGAGAGGAATGCGGCCTCCGGAGCGACTCCGGCTGGGTTTGTGGGTTTTGGGCCATCTCCAAGTTACCATGAGGGTTTCCCACCCTCCGTCAGGAACCCAAGGCACGTCCCGGTCAGCTGGAGGGAGGAGAGGCAGCCAGGAGAAACGGGCCGCTGCTCCGTGCCGGCGAGAGGCAGGGGCCGCACGCCCATGGCAGGCGGCGCTGTGAACGCTTGCACGTGCAACGAGGCCGCACACCCCCGTGCGAGCACGGCTGCACAGAAGCTTGTGCACACGCATTGGAGCGGAGGGACGCGTCCTGCCACTGGTGCGGCTGAGCACGGCCTGGCAGGGGGGCTCAGCCCCGGATTTTGCCTGGCACTCCCAGGAACGCCCTCACCCCGCAGGGCAACCCCAGGGACGGCTGGCTGGGCAGATACCGGTGCCAAACAACCCCTTGTGAGCACCACAGCTGGTGGAGGAGGGGAAGGGCAAGAGGAAGCCGTGAGTCAGGCTGGCACGCGGCCCCTCCCAGGACAGTGGCGAGGCATTTACAGGATGCGCCCAGCGCCCCCCTGGAAAGACGCAATCAGATTCCGGGCAGAGTCATCCGGAGACAGCAAAGAAACTTTCCACCTCCCTCGTCAGGCAGGGCCCGGCTGTGGAGCCCCAGCGCCCGGCCCGGCCAGCTCCAGGGGGCTGCAGGGATGAGTCTGGCTTAGACCGTAAGCGCCCCCACACTCCGGGCAGCACCGCTGCAGCCGCCGCCACCAGCACGTCTGGAACAAGCTGGGGAACCGGGGAGGGTCACGGCCCTCTGGCCACATGCTGCAATGCCAGGGGCCGTCACCGGGCACCCCGCCCTGCCCAGAGGCTCAGGCCCACCGCCGGCTGGAGCCAGTCCGAGTCGGGCTGCAGGGCCAAAGCCGCCTGCTCGGCCGTGTGCCCGGGGGGGAGGGGGGGGGCGTTCCCAGAAGTGGCCGACGGCAGAGACACTGCAGAGCCAAAGCCCAGAGGAACAGACGAGGGAAACACACGCAGTACCAGCGCCCTGCCTGAGCGACCGCTGCGTACCCCGCAGGCCCGTGCCTTGAAAGCAGTGACCCCCCCCCGCTGGCCCAGAGCCTTAGCTCCATGCACTACATGCCCCACACCACAGCCCCCCCATCTCAGCACCGCAGCACCCAGTGCAGCCCAGCACCCCAGAGCAGTGTCCCCAGGGCCGGCCCCCCGTATTCCAGCCTCGCACTGCCCAGCTCTCTTGCACAGCTCCGCTCCATGTAAACACGGAGCGGGGTGGGGGGGCAGGCTGGAGCCCTGCGCGCCGCACAACCTTTGCCCAAGGGAGGCCGGGGAGGGAGCAGACAACCTCACCCCTTGCTCCACAGACTGGCCACGCAAGAGGCCGGGAGAAGCGACCTCTGAGCATGGGGCCAGGGGAAAAGAGGGCTGAGCCCTGGTCATGACGCATGGCATCAGGACGTAGATAATGCTGCACCGATTCGGTATCTCACTTCCAGCCCCCGGGGAGAGAGGTAGGGAGCACCGCCCCCACTGCACGGCAGGGGAAACTGAGGCGCAGAGCCGGGCAGTCACGTGCCCGAGGCCAAACAGTGAGTCAGTGGCAGAGGCAGGAAGAGAACCCAGGACTCCCAGCTCCACCCCTTAGGCCTCAGTTGTGTGTTGAAAAGAGCCCGGGATGGATCCTGCTGGAGTGGTTGTAAGTTTGACCTTTTAGGACTCTAGATTCCTCCTCACGCTTCTCCAGTGACAGCCCTTTTCCCCAGCACACAGGGCTGGGGGGGGGGGGGGGGGGCGGAAGGGGCGCATATTGACCCCCCCCACCCCACCCCAGCAGATCCCTGTGCCAGTGGGGAGAAGCAGCACAAGGAGGCTGCAGGCAGGCAGCTCTTACCTGTCCACCTGCAGCTGGAGCTGGCCGGAGCTCTGCTTGATCTTGTTCTGCGCCTCCACGTTGAGCATGCCGGCCGTGCTCTCGCCATTGATGGACGTGATGACGTCACCCAGTCGCAGGTCGCCGGCCGCTGCCTTGCCGTGCTCTATCACCTGCACAGCGAGGGGGAACGACACCCGGCGTTACCGCAGAGACAAGCCACCTGGGGGAGCCACAATGCCAGCGTGCCAACCAACTCCGGCATGCCAAGGCCCCCTGCCAGCCTCGCCCGGATCGCCAGCACCCTGCCCACGGGAGGGGCAGGTACACAGGGAGCTTGCCCAACCTGCCAGCAGCACAAGACACAAGCCGAGCCCTGCCCGGAGCTCACACTGACAGCCCCCCGCCACACCACCAGCTTCAGCTTTTCCCCAGGTCGGCTTCTCTGCCGGAGCCCTGCCAGGACGCTCCAGCTGCCACATGGCGTCACTGGAGCCCATGGGGCCTGCAGAGACTCCGCCACCTGCCCCGGGCCCAGGCTGGCTCCGAGAAGCCTCCATTCCACCACGGGGCCTAGCGCTTCTGCCCCAAACAAGAGGGGCCCAGACATCTTAGTTAGGGTTGTGAGGGGATCATCCCGGAGCTGGGAACCAGAAAACCACCGAATACCCAGCAGCCCTCGGGAAGCGGCCACACAGGGCAGGGAGTAGGCCTGGAGCCGAGGACGCTGCTACTCAGCTGCGTGCCTGGGTGGCTAATACTCACCCGCCCTGTGGGTGAGACTCCCCACGCACCCTTCCCCCAGGCCTGGCTCGCTGCTCACGCTAGCCTTGGCTCTCTTTCGACATGCCTCAGAGTTCACTCCGCCTGGTGCGTATCCACCCCTCCCACCTCAGGGGAGGAAGTCAGGGCGGTTTTATAAATGAAACTGGAATGAATAGAAAAGCCACACGAGGAGAAGTTAAGGTTGCAAAATCAAGTCCTTCAAAGATAGGAAATGCCAGAATGAAGGCTGCCCCTTTACCCTCAGCTTAGGCCCCTTTGTATCACAGGCTGTTCTCCACAGGAGCCTCATTCAGTGCTCAGTGATGCTGGGAAAGGTTTTCTTTGCCCATTACGTTCCCTATGGCTCGCTGTCCCAGCCCTGCTCTGAAGGCAGAATTATTCAGGTCCTCCTCGCCTTGCTCTCCAGGGCTCTCCTTGCAGGCTTCATGTTTTGCAAACACGAATTAGCAAAAGGCAGAGTCTGGGAAGCGAGGGGACAGTATCACCCCCTCCCAATCTTGGGGTGCACTTCTACCTCTCTGGCCCACAGGTCTCAAGTCAGACACCCAGAAAACGAACACAGAATTAGCAACCCCGTCAAGCAAACATCTGGTTTAAGTGACTTTCCCAGCACCATACAGGAACTCAGTGGCAGGGACCGAGTCTGGTTCTCCAGGGCACCACAACCACCGTCACCATGTGACTATCTCTTCTCTTCCGGCAGCCCCCCGCCTCACCCTTCCAGCCTCTGTGACCAACGAGGCCAATTCCATTCTCAGAAGCAGCGGAACCCTCTTAGCCGAAACTTTCCAAAGAAGTTCAGCCCAAGACGGGCGGTTGGCATGGAAGGCACCAGCCCAAAGCCTGACAGTTTGGCTTCGGAAGACAGGGCCTTATAACGGGCAAGCGTCCAGCGACCTTCAGAGCAGACGTTGAGGCGGCCTGAATCTAGCGCTGGGGAAAGGCACCAGGGCGACAGCCAGAGGACACCTGAGAATCCATGAGCCCAGGCCAGCTTGTGGGTCCCAGCTGGTGACTGGGAGGCAAAAAGGCCCCACCTCACAGGCCTGATCTCCCCGGATTGAGGCCAGGGTTAGAGTGGAGCCCAAGGCTGGAACAAGAACAAAGAGAAACTCCCCTTGGCGGCAGGAGCGACGCTGGGGCCGGTTGTTTTTCTCCACACACACACGCACCATCGGCGCTCGGAGCCCGTTCCCACAGCACAGGAGTCCTCAAGGACGATAAACAGGATCCACTCCCAGGTCCCTTTGGCACCGCGCCCACGCAGCAGGGAGCTGCTTCCTCGGCAGCCCCTGGGAGACCGGGCGGCGGCAGCCCGGGGGGGACGGGGGAGAGGAGCGTGCGCCAGCAGAGACAGGCGCGAGAGCCAGCCAGATTCGAACGGGGAGCCCTGGAGAAAGCCACGGGGAGCTCACCCCAGGATCACGCTGGCCAGACCCCACTCTGCTGGGGAGCCGGGACGTCCCTACGGGAAGGAACCTGAAGCCTTCCCCTGACCGCAGCTTCTTTGCCTCACCTCCTGGCCTGCCCCTCCAAGGGAGCCCGTAACAGGAGGCATCCACTGGCTGCCAGCTGCATCCAGGACACGAAGCCACGCACAGCCAGGGATCTGGCTGCCACTCTCCTGCATGTCCCCAGCAAGATCCCTTTCCTGAAAGCCCCGACATGCCCTCCAGACACTCCGGGAGGAGGCTGCGGAAGGCATTCACATTCTTGAGCTTAACCCACGCAAGGCCTTGACACGGGTTCAGCGGGGCGTGGCACCTCCTGGGGGGAGCCTGGCTTGAACTCGGCCAGTTTAACACGCCCGCCCTAGGCTGTCCAGCCTCGGCTTTGGAGGTGTGGGCTGAGTCCCGGACCACGCGAGCCTCTCCCTTGGCTGGCCCGTCCGAGGCTGCTCGGCTCCAGAGCACGGCCAACGCTCACCCTCTCCTCCCAGGCCAGACGGCAGCGGTTCTCCAAGCGTGGTCCATGGACCAGTAGTGGTCTGCGACCATCTTGCGGGTTTGGGGCTTGTCCCCCCCCTTCCGCCTGCAGCAGGGAGCCTGCCCCTCTCCCCCATGAGGATGGTCCTCCAGTGTCCGCTTCCCGCTCCTGGGGGGTGGGGGCAAGACTCACCAGCTGGATCCAGCTTGTGGGGGTAAGAAAACGGCTTCATGCGCTGCCCTCCTCCCCCCGCCCCCCAGCTGGGGGAACGGCAGTGCAGGAATCCATTTGCCGGGAGGCTGCTCCCATTGGCTGGGAGGCTGCTCCCATTGGCTGGAATCACAGCCAATGGGAGCAGTGGGAGGCACAGAACCAGGTAAAGGCCTCCCCCATGCCCAGACCCTGCACCCCATCACCCTCCCGTACCCCCCTCCAGCCGATACTGCACACCTGCACCGTCCCTCCCAGATCTTGTTACCCTCAGCCCGCTCCAGCGCCCTACTTCCTGGCCGGACCCCTCCACCCATTTTGTCAGCACGGGCGATGGGATGGTGGTATGTGGAGAGGCCTGCGTCAAGCAGGGTGGCCCGTGGGCCCAGAAGTTTTGAGGACTCCTGCCCGACGGGGATTCAGGGGCAGAACTCAGCTGCCCTGCTCCAGCACCCGGTTCAGGCGCCAGCACAAGCAGGCAAAGCCCAGGGCGTACGCAGGTAGCGGCTCCTACCTTGGACACAATGATGGGCTTCCTGAAGTCCCTTCCTCCCGTGATCCGGAAGCCCCAGGGGGCCGGACCGGTCAGATTCACCGCCACGGACATGGCAACTCCTCTGGTGGCAGCACCCGGAGGGGGATCTGGAAATGGAACAAAGCCAAGGCATCAGCGGGGGGAACAAGCTTTAAGCCACTGGATCCCCTCCCCCCCCCATCCCAGACCCAGGACTAGAACCCGTGTCCCGACTCCCCCTCGCCCTCCTCCAATGGGAGGGGCTGCCCGACAGCGATCAGGGCCCTCACGCTGGGTCGTCTCGGCGCTGCCCTCCGTCACATGGCAATCGGAGCGCCACACTCATCCGCACGGTGGCTCTTTCCTTCCGGGGAGGGCAGCGGCGAGACACAGAGCTGTGTCTCACGCTGTCACAGGTTGGCGCAACCAGCCTCTGCCTTCCTGTCACAGGCCTGAGACCAACCCATAAGGCCAGACGCTTCCTTTCCGAACCACAAGCAGTTGGGGCGGAGGGAGGCGGATCTAGGCAAAGAAACACATGGCGGCCAGGCTGCTGGCTACACTCCCAGGCCTGCCGAGCCTGGTGGGAAAAGGCAGAGAACAGGGAGGGATCAGACACACTGGCTGGATGGTACCAGCACTGCAGGCAGAAAACTGGAGCATCTTGTTTGGAAACTGCCCCCTACACACCTGGCCCTTTTGCAACACAGAAAGCCGGTGCATTGGTAGAACCGTCTGCTGGTGAACACAACATGCTATGGAGATGGGGGGGGGGAAGGCACCACGCACAGCAGGGCTGGGGGCAGACGGAGAGGACAAGGGGACCAAAGCGGATTCAAGAAGGGACCCGGCTAAGACCCTGGTGGGACACCTCCAGAGACCTAGACATGGGCACAGGCAGGGTCCAGAACAAAGCTCCCGCTAATCTTTTCCATCCATGTGTGGAATAATTTTATGTGCACTGAGGAATGCGCAGATGTGCACCACGAATACACACACAAAACCCCAGCTATGTGTAAAGTAATGCACATCGGGAAAAATAACCCCAACTATACGTACAGTATGATGGGGGCTAATTTGGCTACGACAAATCAGGAAAGAGATCTTGGAGTTATCGTGGATAGTTCTCTGAAAAGTTCCACACCGTGTGCAGCGGCCGTCAAAAAGGCAAATAGGATGCTGGGAATTATTAAGAAAGGGATAGAAAATAAGACACAGAATATCTTACTGCCCCTGTATAAAACTATGGTACGCCCACATCTTGAATACTGTGGTCTCCTCACCTCAAAAAAGACATTTTGGCCTTGGAAAGGGTTCAGAAAAGGGCAACTAAATGATATGGGGTTTGGAACGGGTCCCATATGAGGAGAGGTTAAAACAACTGAGACTTTTCAGTTTAGAAAAGAGGAGACTGAGGGGGGATATGATAGAGGTCTATAAAATCATGAGTGGTGTGGAGAGGGCCGATAAAGAAAAGTTATTTATTAGTTCCCATAATAGAAGAACTAGAGGACACCAAATGAAGTTAATGGGTAGCAGGTTTAAAACGAATAAAAGAAAGTTCTTCTTCACACAGCGCGTAGTCAACCTGCGGAACTCCTTGCCAGAGGAGGCTGTGAAGGCTAGGACTAGAATAGAGTTTAAAGAGAAGCTAGATAATTTCATGGAGGTTAGGTCCATAAAAGGCTATTAGCCAGGGGATAGAAATGGTGTCCCTGGCCTGTCTGTCTGTCAGAGGCTGGAGAGGGATGGCAGGAGACAAATCGCTTGATCATTGTCTTCAGTCCACCCTCTCTGGGGCACCTGGTGCTGGCCACTGTCGGCAGACAGGATACTGGGCTAGATGGACCTTTGGTCTGACCCAGTACGGCCGTTCTTATGTGCTAATCAGCTGGGTGGGGTTCGAATCTCCCCGAACAGCCGCCCGAGCGCACAGCTCACAGCAGTGGTCACCAACCAGTCGATCAGGATCTACAGGTAGATCTTGGAGCCTCTGACGGGTGATCCTGACAGGTTTGGCCAAGAGGCTCTCAAGGGCGGGCACGTCAGCTGCCCTTCCCCCACAGCTGTGCATCTCCTGCCCTTCGCCCTGGTGCTCCATCCCCCTCGCTCCCCCCCCTCTGCTTGCAGTACAGAGCGGGGAGGGAGAGGAGGGGCACTGATGTCAAGGTGCCCCTTCCCTCTCTGTATCCTGTCTGCACAGAGCAGAGAGGGGGCCCAACAGGACTTGGGAGGGAGTTTGCTGGCTGCTTTTGGGAGTGGGGCAGGGCAGGGGGGAGCCTGCCTTAGACCCACTAGCCAGGAGCCACCGGAGATAAGCAGCGCTCAGTCGGAGCCCACCCCCCAAATCCCTACCCCGAACATCCCTGCATCCAAACCCCCTCCCAGACCCTGCACCTAGAACCCCCGCCGGCACCCCAGCTGCCTGCCCCAGGCTCAGAGCCTCTGTCGCACCCCCAATCCCTTAATTCAAGGCCAGAGCCTGCACCCCAACCCTCTGCCCCAGCCTGGTGAAAGGGAGGGAGGATGGAGCGAGCAGGGGCAGGGTCTCAGAGAAGAGGCCCAAAGGGAGCCCGGCAAGGGTGTTCGGGTTTGAGGAAGATCCTGGATCGCACTTACATTCAAAAAGGCTGGAGACCCCGGCTTACGGGGAACACCGGTCCTGAGAGGCGTGGGCCTGGGTGGGGGCACACGGAAAGCAGGGCCAGGCCTGGGGGAGATGGCTCCGAGGGGACAGAATGGGGAGGGAGGCTGGTGCTGCTGGCCCCATGGTGCATATTGGGGGATGGGGTGGGCTGGTTGGAATGGAAGGGGGGCTACAGGACGGCAGGAGGCCGATAGTAACAGGCTTGTGGAGCCAGTGCAACGGGGTCCTGTCAGCTCTTTCAATAGCTCCCTGCTGGCTTTTGCTGCTGCTCAGCCAGCTCCGGCAGGAGCCAAGCCCCAGGGCGCCCCGGCTGTCACCTCTGCTATGGCAGATCCCTGCTGGTGCAGAGGGGGAGATGGCGGGAGAGCAGCTGGGGGTATGGGGAAGGGGGGAGGGACATAAGTCCAGCAGTTCGGGGCTGAGGGCCTGAGCCAGGTGCCCCCACCCGGGCAGGAAGCAGAGACAAGGCAACGCAGGAAGTTTTGCAGCCACAGGTTTGACTCATTTGCTCCTGTGGTTCAGCAGCAGTTTCGCTGCTCCCCGAGCCTGCTCTGGAGAGGATGCTGGGCTGACACCTCCATGTGCAGAGACACCCTCCACCCCAGGCAGGCTGCGGTGCTGGGGCGGGAGAGATGGCATGGCGGGAAAGCATGACAGCCCAGGGCTGCTCTGTCACAGCCCCCATCCCCTCCAGCCCCCCCCTCTGGTCAGGCCCATCACACAGCCCCAGGGAGCACCAGCTGCTCCACTCGCTCACGTCTGGGGTCGGTAGGTCAGACGCAGCCCCCCGCGCTCCTGACTCTGGCAAGCCTACCCCACGGGCCGGCCCCTCCCTGGGGAGGGCAGGGTGGCATGCAGCGGGGCAGGGGGAGGGGAAGCAGGGCCCTGACACCTCTCCCATAACCGCCATGGAAACATCTTAAAAATCCCAGGCACACAAAGACGGGCTTGAGAAACCGCCGGGAAGAATTTCCTGTGCTCGGCTTCCCAGCGCCAGTCGGAAGCGCCGACCCCCCAGCCCCGGCTCCTGATGGACATGCCCTGTGCCTGGCACTGCCCTCTAAGCACCCACCGGGCCCCAGGAGCAGGAGATGGGGGACCACACCCCCCTAGCAGCAGGGAGGCCCGGGAGCCTAAGAGAGCACCCAGGCAGCAACCCCAGAGGCTGGATGGGGGGCCAGGGAGCCCTTTGGCTTGAGACACCCCGAACCAGACAGGACAAAGCACTACGAAGGGTCCCCTCTTGGCCAGCAGCCGGCACTTACCCACAGCGCGATCGAGGCTCAGGACAGACGCGGGGGGCTGGCAGCGAGCCGCCTCTGGAGGGGAATGGTTGGGGGGGGGGGTCCTGGGGCTTGTGCAATAGAGACCCGGCTCCCGGGTGCAGGGCACCTTGGCATCCCTCAGCTGTCGGCTCCGTTAGCTCCGGGGGGGGGGGGGGGAGGCGGCCGAGGCAGCAGGGAACGGGGCTGCCTTTGACTACAGAGCTGGGCCACAGCGAGCCCCCCGTTTGGGAGAGGCGGCAGCAGTGGGATGAGGGGGAGCCAGGGTGCTCTCAGGGCCCCTCCCCTCACAAAACCACCGCAGCCGGGGCCCTGGGACAGCGCAGCCCGAGGGACCGGCACACGCAGCGGGCAAGGGTCAGAGTCCAGAGACCGGGCAAGGCACGAAGCAGCGGGGGGGGGGGGGGGGGGGGGAGAGACACTCCCAAGGTCCAGGCCACCTGCAAGGAGCGGCCAGAGCATCCCCCGCCCCCCGAGGGAGCCACGGGCTGGGGGCCCCCTGCCCAGCGTGCGCCTGCAGCCCCCTGCCCGCCCCATCACGGGGCAGGACGGCCAGCCCAGTGCGAACCGCCAGGGCACTTCGGTCCAGGGCGCAGAGCAGCGGCTGTAAGCCCAAGCGCCTAGAACCGGGACCCCCGAGGGGAGCCTGGCGTCCCAGGGCCAGCAGCAGCCCCGGCCGTGCCCCCCTGCACCCCGACGGGGTCCCGGGACACTTACCTCGGCGGCTCGGCCAGGGGGCAGCTGGTGCGGAGGA
The DNA here is from genome assembly GCF_052426305.1 of Pelodiscus sinensis. Lineage (NCBI taxonomy): Eukaryota > Metazoa > Chordata > Testudines > Trionychidae > Pelodiscus > Pelodiscus sinensis. Next base: position 6,560,350 of record NC_143079.1, on the reverse strand, counting down.
AGCAGCCCCCGCCCGCGGGCTCCCAGCCCAGCGGCTCCCCGCCCGGCCAGCAGACAGCCCGGCACCGGTGCGCTCTGCAGGGGCGGCCCGGCGCTCGCAGCCTCCTCCCTCCGCGGGCAGGGGCCGGCCGCCGCGCTAATGAGGCAATTGGAGCCGCATGGGCGAGCCGGCCCCGCGGCGCCACCTGGCGGCGCCGCCCCGCCCCTGCCGCCCGGCTGGGCCGCCCGCGGTCGCTAGTGGGGCCGGGCCGCGCCCGCCAGAGTAGGGCAGCTGCCTTCTCAGGGGCAAAAGGGACCCAGGCTACTAGGGCCCACGCCTCGCAGTACCCGACGCCCAGAGGTACGGCAGGCCCCCAACTCCCACTGACCCTGGGGGGCGCTAGGCCGCTCAATCGCTTTCCCAAGCTGGGCCCAAGTCACTCCTGGGGGAGGCGTGTGGGCCCCCGTGTCACCCAGCGGCTCTTTGGCAACATGTCCAAGAGCAGGCGAGACCAGTGCAGAGAGGGGCAATTGCAGCCCGGCTGGCGGCGAGCAAAAGGGGGGTTGAAGGGGTCCATCTGGCTGGCTGTAGAAGACACCGAGCGCCCATCTCATGGTGGGCTGCTGCTTAGAGACCAGGCGGATTCCCTGTTCCCAACCACTCAAAGCACCACTCTAGCTCCAGGGATGGGCTGGGGGCTGCAGTCCCTGGATGGAATTCGCTGGCCAGCTGATGGGACACAGCTCAGAGTGGCCTTATCATCCATGGCCCGTGCAAAGGGGGGGCAGGATGACAGAAATCCATCCCAGCCTTCCCGTTCTCCCCTGCAGACACTGTCCCCAATGCAGGCCTCCTCCAGCCCTGCATTATCATCTCAGAAGAGCCAGATTGCAACACCAGGGCCGAAGGAACGTTGTCTCTGCTAACTTAGGAACTGTTCCCACTCTCATTGACAACGGTTATTTCTTTCCCCTTTCCTCCCATTAGCTCCCTGCCCCTCGTCAGGCTGGAGGCAAGCTGAGGGATATTCCGTAGGAGAGCCACTGCCCTCTACTGGATGGAACCAGAAGTGCTCATCTGTGTGGCATGAGCACTACACTGCTGCCAGCAGATGGAGAATCTCCCTTCGTTCCTGTGGCGGGGACTTAGATCAGTGCGAAGTGAGTTCCGTGCACACTGCTGGCGGGAGGCTCTATAGCAGGTAGCAGAGGGTCAGCGGGGCTGGGGCTGCATTCCAGTAACTCAGCTTTCCCTCCTGATGGCAGCCCTGCCACAGCCAGGAGGCCTCCAATCGCGACAGGTTCTGCTCAGCTCTTCACCCTGCCCAGATCAATGAACTGTTTCCTGATTCTTTCCAGGTGGGACCTTGAAACACAGGGGCCCTTCTGCTCTGGGAAGGCATTCAAGATCAAGGGTCATTTCCAGTATAAAATTCCAGGAAGGTCCCACAGGGCTCCCCTCCCCCCAAGTGCACAGCAAAAAAAGGGAGTAAAGGTAGGAGGAGTGGCAAAGTGTTTGCCCCTGCCACGTGCCAGTCTGGCAGACAGCAAGTACCTTCCACCAGCCACGTGCGTGCCACGCTCTAGCCGGCTCCCCGGAAACGCAGCCACCTGGTGCTTGTATCCCCCCACCCGATCCCTTCCCCAGCTGCTGGGTGCATCTACTCTGCAGCCGCCTAGCGCAGAGGCTGACATTGCCCCTGGAATTACAGCCCCAGTGCCTGCGGGCAAGGAAGCCCAAGGTGGCCAGGGCTGCACAGGAAGCCAGACACTGCGGCAACATGGTGGCCTCTGAGTTGAGCCCGGCCCTGCTGAATCCCCACCCCCGGCCACCAGAGATCTGGGGCAGGAGCAGGCCGGTCCTGTGTAACGGAAGACTGAGGCTGCCCTAGTACGGCTGAGGGAGCAGCCAGAGCAAGTCCATCTGCCTCCACCCCAAGCAGCCACATCTCCCGTAACACGGGGTGGGGGCCACTACGGAACCCGTGGCTCATAGAATCATAGGACTGGAAAGGACCTCGGGACCTTATGAAGTCCAGTCCCCTACGCCAGTGTTTCCTCCCATCTTTTTCCATCTATGGGCAGAATAAATTTTGTTGTATGCACTGAGGAACGTGCACCCCCAATGGAAACACTTACTGCCAGCTGTGGGCACGCTGCTAATCAGCCGTGTGGTATTTGATTCTCTCCTGGTGTAGCCAGACAGCCCCCCCCCCATCTCATCCATCCTATTTTGCCTCTCTGAGGTTCCTGAAGCATACAGGACAGAGAAGTAGCAGTAAAATCAGCATAGTCTATGCTGGCTCATCTGATCCTGAGAAGCTGAAAACATAGATATGAGGAGAGAGAGAGCGATTAAGGCAATCAGCATAGCCATTAAGCTTTGATCTGCTTTGATGCGAGATCAGGATATGCAGGTGTGCCCGGCTGGCACCCATGTTGATTTGAACACACACAGTCCCTGGAAGAGGAATTTCCCACTGAGAAAAGTATGCCCAGTACTTCCAATTTAGTTCTCTCTCTTACAAGTGTAAATTAAGTTCACAACTCCCTTGTAAGAACTGGTCTCACAAGACAGACCAGCACCATTTGGCATCACAGATAAGAAAGAGAAATACGTGACCCCCTGAGTATAAAGGTGGTACAGCAGCACACTCTCTTTTGAGTGTCATTCTACCCTCTACCTGCTGGTCGGGTTAGGTGTTTGACCTCCCGAGGTTCTCTGGGGACACCCACCTCGTATTTTCATCTTTCCTAGGAATTGAGGGACCGACCCTGGCCTGACATGCTGGAGTCGAGAGGCACAGAAGGGGGTAAAAATTGTACCTGGATGTGGTCCTCTGTCTTAAGTGTACACATAGAAAGAGTAAGCTGTTACTCGGTACCATTATTTCTATTTTTCTATCTTTATCTTCTTTGTAACCATTTTTAAGATCTATATTTTGCTAGTAGTTAAGAAATAGAGCAATAGCCATTGTAACCATATGATTTATAAGCTTCTTTAATAAACCTGTAACTGTTTAAGTTTTAACCTGACTCCTTCAGTTGCTGTAACAGAACCAGGCACAATTTAAAAGAACTTCAGCCGATCTTAAGGGACAGATATAGGGAGAGCTTGGGCGTTTGGATTTGTGTCACACCCAGGTGGCAGAATTCACTGGGGCACTTCTCAGCCTTCCCCAAGGCTGCCCGCTGCGAAGGAATTACGAATTCTAGCAGCTGAAATCTGAAGTGTAATAAGCTCTCCCTGTACACTTATTGGGCACCCGTCAACCTCCTCCAGGTTGCCTGCTGCAAGGGACCCCGGTCTCAGCAGTTAAAGTCTCGGGTGTATAGTACATACACACTGCCCTGACTGTTGGCTGACACCTGGGTGGCCACCCCTACACTCTGCTCTACAGGGAACACTGCCCAGCACTCATGGTAGGTCAAACATGCTGAGCATTGGCCTGCTGAACCCAGGGTTGTGAGTTCAATCCTTGAGGGGGCCATTTAGGGATTTGGGGCAAATCTGTCAGCAATAATGCTTGGTCCTGCTGTGAGGGCAGGGGACTAGACTCAATGACCTTGCAAGATCCCTTCCATTTATTATTATAGAGCAATGGTTCCCTATCCACAGACCCCTGGTGGTCTACAACAGTACTGCAGAGGGTTTGTAGAAAGTTTAAAAATAAGGATCAGGCCCAATCTTGACTTTTCTTTTTTGTCTCCCTCAGGGAGGGGGGCATTTTGTGAAATTGTAATAAATTGAAAAGGTGGGAACCCTGATCTAGATCATCTCTCACATCTGTCCTACCTGTCATGCTTAAATTTGACACTTTGGCTACGTCTAGACTGGCATGATTTTCCACAAATGCTTTTAACGGAAAAGTTTTCCATTAAAAGCATTTGCAAAAAAGAGCATCTAGATTGGCACAGATGCTTTTCCACAAAAGCACTTTTTGCGGAAAAGCGTCCGTGCCAATCTAGACGCACTTTTGCGCAAAAAAGCCCCGATCGCCATTTTCGCGATCAGGGCTTTTTTGTGCAAAACAAATCTGAGCTGTGTACACTGGCCCTTTTGCGCAAAAGGACTTTTGCCCGAACAGGAGCAGCATAGCATTTCCGCATGAAGCACTGATTTCTTACATGAGATCGTCAGTGTTCTTGCGGAAATTCAAGCGGCCAGTGTAGACAGCTGGCAGCTGCTTTTGCGGAAAAACTTGCCAGTCTAGACCCAGCCTTTACGTATGGGTCTTAACAAAGATGCGAATTATCTCACCCATTACAAAGATAGCTTCCCCAATTATCACCCCCAATGTCATTACCTCTTTTCTTAAATCTGATTAATCAGTTTTATGTGTTCACTTTTTTTTTTGATTGTATCACTTTGGCATATATGGCCATGCCAATTTTCTTCCACATATTGATCTGAAGAAGTGGGTCTGGCCCACGAAAGCTCATCACCTAATAAACCATCTTGTTAGTCTTTAAAGTGCTGTGTAGTCCTGTCTTAAGTATCTGCAGTGATGGAGACTTTACAACCCCCCTGCAGGCAATTTATTCCAGCACTTCACCACCCTGACTGATAGGACAAGAAGCAATGGGCTTACGGGAGATTTCGGTTGGACATTGGGAATAACGTCCTATTCTCAGAGGTCAGGGAGAACCATTTTGCTCCCTCCTCCTTGTAGCAGCCTTTGATGGATTCATGCCTGGCCCAATCAGGTCTGAAGGGTGCGTCACGCACCAGGCTCTGCCACCTGTGCACTTTCGGGGGTGCCCAGCACGGCAGGACTGAGGAGCAGCCCAGCTGGTACAGAACTGACCCCTCAGGCCGCTGCTCAGACCCAGCACGCTCGCTGCAGCCTGGTATCGGCGACAAGGGTGTGTGCCTCCGTTTTCCACTGGGCACGAGCTGCCCTTCACCCGGATTCCCACCCTGCCCCGCACGCACCAGGCAGGGCCTACGTGTGGGGGAGGCTGATCTTTAATAACAGAGGACAAGCAGATCAGGGTTGGGGGCATGCTAGCCAGCCCCTTCCAGGCCGCTTGGCAGGGTCTGTCCGCGACCGGCCACACGCCAGCACAGGGCCCAGCGCAGCTCGCTGGGGCCAGGGAGACGCAGTGGGCAGCCCCGGCGCCCGCTTCCCAGACACGTGGTGGAAGAAACACGGCGCTTTGGGCCTGCCCAGTGAGAAAGGAGCATCCCTCCCTGGGGGTTGGCTGGAAGAAACGGACCAACTGCCCCTATCCCAAGGACACAGGCTGCAGCGCGGCCCAGACCGGGTGGGCACAGGGCGAGACACCCTGCCATGGAGAGTCCTGGGGGGCAGTGATGGGGGGCTGGTCCCAATCAGACGGAGCCCCACACAAGGGGGGTTTAAGACTGGAGGGCCTGGCCCCAGGAGAGGGAGCCCCACAGCGGGAGGAGCGTATTCCTTGGGGGCTGGTGCCAGCAGGGGGGAGCCCCACATGTTGGGGTTCAGACGATTGAGACTGGGGAGGGTTGGTCCCTGTCAGAGGGAGGCTGATGATGGAGCTGGGATGGGTTAAGGCTGGGGGAGGAGGGATGGTCCCTGGTTGAGAGAGCTCCATGCAGTGGGAGGGGGGTTGGTCCCTGTCAGAGGGAGCCCCATGATGGGTCAGGGGGAGGGAGAGCTGGTCCCCATCAGAGGACGTCCCACACGGGGTGGGGGGTTACGGCAGGGCGGCTGTTCCCCGCCAGAGGGAGCTCCACGGGGGAGCGAGAGAGGGGTGGGGGGAGCTGGTCCTCATCAGAAGGAGCCCCAGGAGGCACCACCAGAAGCGGGGCTGAGTGACTGGGACAATAATGGGGGGACCGTTCCTAAGAGTCCCAGCGCTGAGCCCCAGCAGCAGCCACCAAAAGCGCCCTGCCGGGAAAGTCCGTGGGGTCCCCGTCTCCTCGCTCCAGTCTCGGGGCGTGCCGCTGGCTCCGGGTGCAGCTGCAGCTTCCTCTTGGCTCGTGCTGGGCTGCGGGGCGGGAGGACGTCATACCGGAGCCACGTAATTGCCAGGGAAGGTGCCGAATTTCTGGGTTCTCCTGGACACGCCTGGGGGGAGCAGACAAAGCGAGGGAGAGCTCGGAGGCTGCCCTGCCGCAGAAACATGGCTCCCTCCAACCCCCCCCACTTCAGGATGCTGCCCCCCCCCGCCCCCAGTCTGGGCTCCTGCACCATCCCCACCACCACCCCGCTGGCAGAAGCTGGGCCCAGAGTCCCTGGGACCTTGTTTCCTGCTCCCCCAGGAGCCCACGGGCAGAGCCCCCCCCCTTCGGCTCCCAGCTGGCAAACGTACCCACAAACCAGCCGTCGTCACACTGCTGCATGACGTCCACCCGGTCCCCTTCCTGCAGCTCCAGCTCGTCTTCGTTCTGGGGTCGGTACTGATAAACCGCCCGGTACCTGCAAGGCATCCCCGACCCGTGAGACCCTGCTCCCACGCCCGGCAGGGGGGAGCCCACGGGCTGGCCTGGGCTAGGAACCGAGCCGGGCCCAGGGCGGCAACAGAGCCCCCTCCCTCCCTGGCTGTGCCGGCAGAGACGGGTGCGCCGGGGGCGGGGGGAGACACACCAGGTCCAGCTGCCGGCAGCATCCGCTCCTGGGTCACGGAGCGCGCGGCTCTGAAAAGGCCCTTGTTCAGGGTGACAATTCAGACGCTGTCCCGGCCCCGTGCCTCAGTGGGCCATCTGCAGCACAGGTCACCTCCCCGGGCTGGCCCCTGACGGGGGGGGGGGGGGGGATGAGGGCTCTCCACTGGCCCCTCCCGGAGACAGGGCGAGCTGCACTTACGGGGTCCACTGGATGGTGGCGGCGGCGTCAGACGGGGGGGTGTCGGGGAGGTGCCCAGCGCTGTCCGGGGGGCAGCCTGCAAGGGCGGAGCCCTGCAAGGGAGAGAGGAGAGTCTGAAGGAGGCTCCCACGGCAGCCCTGGGGGAACCAGCCCGGGGTGGGGAGGAGCGGAGGGATCCCACAGGACAGATGCGGAGCCCCGCCAGGGCGGGTAGCTGGACCCCAGATGCGCGCGCAGGTTCCAGGGCAGCCCCGGAGGAGCCAGGTCCTTGCGCCGCAGGCCGGGCGGGGCTCCTGGGGCGGGTTGATCCAGGGAAAGGAGAAGCGCGAATGTCTCACCTGCCCCGGGAGCGTGCGGGGCGCTGCAGCGGGCGAGGTCTCCAGTGGCCGGGGGAGGGCCGGAGGCTGCGGGCTCAGGCGCTGCTGGGCGAGGGCCGGGTGCTGCTGGGCGCTGGGGGCCGGCTGGGGGAGCCCCGGCGAGACTCCGGCACGCTGCAGCGTGGGGGAGGCAGGGAAGGTGAAGCCGAAATGGCGAGGCGAGGACGACAGGGCCCCCCCCTCGGCCACGCGCCGCTGGGCGGCGGGAGAGCCTGCCGGGAAGGAGGGCGTGTGAGCCGAACGCTGGCTTCCGGGCGAGTGCAGCTGGGCCGGGGAGCCGGCGTGGGCCAGCAGGCTGGGGGAGGCGGGGGAGGAGGGGAACTCCTCGGAGGCCTTGACTCGTGGCTCCTTCACCACCTGCACGTAGTTGGCCGGGAAGATGCCCTGGCGGCTGGTGCCAGAGATCCGCCCCTCATACCAGTTCTCGTCCACCCTGCGGACCAGGCAGATGCGCTCGCCCTGCGGAGGCGGAGAGGGGCAAGGTTAGGAGCCTTTCCCCGGGCAGGACGGGGGGCTTGCCACACGCCAGCCCCTGGGGCATCCGCAGTGAAGTGCCCTACCCGTCACCCAGCCCAGCACCCCCTGGTTCTCTCATCTCCCGCGCCAGCAGGTCCACCCGGCTGCACGCACGGCCCAACCAGTCTGGCTGCCGGCCCCCGCTGCTCTGTCCTGTGCCCGGCGCGGCGAGGTGCAGCCCAGCTGGCTGTGCCACGGAGGGAGAGCCGCTGGCCCCGGAGCCTGCGGACCGAGGGTTGTGCTCCTTGGAAGCCTCCGGGCATCACTGCCACTCGGCTCTTTGCAAGTGGATTCAGTGCTGGGTAGGGCAGCCCTGGAGACTGGAACCGTCTGAGCAGCCACTCAATAGGTTCGGGCCAAGCGCAGCTCCTGTGCCACGGCCCCCCCCCCCAACTCAGTCCCCAGGCTCAGCCCCTCCGAGGAGGAGGCCAGAGAGTTACCCGGCAGGGCCAGCCGGACAGGAGTTAACCTGCCTCCCTCCCACCTCACCCTGCCAGGGCCGACCCCCGAGGCAGCCAGGCGCTGGGCCGAGACCCAGGAAGCTCAGGTCACGGCGCCACAGGGCAGCGCTCAGATGGGAACGACTCGGTCCGGAAGGCCCCAGACGCCGTGTCCCGTTGGTGATGCGCGGAACCGGCGGCTTCCCCAGCCGCAGCTTTGCCCCGGCGCCCCCGCCCCTGCCCCTGCCCGGCGCCCCCACCCACCCGCCGCCCCCGCCCGGCGCCACACCTTGCGGAAGGACAGCTCCACCGCCAGGTCCCCTTTGAAGCTGTACTGGGCCAGGGCCTCACCATACTCCAGCACCTGGATGACGGGCGGCTTGATGGGCTTGGGGACTTCGGTGGGAGGCAGGATCTGCGTGGGAGAGAGCAGCGGCTGGGGCGGTCTGTCCCGAGCCCCCCTCCCAGCCCTTGCCTGAATTCCAACCCCTCCTGCAGGGGTGGGCACGTTCTCTTTCAATCCCCCCCCCCCCAGAGGTAGGGGAGCGGGGTTAACCCTTTCAGTGCTGGTCCTCTCCCTGCGACCAGCGGGTGGCGAACTTGGGACATTAGGAAAGGCCTGGTCTGATCTGCAGGCTCGGCACTGGCCGCCAGAGGGCCTGTCTCCACCACTTTGCGCCCCGGGCCCGGTGCACCCGGCTGTTTGCCAGGGTCTGTGCCAGGCTGAGCCGAGCTGCCAGAGCCTGGGGGGAAGGGGAGAGCTGGGCACGTCTGTCCCCCTCCGGGAGAGTTCCGGCACCGGGGCCCGGGCGTGCGGCTTGCAGACACCACACCCCGTCCTTACCTCCACGTAGTTGGAGGGGAAAATGCCCACCCGGCCGTGGTGCTCTCCTTCCAGCCAGTTCCTGTCCACCTCCTTGTGGATATAGACAATGTCCCCCTTCTGCAGGGTCAGCTCCCTGGAAGGGCAAGGAAGAGCGTCACGGCCCCGGGCCCTTCCCGCCAGCAGCCCCGAAGGGAGGGACTCCCGGCCCCCCACAAGGACACGCCGTGGCCCCTGGCTCTAGGGCCTTGCTGCTGAGCCGATCCCGCTGGATGCCCAGGGGCCAGCCTCTCATTTCTCCTGATGCCGGGGGGTGTCGCCCACATTGCATAGGCCAGGTCTGTGCCCCACACCCCGCCAGGGACCATCCCCCGAGGATTCAACCCCACCAACTCAATCCAACCAGGAGAGAGAGGAAATACCAGCCCATTCCCTGGCTGCCTCGGCGGCAGGGTCCACGCGGACGGGGGGGGTGGCTACTCTGATCGGAACAGACCCGTGCAAGGGACCTCCAGCCTGGAAAGAGCAAAGATCCACAAGGTGCCACTTACTTGGGGGACTCGGCCACGAAGTCAAACTTGAGCCGAGCAGCTTTCATCTGGAGTCGGGGAGAGAAAGGGTTCAAGTGGGTGAAACCAAATCAGATCACAGCCAGAGTCCTGGGGTCCCAGAACGGCCCTGGTCCCAGTCCCCTAGCCAGGCCAGTTCCTAGAACCCAGGCTAGGGTCAGCCGTTCCCTGCCTCCTGCTCGGTAGTCTCCGATTCCTGAACCCACCGACTGCTTGCCCACTTCCCCCCGTGCTCCTGGGCAGTGTTCCCTGTAAGCTGAGCACTTGGGTGGCCACCCCGGAGCAGAGCACCCATAGCCAGCAGCCTGTGTTTCTCCTAGTGGTGCACATCTGCACATGCCTGGGTGCACACAACAAAATTTATTCTGTGCATAGGTGGAAAAAAATTAGCGAACACGTTACTCATGGGTCCCTGCAGATGGCAGCCCCAGCCTCTGGCTTGTTCTCCCCAGGCTCCCTAGTTTTGGCCCCCAGTGCTGGAGCTGGCTCCATAGCCGTGGTTACTCCGCACCACAGCAATCCCCAGAACCAGTGACTGCGGCCAGCCCCGTGTCAGCTGGGTGGATGGTGACCCTGCGGCCCCACCAGCTACAGATGCACCAGCAAGCTCTATGCCTCCTGGTGTCCCTGCTCCGTCCGCTCTGAAGAGAGGACGTTCCCCAGGAGAAAGGCCGGGACTCACCTTCTTTTCTTCTCTCTTCACCGGTCCATCCATCCCCTCCACGGACTTGCTCGCATCAGCCACTGGGCTTTTCCCGGGGTGGCCTAGGGGATCTGCAGAGAACAGGGAGACGATGGGACACACGCAGGTCTCAGGTACCGGGGGTTGCTCTGGATTTGCAGCGATACGGCCCCAGTGGAGATGCGTTCCCCATGCAGCTACCGGGCATGGGGGGGCAGGGGAGGGACTCCCCCCTCCACGGGGCGGAGCTGGAAGGACCAGGACACCTAGGCTCCGAGTGCCTGCACCTCGCCAGGAAGAACGGCAAACTGCCATCCTGCGGTGGCTGGGAGCCAGGAGACCTGGCTCCAGTCTCGGCTCTGCCACTTGTTTGGAGGATCCACCTCCTGTGTGTGTGGTGGGGGGGGGGGGAAACACCCTCATCCTCAGGGTTCGCCAAACCACGGCGAGCCCCACTCACCAGCCGCGCTGTCCCAGCTCACCACGGGCGAGTAGATTACATTATTTGTCAAGTCCTGCTCATCCTTACCCCCGGTCTGACCAACGGGCTCGCTGTCTCACGGTATTAACACTTAGGCTACGTCTAGACTACATTCCTGTCGACAGAGGAATGTCAATGAAGGACTTCGACATTGCAAAGGAAGCGCTGATTTACAAATTTTGCGCTTCATTGGCATAAAGGATTCCGGTCGCTTTTTTGAAGAAGGATTTTTCGAAGGAAAAAAACATGGTCTTGATGCGGTTCTTTCGAAAAAAACCCCACCCTTTTCTGAAAGAACCTGTAAACCTCGTTTTTTCAGGCATTAGGGTTCTTTCGAAAAAGGGTGGGGTTTTTCAAAAGCCCCATGTCTAGACCCCGGGGTTTTTTTTTCCTTCAAAAAATCCTTTTTCGAAAAAGCAATCGGAATCCATTATGCAAATGAAGTGAAAAATTTGTAAATCAGCACTTCATTTGCAATGTCGAAGTCCTTCATTTACATTCCTCTGTCGAAAGAGGAAATTAAAATTAAAATAATGGAGATGCCTATCTCCTAGAACTGGAAGGGACCTTGAAAAGTCATTGAGTCCAGTCCCCTGCCTTCACAGCAGGACCAAGTACCATCCCTGACAAATATTTGCCCCAAATGGCCTCTGCAAGGATTGAACTCATAACCCTGGGTTTAGCAGGCCAATGCTCAAACCACTGAGCTATCCCACCCTAGGAATGTGGTCTAGACGTAGCCTTACAGCCCCGCAGGGCCGCCCAGGGAGGGAGCAAGTGGGGCAATTGCCCCAGGCCCTGTAGGGGCTCCCACGAGAATGTCTGACGTCTGAGACAGGGAGTGCCAGGAAGGGGCCCCCGAAACTGCTTTGCCCCAGGCCCTCTGAATCCTCTGGGCGGCCCTGCAGCCCCCCTCTTCTCAGATCTCAAAGCACTTTACAGAGGAGGCCAGAGTCTTTAGGCCCATTTTACAGTCGGGAAAACAGAGGCCCCAAGCAGGGGAGCGACTCGCCTGAAATTGCCCAGAAGCCCCACAGCAGAACCAGGAATTGAACAAAGTTTCTGAGCCCCGGTCCGATGCTCTATCCACTAGATGACACTACCCATTAGCATTCTCTTGGCAGCTCAGTCACATTCCTCCTCTGCAGCTGCTGGAATAGGCTCAATTGAGCAAATTTTTTAATTCCAGCCAATCCAGCCGCTCCTTCGGGAGCATGACCGGGGATGGCTACTGGGGTATTTCGGCGTGGGGCAGTGCCCAAACGCCATACAGCACAACAGCTTCAGAGCCAGGGCATGGGCTGGGCCAGCAGACAGCTTGGCACAACGTGCTGCTGTATTCTCCAGAATCTCCACTCTCAGGAGTACGTTGTTGCAGCTAGGAACCTTGAGCACGTGAAACACGCACAGGTACCGTGTGCCCGCATCCGCAGCGAGCCGGCCACGATCGCTCAGACAGAGGAGGGACGGCCCCTTCCCCTTCGCGCGGGTCAGCCCAGACGCCAGCTGCAATACGTCCGCGTCGGCAGAGTTCGCTAGGACCACGCTCAAGAGGGCAGAGCGGGGGTTTTTTTGAGTAGCGCTTGAGAGAACAGGGCTGTTCTTCCCCCCACCCCAGTCTGACCCTCGCCCAAACACCTCATGGAAAGGGAGAAACGCTGAGCTGGCTGGGTTGGGTCCGCAGGCCGCCTGAAACCCTGCCACGGGGGGTGCAGAGAAGCGGGTGAAACCAGCGTGTGCAGTGCCTTGCATATGCAGCCTGTCCAAAGGTAGGCCAGGTGGGGACACGTGTCCTTTCCCAGGGGGACAGGAAAGGTTGATGTCAAAGAGGGGGGAACATGGGCATGATTTGGGGGGATTCCCAGCAGACAGACCGGCCCAAGAGAAGGGGGATCGGAGAGGGCGCCCCACAGGCCACACTAGGTACTGGGCTCACCTTTCCTGGGGGGAGACCTGCTCCAATCGCTCATGGCCAGGCCCCCGCTCTCCATGCCGGGGCTGGCAGGCGGGTGGTGTCGGGCAGCGGGGGGGCTCTGCCCCACGGCAGGCTGGGGACGGCGGGTGGACGGCAGGCTGCGGGAGCAGGAGCAGAGAGTCAGAGCCACCCAAAACCTCAGGGAGCCCTTGCCCAAACGCAGGGAGCGGCTCACGGCTGTAGGTAGCGATTCTCCGCCAGGACACGTACCCCCACAGCGACACACAGACCCCAGACAGCCCCCCGCAAACCGGTGCCACGCCTTCGGGCACACCCAGATCCCCGTACTCCCAGGGTGGCTGGCTTGGGGGCGCTAGGGGGTGTAACGCCAGGAGGGTGCTGGCAACAGTGTGTACCCCAACAGGGGTAGGGTCCTGGGGCTCCAGTCTGGGAAGGGAGAGGGCTACCAGGGACAGCCCAGCCCAGCCCTGCCCCCTCAGAGCAGCCGCGGGGCACCTAGCGGGAGCACAGAATCCAACCGCAGCATTACTACTTTGCCAGCGCCATGGCCAGGAGCAGCTGACAAGGGGTGTGTCCCGGCTGGGTCCCACCTCCACTGCCCATGGAAAACAAACTCGCCCCGTCCCTGGAACAGGCCTGGAGTCCCTTGCGCAGCCCAACCTGGCTGCCAGGCAACCTGCCACGCAGCCCCTGCTCTCAGCCTGCTGCCCTCCCTCCCGCCCCCAGACAGAGCCAGACCCCTGCCCCCACAGCCAGCCCAGCACTGCCTGGGCCCCCTTCAATGCTCTATGAGCGGCGGGGAGGAGGGTCAGACTCCTAGGTTCTCCTAGAAGCTCCAGGAGGTTGTGGGAGGGGAGTGGGGGATGGCGTGGGGAGGAGGGGTCTACTGGGGGGGGGAGAGACTTGGTGGTCGGGACTCCTGGGTGCTATTCAAACTTCCTGGAGCGGGGTGGGGCTAGTGGATGAGGGGGGGTCCAGACTCCTGGGGTCTATGTGGAGCTCCAGGGCGGGGTTAGTGGGGGGGGGGGGTCCAGACTCCTGGGGTCTATGTGGAGCTCCAGGGCGGGGTTAGTGGGGGGGGGGGGTCCAGACTCCTGGGGTCTATGTGGAGCTCCAAGGCGGGGTTAGTTGGGGGGGGGGGGGGGGGCCGACTCCTGGGGTCTATGTGGAGCTCCAGGGCGGGGGGGGGGATTCCTGGGGTCTATGTGGAGCTCCAGGGTGGGGTTAGTGGGGGGGGGGTCCAGACTCCAGGGGTCTATGTGGAGCTCCAGGGCAGGGTTAGTGGGGGGGGGTCCAGACTCCAGGGGTCTATGTGGAGCTCCAGGGCGGGGTTAGTGCGGGGGGGGGGGGGGCGGATTCCTGGGGTCTATGTGGAGCTCCAGGGTGGGGTTAGTGGGGGGGGGGGGGTCCGACTCCAGGGGTCTATGTGGAGCTCCAGGGCGGGGTTAGTGGGGGGGTCCAGTCTCCTGGGGTCTATGTGGAGCTCCAGGGTGGGGTTAGTGGGGGGGTCCAGACTCCTGGGGTCTATGTGGAGCTCCAGGGTGGGGTTAGTGGGGGGGGGGTCCGACTCCAGGGGTCTATGTGGAGCTCCAGGGCGGGGTTAGTGCGGGGGGGGGGGGGCGGATTCCTGGGGTCTATGTGGAGCTCCAGGGCGGGGTTAGTGCGGGGGGGGGGGGGCGGATTCCTGGGGTCTATGTGGAGCTCCAGAGCGGGGTTAGTGGGGGGGGGGGCGGATTCCTGGGGTCTATGTGGAGCTCCAGGGCGGGGTTAGTGGGGGGGGTCCAGACTCCAGGGGTCTATGTGGAGCTCCAGGGCGGGGTTAGTGGGGGGGGGGGCGGATTCCTGGGGTCTATGTGGAGCTCCAGGGCGGGGTTAGTGGGGGGGGCGGATTCCTGGGGTCTGGCTCCAGCTGGGGGAAGGAGGGGAGCCAGGAATTCGCGTTCCTGCCTTGCAGCTGCCCGCTCCTCGCCCCTCGGCCAGCGGGCCCGCAGCGCGCCGCCTACCTACCCTGGCAGCCGGGCGGGCAGCTCCGCTCCGCTCCCTTCCCTTCCCCGGCTCGGCAGGAAGCACCGAGGCAGCAACGCGCAGCTGGAGGCTGCAGCCACTTGGCTAAAGTTTAACTTGGAGTTTCTTAAAGGGGCCGCTCCGCTTTGCCGGCACCTGAGTGATGCAGGGGGAGGGAGAGCAGGACAGCGGCCCGGGGGCACCCTGCCCTCTGCCCCCCCCCTCCCCCGGTCCAAAGACCGAGTGGGCTTCCTGACTCACATCCTGCCCTCCCCACCAAGGCAGGAAAGCGAAGGCCTGGCTTCTCCCACCCATTGTTTATGGTAGGACCTACAAGAAGTGGTGTGTTTATATGGTTGTGACTATTTTCTTCCACTGTTTGATCGGAGGAAGTGGGTCTGGCCCACGAAAGCTCCTCACCTATTAAACCAGCTTGTTAGTCTTTAAAGTGCTACCTTGTCCTGCCTAGTGTGTTTATGTTTGATTTCTGTGGCTGCGGGGACAGGCTCTGAGGCTTCCGGGGGGTGGAATTCTGCTGGGCTCCTTGAACTCCCCCTCCTCCTCCCTCTCCCGGGCACCCCCGTATGACTGATGATGAGAGGGAGGCGGGAACCGCCCCGGATTCTGATCTGCTCCAAACTGAAAGTGCATGGAAAGAGCAGGCCGCGCCCATGCCGGGAAACATCTGCCTGGCTCTGGGTTGGGACCAGGCCGAGATCCACGTGAGCCACGGCTGGAGAGCCCCTGGCGCGGGGGCATGCGGCAGGGGGGCCCGGGCAGCAGCCTGGCCCCGAGGCCCCTGGGGAGGCATCGCGCTTTCCCCCTCGGGGTCACAGGCGCAGGGAGTAAGACGGCCCCGCTGGAAGACGGCGCTGGTCCCAGCCCGGTGCCGACTCTCCCTGCCTGGCAGGTGTGAGCACCCCCCTCGCCAGCCCGGCCCGTCACTCCCCTCACAGCCAATCCTCCATCCCTGCCCCAACTCCCCTCCCTGCTCCCACCACACCCTTCCTGCCCCTCGCTCCCCCGCCCTCCCTTCTGCTCTCCCTCTCTCCCCCTTTCCTGCACCTCTCCTAATCCGCTCCGAGCGCTCCATCCCCAGGCCGCTGGGTGGACCCAGCTGCTTGCAGGATGACGCCGGCTCACCAAGGCTGCCTCACCTGGGCGGGGGCCCCCCGGCGGGCCAGCCCGAGCCCCCCCATTTGAGCTGGCTGTACTCACCGGGCGGCGGAGGCTGGGCAATGGGAGCTAGCGCAGGGAGCCGCGGAGGAAGCCTGCAGGGAGAGACGGAGAGGGAGCAAGGGGGGGAGAGAAAATTAATCATCCAAGAGGCTGAGTTTTGTGTGGGACGCGGGAGTCTAACTCCTGGCAGAGAGGAGCCAAGAATGAGCCAGCAGGGAGAGCGGGCCCAGCGGGCGCGGGGGGAGGGAGAGCCAGTGGGGCCAGAACAAGGTCCTAGAGTCCAATATTTCTGTGGGGAAGCTGGGGGGGGGGGGTCCCAGTGCCTTGGGGGACAACTGCAAGGGAAGCAGGCAATCAGAGAGGGCCAGGTGCTCAGTGCCAGGGAGACAGGGGGAGGCTCGGAGATGGGGCGCCAGGCCGGAGGGAGCCCCAGGAGGGGGACGGAGGGTGTGACTGACGAGTCCCGTAAGCTCCCAAGCTGCCCCCCAAACCCGGGGCCCAAGGCTGCGGGGGCTGCCAGGGCAACCAGGTTGGGGACTGGTTCTTTCCATCGGGGCTGGGCGAGGCTGGCAGACAGGCGGACGTGTTAGAACAACAACAGAGGGGTAAAGGAAGCGCCTGTCTGGGGACAGGCGGCAGAGGGGATTAGGCAGAGGCACGGCTGTGCGGGCAGGCAGGTAGGCAGGTGCTACACAAGAGCGAGACAGAACGTGCCTTTGGGGGCACAGAGGGAGGGCGGGGAGAGCGGTGGAGAGGCCGGGCCTGGTGCCCAGCGTGGCTATGGGCAGAGAGGGCCGCTGGCCGCTCTGGACAAGGCTTGGACACCCACAGGGCAGGTGCGGATCCGGGCTGGGGGCTGGCTTGGCCAGGTCAGGCCCGTGCGACCTGCGCCCGCTGGTGGAGGGGTCTGTTCCCATACGCCCGGTGCTGGGCTACCCTAGTGCTGCCCCCCTGTCCCAGCCAGCGAGTCCAGCTGCTGGCAACATCTCCATTTGGCACAGGGCAAATGCCAAGCTACTGACTCCTGATGAGACTGAGGTTGTGTGAGCGTGTGGGCCCCACTCCCTGCCCCAGCTCACCCCCCCAACCTCTGGCTAGATCAGTCAGTGTGCCTGAGGGGAGAGGGTGGCCTTGTATCCCTGTGACCCAAGAACCTCTTAATGCTGGTTGGCAGGGGGCCCAGAGAGCAATGTTCCTTCTAATTTGCCATCTATGTGCGGAATAAATTTTGTTATGTGCACCAAATCATGTGCAGATGTGCACCACCCGTAGAAACACACACTGCCAGCTGTGGGCGCTCTGCTAATCAGCTGGGCAGCATTTGACTGCCTCCTGGGTGGCCGCCCAGGCGCTCAGCTTACAGGGAACACTGCCGGAGAGGTTCGCCTCTGGTAGGTCCGTCATTCTCCAAAGAACATCCAGGGAGGTCTCCCACAAAAGCCAGTGCCTCAAAGGGAAGTGTAGGAGCCAGGGCTGCCTATAGACAACATGTGCCCGCACGGGGCCGGCAGCAGACAGGATGTCAGCTCAGGGCTGTGAGCTGACCTAGGGGTGCTATTTACACCGGCAGCCAAGAGAGGTGAAGTCAAGAGGAAAATCATCCCCCCACCCAGCAGCCCCACCTCCCAACTCCTACAGCCAGCAGCACAAGCCCCAGGAGGTACCGGTGGGTCCTGCGGGGTGGGAGAGAGAAGAGGATGAGGGAAGCGCGAGCGGTACTGGCCCCCGGCACGTGGCCTGGCCAAGCAGAGCTGGGGGTACCTCGCGAGGGTCCCACTGTGTCTCCATGGCTTTCATGTCCTCGTCTAGCGCCTCGCTAAGCTGCTTTAGCTCTCTCTCCAGTAGCACCTGGGGGGGCAAGGTGCAGACGGCGCGTCACAGTCTCGGAGGGGCCGATGCTGCGAGTGACCCTGCCCGGTGGTGCCGGGGCTGCACCTTGGCCTGGTGACACCGTGATGGTGCGGCGGTAAGAGGGCGTGGCCCCCTGGCGACGGGGGGGGGGGGGGCGGTGCCCCGGGGTGAGGATGCCACGGTGCTGTGGCCACGTGGCTTTTCTCCTTCCAGCCCAGGAGCCTGTGCTGACCAATTTGAAACACCCCCCGACCCCCACCCCCGTCGCCTCAGCAGTGTCTCTGCTGCATGAGGGCTGGCCTCCCCTGGCGCGGAGGGCGGGCGGAGGAAAACAAAAGCGCCCTGCTGCATGGAAGCCAGCACACAGCTGCGAAGTGGGGGCGGGGGGGCTGGGCGTGCACATTGTAGGGGAGGGTCCATCGCTCGGCCGTGACCCCTCCCCGCTCCCAGGCACTTTGCAAGCGCTGGGCTGGCTGCATCCCAGGGCAGAGGCGGCCTCGGCGTGGCGAGCGCGTGCCTGGCACAGGCCCTGCCCGTCCCGGCGGCGCGGCACTTACCTCGATGGGCTGGGACGGCGGGGGAGGCTCCGCGGGGACCGTGGCCAGCGTCTTCCTAGGCTGCAAAAGTCAACGGGGGCAGCAATCGGCAAAGCTCCCTCCCCAGCCTGCTCCCTGGGGTCAAACGGCCCGAACCCCAGGAGGATCGGAGGGATCCTGCACTGCAAGGAGGGCCGTGAGCTCACCCTGGGCGGGGGCAGGGCGGGCGGGCGTGGGGTCCCCCGGCACGCGGAGCGAGCCAAGCGGGGCGTCACAGGGGCTGGGACACTCAGGGCCCATGGAACAAGCCGAGAAGCAGGAGCCAGGTCCCTCCCGGAGTCCTTGGGCGCCCCCGGAGACGGGGATTGGGTTTGGGCAGACGCTGACGGGACATGGCAGGAGATGGGGGAGGCAGCGGGACTCTGGGGGACCTGAGATAGCGGCAGGCAGCCCTCTCAATCCCACAGCCCCCTAGCAGCTTTGAGGGGCGGGGGGCCCTTACCAAGCTCCCTGTCTCCAGCTCCTTCAGAAACTGGTACCAGCTCTCTCCACTTCCCGAGCGGGGCTCAGCAGCCTGGAGTCAGGACAGAGCCACACTAGCACATTCCTACGTCCGGCCCCTGCCAGCCAGATGGGCCCAGCCTCACCCTTCACAGCAGCCAGGCACGTGGCAGGGTCTCCCCGAGCCTCCCACACCCGCACACGTGACACGCGAGCCCACGGCATAGCGCCACCAGCCGCCTCACGCAGACACGCACACGCTAGCATCCCTCGTGCACATGTGCACACCATGCCGTGCCACGCTGTAACCCCCCCCCCCACATACACACATTGTAGCAGCCTGCCCACCACGTGCCACGGAGGCAGAGGGCAGGGGGGATGAGCAAACAGCAGCTTGTGGACAGCTCCGGGGCCGACCCCCCCGGGCAGGAGGGGCTGCCCCAGGACAGATCCCCAGAGATAAATACAGGCGGGAGACTCCACTGGAGTTAGAGCTGCCAGAGCTTCGCTTCCTGCACCCCAGTGTCTCAGCCCGTCCCCCGTTAGTGCCGACCCCCTGGGAGATGCCCCCTCCCACAAGCTGCCCAGCTGACGTGAGCTAAGCTGTGCGGATGCACATCAGTGCCAAGGGCGCCTGCCAGAGCAGGGCCAGGGCAGGGAAGGCTCCCTACCGGGTTGGGATGGTCAAGGACGGACGATTTCCCGGGTTCGTAGTCGAAAATGCTCCTGGGCTCCTGGGCTGCATCGGCGGCTGCCTGCTGGCCCCCCCTGCAGGAAAGAGGAGTGGGGTGAATGCAGCTCTACCCTGCTGCCAGCCCCCGCGGGCATCCCAACGTGCTTGCCAAGGACCAGCTCGCCCCTGGCACCGCTACTCCCTTCGCCCCTCTCACGGCAGGGCCTCACGCTCCCTGCCCCCCCCCCCCCCCCGATCGCAGGCGACACAGAGGGGCACATGGCCTGGAGCCCCACATCTCCCTGCAGCATGGGGCCCCCTAGTGCTGTGCTGGGCCAGTGCTGACCATGAGGGGACAGCGCCCCCTACTGTGCCACCCACCCCACTGCCAATAGCACGGCCCCCTAGTGCTGTGCTGGGCCAGTGCTGACCATGAGGGGACAGCGCCCCCTACTGTGCCACCCACCCCACTGCCGATAGCACGGCCCCCTAGTGCTGCGCTGGGCCAGTGCTGACCGTGAGGGGACAGCGCCCCCTACTGTGCCACCCACCCCACTGCCGATAGCACGGCCCCCTAGTGCTGCGCTGGGCCAGTGCTGACCGTGAGGGGACAGCGCCCCCTACTGTGCCACCCACCCCACTGCCGATAGCACGGCCCCCTAGTTCTGCGCTGGGCCAGTGCTTACACAGGGGACAGCGCCCCCTACTGTGCCACCCACCCCACTCCTAATAGCACGGCCCCATAGTGCTGCGCTGGGCCAGTGCTTACACAGGGGACAGCGCCCCCTACTGTGCCACCCACCCCACTCCCAATAGCACGGTCCCCTAGTGCTGCGCTGGGCCAGTGCTTACACAGGGGACAGCGCCCCCTACTGTGGCTGCTGCTTAACAAGGGATGGGAACCCGTTGCTGCCAGGGCCCCAGACAGACCCGGCTTGTGGCAGTCACCAGCAGCAGGGGGAAAAGGCTCCAACAAACTTCATTTTCCAACCTGGGGGAAGGTTTCTATGGAAGAGGAGCAGCCCCGCCTGGCCTGTATTGCAGGGACACCCACCTGGGCCCAAAGAACAGGAAAAGCTGGTGTGGATGGGGGGCAGGGATTGCTTCCACACAGTGCCGTTATCCAGTGGAACTCACCGCCGCAGGACGTTGCTGCTGAGGCCAGTAGTTTGAAATTTGTATTGGTCGCTTTCTGTGAAGAGCCTGCCCCTGCCCCCCTAGCTAGGCTCAGATGAGAAAGGCCCTCAGTTCTCATCCTTCAAGGTACAAGCTGGATGTGGGGTAATGTACAGTGGGATACCCCAGCAATCAACTCTAAACCATCGTGTGCTGGCCACGGTCAGAGCCAGGATAGCTGGCTTGACCGGCCAATGGTCTGTTCCAGCTGATGAGGTTAGACTGCTGAGCCCCTAGACAGTTATTTGGTCTGGTGCGGCCAGGACTAGCTGGGCCAATGGTCCATCCCGGGGCAGAGGTACTACCCTAAAGGCACCATTGGTCTGGCCCGGTGCATCTGAGCGGGAGTTACAGGCTCAGACAGGCCCAGGGGGCGGATGCTGAGAGAGGTGGACTAAGTACCAATGGCTCTTTCCAGTCAGGCAGGGAGGCCGGAGGGGCTAAGTCTTGGGGGGGGGGGTCCTGTCCAGGGGCCTGAGGCCCGCTCTGGAGCTGCAATGTTGTCGCTCTTCCTTTCCCCCCATGGCGCTCAGGCCTGGCTCTTCCCCTCCCCGCCTCCGGCTTGCGGGTCCTCCCTCCCCGTGCTCCCACCCCCCAGCCCACGGCTGCACTCACCAGTCCAGGCCATTGGGCAGGCAAGCAGAGTCAAGGGGCGCGAGACCTGTTGGTGGCTCTGGGGGAGACAAGTGGGTCAGTGCCCCCTGCGGAAAGGGGGCGGAGCCGACTCCCAGAGGGTCAGGCAAGGGCCTGTGTGCTCCGGCAGGGCACCACTCCAGTGCCCAGCATCCCCCGCCCCCCCCAGGGGAGAGACCAGCAACCTGGCCACCTGCTCTCTCTGGGCTGCAGGGAGCAAGTGAGGGGCGTCCTGGGGTGCTTCCCCAGTGAACCCCCCCCCCCCCGTGCTCCCTCTGAACACCAGGGCAGGAGCTACTGCAGGGGGTCTCGATGGACACCCCAAACCTTTCCCCCTATTAACAAGGGGGCAGGGGCTGGAGAGAGGAGCTGCGGCCCCTATGATCCCAAGCCCTTCTCTATGCAGAAAAGGGTGAGAAGACCCTGGGGGTGCGGGGCCCTGCTCTCAGTCCTGTTGTTCAAGGGCACCTCCCACCCCAGCGAGCGGGCTGCGCTGCTTACCCGTGCGGCGGTGGAAATCCCAGTCCAGCTGCGGTTCTGGAAGAGGAGGGAGATTGGGGTGAGCTAACGTCCGGTGTGGCCCATGCTGGGGGGGCCGAAATCAGCCCCCCAGCTTGCAACTTTCTCTGCCTTGTCTGCTAGGACATGGGCTCCCTCCCCCAACCCAGCAAGCAGGACACAGGGGGCGCGGGGGAGCAGGAAATGCCTGGTCTAGCCCAGGGAGCAGCAGGGATGTGGCCAGGGACCGGCACAGGGACAGGGAGCGGCAGGGATGTGGCCAGGGACCGGCACAGGGACAGGGAGCGGCAGGGATGTGGCCAGGGACCGGCACAGGGACAGGGAGCGGCAGGGATGTGGCCAGGGACCGGCACAGGGACAGGGAGCGGCAGGGATGTGGCCAGGGACCGGCACAGGGACAGGGAGCGGCAGGGATGTGGCCAGGGACCGGCACAGGGACAGGGAGCGGCAGGGATGTGGCCAGGGACCGGCACAGGGACAGGGAGCGGCAGGGACGTGGCCAGGGACCGGCACAGGGACAGGGAGCGGCAGGGATGTGGCCAGGGACCGGCACAGGGACAGGAAGCAGCAGGGATGTGGCCAGGGACCGGCACAGGGACAGGGAGCGACAGGGATGTGGCCAGGGACCGGCACAGGGACAGGGAGCGGCAGGGACTTTTGTCCCATGCGGAGGACAGACCCATGCGTAGGGGAGGATGACACAGTTACATGCCCCATGGGAGGGCGCAAGAGGTGGGGGGCCCAGGCAGCCCCTGCACCAAGGGGAGTGGAGGGAGGAAGTGCCCTTACCTGGGAGCTTGCGGTGGATCTGCTGGAACATGCTGCGGTACCAGTCCCGGGGCCTGTCCACGCTCTGCCGTGGGAGCACACACACGGGGCGTCAGGGGCAGAGCCCCGCAGCACGGAGACAAGGAGGGAGCCGAAAGTTACCGCGGGGTGGATACGCCACGGGGGGGGGGGGAGGAGAAGGGTGGGAACTGACCCCACCAGGCGTCCAATGTTGGCCAGACTTTGGATTTAACTCGTATGCAAATGATGCCACCTCCTGCAGCACAGCGCCCCCTAGCGCACTGGGATGCAGGGGAGAGCACCCCCTACTGGTCTCCCCAGCTCTCTGCCTGTGACACCGGTGCCCTGCTGGGACCTGGGGGTCAGCACAGGCTTCAAGAAGAGCCCCCTACCCTTCAGCCCTGCACCCCATTGCGCCTCACTAGGGACCCACACTTCCCTCCCCTGCAGCCCAGCCCGGCCACTCCCTGCCTGGACTCACAGATCGCGATGCAATCGGCATCCCCGACTCGTCCACTGGGCCAATCCCGTCATACTTCACCCATCGCTTGTCCTTTCTCTTGCTGTCCTTGGTCCAGGTGGCTGACCAGGGGGCTGGGCGGGGTGCAGGTGGGGGGCCATTCTGCAGGGGGCTCAGTGCTGACCCGGCTGGGGGGAGAGGGACAGGCACCACCTGGGCACTTGGCTTCTTCATTTCTTTGGCAGGCCAGGTCTGGTACCAGTCACTCACTGCAGACAGGGCGGGGGGAGAGACCCAGAGAGTTTCAGGCCATGGCAGTCAAAGATTTATGGGTCGTGCTGTGCCAGAAGGCCTGGGTGTTGAGCACAATAGTAACCCCATTGATAACAGGGCCCATGCCCCCAGGACAGACACCCAGGCTGCCAGACAGACTGCCACAGCAAGGCTCCAGGGAGCCAGGGTGCTATTTTCAATGGAAGACTGAAGTAAGGACAGATGAATAAGATGGGGACTGTTCAGCATAGAAAAGAGGAGACTGATGGGAGACAGGATCACGGTCTATAACAGTGTTTATAGACACACACACAGTCGGAGGTGTGCTACGGAGAGAAAAGAATTCCAAATGGCCCTTAAAGGGACAAGCCTCAATTTTTTTTATTTTTTTTTTGCACAACAGCTTTTCCCTGGCGGCTTTTTTTTTTTTCTGAACAAAATAATCCTTGGTGTTCCCCATAAAAAAAAAATATTTTTTGGTGTTCCTCGGTCTCAAAAAGTTTAAGAAACACTGGTCTATAACATCATGCCTAGTGTGGAGAAAGTGAATAGGGAAAAGTTATTTACTTGTTCCCACGACTCAACAACCGGGGGTCACCAAATGAAATTAATAGGTGGCAGGTTTAAAACAGGGATGTAAAATCCCGGTTAATCAGTTAAACATTAGGTGACCTAATGTTTAACCAGTTAACCAACTAAAGCGGGATCCAGGCTGGGGACCCCTCCAACCCAGCAGCAGCAGCCCCCAGCCTGCGGGTCTCCTACCCCCCAGTCCCATGCTGGGACTGGGACTGGGGTTGGGAGCCAGCTCCCAGCCCCTGCATGGGGATGGGGGTTGCCATCAGCTCTCAGCCCCTGCCAGAGCTCAAAGCGGGCCCCCTGCAAGGCCGAGGCAGCCCCTTCCCATGGCAGGCGGGAAGCTGCTCCACATCCCTTCAGTTAACGGTTAACCAAAACTGGTAGGCAGCACCCATTAACTGGTTAACCTTTCATATCCCTAGTTTAACACAAACCAAAGGCAGTAGTTCTTCACACAGTGCACAGTCAACCTGTGGAACTCCTTGCCAGAGGATGTAGTGAAGACCAGGACATCAGTAGGGTTCAGAAAAGAGCTAGATAAATTCCAGGAGTACAGGTCCATCAATGACTGTTAGCCAGGACTGGTGGGAATGGTGTTTGCCAGAAGCTGGGAAGGGGCGACAGAGGAGGGACCACTTGATGATTCTCTGTTCGGTTCACTGCCTCTGGGGCCCCTGGTGCTGGCCACTGTGGGCAGACGGGACACTGGGCTGGACGGACCTTTGGTCTGACCCAGTCCGGCTGCTCTTAGGCTCCTATGAGGCTCCAGATGGGCACTCAGTCTCCCCCCCACCACTCTAAACCGGCTGGAAGAGGCGGCTCCAAGGAGCTCTGGGGCACTCGACACGGTGAGCCACGGTGAGCCGACCGGTGGCGATGGGCTGTTCCAGATGGGGACATGCCCAGACCCCCCGACTGCCCGGGACTACCCAGCCCGAGACGGGGGCACGTCCGTCCTGGCACTTAGGGGCCACACCAGCCCACTCCCCCAGGCTGCTCTCAGCTTGGTCAGTCAGGGCTGGCCAGGGGGAGAAGCTGGGCCTGGATTTTAACGTCTCCTGCTTGTCAGTGGCAGCACGCTGCCCGTGAGAACGCTCTGTCCTCCCCTGCCCTTTCGGGGGGACCTCCAGCTTGCACCTTCGCCTGCTGCTGGGGGGATGCACGGAGACAGCTGCACCTTGAGAGCTGGGGTCCGGCCGCCCCATGGTCCCCAGAAACGGCACTGGCTGGAAAGGGCTTTTGAGCCAGGAGGGGTCTCACAAGTCTCCTTGCCAGGCCCCACGGTCTATGGGGCACGGCCCTGGCTGGCATTACCTGAGCTCCCGGGGGCTGTTCTCCTCGGCTCGGTGGCGCCGTTGCACGCTAGGCGGGGAGCCGTGTCATAGAACTCAAAGTTCAGGGTGTTGGAGCCACAGTTACGGATCACGGTCACCTGGGGAGGAGGGGGGGAGGGAAGCAACGTGGTTTTGCTGGGCAGGGCGCAGCAGGCACCAAGGAGTCAGGGTGCAGCGCCCAGTGGATCTCAGCAGGCTGGGGTTGATGGGGGGCACCAGAGTCACAGCCCGCTGGGAACTGGAGAGCAGCTGCTGCGGTGACAGGGAGAGGGGCAACATTTGCCTCAGTTTCCCTTGTGATTTTGGAGCTAGCCGCACATAACAACAGGTTATGGAGTCTGGCCTTTGGAGGAGGCGGAACGTGTCTCCCACCTGCCCACACGGGCCCCAACACGGCACAGCAAAGAGACTCCCCCTAGAGCGTCCCGCTCCCAGGTCACCGGTTCAACTCCGGCCTCGGCTGGCCGGCACCGAAACCCATCACTGTCCAATGACCGCTTGGCGGCATAGGGAGGGTCTCAGAGCAGTTCCCAGAGGGCAAAGCACCTACGATACCAAAGCAACCGTCCCCTTGGTGCTTGCTGCTTGTGAGCAGCCCAGGGCCGAATGGGCCTGTGGGATACGGGGGAGGCATGCAGGGTATGTGGGACCGGCGGTGGGTCAGTCTCCAGGCTGACTTTGGGGCAGAGACCCTGCAGGGACATCGGGGCTGCTCGCTCAGGCCGCTCTGTCTCCTCTCTCCAGGCAGAGCAGGGCTCCACTCACCCGCCGCGGCCTGTGCTGCAGCAGGGCCCCCGGGGCCGGCAGAGCGGTCGTGGCTGCGGGGGCAGCAGGAAGGAACTCCCTCTTCTGGAGGTGCGATGGGACGGAGTCCTGCAAGCTGAGGCCTCGGGTCGCATGGGGGTTCAGGCAGGCCCCGGAGGGAGAGGAGAGACTGGAGGGGAAGCAGCTGCTGTCCCCTGCCCTGGGTCTGTCCCGCAGGGGGGGAGCCCCAGGTGCCCTGAATGTCCCCTGCAGAGGAGAGAGAAGAGGCTGAAGAAACTCTTCTGCTGGGCAGGTTCTGGTACCTGACTCCGCTGGGCCACTCCAGAGCCAATCCTGCCTCCCAAACTGCAGGACCTGCTCCATCCCTGGGACGGCTGGTGTTGGGTGGGGAGAGGGGACAGGACTCAAACCCACCACCCGGCGCCCCCGAGGTTAGTGCCTTAGCCTGCCCCCTGTGTGAGGGGCAGGAGTTGAGAAGAGGAGACTGATAGAGCCAGGTGCTGGGCATTTCTAATACCACGTGCCAATCTCCGCGGATGCCCCTCAGCCCTGCCAGGCCAGCCCTGGGTCCCCAGGCCCTTGGAGGTCCCTCAGTCCCCACCCTCAGCCCCTCCTGCTATTCCAGCCGCGGTGGGGAGGCGAGACCTCAGGCAGGTACGGTGTGGTGGTAACACACAGGCAAACCGGGACTCCATGGCAGAGCCGGGCCTAGAACCCACGCATCCTGACGCCCAGGCCTAGTAGAGCCTATGTGGTCCCACTCCCCTGGCCAGCAAAAGATTGTTCCTAGCAGCTGGCTCTAGCGTCCCTGGCTCCAGCAGTGGGGTTTCCCATGCTCCCTGGGGCCCGCCGCGAAGGGAAACACAACACCAGCTCCGAGGAGCCGACGCCTTACGCTCCGGGGCTGCAGCGTCCCAGATCCGGGTGCCTGGAACGCCATCGCTGTCTCATGCCTCTCAGCTGCCCGGGATCACGGGGCGGGGCGGAGCCGGGAGGCCAGCCCGGCAGGGATCCCGCGGGGCCCTGCAACACAGAGGGAAAGAGATGGGGCGGTGGCACCAGTCAGAGCGGCCGGACGAGACCCCTCGGGCCCAGAAAGGGAGGGTCCGGCAGCCTGGGACGACGTGGGGCTCGCGGGGCGGGGGAGCCCAGCAGCGCTAGCAGACAGCAGGAGGGAATTGGGGATGGATTCCGTGTCCCTCCTTCCCTGCGACCACAGCTCCAGCCGGATGCCGGCCCGTGGGCGCTGCGCTCTGGGGAAACAAAGTCCCCGTCCGTGGCTGGTGGGGAGCCATCGCGGGGTCAGCGCCTACCCCCGTCCCTGTTGCCACGACAACGCCCCCCTGAACAGGCTTCAGTCAGTGGGCACGGGGCTCCGCCAGGGAGCGATGCCAGGTTGCATCTGGCCTTCCTGGAGACCTGGTTTCCCTGCCCTGCTCCGGCGCTTGCCCCAGGACGAGCTGTGGGATTGTGGGGCTCCCCCTCTTCCTCATTCTCCGCATACCAGGCTCAGCAGCCACCCCCGCGGACCATGGGGGGAGGCAGGAGAGATGACAGCCCCCTCCTGGAGGCTGCCCCGACGAGCAGAGCCAAGCTCGGCGCCAAGTCAGCACCGTTCGGGCCGTGCCGCCCGCTGGGGCGCCCCTCTTGGCTTGGAGTGTTGTGGGCACAGGACAGCCCCTCGTCCACCCACGGCCACGAGGGGAGGGGGGAGGATGGGGGGTTGACGTGGGAGCAGGAATCGTGGTGGCAGGTATGCTGGGGGGAAGGAACAGCCTTCCCAAACCGCCAGCCTGGCCCTGCCCATAATTTTCCCCTTGAGAATGCCTACCAGGGGCGGAGGGGCAGGGGCCATGCTCCCCACCCTCCCCGTGCTCCATGGGCGGGGCCTGGGCAGAGGGGGCGGGGTTGCGGGGCTTGCTTCCCCCAGCCCTACCATCACCCACCGCCCATGATAGGACAGCTCCCACCTTCGGGCCTAGCTCCACGGAGAGGGAAGGGCAGACCCCAGGCCTAGACCCTCCCCACAGCTGGTCCCCATGCCCACTGCATGGGGGCAGAAATCCACTGCACGTGCATCTCCTCCCTAGCTTGCTCAGTCCAGACCAGGGGGGTGCGCTCCCCAGTTCCCCCCCCCCCAGCAAGGCAGCCCCAGGTGCAGCGGAGGTGCAGGCTAGAACACCAGATGCAACAACACGCTGCGATTTGCACGGCCTGGCCCTGGAAACCCTGGCGAGCGCAGGGGGAAAGACACCGGTTCCCAGGCTCTTCCAGCCAACAGAAACACAGCCACTCGTAGGGGACGCAGGCCCAGCCCAGGCGTAACTCGTTAACCCTGTCATGGCTGGAATAACACAACTGTGCACAGAGAGACTGGGGGAGGAGGAGCTATGTGTGGGGGGGGGGCAGACGAGGCGCCTAGGAGCCAATGGGAATGGGGGACATTGGTGTGAGGGGGAGGAGAGGGTGGGAAGGGAAGAGAGGAGGCGCCACAAGGAGGCAGCTGGCACTGATTGGGCAAAGGGACGTGGAACAAGGAGCCAAGGGGTGGAAGGGTGAATTAGGGGGGTCAGGCAAGAATTGGGATGGGCTCTGTCAATAGAATGGGACAAGGAGTCAGAACCAATGTTCCCTCTAATTTTTCCCCTCCCTGTGCAGAATAAATTTTGTTCTGTGCACCCAGGCATGTGCGGACGTGCACCACCAGCAGAAACACACGTTGCCAGCTATGGGCGCTCTGCCAATCATCTGGGCAGCACATGAATCTCTCCTGGATGGCCACCCAAGCCCTGAGCTTCCAGGGAACACAGGTCAAGAGTGCCGAGACAGGACAGGAACAGGTCAGAGGGGAACGGGCAGAAGTCTGCGCCCACTGCAGTGCACGGCCCTCCCAGGCCTGGAACGGTGCCCCAGGTGCCTGGTCCATCTGGGGGATTGTAACAGGGGGCACAACCAGCCCCCCTTCTTTACAGGGTTACTTCCCTCCTCTTACAGGAAGAGTCAGTCCTCAGCTAGGAGGCCTCCAGCTTCCTCCCTGCCTGCCACTGGCAGCGGCTGTGCTCCTTCCCAGTCCCCATAGTCCTGGGCTCGTCGTCACGCTGCAGGTGTTGCTGATCTCAGGCCGCCATCAGGCCTTTCCAGTAGTTCCCCTTGATTGCAGCTGACAGAGCCGGGGCTACTTAGGAGTTCTTGCACCAGCATCCGGCTACAAGGATGCCAGCCTACTACTGCTACCAGTCACTGAGAGCTCAAGCGGCAGAGGTCTGCATGGTGGACTAAAGCTTCCATACTGCCTTTAATGACAGAATCGCACGTGCGCGCCTGTGTATGTGTGTGCACAATACTACATAAAACAGAAAGACTGGATCCCATACGTGTGTGCGTGTGCGTGTGCGTGTGTGTGTGTGTGTACGCAATACTACATAAAACAGAAAGACTGGATCCCATACGTGTGTGCGTGTGTGTATATGCAATACTACATAAAACAGAAGGACAGGATCCGATACGTGTGTGTGTGTGTGTGTGTGTGTGTACGCAATACTACATAAAACAGAAGGACAGGATCTGATACGTGTGTGTGTGTGTGTGTGTGTGTGTGTGCGTGTGTATACGCAATACTACATAAAACAGAAGGACAGGATCCGATACATGTGTGTGTGTGTGTGTGTGTGTCTATGTGTGTGTATACGCAATACTACATAAAACAGAAGGACAGGATCTGATACGTGTGTGTGTGTATGTGTGTATACGCAATACTACATAAAACAGAAGGACAGGATCCGATACGTGTGTGTGTGTGTGTGTGTGTGTACGTGTGTGTATACGCAATACTACATAAAACAGAAGGACAGGATCCGATATGTGTGTGTATGTGTGTGTATACGCAATACTACATAAAACAGAAGGACAGGATCTGATACGTGTGTGTGTGTGTGTGTGTATGTGTGTATACGCAATACTACATAAAACAGAAGGACAGGATCCGATACGTGTGTGTGTGTGTGTGTGTGTATACGCAATACTACATAAAACAGAAGGACAGGATCCGATACGTGTGTGTGTGTGTGTGTGTGTGTGTGTACGCAATACTACATAAAACAGAAGGACAGGATCTGATACGTGTGTGTGTGTGTGTGTGTGTGTGTGTGTGTGTGTATACGCAATACTACATAAAACAGAAGGACAGGATCTGATACGTGTGTGTGTGTGTGTGTGTGTGTGTGTGTGTGTGTGTGTGTATACGCAATACTACATAAAACAGAAAAAAACCCAAACCCATTAGTAACTGACAGATTCAGACACCAAAACATTCCAGTATTTGTGGTTGCATCCGTTTGTCACTCTACACAAACACACACTCATCCTGTCTCTTTTATCTCCCTCGCCCACATTGGCAGCATGGGAGGTGATGCCGTGTTTGTCTCCAACAGTGGGGCTGCCAGTTCCCACTCTGCTGTTTTCCCCTGCCTCCTCGGGCCCAGATGTCTCTGGTGCTGTGGCCATTAACTCAGCAGGGGTGAGCAGGAAGGGGAGAAGATGGAGAGGGAAGAAACCAGCCTGAAGAAAAGAAATTCAGGTCACCACCGACAAACCCAGCTGGGATTCCGCTGCAGGCATTATTCAGAGAACGCTAAAGCTGGAAGGGACCTCGAGAGGTCACCAAGTCCGGTCCCCCGCCCTCACGGCAGGACCAAGCACCATCTAGACCATCCCTGACAGGTGTCTGTCCAGCCTGCTCTCAAATATTTCCAGAGATGGAGAGTCCACAACCCCACTAGGCAATTTATTCCAGTGTTTAGCCACCCTGACAGTGAGGCAGGTTTTCCTAATGTCCAACCTAAACCTCCCTTGCTGCAGTTTAAGCCCCTTGCTCCTTGTCCTGTCCTCAGAGGTTACAGAGACTGATGTTTCTCCCTCCTCCTTGTAACACCAAAAGGGTGTTTAAAAGGTACTTAAAAGAGGTACTTGAAAACCACTATCATGTCCCGTCTCCTCTCTTCCAAAGGAAACAAGCCCAGGTCTTTCAGTCTTCCCTCCTAGCTCATGTCTTTTAGACCTTTAATCATTTGTGTTGCTCTTCTCTGGACCTTCTCCAGTTTCTCCCCATCTTTCTTGAAACGTGGCTCCCAGAACTGGACACACGACCCCAACTGAGGCCTAATCCGCGCAGAGTACAGTGGGAGAACGACGTCTCGCGTTGTGCTCACCACGCTCCTGCGGGTACAACCCAGAATGACGTTTGCTTTTTTTGCAACAAGTGCCCCACGGTCCTGTCTGAGCAAAAAGCCTTCTCCCCAGACAGGTTTTGAACGCCGGCCAGTTTTTCTCTCTCTGTTCCCAGCCAGCTGGCTGCTGCCTCCCTGTGGCCAAGCTCAGAGGCCGGTAAGGGGGCGACTCTGGGTGGGTACTGACAAGGCAATTCTCAAGGCAGAGCGGAGGGGCTGGGCATGGGAGGATCTGAGGTTGCCCCGACTCCTGCCTGCCTGGAGCTCCGGCTGCAGTTAGGGCTGGGGCGGGGAGGCGGGGGAGCTGTGAATAAGGAGATGGAGTCTCTAGGGCAGAAACACACATCACGAGGCCCCGCGCTCACTGTTCCCGTTCCAGCTGGAGCCCCGCCCCAGGATGTGAGCGGAGTCTTCCCGGGGAGCCCCACTCTGACCTAGCTTCACCTCCCTGGAAGGGGACACCCCTCCTCCTCCCCTCAGCACCCCCCTCCTGCCAGCTGGGCACCCCCCGACGGCAGGAAACTCGCTGGAAACTCTGGCAGGAGAGCGGTGCCCCGCAGGGCGCGGGGGGAGGGAGCAGCGTTTGGTGCGCTGCTGGTGTCCAAATATTTCCGCAGCCAAGTGCCGCCCCAGCGCAAACAGGGCAGAGAAAGGCAAGGCCAGCGGGAGGGGGCCGGGCCAGCGTGTCGGAGCACGAGAACAATCCGGAGGGGAGGGAAAACTTCGCGCTGGGGCTGAGGCAGGGATGAGTCACGGCTATAACACAGAGCAGGGCCTGGCGCTGCCCCAAGGACAGGAGAGGGAGGGAGGGAGGGATGCTAGCCAGGGAGGAAGGATTCCAGCGGCTCCCCAGCTGCTCTGCTCTTTCCAGGCAACGTACCGATCCCTTCCCCAGCCCCTCGCCCGCTTAGGTAACGAGCTGCTCAACATGCAACAGAGCCGGACGGGGCGGGGGCCTCTGCCCTGACGTCCAGAGATTAAGAGGGAAAGAGGCTCGGAGCTTTCGGGTGCAGGTGGCAGCTGGAACCCTGAGCCCATTAGAATTGGAGCGCCGGCGGGACGCCCCACGGCTCCACGGGCTGGGGGGGCCCATGTGTCACAGTCCGTGCTGACTGCCCTCTGCTCTGCCCCTTCCAGGGGAGTGGAGCCAGCCCCCCAGACCTTGCCCCTGGGCCTGCAGTGGCTGTCGGCCCCGCTGGCAAGGGAGTGGGGTCTAGTGGGTTCGATCTGCGGGGGAGGCGGGAAAGCAGGACTCCTGGGTTCTTTTCTTGCAGTACCACTGACCTGCTGAGTGACCCTGGCCAGTCACTGTCCTGTTCTGTTCTTTACTTTCCCATCTGTGAAATGGGCACAGGCTTTATCTGCCCAGGGCACAAGGGGTTGGGAGAGGTAATGAGCAAAGCACTCGAACATGCCTGTGCTCAGTGCCACTGCCACACAACCCCCCCTCTCCGCCACTGCTGCCCTGCCCTGCAGCACGGCCTTTGTCTTGATCCACGAAAGTCTTACCTAGTCGCAGGCCTGAACCAGCAACCTCGCCCCTACAGTGCTCCCTCTCTGCCCCGCCACCTCCCTCACACTGTATCCTGCCACCCGCCCCATCACACCCCCACCGCACCCCATCCTACAGCCACCCTGCCCCTGCTTCCAGCCCCGCTGCACTCCTTCCTTCAACCCCCCCCCCCCCCCAACACCACCCCACCCCTTCCCCTCTCTGCCCCATCACCTCCCTCACACTGTATCCGGCCCCTCGCCCCATTGCACCCCCACCTACAGCTCCGCTGCACCCTTTCCTACAACCCCCCTACCCCACCGCACCCCTTCCCAGGACCATTCCAACACTGCTCCCCACCCTGCCCATCCACCCCTGTGTGCGCCGTTCTCCCATGAGGTCCCCCCCTCCTCAACGTCCCCCCCCACCCCCAGCTCACCGGAACCGGGGAGGCATCGTGGGGGCAGCGATGAGCCTCTTGTCGTTCCCGGTTCCCGGTCTCTGGCTGCTCCTGGCTTTGAACCCCGGGCCAGGGACCCCCCTGCCGTGCAGGCTGCCGAGGCCTCGCGCCGGAGCCTGCTGGGCTCCCACCTCCAGACCTGCGGCCTCGGGCCCGTAGCCGCCCCCCTCTCTCCCGGAGCCGCTCAGCGACTGGCACCCCCGGGCCCTGCCAGCCTCCCGCCTGCCTGCAGAGCTGCCTTTGTCACGGCACAAAGGCCTCTGTGGGGGCGGGAGGGAGATTCCTCTCCCGGCCAGGCTCCTGCTCGATGGCTCACTCGCTCCCTGGCAGGGGGGGCACCACCCTCGGCCTGTGGGAGCAGCTGGGTGAGGAGGTGCCAAGGGCATTCGGCACAGAGGCCTGTGCCCCGGGGGCTGCCCAGGGCAATGCTGGTGCTTGGCACATGGGGGGCAGCGGAGGGCCAGGTGCGAGGCGGAACGGGGTGGAACACCACCTGCAGAAAGGGCCCCTCTCGGGACCACGAGCTCTTCAGTTCTCACTGCTCCTGTGGCCCTCTCACCGTCCTCGTGCCCCTCTCACCGTCCTCATGCCCCTCTCATGGTCCTCGTGCCCCTCTCCCCATCCTCGTGCCCCTCTCATGGTCCTCGTGTCCCTCTCCCCATCCTCGTGCCCCTCTCACTGGCCGCATGCCCCTCTCACCATCCTCGTGCCCCTCTCATGGTCCTCGTGCCCCTCTCACCATCCTCGTGCCCCTCTCACTGGCCTCATGCCCCTCTCACCGTCCTCGTGCCCCTCTCATGGTCCTCGTGCCCCTCTCACTGGCCTCATGCCCCTCTCACCATCCTCGTGCCCCTCTCACTGGCCTCATGCCCCTCTCACCATCCTCGTGCCCCTCTCATGATCCTCGTGCCCCTCTCACCATCCTCGTGCTCCTCTCACGGTCCTTGTGCCTCTCTCATCATCCTTGTGCCCCTCACAGTCCTCGTGCCCCTCTCACGGTCCTCATGCCCCTCTCACCGTCCTCGTGCTCCTCTCATGGTCCTTGTGCCCCTCTCACCGTCCTCATGCCCCTCTCACCATCCTCGTGCCCCTCTCACTGGCCTCATGCCCCTCTCACCATCCTCGTGCTCCTCTCATGGTCCTTGTGCCCCTCTCACCATCCTCGTGCCCCTCTCACCATCCTCGTGCCCCTCTCACTGGCCTCATGCCCCTCTCACCATCCTCGTGCTCCTCTCATGGTCCTTGTGCCTCTCTCATGGTCCTCGTGCCCCTCTCACCATCCTCGTGCTCCTCTCATGGTCCTTGTGCCCCTCTCACCATCCTCGTGCCCCTCTCACTGGCCTCATGCCCCTCTCACCATCCTCGTGCTCCTCTCATGGTCCTTGTGCCCCTCTCACCATCCTCGTGCCCCTCTCACCATCCTCGTGCCCCTCTCACTGGCCTCATGCCCCTCTCACCATCCTCGTGCTCCTCTCATGGTCCTTGTGCCTCTCTCATGGTCCTCGTGCCCCTCTCACCATCCTCGTGCTCCTCTCATGGTCCTTGTGCCCCTCTCACCATCCTCGTGCCTCTCTCACTGGCCTCATGCCCCTCTCACCATCCTTGTGCTCCTCTCATGGTCCTTGTGCCCCTCTCACAGTCCTCGTGCCCCTCTCACCGTCCTCGTGCCCCTCTCACTGTCCTCGTGCCCCTCTCACGGTCCTCGTGCCTCTCCAGCCCAGTGCTAACCCAGCACCTTTCCCTGCCCCCTTGCGATACTCACTGCAGAAAGGAAACGCCCTCCTAGCACGAGGCGGCCGGGTGGGGGGACTATCTCTGAATGCTCCTGCTCCAGGCTTTACCCGGCCAGGGGAGCCGCCCGGGGCCTGGTGCAGGCTGGAGCTGTGGACTCACCCCGAGCTGCCTCATGCCTTGCTCGGGCCTGCGTTGCACTCGCAAGGGTCTGGATGCAATTAGGCGGAGAGGCAGGTCTGCGAGCCAGCAAAGCTCCAACACCCCCTCCAACATTTCCATTCCCCACCCACCGGAGATGGGACCGCTTGACCCCTCCCCGAGCAAAGAGAATCACCAGTCGCTCCTCTGTAGGGCCCGAGGAGCTCGACGCACTTTACAAATACCTGGCTCAGTTCCGGGGTGAGCCTGGAGCATGCCCCAAGGCAGCTGATGTTATTGTGATGCCATTACCAATGGAGCATCCCTAGCAGGGGGGCGCGCTCAGCACCAGTCCCCCAGCTCCATCTGGAACAAGCAGAGACAGGGGCAGGGAGCGAAAAGGACGGAGGGAGGGGGGCAAAGAGACTCCTGCCTGAGGAGAGACTCCAAAGATGGGTCAGTTAGCAGAGCAGATGGGGCCGACTAGGTGGGGAGGATACTCACTGGTGGAGAGAGGGGAGATTGGGTGCCCGTCTTTATCCTTCCTCACATTCAGAGGGCCAGGCAATGAAGTGGAAAGGCGGCACAGTTATAAATGAGGAAAGGAAATGCTTTTCTTGACACCAGGAGCCTGCGGAACTCACAGCCACAAGATATCAGAGGAAGATTAGCAAGACTCAGAGGAAGATTGGGCGCTGACATAGATAAGAAGATTTTTTTCCCACCCTCCAAGTTGTGCCAGGGGGAATTTACAGA
Source organism: Pelodiscus sinensis (assembly GCF_052426305.1). Lineage (NCBI taxonomy): Eukaryota > Metazoa > Chordata > Testudines > Trionychidae > Pelodiscus > Pelodiscus sinensis. The sequence goes on along the minus strand of NC_143079.1, from coordinate 6,524,680 downwards.
CAGGCCTTGCCCTGAAGAGTTTCCAGCCTGGACAGACAAGAGAAAGGCTGGGAGGGGAAACTGAGGCAGAATGCTAGGGCAGCAACTTGCCCAAGGTCACACTGTGGGGCTGTGGCAGAGCTCAGACCAGAACCCAGGGAGCCAGTTTGGTTCCCTGCTCCCTAGACTACAGGGCCTCTGGGCGGGAGGGGTTGTGACAGCTGGTGCTGCATTTTGACGGCCGGGGGCAGAGAGTGCGGGGCTGGAGACAGGCAGGATGCTGTTATATTCAGCTGCGCAGTGCACAAGTGTCATGCATGAAACACACGAATCACCATTATCACGCTCCCCCCAAGAGCTGGGAAGCAAACCCAGGCAGCCATGACTCCCAGACCTTGCTGCGCTAACCACTGGGTACCACTGCCTTCTGCTCCTGTCCCGTCACCCAGGAGCGAGACAGGCGGAGGAGACAGGCATCCCAGGCTCCCTCTTTGCCAGTGTAGTCACTCTCCAGGCCAGACGGGCCTTGGCTCCCGTCTTCCTGCACACAACCCGCCTGTGGCTTGGGCTGTCCCCACTCGGCAGGGGGTGCTGAGAGGTTGCAGGGTTTGGGGCAGGAGAGAATCCAGGCTTGGCTGCAATTGCACCGCCGGGGGGGGGGGCGAAGGGGTCTGGAGGGTTTCTGGGATCAATAGTCCACTCTCCCCACCCCCAGCCTGGCTCATACCCCCCTTCACACACATGCGCACGCACACACACATACACACTCATACCCCCTACACACACACATGCACACACATACTCATACCCCCTATACTCACATGCACACACACACACTCATATCCCCTACACACACATGCACACACACGTACCCCCACACACATGCACACACACACACACACACTCATACCTCTACACACGCACACACACAGAGGCACGCTCACACACACACGCACACACACATAGCCCCTACACACACACACACACACACACACGCACACACTCATCCCTCCTACACACACACAGAGGCACGCGCACACACAGACACACACACAGAGGCACAGACACACACACATCGCCCCTACACACACACACACGAGAAGGCGGTTCCCTACCTTCCCGGGGAGCCGGCTGAGGAACTCCGTCCGCCGTTCCCAGGGAGCAGGGCTCCTCCCCCGCTAGTCCCCCCGCGGGCAGCTGTCAGAGCGCAGAGACCCCAGCCCGGCTGCTCGCCCCGGCCGAGCGTGCGAGGGGCCGGCGGCTCGCTCCCCCCGCGGTCCGGTGCAGCGGCGGGCGGGACCCGCGGGGCGATCGGGCTGCAGCTCCCACGCACCAGAGGAAAACAAGCGAACTCGGAGGGGGACGCGGCGGGGGAGGGACGCGGCGGAGGGAAAACGACCCCCCCGCTCCGGGGGCATCCTGCCAGCCAGCGCCGCGCGCCTGCAGCCAGCTCCCAGCACCGGGGCAGCCCGCTCCCAGCACCGGGGCAGTCAGCTCCCAGCACCGGGGCAGCCAGCTCCCAGCCCCGGGGCAGCCAGCTCCCAGCACCGGGGCAGTCAGCTCCCAGCACCGGGGCAGCCAGCTCCCAGCACCGGGGCAGCCAGCTCCCAGCACCGGGGCAGTCAGCTCCCAGCACCGGGGCAGCCAGCTTCCAGCACCGGGGCAGCCAGCTCCCAGCACCGGGGCAGCCAGCTTCCAGCACCGGGGCAGCCAGCTCCCAGCACCGGGGCAGCCAGCTCCCAGCACCCGGGGCAGCCCGCTCCCAGCACCGGGGCAGCCCGCTCCCAGCACCGGGGCAGTCAGCTCCCAGCACCGGGGCAGCCAGCTCCCAGCACCGGGGCAGCCCGCTCCCAGCACCGGGACAGCCCGCTCCCAGCCCGGGGGCAGCCCGCTCCCAGCACCGGGACAGCCCGCTCCCAGCACCCGCCAGCCCGCGCCGCGCGAGCGGAGCCACCCGGGGGCAGAGACTTTGCAGGGGCACAAGCCGCCCCCTACTCGGGGGGTGCGTGGCCGCAGCAAGGGCAGCAGCGGAGCAAAGTCCCTCCGGCCTGCCCGCAGCGAGCCTAGGGAACCTGCCCCCCCTCCCCAGCCCCCCGCTGCCCCCCCAACCCCCTGCTGCCCCCCCCCCCCCTTGGCCAGGCAGCCCGCGGCCCCGAACCCAGGCGCGGCGCTGGGGCCGTTCGGAGTTTCCAGCGACTTTTCCAGCGGGCGGGAGGGAGGCCGCGGTGCAGGGAGCGCGCGAGCCCGGCCAGAGGCGCTTGGTCCCTGCTGCCTGGCTGCAAAACCTCCCGGGCGAACACACGCGCCAGAGCCGGGCCGCCCCGCACGGCCCCACGGGGACACGCCTGCGCCCCCGCACACGCAGGGGGGCACCTCTAGGCGCCCACGGAGGGAGGCCTGAGGGCGCTCAGGTTCATGCATGGAAACATGTCGAGAGGCGGAGAAGCATTTCCCACTAGCACCCACACGCGCGTACCAGCCCAGCCCTCCCTGCAGGGGCCAGGGTGCCAGCCTCCGGCTCTGACACCCACCGGCCCCACAGAGCCTGGGACAGGCTACCAGCCCTGCAGCCCTCTCTCTGCACTGCCCCAGAAGCAGCAGAGCCAGCTCCCTGCCAGCCACAACAGACCTGACTTGGGTGGGGGGTGGCAGCCTCTAATCCTTTCCAGCCATGTGCGGAATAAATTGTTATGCGCCCTGAGGCATGTGCAAATGTGCACCACCAATACAGCACAAAACCTAGCTGGGGTTCTCTTCTAATCAGGCAGGGGAATCTCTCCTGAGCACAAGCCTGGCTTCTAGGGAACAGGGCTCAAGCTCCAGGGCTCCCTGCTGAGGCCCTGGTGATGTGGACGCCTCTGGTGCTAAGCTGCCCACCTGGAGAGCGTCCGGACCAGTGAGTGCCTCCATATTCCGTAGCCCCTGAGCCGGACACGCAGGCCGGCCGTACCCACACACAGAATACACAGCTGTGTAGGGCACTTGAAAGTTTGGGGCACCGCTGGGTCTTAGTGCCCACCCACCTGCGTCTTCTTGTCTCTGCTCTGTAGCTTTGTTTCCTCCAGAGAGGAGCTAGTGAACTTAACAGCGACAAAGCTACGAGCAGACTCTGGCCAGAGCCACTCAACTGGTAACGAAACCATTTACCAGGCATTTGCCAGCCCCCGGTCTACACGGTCCCTTTCTGAATTTGCTGTGTTGGTCCCCAAGGCCTTAGTGCCTGGCTGAAGATGATAAACTCACCTCTCTAAAAATCATCCCAACCCCCCGGCTGCCACTGGGCATAGGGCACCGGTTTAATAGTCCTGCGTAGGCCCCAGAAATCCTAGAGACGGCCCTGTTGAGACCCCCCACCCAAGCACAATCCAGCTTTTGCCTTCTGTCCTAGGCAAGCCACATTTCTCAGGAGACGGGATGAGGGGAGTCAGCGGGATGAGAGGTTCAGCCCATTTCTCAGCTCCCCACATCCGCTGCGGTCTCCCCGCCAAGAACGCTGGTGGGGGTGGGGGGCATAGCTCCGCCACTGCTCTGCCGCCACCTTGCGATCACCCGCACGTGGGAGATGGCCCACCCAGGAGCACGCAAGAGGAACGGGGGCAGCAGACCGAGTGGGTGGGATACGGGGGGGGGGAGGCTGCTTCACCATTGCCCCACTGAGCAGCATGCAGGGGTCTATCCCAGGAGCACACCGTGGGAGCTGGCCAGCAGCCTTATGACCCACCTCGTGGCTCTCTGAGCCCGGCTCCCTGGAGAGGAGGGATGAGGTCATGGATGGAAACAGCCTGGCAGGACCGGCTGGAGCGATTGTGCTGGCAGGTTATCATCTCCTGCCTTTCCTCTGCTTTCAGCCCGGATGAGTCTGGCTTCCAGCTGTGCGAGCGACCCAGGGCTGGGGGGGCAGCGAGCCAGGTCCTTGCGCCCCTCCACGGCAGCCACCTGCCGTGCCCCTCTGCCAGGCGCACAGCTCTCAGGGGCGCCAGCCCGTCCCAAGAACTCTGCCCCCAGAGCCGGGGCAAGAACCCAGAGTCCTACGCTCAAGGGCAGGGCTCCACCCCAGCCTTGCACCTTCTGCCCAGCCCTGCCCCGACTGCACCACCCTGCAGGGCACAGTGCCTTTTGTGCTGCCGCTGTGTGCCCCGCAGCCCGTCTGGCAGCCCAGTGCTGACCTGCTCCGCTCCGCAGCCGGGCGCATCCCAGGGCATCCCGCCCCGGCCCTGCACCCCCAGGGCCCTTCCTGCGCCTGCACCGTCTGGCCCTTCCTTCCCTCTTTCAGCTCTTGCCACACAGGAAGTGGGGCAAGCCCAGCCCAGCCCCGCTCCGACCTGACGTGCCAGCTCTAGAGACCCGGGGCCTTGCCGAGCTGGCATTGTCCAGATCTGCTCCCACCACTGAAACCACCTCCCTGGGACAGGGGCAGACTCCCCTGCTGCCTTTCCGGGGTAGTAAAAGCAGGGGGATCTCCGGGGGGAGGGGGAATTAATCATCCAGTGCCTGGCCCATCGTATCCTAGTGTGGGGCTGCCGCAGGCTACAATTCCCCTGAATCCACGTGCCTGCAAAGGGCAGGGCGCATTGGCTGCCTTTCCGCACACCTGTCTCCAAACGGACATCCTTAACCACAGCTTCAGGCTAGAACAGCCTGTGTGACAGTGTTCTCTTTTGGAGGGCTCCCAGGCGCTGCTGTCAATACTCACCAGACTCCAGCCAAGTCCACACGCCCGTGCACAAAGACACGCAGGAGGGCAAATCACACTCACACTCGCACATAACCCTGCGGGCTGCTCTTCACTGCCCCAGCCGACTCAAAGTTACTCTTCTCCAGGGAGAGCAGCCACATGGCAAATGCTCTGAGCTTCAGTGCCCTCCTGCTACCCAGCCAGCCCCTGCTTAAAGCACCACTCACCAATGTTCCCTCTAATATTTTCCGTCCATGGGCGGATTTTTTCCATTCATGTGCAGAATAAAATTGTTATGTGCACTGAGGCCTGTGAGAATGTGCACCACTAGTAGAAACAAAACCTTAGGTGTGGGTGCTCTGTTAATCAGCCGGGCAGATTGCAATCTCTCCTGAACAGCCGCACAAGCGCCTGGCTTGCAGGGAACAAGTACCGTGGGGTCGCAGGGTGCAGAGATGACAGCAGGTTTGATCAGGGAGCTCACATTTCCCCCTCCCATTTCCCTCAGGTCTCCAGCCACGGGCGCATGTGTGGCTATTGTTATTGTGCAGGGGCGGCGGGCTACCTCATGGGACCAAGGCTAGAGCCTCAGCCAACTGGAGGGGACCAGAAAAATGGGCAGCCCCAGCAGACAGCTACCATCTGCCACAGGGCAATGGCAACCCGGAGCTCCAGCAAAAGCTGTGGGGTGGGCAGGGGACTCCCCAGTACCCAGAGATACCATGGTGGGGGAAGCCCCAGTCTGGGGTACCCCAGCTGCCATGGTAACAGAAGCTGCAGGGCTGAAGCCTTCAGGCCCCCCGTCCCCCCCCAGTTTTTAATACTATTGGGCCAATGCCAGGTCCAACTGGAAAGTCCTGCCGGCCCCGCTGAGCCGTAACCGGCACGTTCGGGTCTGGAGTAACAGAAATGCACCTCCCCGCCCAGACTGGCCTTGTGCTCCCGGATCGGGGCAGGAGCAAACCAGACCCATGCTCGCCGGCCGGCCAATGGCGGGAGAGACACAGAGAGCAACTGCCCCTGGCCCGGAGATTCAAGAGGGCCCAGGCCTCCCGGCCACCGCTGTCCCTACTGCAGCAGCCGCACCCCAACCCTGGGCCCCTTTAAATCGCTGCCAGAGCACCGCACAGCGCGCGCCGGATGGCTGTAGGGCACCTGGGCATGCTCTGCGTGGCACTGAGGGCTGCCCCACACTGCCCCTTCCACCCCAGGCTCCGGCCCTTCCGGGAGCACGGAGCCAGACCTCCCCCCCCCGCACACGCACACCCCTTGGGGGCCTGGCGTGGCTGTAAGCTCCCCTGCGTGCTCAGTTTGCCAGAAAGTGAACCCACCCGAGGCCAAACCGGGAGGGATGGTCCCCTGAGGCCAGGGGTCACCCCTACTGTCAGCTGTGCCCCCCCCGCAGAGGTCATGGTGGGCCAGGAGCTGCAGTTGGGGGCTGCGGTTAGGGGCTGGAGGTGCGCAGCCAGGAGTTGGGGAGCAGAGCACGGCTGGGTGGTGCTCCCTTTCTCCCCACCCTCTGGGGGGCTGACCCAGGCCCAGGCATTCCCACCCCTGAATATTCCTCCATACCCTTCTAGGCGGACCCCCCCCAGTTTGGGGAGCACTGTCCTAGACTTCTGGCCAGGTGGGGGGGATCGGGAGTAGAAGGGGGCAGGGCGCCAGTCAGTGTTAATGCACCTCTGGAGGGCGATACCAGCACCACGGAAAAGGGGTGTGTGTGGAATCCTGTTCCCCCCTGCTGTGCCCTGTTTTCCCCTGGGACCAACACCCTACCCCCACTGTGCCCTCCTTGGAGGTGTTCCCGAGTTGGGTGACAGCTGGAGGTTGACTCATGCTACCCACCACAGCGTTTCACAGTCGTTTCGATCTCCCTTCCACCGGGCTCTCAGGACGTACAGGCGCCGCGCCACGGCAAACGGCGAAGTGGTCACTCATCAACGTAGCCAGGCCCCATTTCGCAGGGGAGCTGAGCACACTTGGAAGATGCTGCTGAAGGAATCACTCCACCAATAGCCCTAAGACACTACACAGTCCCAAGAACACCCCTCCCCCACGCCCACACTCCCTTCCCCTCACTAATTGCATCAGGAACAGTCATCAGAGGTTTGTCTTTTCAAACACCGCCTGTTGCAATATGCAAATGCCTTGCTGCGTGATTGGTCAGACGCCAATAGCGTCCTTTGGAATGGCCAGACTGCAAAAAATAAAAATAAAAACAATCTTGCCACCACTGCAGTTGCATAAGTAGCCGGCCCCGGGGCTCGGCCTTGCTGAGGCGGGAGAGCGACGAGGCAGCTGAAGCCGGCGAAGGAGGCTGAAGAAGTTGCTTCGCTCCTCACGCAACGGACAGGAAATCAAGACTGCGCCCGGGGAAACGGACAAACACAACACGGCTGGCTCAGCAGATACTCTGGCTGCCAATGGAGGCCTTGGAGTCGGGGCCACACCTGGGGGTCATGTGCTCCCCCTACGCCATGGGCAGCAGGGGTCAACCAGCCGCTAGTGGTAGGATTAGTGCGGGGGGGAGCTGGCGCCCGCAGCGGGGGTCCGCCCCCACTCTCGGGTAGGACGCGGAGTGATGTGGTGGCCAAGGGAGCAAAGCAATGAAATCACCTGGCTCTACTTTCCCTGCTGCTGCGGGTGAGTTCGAGGGGTGGGGGAAGGACCCCTGCCAGCCCCGCTCATCCCCCAGGCCGCCTCAGTTGAGAGACAAGGTGGGGAGGGGGCAGAGCAACATTGGGGAAAGGGCGGAGCAGAAGTGGGGAGAGACAGGACCTGGCAGAGGGGAGTTGTTCCAGTCTGGGGGGGGTCACATGGCTGGTGGCCCCCCTGGGGCTCTCCTGACCAGTCGCTTCTGCCTCGGAGAGGAGGAAAGTACATTTGGGATCTACGGGAGGCAGGCGAGCCGGGACCCAGTTAGGCCGACGAGCCAGGTGCGACACAAGGAATCGGCCTTGGAATCGGGCCATACGTGGGGGTCATGTGCACCCCCAACTTCGCAGGGATCCTGCACCTTGGGGTCCCACCGAGGAGCCTTTCAGGAGTTTGGGGATTGCGATGGGTTCAACAGCTCAAAGCAGAAACACTGAGAAACTTCAGCTTCCGCTGAGGCGATTAGAGGGAGGAGGCATTTGCTGTCTGAAGATTTGTTCTCTTGTCGGCTGCACAGCGGTGAATCTGTTACAGGGCTTATTTAGTCATCTTCTGGAAACGTTTCCCGCTGTGCTTGCCAAGGGCCTTCAGCCCAGCACGCATGCTTCCAGTGAAGGGTTCAGTGCCTGGAAACACCGCAAATGTCTTTCTGAAGACGACAAAAGCTCGGGCCTCCGATGTTGTGCGCTGGCCAGGATACGCCATGCGAAGGCAACCGGTCCAGAGAAGAGAAGCCTAGCTCAGCCGTGTTGGGCAGACAGGCGGTACCGGAGAGATGCCCTTAAGCCTGGGACAGCAGCAATTCCTAAAGTGAGCGCCGACTCACATTCCGTAGCCACGATGAGTTACTATGGCAGCGATGGGCAACCAAGGCTAGCATACGTGGGCTCTCTTCATCTCCGTGGGCCGCAAGATTGGCGTAACCAAGACGGTCTCCCGGGATAAGGTGGTTTTGCTCACGGCGCTTGCGTGCCTAGAATTTGCAGGGCACTGGTTGAACTGTAGCAGAGGGAGCGCACGGCTCGCAGTCAGTGCTGTGTGATCCAACCGCCCCTCACTTCACCCCTGGCTTTACGTGCATGTGACTTTGGTAATACTGGAAGGAAAAAAATGACGGGAACAGAAACTAGTGGAAACTGGCAAATCTATACATTGCACAATGTCTGGTAGGCCACACCGTGGGTCGCATGAAGCCCATGGGCCACAGGTTGCCTGCCACTGTGCTATGGTCACCACAGAATGGTAACTATTTGGGGATTTTGGAGCGCATTGATCATTTGGATCTGTTTTTGTCACATCATATTGCTCAATTGAGGCAGACGGGTAACAGCAGCACCTCTTCTCTGTCCTCAGCTACTTGTGAGGAACTCATTGATTTGATTGGCCAGAAAGTCTGAAAAGCAATAGTCGCAGAACTTCAACAAGCCAAATCTCTCTCATTGATGGGGGGTTCAACACCAGATTTATCACAACGTGGATCAGATCCCTTTTATACGCAGACTTGTCAATCCTGAGAGGCAAACTGTAGAACAATGCATTGGATTTTGAGAGACTCGCAAATGCAAGCCTTGTGGACTGCGTGTTTGAGAAGACAAACAGCTTGGATTTGGACATAGCTAATTGTTGTGGACAATCATATGACTGTGCTAGCAATATGTCGGGACGATACAACCTCTACATCTACGAAACCTGCATCTACGTTCCTTGTGCTGCCGACTCTTTAAAGGTAGTGGGAATTCACGGTCTCAGAGATGTAGCTGTGCCAGTCTGTAACTAAAAAAACCGTAAAAAACAACAATGGTCCTGCAGTACCTTAGGGTCTGTCTACACTGCAAAGTTAATTCAAATAACAGCCGTTATTTCGAATGAACTTCAATAGCGTCTATACATGCAAACCGCTATTTCAAAATTTGAAATAGCAGAGCGCTTAATTCGAATTTGGTAAACCTCCTTCCACGAGGAGTAACGCCAAATTCGAAATAGCTATTTTGAATTAAGTGCTGTGTGGATACTTAATTGGAAATAGGGGGCCTCCAGCCCTTCCCAGGGAGCCCTGGTGGCCACTCTGGGCACAACCAGGAAAACTTCCTCTCCTCTCCCCCAGCCCCGGAGCCATTAAAGGGGCAGACCCTGGCCACAGTGCCTGTGCCAGCTCCAAGCCTGCCAGCCCAGAGCCAGCAGTGGCCACCGGGACCCTTGACCCAGTGGCCCCAAAACATGAGCCAGTAAGCAACTGGCAGCCAGCCCTCCACCGCTCCCCAGGAGCAGTCTGCCAGCTCCCAGGAGCCTGAGAGGGGCTGGGGAAGGCGGGCGCCTTCCTGGTCCAGGGTGGAGATCATGGACCTTATTCAGGTTTGGGGAGGATGCCCCCAACGTCCATGATCTCCGCACTAGATGGGGGAATGCGGCCGTCTATGGCAGGATAGCTGCCAGCCTGGCCACCAAAGGCCACATGCGAATCCAGGAGCAGGTTTGCATGAAAATCAAGTTGGTCCGGAGATACACCCAACCCTGGGCCCTGAGCTTCCCCTCCCCCTTTTTCTCCTTCCTTCCAGCTCCCTCCTCCCAGGCTTCCCCCTCTCCTCTCCCCCCCTCTCTCTTCCCCTCTCCCACCTCCTTTTCCCAGTCTCCCCAGAGGTTCAGCACCCCCCAGTTTTGTTCAATAAACCCAGTTTCTATTTTTGAACATACGTGTCTTGTATTTGACATCAAGAAGAGGGGCTAGGGAGGGGTAAGTGGAAGGAGGTGAGGGAGGAATGGGGCACGAGCCCCCGGTGGGGAGGACCGGGGTGGCTCTGAGGGCTCCTTGGGGTGGACAATCTCCCTCAGGGCCTCCTGGATCCTCACAGCCCCCCCGATGGACCCCCAGATGGCAGCCTGCAGCAAGTGCAGCTGGGCTGATGGCAATGACCCCATGAGACACACCGGTGTGCCCAGGGGCTGCTCTGGCTCCATGTGGCCGAGTGATGTGGTGTCCCGAGTGCGGGCACTCCAAGACAGGACTGCTTTGCTGTCCCTCATCGAGGTAGACAAGCAAGCGGGGAACCCTGAGAACTGTCTGTCCAGGGTGGGGGTAGGGTACCCTTAAGCACGGAGCTCAGTTAGCCTCAGGCAGCAGCCCCACACACTAAGTCCTAACCTGATGCCCTGCTGGCACTGTTTCCGGCCAGCCTGAACTTCGGTTCAGGGTCCACTCAGAGTGGACGCGCTATTTTGAAATAGCAAAACACTATTTCGAAATAGGTTTTGTGTGTAGATGCGTTAATTCGAATTAGCTTAATTCGAATTAACTATTTCAAATAAAGTTATCTCGAATCAACGCTGTAGTGTAGACATACCCTTAGAGACTAACAAAAATATATAAACAGTATCCTGAGCTTTCGTGGGCACAACCCATTTCTTCAGATGGCAAATAACAGTAATAGTTGAACAGTTGTTCAAATGCCATTTTTGTTCTGGTTTCTGCAGTCACTTTGTGTTTTCTGTTCAGTGTTTACATAGATCAGTTGAAACAGGTTTTCAATGATGATAAGAGCAGCTTGTTTTTGACACTGAAAAGTCTGTCGGACAGACAATGGAGGAGTTGCGCAGATTCTACAAATGCCTTGCGTCAGAACTGTGATACAATTTGGCAAAAGATACCAGCCAGTCACCCGGCACCCGATTTCAGAGCAAAATGGAACACTTGGAAACCGTTTTTATGGCACAATTTGGGACACCCATTACAAAGACCAGCTTGCAGTTACAGCAAGTGACATTGATCTGAATACAGCAGGTCGGTTACTGTCAGCACTGCACTCTTTTGTGGCTTTTCTCTGAGATCAGTTTGAGCTGTTTGAAAATGCTGCTACAAATGCATGCAAAACTTTCACAGAAATATTATTGTGATCCCAAGTCCATCCTGAAAAGCGTTAGCAGATGAATCGGGAAGACCCAAGGTTTTACATGAGGGAAAGTCAAAAGTTTCGCATTGAGACTTTTAATGTTGTGACTGATCAGTTATTAGTGTGTTTTCATTACCGACCGGAAGCCTGTAAGTTGTCGAATGAACACTTTGGAGTACAGTAATTCCTCATTTAACACTATCGATACGTTTCAGAAAAAGATCGTGTTAAGAGAAAACATGTTATGCGAGGTCAATTTTCCCATTGAAAATAATGGAAAAGGTGGGGGCTGCGATTCAAGTGGTGGTGTCTGTTGGGACCAGGACATAAGGTTGGGGGAGAAAGGAGAGGGGAGGTGTTTGGCTCTGGGGAAGGGAAGGGGAGGAGAGGAGAGGGGAAGGGGATTGTGTTGGGAGTATGCCCCTGTGGTGGGTCTGCCAGGACCTGCACTGCATCCAGCGAGGGGGAGTTGCCGGGGTACGGCGCGGCGAGCGGCAAACCCTCCACCACTTTGCAGGGAGACGGGGGAAGCCCTGTGCAGCCGCCGGCGACGGGCCAGCTGGGGAAACCATGTTATTCCGGGGACAATCATGTAATTCAAAAAATGTTCCCTAAAAAAAAAATCGTGCTATCGTGAAAACATTTTAACCGGGCACATGTGAAATGAGGAATTATTGTACGCTTTGAAAACAGCTCGCTGGACATTTTGGACAGTCACAAGCCTGCTGCAGTTTACCCTGACGACTTGGAAAAATAGTTCCTAACCTTGCATAACTATTGTTCTTCGAGAGCTTGTTCCCATCCATTCCAATTCAGATGTGCATGTGTTGCATGCACGGTCGTTGGAAACTTTTCCCCGGCAGCCTTCGTAGGGTCAGCCAGGGAAACTCCTGGAGTAGCGCCAGTATATGGCACTATGTATGACTTGTTCACCTGCCCCTCCCTCTGTTCCTTCTTACCGCCCGTGGCAGCATTGGAACATGCTCGCTTGCTCCACAAGCAGGCCATACCCTAGCTGCAGTTCATTAGTTACTCGTTTGCATTGCTCTTAGTGTACGTTAAGTGTGCAGCTCCTTTTTCCATTGCAATGTTCCTGGGAATGATACACAAAATCTGGCTGTAATTGGTTTCCCAAGCTACTCTTAGGTCAATAAAGGTGTGTCTACACAGCACGGTTATTTCAAAATAACTGACGTTATTTCGAAATAACAATGTGAGCGTCTACACGACAATTCCGTTATTTTGAAATGAATTAGAAATAATGGAAGGCTTCTTCTGACTTCTGTAAATCTAATTCCAAAAGGAATCCCAAATAGCTATATCAAAATAGCAGTAGTGTGGACACTCCACTGCTGCTATTTCAAAATAGCTCCTCACTAGGGCCAAAGTAATTACTCCCCAGTGCTTCCTGGGGCTCTAAATCGAGGTAACGCATCCACATTAGGGCTATGTCTAGGCTGCAGGCTTCTTTTGGAAGAAGCTTTTCTGGAAGAGATCGTCTAGAAAAATTTCTTCCAAAAGAGAGTATCCGCACCGCAAAAGTGCATTGAAAAAGCGATCAGCTTTTTCGAAAGATAGTGTCCACACAGAATGAACGCTATCTCTCATTTCAGCTCTGATTACTATGGATGGAGTGGCCACCAGGGCACCTGTGCTTTTTCCTCTTCCGAAAGAATTCCCTCTTCTCCATCCACACACCCCTTTTTCCAAAAGAGCTCTTTCGGAAAAAGGCTTCTTCCTCGTAGAATGAGGATTACCGATGTCAGAAAAAACCCTCGGGTCTTCCAATTTTTTTTCAAAAGAACACAAACGCAATGTGGATGTAACAAGTTTTTTTCGGAAAAATCACTGCTTTTCTGAAAAATCTCTGTAGTGTAGACATACCCTAGGGGAGCCTGCCTTGGACTAATTTTGAGGCTTCCCTGGAATGTAGCTGCGCTATTTCAAAATAAGCTATTTCGGAATATTTCTTCCGGAATAGCTTATTCTGAAATACGTGTGTAGTGTAGACATGGAATCATAGAGCTGGAAGAGACCTCAGAAGTCATCAAGTCCAGCCCCCTGCTCTAGGCAGGACCAATCCCAATTAAATCAACCCAGCCAGGGCTTTGTCAAGCCAAGACTTAAAAATCTCTAGGGATGGAGACTCCACTACTTCCCTAGGAAACCCATCCCAGTGCTTCCCCACCCTGCTAGGGAAATAGTTTTTCCTAATATCCAACCTGGACCTTTCCCACTGTAACTTGAGACCATTGCTCCTGGTTCTGCCATCTGTCACTACTGAGAACAGCCTCTCTCCATCCTCTTTGAAACCTCCCTTCAGGAAGTTGAAGGCTGCTATCAAATCTTTTCTTCTGCAGACTAAACAAACCCAAGTCCCTCAGTCTCTCCTCATAGGTCATGTGCTCCAGGCCCCTCATCATTTTGGTCGCCCTCCGCTGGACCCTCTCCAATGCGACCACATTCTTTCTATAGCAGGGGGCCCAGAACTGGACACGATACTCCACATGTGGCTTCCCCAGAGCCAAATAAAGGGGAACAGTCACTTCTCTAGATATGCTGGCAATGCTCCTCCTAATGCACCCTAATATCCCCAGAGTGACGGTGAAAGGGACCTTTGATGGGACGGATACAAGTCAGACTCAAAAGGATGTGATCCACCAGGTCTTCCCTTTACAGGCAACGCAAAGCTTTAAGGGATGGTGTATTCACACATTCTTACACTTCTTTTTTTTAATGGGGTGGGGAAATAATGTTTCTGTGCCCAGGGCCCCAGCCAATCTTAACCCAGCTCTGTTAATAGGGGACAATGCCTCGCCCTCCACATAAAACACTGCACTCAGTGCCAAGCAAGGCCTGCAGTTTGCGAGCCAGGATACGGGGTTGTGCCCTTGGCCCCAGGCCCAGATAGGACGTTACATTTTCTTTCCATTTCAGAGAAAGACAGTTTAAAACTGGCACAGAGACCTGCAGGCACTCAAAGGGTTAATTCGATCCAGGGAAGCCGGGCCCTGCTGGTACACTCAGGGCTGGGAGAGCTGGGTTCTTTTCCTGGCTCCGTTACTGACTCTTTCGGACACCTTATGCTCAGCCCCTTCTGTGCTCCACCCCCCTCTGGCCCGTCAATGGCTGTTAGCCACCATGGGTGTCCCTGGCCTCTGTTTGCCCGGAGCTGAGAATGGGCGACAGGGGAAGGATCAGTTGATGCTTCTCTGTTCTGTTCACACCCTTTGGCATTGGTCACTGTCACAGACAGGATACTGGGCTAGATGGACCTTTGGTCTGTCCCAGTCTGGTTGCTTTTGTGTGCCTCAGTTTCCCATCTGCAAAGCTCTGCTGCACCAGGAAAATCAACAGTATCCCTCTAGTTCCTTGGATGCCACCAAGGAGTCACGCTCATCAGCCCCATGCCCCCAGAGGTCACAGCTAGTGCCTCAGTGACTCTCTGCAAGGGGGTGAGAAATCTCTCCGGGAAGTAGAGTCAGCCCAGCAACCTGACCCCTTTCCTGCCTAGTTCCCTTTCATCCGAGAGCGGAGAAATTCCTCCAGCGATCCAGAGCCCTGGGCGCACCAGGCCAGCGCCGGAGTGGAAATCCCAGTCTCCTGCTCTTCCATCTTTAACCCTGCTGCAACGAGAGCCCACGGGGCACTGTCCCGGAGAGTCTATTTCATCCAGAGGCGCCATGGAAGAGAGGATGGCACTTGGGTGCAAGCAAATCCCCCACCTCCTGCCCCCCAAATCCCCTCCGTGTCTTTGCCCAAGAAAGGGGCCACCAGCCCATTGCTCTAATTGCTGGCAGAGCAGAAACAGCTGATGTTGGCACAAGGCACGCAAGGCCTGGGAAGATCTGGGGGAGTTAACAAAGAGCTGGTCCAATGCCTCCGTAGGTATTCCCGCCACCGAAGGCCTGGAGCCGGAGCTGAGTACAAAGAGACCGAAAGCTGCTCTCCCATGTGGAGTCTACACAGCATGTTTGTTGACAAAGGGAGGGGAACATAAAAAAAAAAAAAGTCTCTTGCAGAGGTGGAAGTTTTTTGTCGCTGAAACTGGACGTGTTTGGCAATAAAACGTGGTAGTGTAGATAAGGCTCCAGCAACCCATCCCCCAATTAAAGGCTGGCCAGAAACTCAGACACCTGCTCACCTGCTGGGTGGGGGAGAGAGAGAGAGAGAAAGTATGTATGTATGTGGAAAACTCAGGTGCACCTGTTGGGGTGAGAGGGAGACAGAGAGAGGTCCTGAGAGTGTCGGACCAGAGGGGAGGGGGTCCAACCTGTATTCCCAGGATTCCCCCTCCTTCATTTTAAATTTCAGTAGAGACAGTAACATAAATCAATTCATTAAGTGAACACTCTCCTGCCCAGCATGCAACGTGTTCACTGCTGCAGGGTCAGAAGGAAGTGACTAGGAAAGTGACTTGTCTTTCAGGATTCATTCAAGTTTTGAGGGCCAGGGACTGTCTGTCGTCTGTCCCATGCCCACACAGGGCGCTCCTGATCCATGACTGGGGCTCCCAGGAGTTACAAGCCGAGGAACACCCGTGAAAAACGCAGCCCGCAAGCAGCAGCGTCACTAGAGAGACACAAGCTGGATTTTTACAGCCCTCGGAGTGAGATGTGCTCATCGCTGTGGTCTTGGTAACACAGGGAGGGACCAGAACTTGGCCATGATCCAGCAGCACATTCTGATCAGGGGATTTCTCCTGTTTCATTTATTCTATTCTAGCCACTCTTCCCTCAAAACAACACGCTTGCCCCTATACGACACAGGCAAGGCGTGTCCACAGCTCCGGCCCTCATGTCCAGCCTTTAAGTCCCAGACTGGGGGTTTTCCACCTGGGAGTTACAAAGCCGTGTCGAGAGGAGTTGTGACTGCCCGGCCTTTCTCTGCTAAGCGGTTTGGAGTCAGGGCTCCCTGTAAGCTGGACGCTTGTGCGGCCGCTCAAGAGAGTCCAATGCTGCCCAGTTAATTAGCAGAGGTGGGTTTGTGTCTATCCTGGTGGTGCATGTTTGCACAAGCCTCGGTGCACATAAGAACATTTATTCTGCACATAGATGGGGAAAAAAATCCGCACAAGGATGGAAAAGATTAGAGGGAACATTGCTGGGGGTTTCTGGATGGGAGGTCTCAGAATGGGAAAGTCTGACAACGACTGCACTGAAAATGACCCTTGCAATGAGACCACATTCGGCTGCTAACAGACTGGTGGCCTTTGTACCCAATGCGCACACACGACGCCATATGGAGAAACAGTGGCTGCCTCCGAACCGCCCCGCTGACACCCTGTAGCAGCCCCGCCTCATCCCAGGCAGGACTGACCGAGGTATCCCACTGAGCCAGCGGACACCCACAGTGGCTCACCCAAAGCCTGGGCAGACCCCACTCACCCGCTTGGTCCTGCTTTGCGGGCCTCCTTCTCAAAGCACAGGCTTTCCCTCGGCACTGCCTGCTGCGCTGCTCTGACGGATCTGAGTGCCGCCTGTCCTTCAGTTGCAGATAAATATTTAACACGCCGACCGGGTAACACTCCACAAAGGCTGGCTGCTTCCTGTTTGCTTGCTGGCAGGGTGCTCAATGGACAGTCCTAGGAGCTTGCAGGCAAGGCCTGATTGATTGAATAGTATTCCCTTCCAGCAGGGAAAGCCAGTATACACCACCAATGCTCTGTGCCTCTTACAGCGCTCCCTGGCCTGCCCTTGCATTCAGGGATTTCTAAACACTTTGCCAAGGAGGAGGGCTCTCACCTGAACCAGAGAGGCTACCACCAGTTAACAGAGGCTGTGGCTTCCCTAAGCAGGGGCGGCAGGGGGGGGGGGGGGGGGGGGGGGAGAGAGGGAGAGAGAGAAAGAGAGAAAAGTTTGGAAAAAAACCAGGAGTTTTGACACCCAGCAGTGGCAGCTTTAGAAGTAGCTGGTGTGGGGGTGGGGGGGGCAGTGCCTTCTTGGAGGAATTTGGATGGTGGAAAGGAGATCAAGTTCCAGGGCAGCAGCTCTACAGATGAGGAGGCTCTGAAACTGTCCGCTCAATGTGGAACGGGAGGGGAGGGGGGAACAACAAGCTAACAATGTTAGAACCATCTCGAAAGGATCTACACTGCTCCTTTTTGTGCAAGAGCAGTTTTTCCGGAAAAAAAATGTGGAAGAATGGCTCTTGCGCACGAGGAGGTTTTTGCATAAAAACAAGTGGTGTAAACGGCTCCTTTTTGCGCAAAAGCCTCTTGCACAAAAAGCGGGCACTCATTAATTATGCAAATGAGGCTCAGCAATATTCCACACTTAGCCTCATTTGCCTATTTCTTGCGCAAAACGGGTGCAGCATAGACATAGCCTGAGAGTTTAAGCAGAATAATTTTTCTCCTTCCTCCTTGTAACACCCTTTTAGGTACTTGAAACCGACATGTCCTCTCTCAGCCTTCTCTTTTCTAAACTAAACAAGCCCGGTTCTTTCAGTCTTTCCTCATCGCTCATGTCTTCTAGACCTTGAATCTTTTTTGTTGCTCTTCTCTGGACTCTCTCCTATTTCTCCACATCTTTCCTGAAACGTGGTGCCCAGAACGGGACACAAGACTTCAGCTGAGGCCTAATCAGCAAATACCTCAATGCCTCTACGTAAATCTACGGAGCGCCTACATCTTGAATACAGCATGCAGTTCTGATCACCCCATCTCAAGAAGATACAGTGGGATTGGCGAAAGGACAGAGAAGGGCAACAACTAAGCGGGGGGTGATGAGACCGGAGAGAGACTTATAGTCATGGCTGGCATGGTGAATAGAAGTGTTATTTACTTCTCATAACACAAGAGCCAGGGGTTGAATTAGGCAAGTTCATGGAGGATGGGTCCATCAGTAGTTATTTGCCAAGATGGGCAAGGACCCGGCCCCAGGCTTTGGCTGTCCCTTTGTCTTTGGGTCACTTGCTGATTGTTCTCTTCATTCCCAATAAAAGACCTGGCACCAGCTGCTAAGGGAAGGTGGGATAATTGGGCTATATCGCTCGTTGGTCTGAGTGATCAGAGAACTAAGTTCCCAGCCCTAGGGAGGAAGAGAAAACAGACAGGATCTGGCAAAGTGCCAGACCAAATCTGAGCAGGCGCCCATCTAGCCTGATATCTTGGCTCTGACGTGACCAGTACTGAGCAAGATGCAAGAGGCCCCCTAGTGGTTAACGAGGGGGTAGCTTGTACATGGGCAGGCTTCCTCCCTGACCCGCCCCTTCTCCTTGGGGTGGGGGTGTTGAAAGGGGCAGCTATCTACTCCATATTGCAGAGAATTTGTCTGTTGCTCAAGTAGAAGACACCCTGGCTGTGCCTGCTGGGGCTGCAGCAACCATGGGGAGGTGCTTCTCACCTGGTCCCACGCTGTAGCAGAGAGGTGGCTGGGGTTGTCCTCTCTCCCCGGGGCAGACTGCATCCTGACCCCCTCCTCCCCAGCCCCACCCCAGAGTAACTATTTCAATGAACTATAAAATACAACTAGCCGACGGGAGGGTGGAAGGGAACCCTGGGCTACCATGAAACATGCTAAGCAGTGCAGCCAGGTTCCTGGTTTACCCCATGAGTGGAGATGCTGCTGCTTACATTGCCCGGGCAAGGAGATGCAAGTCCTCCGGCTGTTGCTGAGGTCTCTGCAAGTTTGGCTATCTATAGTTCAGGATCACTGGCTTTTTGCCTGCAGCCAAAGGCACTGGCCTCATATTTCACACTGAAAGCACCATGGAAATGAGAGATGGGGATGGGCAGATGAGATTACACCTTGTCTACAGCACTGCAGCCCAATGCCCGCTGGTTCCCTACGATCTATTCTCCAGGGCTCTGTTCAGCTTCATTTTCCGTAACTCAAGCAGAAAGCACTCGCAGGGGACTGATGTCCAGCAAGCGGCTGCACTAGATGTTAGCGTATTAGCAGGTGTAAGAGGTCAGTACGGTGCGGTAGTAAATTCAGGATTCACTGGTGTGGTGTCCAGACAGGCCGCCTGCTCCGCCAGTGATGATAAATGTTCGGCTGTTTGCTTTTTCATACATGCCCTCAGTATATCTGCCAACTCTGCGCAGGTAGCTTGCCTCAGATTCCAAGAGAGCCCCCAAAGGCCACAGACTCAGATAAGACATGAAGGCACCCGTGTCAGGTTTATTGTAGAAGTGCAGTAATAATCGTTGGTAGCCAGACAGCCTCCGAGACCTAAGCAGCGCACCCGTGACAACGGACAGGGCTCAGGTAATGGTTAATGGTGTGGATTCAGCATTGCCCCAGGCTGGACAAAGAGTTACATTGAGGTACCCTAACATTTATAGACAACCGATCTAGGATACACCACGTACACATCATCAATGAAATGTGTGGTACCTCTCCTTAGACTTTCCTCCAAAGCATTCCTCTTCCCCACCCTTTGATACCCTTTCACTCCTCTGGTTTCAAATTATTTGATTATGTGCTAAGTTGGGGGTCCCTGTCCTGTCCTGGTGGAAGGTATTTACCTATTTCACATACTTTTAGCAGCACTAGCAGGTCTAGTGCCGAGAGACACCGACTTGAAGGCAAACAGCTGCTTTTGACAAGGCCCGTTACTCAGAGACTAACTCTTGCTCACTTTGGTCCAGGCACCAGGCCCGTACTTCAGGCTCTCTCTTTCCCCTCCAGCAGGCTGTGGCTAACTCCGAGTATAGCCCGATGAACGTGAGCGCCAGCAGGTCTGCTTGTTATCTTGCCTGCTCTGGGACCTGCCTCACAGAATTCGGGCACATGCTGCAGGCTCCGAACGCCACTCCCCCCACAGCAAGTTCTTCCTTTGGTATCTAAAGGGAACTCACCATTATTCAATGGAATGGCTGCAGCAGAATCATTTTAAGACACCGGGGGGGGGGGGGGGGGGGAGGGGGGAGAGGAGTGGGGAAGACACCGAGGGGGGGGAAAGGGGGGGGAGACAGCCGTCAAAAGTGCCGACCAGGCATGCCAAACTAGGGCCTGGAAAGCCATCTAGCTCCTCAGCAGTTGGTTGGGTGGGCTACTAATGTTGAGAGCATCCTCAGGTGTATCTATTTGTGCAGCCTTTGCACGACATCCCACTTGTGCAAGGGGGGGGAAGAGACGAGGGAGAATGCCCTCCAGGATCAGGTCCATGCACAACACAGGATGACATCTCTTGCTCAGATAAGAACCGTTGCAAAAGAAGCACCCAGCCTCCAGGCCCATATGCAGGATGTCAGGACTCTGGGGTTCTATTGCCAGCAATGCGCCCTCTAATCTTTCCCATCCATGTGTGGAATAAATGTTGTGCACATGCACAAGTGCACCACCCATAGAAACAAATAAACCTAAGTATGGGTGCTCTGCTAATCAGCTGGGTGGCATTTGGACCTCTCCTGCGTGGCCGCATAGGCACACAACATACAAGGAACACGGATTGCCAGCCGCAGCATTATTTTGCCATGTAACCTAGGGCAAGTTACTGAACACTTATGATGGGCTTCTAGCCACTTGCAGAAGGGGCACACAGAGGCTGAGTGAATTATCACTGGATGAAGTGCACGCACATCCTAAAATGGAAGGCAATAGCGGACAGGACCTGTGGGTGTAGGATATAATTCCTCTGGCAGCCCTGTCTGCAGCCGGGTCATTTTGGGAACAGAAATAGAGTGGAACAGCATGAAAGAAGGAGAACATGTTTTGTTGTGTGGGTTGTTAAGGCATCAGCTGCAGCCTCTAATCCCCTTTGCTCAGGCCTGCCTCAGCCCCAAGGGGGGTCTGGTAAGTGACCACAAAGAGCAGCGTGGGATTGGTCGTGTTTGCAAAGCCACCATTCAGGAGTTTGCAGGGGGAGGAGGGGAACAGAGAAACAGCAGCTGTAACTCAGGCAGGTGGAACTCAATCACCATTCAAAGATCTAGGCCAGCAAGAGAAGCAGGTCGCTGACTGTTTGTTTAACCTCTGAAAAGCCCATTGAAGGACACAGTACTTTAGCAGGAACAAGCGATCGAAGAGACGGTGTCACTTAGAACAGGGCTCCAACCCTACAGCAAATCTGGGGAACATTTGCATCTATTCCGATAGAAAGCAACAAGAGCCTAAACCGTAGGAGCCTGCTTGGTACAAAGATCATTTTAAACACAGAGAACAGTATAGTATTAAGGCACAGGAAGGCTTGTCGCTTTCTCTTGGTATTTTCATTGCCTCTCTCATTACAACATCAGCAACACTACAGGGGAAGGGCAGACAAGCCCGAAAAGGCAGTTGGCACAGCTCCACACACATTGTTTACAATAATAAAGCAGCAACTAAGAAGAGCAGTGTTTTCTCACTGCTGTGAGAGAACCGGGGCATGGTAGACCCATGACCTAATCCTCCTTCAGTCATCCTTTGTGAACTTTCCCCTCCCCCTGAGATATTTCAATCCTAGGTGAGCCTCCTTTTAAATGTGTCTTTGTAGCTCACAGGTCCTGACTCCTAGGAACTTTACCCTGTCAAACTTGAGCTGGGAAGAATGTAAGTTGATGCTATGTAATGCCAATGAGAAAAGGCAGGGGCGGGACTGCTGTGCTATGGGGGGCAAGGCAGAGGAGGGGGTTTTAAAAAGGAGGAATGGTAAGACATGGACCCCCTTATAAAATATTTATCAGCCAAGCTTTAGAAGCTTAATGGGTGTTTACATGTCAAGCTCAGCTTTCCAAGATGAAGCCTGGCCTAGCACATACAACTGGAAGTAGTCTAGTGCCCTATTTCCTGCTCAACCACTGACTTGCGTGAGCTCTTGGGCAAAACCTCTTCCTGTCCCATGCTATGCTAGTCTCGTCTAGTTAGACTGAAATTGCCTGAGGAGAAGGAGAATTGCCATGTGAGCGTGTACCATGTCAGCACCGGTGCACTGCTTTCAGGTGGAGCTGAGGCCCTCCTGGAATATAATTTAGTAAGACAAAAACAACAGGAAGCATTTCTTCACGCAACACACAGTCAACCTGGGGAACTCCTTGCCAGAAGATGCTGAACATGCATCAGGGTTCAAAAAAAGAAATGCATGAAGGAGAGGTCCTTCAATGGCTGTTAGCCAGAATGGGAAGGGATGGGGGTTTGTCAGAGGCTGGGAGTGGGTGATGGGAGGGATCACTTGATGATTCCCTGTTCTGTTCACTCCTTCAGGGTCTCCTGCATTAGCCACTGTCAGAACACAGGATACTGGCGGAGATGGACTTTGGTATGAGCTAGTATGGCCGTTCCTATGTCAAGATCACTTGTAAATCTGGGATATCTTACTCGGTGGTCATTGTTCAGAAAATGGAAATTAACAAATATATAGACAAGCCCAAGAGTTAAGTCCTTAGCCCAGATTGACTGATACTTGCACTGGACTTGTGGGAAAACGTCTCTCCTACCATGGCGGTGGCGAAATCCAGTGGGGGAGGAAGGGTGTAAGTGACCTGTCCGCAAAATAAACCCTACCCAGTTCTGAACGTTCAAAGAAAAGCAACACCAATATCTCAGCACCTGACTGGAGAGTCTCTGCAAGAGCAACAGCGCCCTCTGCTGGGATAATGGCAGCATGCGCAGAAAGCAAATCTGGGCAGTTACAGGGAATTAAGGCTGTAACCCGTTAACGAGAGGCCCAGCCAGGCTGGAGCAGCTCTCTACCTGCAGGATGCCAGTTAAAGGTAAAATTTAACCGGTTAACCAGCATTTTACATCCCTGTAGGGAATCAGGGACTGACTTGTAGAGATTTTAGTAGAAAGAGGTAGAAAAGACTAGCTACTCCCTAAATGCAGTTTAAAAATGAAGCCCATTTCAGATCATAATGCTTCCTGATGAAAGCCCGGGGACTCTAAAGGACGACACCATTTACAGAACAGCAACTGGGGGACAACTCACTTGTCTTTGCTAGAATAATATCCTCCACTGCTCTAGTGCCTTTCAGACAAGGATCTCACAGCTATAATTAACCCTCAACCTACCTGGGGAGGGAGGTGAACTATAGGAGTAGCAGCAGCTTCTAGCCTGCAGTGCAGCAGCAGCAGAGTACGCACTCACAGCTTAAGGCAGGAAAGGAAGAAATAGCCATCTGAAACAGAAGAGGGAGTTTAGCCAGGCAGAGTACAGTTACCAGAGCTGGAGTTTGAGTTTAAAAGCCGACATCTTATAAGAAAAGACCTGTGTTCTGTAATCACTATGGATATTGAGGCTCTCTCAGGCAGATGACCCTGTCCTAGAGCACAGTTCTAAGTAGAAAGTCCTGTTTCGATCCTTGGCATCACCGAGGTACTTGGAGCCAGGCTGATAAGCAGGGTATTAATGCACTTAAATAAAACAGAACTTCTTGCACCACCAGTCTGCTTCATGGAGGTCTCCCACCAAGTCCTGACTCTGCCCAACCCGGCTTAGCTGCAGGAGGCAGCGCAGCCCAGTGCCTCGGGCAATGGACTAAGTCAGGAGACCTAGGTAAGTTACTTCCCCTCAGTATCCAATTGCCCAATTGTCAGATATCGATCTTCCTCTGTACAGGGTGCAAGGTCTACAGCCAAAGTGTTATCCAGAAGAGGTAGGTAGCAATGTTAATGTGTGCGATCACCACAATGATGGGGTGGCGAGGTCATGTGACATGGGAAGGGAATTCCTTCCCCAAAAATATCACACTGAGGAATAAATCGCTGTGCAAACAGACATTTTCCTCTCCACGCCTGATATGCCAAGGACTGGAAACCCAGTGCCCCCATATTTATGGAAATATATTATGAATAATTCAAATAGGATATATGGGTAAGTAACTTATCATTCAAGAGCTTATAAGCTAGATTCTATGTGCATGCATGCATCTTTTTTGTATGTGAAGTTAAAAATATGAAGTGTAAGTGTTTATTAATTTAGGTCTTCTAGTGAAAGCCATCAATGGTACTTAAGGAACTTAACGGCCTGGTGCTCAAAGCAATGATCTGTGAATAGTCTTGTTTTTTCTATAACCCTGGACAGCGGTTGATCCTACGACGACAGGTAACCACATCCACCTAGCGCTGTAATCCAGTTTTAATTTTGTACTCTTCCGGGGGGAAGGGAGGGAGAATTGAACAGAATTCAAAGAGTTAAAAGATGGAAAGCAATCATAGAATCAGAATACTAGGACTGGAAGGGACCTTGAGAGGTCATCGAGTCCAGTCCTCTGCCCTCATGGCAGGACCAAATACTGTCTAGACCATCCCTGATAGACATTTATCTAACCTACTCTTAAATATCTCCAGAGATGGGGATTCCACAACCTCCCTAGGCAATTTATTCCAGTGTTTGACCACCCTGACAGTTAGGAACTTTCTCCTAACGTCCAACCTAAACCTCCCTTGCTGCAGTTTAAGCCCATTGCTTCTTGTTCTAGCCCCAGAGGCCAAGATGAACAAGTTTTCTCCCTCCTCATGACACCCTTTTAGATATCTGAAAACTGCTATCATGTCCCCCCTCAATCTTCTCTCTTCTAAACTAAACAAATCTAATTCCTTCATCCTTCTCTCATAGGTCATGTTCTCTAGACCATTTAATCATTCAAACAATGATTGTCTTCAGCTGGTTTCATAGATGTTCCCCATCACAAAATACCTGGAAACAAGGAACTTATAAGTAGTGGAGAAAAATAGCTAGGCCCAGCCAGAAAAAAGATCAACTTTGGCCTGAAGGACTTTACCTGTAATAGAGGTTTGGGTGAGACATAATTTCTCTACACTAGGGGAGATGTTGGAATTAAGATATGCAACTTCAGTTACGTTAACTGCACAGCTTACGTCAAAGTATCTTAACTTGAATTCTGGAACCGGCCATACTGCGGCAAGTCAAAGGGAGTAACCTCATAGAAGCAGGACTACCGGCATTGACAAAGTGCCCTCTGTTTGAATTAGTGTGTCTTTACTAGACCTGCTAATTCGAATCCGGGAACATCAACTGTGGCTGCTCTGATCTTAATCTATAGACATGGCTTTAGGGTACACGTCTACACTGCAACACTATTTTGAAATAACTAGCACGATTCCAAAATAACTTAGTCCACGTCTACACAGCAGGAAGTTATTTCAAAATAGTGTAAAAATACTGGCAAGCTGGAGGACTTCTTAATCTTGACACAGCAAGAAGTACTGTGTAACCCTCAATGTACGAGGAATATGGGAAGTTGGAGGAAGAGTGCTCAATTTCGAAGTGCTGGGTAGACGCTCCCTATTTCAAAATTAGCTATTTTGAAATAAGATACGCAACTGAAGTAGCTCAATTTGCATAGCTTATTTTGAGTTAAGCCCTACGGTGTAGACGCACCCATAGTGTATTAGGCTCAGCTTGCGTGTTTTGTTTATTTTAGCTTAGTAACTTACTTAGATCTGCCTCATCAATTGCAACCACTTAAATCCCATTTTAGTACTTAATAAAATCACTTATTATCAAACCCAGTGTAATAACTTACCTGGGCAGGGGAGGAGATGGACAGCAGCTGTGCATACCCCTCTTTTCATTGATAAAGGGGGTGAACGTTGAGCTGTATAAAACTTTTCTACGGAGTAACATGGATTTATTTGGGGGTTTGGTTCTATTTGGGGCTGTGAACCTGGATACTACTAAGTCCCTGTAACTGAGCCCTCCCAGAGCTGATAGTGTCTGAGTTACCCTGCTGGGAGGGATGTTACCCCAACTCAATGCCTTTTTTGGGTGAGACCAAAGCCTCTGGCCCAGCAGGACAGGGTTTTGGGGCGCCCCAGAGAGCAGGAAGGCTGGCTCAGTGGCATGATCAGCACACCAGGTGTCAGTCTCAAGGGGATCTCTGTGATCCAACCAGTCACACGCTGGTCACCAGAAGTGAGTCGGATTTGAATAAAGACACCAGAGCCAAATGACTGTCATTTAATTTTTAACTTTTTTTTTTTTAAAGATGACTTCCCATTTACATTAAGACAGTTCTAACAAATTCATTCCTTGTTCACAAAAAAGAAATTATATTAAATAATTTCTGCCAATAAATAACATTTTCACCATTTTTCTTTAAACATAACTAAAAAAAGCAAGAAAAAAGGAGGCAGTCTCCAGGCAATGGGCATATGCTCCTTCGGTGTCGAGAACCTAAGTCATCCTCATCATACCCAACACGTGTTCTTAGGGGCTTTGCGGTCCTTTGTGTCTGAAGCAGACAAGCCTCTGAGCTGCTCCGTTACAAGAATCTAGCTAGGGAAGATTTACCCGAGTGTCGTGATGTGCCAAGAAAGGCCCTTAAAAATAGGTGTGCGGGATGGCACCACAGTAAAAGGTTCTCCCAAAACAAGGCGAATGCACCTTTGTTCCCAATGCTAAAATACCCCATTGCTGACTCCCTCCTTGTTACATGCACCTTGCTATAACATGCAAAAATAAGACAGGCTGCTAGGGACAGCCTTCTGGAGAAAGGAGTGCAGTGGCACTGCCCTTAATAGTCTGGCATTCCATGGACTGATTGTACTCCTTGGCTTTTATGTTTCTTTTTTTTTTGTTGTTTTTTTGTTTTGTTTTTTGCAAAGTCTCATTCGTCAAGCTTTTGCTTGCTGGCAAGAGGGGATGGAAACAGAGGACAAATGGAGCTCCAGGATGAGGCCTCTTCAGACATGCATAGTTCCAAGGCAGAACCAGCGCTGGGGTTCTGGGAGATGGGATGGGGAGCTGGAAGAGGAGAAACTACTTCACGTCTCTGCTGTACTTTTGTGCTGGAAGCTAGGGGAATATTTAAGCCCCTCCCACTCTGACATGGCTTTGAAGGCCACAATTCTTTGCACTCCGCTGTTACAGTGGAGACAGGCAGGAGGCGGAGCCCCTCTTGCACCAAGCACTGTGGTGTGGTGTGATGCTGTGCTGTGCTGGGAATGAGTTCTGCTCTCTTTCCAGAGCTGCCCAGCATACAAAGGCCTGTGCTTTGAGGTATCTCCCCTTCTCCTTCCTTGGTTACAAAGAACAAAAGGGGACTGCGAGGGTTAAATGCTTAGTGCTGAAGGTTGGTTCACATACTGTGTTTACATTTTAAAAGCAAAGTCCTGGCCTCCCCCGCCTCTGACCCCAGGTGGCATCTCCACATGCCCAAGGGAAATGCAGCTGGTGATGGTACATTGCTTCCTCATCCATGCATGGTCACCACCAGTCACACACCGCTATCCATTTCCAGCACCACTCCACGCAACAGGATCTAGTTAACCTCTCAATTTAAGAGGAAAAGCCAGGACAGGGAAGGTTACAAGATGATCATCAATTAAGGGGTAATTAACACCCACTCTCCCCAATCTGTGCTGCTGCTCACCCCCTCGCCCGTTAAGAACACTGCATACTGTGCTGAAGAAACAGAGTCCCTGGCACTAACGTTCCCATAGCAACTGGAGACTGCTTCGCCTGACAGCATCCTGGCTGCGTGTGCTTGTGTGGGATACGGAATGCATTTCCAGCAGCTCTCAGTTTGATAGAATAAAGGAGGGGAAGACCCAATAGCTCCTGCATGGGGACGCCATGAGTCATCCAGAGAGCTCCTTCCGCCCACTAGCGACTGCTGTCAGAGCCGCTCAGCACTGCTTATTCCAACTGATTGTGACTAATGTGAGAGCAGGGCTCCTCCCTGACTGCAGACAGCCTCACTGACTGACAATTAGTGGATGATTTGGGACTCCTGTTTACCATCCAACAATTAATAAACTTAAAAACAAGTTCTCTGGCACTCACAATAGCGCTAAGTCACAAGTCAAACTGAATTTTGGAAGCCAACTGTTGCCCCCCTCCCTCCCCTTTGTGTCTCCAGATCAGTGGCGGACAGATCATTTTGGCAGGCACACAGTTCCAGTAACTATGGTTTCAAAGCACCATGCTTTGCAACCACCACTTATGCAACGCCACAACAAGCCTCCAGCTTTGGAACAGAAGCTAATCTTTTTCACTGAAGAGGATTGGCCAAGAGGCTCACCACAGAAGCTGGTAGCGTGACCTGCTCAAAAAACCTGCCTGCAGAGTCCATAGACCAGGACAGCCTTTCATGAGCAAAGGCCTTTTCTTTGCACGAAAGCCAACACCAGCAGTCCAGAGTCCGTGAGCAAAGTTTTCATTTTAACTGGGCAGACACAACTTTCAGGGGTGAGCTTCCAAAAGGCAATAAAGAGCAGATACCTTGACAGTGTCCTCTCCTCCTATCCTTTCTATGTACAGGAGAGCTCCCATCTAGACAACCGCCTCCCATTTATTTATGACCCTTAAGGAGGCACAAATGTATCTCCTTCAGGTGGTGCCTGTCACATGGCTCTTGCAGCAGAGATGCTGCTCAGAGAATCTCTCAGCCAGGTCAGAGTGTGTGTATTACCCAGCAGGAGTGCGCACCACATAACCTGCAATGTTTTAAAGGAAGATGCAATGGTTAGGAGGGATAACAAGAGGGACCCCTTGCCCCGATGGAGAAAAACAGACAAGTCTTCCAAAAACATTCACTTTCACAAAGTGACATTAGAAGTGACAATCCTGTGAGGCAGCTGCCTTCCTCTGGGACTGGAATCAAATGTCCACACCATGAAGTGAAGACAGTAACATCAAGGAGCTTCAAGAGAAAACAAAGAACAGGCTGGGTGGAGGGGCAATACCCTTCACCAAGAGGGCTGAGTTTAACCCTGCTTCTGGGTGGCACTAGGGACGTTGTACATTTGTTAAATTGGGAAGTGGCATGAAAGGGAGCCAGGGGTTAGCACTTGAGTGATGCTGCTTTAATGCAATGTAATAAGCAGGAGGGGATTCAGCTAAAATGACCAATCAGGGAAGGCAGAAAAAGAGGTGTTTTTATTTCTTAAATATCAGGTTTGGATTTTTCAAGGTCGGTTTCAAAACTGGATTCAGCTAATGTCTGCGAAAGGAAATGGACCAGACTGGGTACTTTGCTTATTTAGATTCCAACGCTTGACAATGGAGAGGCCATTCTTTTCACATCCCCATGAGCGTATTTACAGCAGAAACCCACCGTCCTCTAAAGAGATCTCCTTTCCCCCAACTCACTGAGAGATCCTAGACAAAGACTTCTAGAATCTCTAGCTCAGCTCCACTGAGGTCTCCAAGCTACTTTCCTTCTCTGTTATCCTCCTCAGTACACCTGAAGGACACAGAGGTTTCCAAAAATGTACGTGTTTCACCAAACTCTGCTCTGACCATGCAACAGCTATTTACGGAAAGGAAGCAACGATCAGTATAGCTCACCAATCTGTCCCCACTGTCATCCATCAGCTCACCTGGTGCCACTTATCTGTGGCCAGGTCCATTACTCCCTCCTTCAAATGGAATCGCTGACATTCCCTGGCTGGTTCGTCGTCTTTTATAGAGCAGATATATACCTCTGCTGGCCACGAGGTTCTTAATGGTCTAATCCCTTAAACCTAGTGCGTGGGTGGGTGGGGGTGGTGTGTGTGTGGGGGGCGTATTCTGGTTGCTACTGTGGCAATACCAACACCAGGGGCCTGTCAAGACACAGTTAGTGCACAGCAAGCTGTAAATCCTAGTGCACTAACTGGCTATATACACCTTGCTATCATGCACTAAATGTTACCTAGCGTGCACTGATCTACTTCTGTTTCAGTGCACAGTTAAATCAAAATGCATGGTGTTCCGTAAAGAACTCTTAGATGCACTTCGAGTGTAGGCTGTACTGATGGAACAGTGCAAATGGCTTGCTTCATGCACAGTCTAAAAACCTGAAGTTGTAGAAAGAATAGAAAAGCTCTCCCACACCCACCTTCCAGGTCATTCGGAGAGGTTTTGTGTTCTATTGGAATCCTCAAGACAAATGTGCGAGTATTGGAAAATTCACACCCTTGTCCCCAAGAGATAATCCAAGATCCCAGCTGGAATCTGAACTATCCAATTTATCACTACCTAGGATGAAGTCTTCCCAAAAAGAGATGGATGGGTCTGAGCCACTCACACCAAGCAGCACACCACCTTCCACAAACCAATTGTGAAAGCTGCCGACGCAGCTAGGCAATAAAAGCTAAAGAAAACAACAGCGAACTCGGGGAAGACAGTTGTGAAAACGTGTTTTAAAATTAAAGATGCTGCTTTCGAAAGCAGAGGCTACTGGAAACCTGTACCCAAGTCAAAGATCAAAAGGTGCCTGGGACTCTGGGTGAGTTTTGTTTTTAATCCTCAGAGGTCCCCCTGCTGTGGGGGAGAGACCAGCTGTACAGCACAACATTTTCATATATGCACTAGCAATTAGATTGGTTTCTAAATTAAAAAAGATGGACTTTTTATATACTGAACATAAATTAAAAAAATTACAAAATGGTCACCCTTCTTACAGAATGGATGCAAACTGGATTATGAACGTGCCTCCAGGTTAAGTTTATTTCTTTCCCATCCCTATCCCACCCCAATAATAAATAAATAAAATTCATTAAGTTTTGGATCCTTTAGTGGTGCAGATTGGGCATTAGAACCATTACTAAGCTTTCTTCCCTGTGCCGTTCTTTTCCGCAGAGTTTGTTGAGGTTACCAAGTTCACCGGCCCGTCTGGGTGCACTGAATCTTTGCGCGGCGGCATGCGTTCGTTAATGCGGTCCAACCCTCTGGCTTCTTCGAAGCTGCGAATCTTGTGCTGTGGTGAAAATCCACGGATGGCTAGAGCAAGGAGGGCAAAGAAGAAAGTCAGTCTGCCCAATAGCATCTGGAAGAAGAGCCTATCAGCACACACAATACTACAGAACCGAGACTCGTGGCTACAAAGCACATGTCTGGTTAAGTAAAAGTAAGCAATAGATCTGTGTAGAATTTGTCATCTCCTGAACGGCAAAGTGACACTGGTGACATGCAGAGTTTCATTAAATCAATTTCTAGGGCCCAGTTCAATTGACTCAGCAGCACCAACAGTTTATCTGTGCAATTTTCATCCATGATTTCCCTTGCAATACTGTTTAGCGGGAGCAACTAATAGGCCAGACATGTGCCCTGTATTCTGAAGAGTTAATGCAGTGAAACAGCAGCACACTGTCAAAGCTGAAAAACATAATACTAAAAAAAGTGAGGACAAATCAGCAAAGGGTGTTTTACTTCAACACACAAAAACCACGCACTACTACACCACAAACAGGAGAAAGAGCTAATCCTTGGATCAGAAAAGAAGCATTTTGTCTTGCATGACCAGGAGCTAAACACACAGGACAGAGACCCACTGCAGATGCGTAAGCCTTTGTTTCTACTCAACCTTGCAGTAATTTAAGTTCCTTGCAGGGATCGCCCTACACAATGCATTTAGCTGGTTTGTTTTAAAATAGATTTAAGTAAAAGATTTTGCTCCAAGTGTTTTTAAAGATTAAATTCTTTCAGATATTAGTATCTCCATAGAGTGTGGGTTCACCCAATACAAATGCACTGAAACTGCAAAAGAGAATACAAGTTTCCAGAGCAGTAAATTCATGTATGTGGTATTACTATCTTAACTGCAGAGAGGGTACTGCCTCGCCACACTGAAGGGAAGGCAAAGGTTGGGATCAGATCTTAAGGAACAGCAATCAAGTATTTCCTGTATAATTCTGGCCAACTGCTCTTGCAGCCTTCAGAAACACACTGTGAAGGACCTGACTGAGGAATAAGCCATCAAGTGATGAAGTTACAGGAATCACCACTAGGATCTTGAGGAGACACCAGAATTCTCAATCTGCTAAAAGAGCCCAGTCTGTTGAAATTAAACATCCCAGCTCATCTCTGTGACACCAAGGCTGAGACAGAGCTGAAGTAACCGCATATTGTATAATTTTTCCAGAAGGGGCCAATCCTCCCCGATTTCTGGTGATGCAAGAGTAAAACGCTTTCATACTGCTGATAAAGCTCCTTAAAATTAGCAGACAGACATGATTGAGTCTCTCGCAGGAACCAGCCATACCTTCCCGTGCCTCTACCGCTTCTACTGTGGCTGTAATACAGGAGGAACAGTGGCATGCAAAAATGAAGACAGAAAAGAGTGAGTGAACTAACATTATTGCTGCCATTAGAGACACACAATCCTCCCGCCCCAGTAGGTAGGATCATGATGAAGATCAGCCGGCAGAGGAGGACTGACAGGAGTTAGAGATGGAAGGGCTGCAGGGGATTTCACTCAGCTGGTATCTCCAGCTGAGGATTCAAGCTGTTTGGGAGCCTCCCCTTCCTCCTAGTGGCATGAAGTTCACCATCAATGTCAAACTGCTGAGTCCAACCAAGAACCGGGCTGGCCTTTTAGCACCTCCTAGGCCAGGCACACATGACCCCATGACGGCCATGGGGCTGGCATCTCTTGGACTGAACCATGCCACTCTTCCACTGGTTTTCCAAGCAGACATTTAATGGGCACCTCGGGATGCTTTGGCAAGGAGACTACCATGGATGGATCTCATTACCGCATGGAGACTGTAGCACACAAACCTACCTGTCGCAGAAGTGCCCTTGTCCTTTAAATAAAAAACTGACTTTAACCAACAGGCCGGCATTTGGAGGGAGGGGAAAGCAAGGGGGGTTGGCTCCTTTTCTGGGAGCAGTGTGCTCAGCAGCACAGTAACCAGGCTGCTCAGCTCCCAGTGAAAAGGAGAACACAATAAAGGCAGAGATTGCAAGCCTACTTGGCTTCAACTCCTCCCACAAAAGGTTACTAAGCAACAGGACCCCTTAAGGTTTCAGCAACGTCAGGTCTCCCTCCACCCCAGCACTGCTACAATTGTCAATCTGCTTGTGATAGTAAACCCGTCAGAGCACCTGGTAGTGGGGAAACTCATTGGAGGGACCCTGATTGGAATCTACTTGCCCCTAGGCTCGAGTGCACCTGAGGCTATTAAATCCTTGTGTCACAATGCACAGGCCACGTGTTCAGGCTTCCAAACGGAGGGCGAGGAATGGGTAGCATTGCGGGTTAATATTGTAGCTGAGTTGAGCATGTCTAGTCGACTCTTGTTAATTTCATGCTAGTAAAGATCTGCAGAAGGCTCAGAGAAGGGGAGCAAGCCAATGCCCAGCATCCCTGCCCTGACAACAAGGGCCCAGGGGAACGCAATACAAGAGCTCGGCGCAGCCATTAGCTGGGGCATGCAGGACTGCACAGAGGGGCTCCTGGAGTGCCAGTCAGTGCACATTCCAAACATATAGGGAGCAGGGAGGTGGCATGAAGTTAGGAGTGGAGAAGAGGGACAAGGACTGACCAGGAGAGACATGCAGGGGAGGGCATAAGCAGTAGGGTGGAGCTTAGCAGCTGAGTGGGGAGGTGCAGGCAGCAAGGGAGTTATGGATTGCCTTGAAGGGCAGAAGCTCAGACTTCATACAGAAGAGAAGTCAGACTGAAGGCAGGAGAACAGGGGAAGAGCAGCAGGAATCATCTAACTGATCTTCCATCTCTCTTACTACTGTGATCAAACCACAAAGCTTACTATGAAGCTATGCAAAACTAAATTCCTTCACTGGTAGATCTTGAAGCCTCTGACAGGGGATCCTGACTGGTTTGGCCAGGAGGCTGTCAAGTGCCTGCACTTCAGCTGCCCCTCCCCCTACTGCTGTGCATCTCCTGCCCCTTGTTTTGGAGCTGCCACCCCCAGGAGCCTCCTGCTTGCTGTGTAGGGCAGGGAAGGGAGAATAAGGTGTCCCCTAATGTCAAGGTGCCCACTCTCTCACCCTGTATCCTATCTCCACAGAGCAGGGCGGCGGCGGGGGGTTGGGTGGGGGAGGAAGAGTTTTCTGGCTGCTTTTGGGGGTGGTGCAGGGCCAGGGCAGGGGTCAGCCTGCCTTAGCCCCACCACCCAGGAGCCACCTGAGGTAAGCAGTGCCCAGATGGAGCTCACATCCTGAAACCCTACGCCAGTCATGAACCCCTTCCTACACCCCAGGTCCTGCTCTAGCCCCAAGCACCCCTGCATCCAAACACCCTCCCAGAACCTGCACCTAGAACCCCCTCTGCACCCAAACTACCTGCCCTAAGCTAATCGTAGAGCCCCTCTCACACTCCAGAGCCTATACCCAACCTGCTGCCCCTGCCTGGTGAAAGCGAGGGAGGATGGAGAAGGGATGGAGTGAGCAGGGGCGGGGCCTTGGAGAAGGGTCACAAAGGAGGCGGGTCACAAAGGAGGCGGGGCAAGGGTATTGGGTTTGAGGTAGTTCTTGGATTGCACTTAAATTCAGAAAGCGATCTCATGCTTAAAAAGGCTGGAGACCCCTGGCCTAGAACAACAGCTATAAGTGTCCTAAGCTTGTTGGCACCTCTTCAATCTATTACATGCATCACCCTTCAAACTAGAGCTCCATCAACAATGTTACATGATAGGCCTGGCTCTAGAGTATTCTGTATCCCACGCTCGTCAGAACACACTCAAGGTGAACATCTGCCTTCTCATCTACTGACTTTCTATTCTCATGTTGGTAGCTTAATCAGAAATCAAGTTGGACAGAGCTTAAAGTAAACTTGCACATCTCTTTGAACAAAGGAAACCTAGATGCCAAATTCTTCAAACCCAATAGGATCCCAGAGCAATTCTCCTCTCACACATACATGAAATATTTAATCGAAGACACACAGTCCCAGAACAAACCTCTCTCTGAGCCATCAGGAAACCAATGCTGATAGGAAGGGAAAGCAGGCCAGTGTATGCCTGTACTCAAGGGCTGGCAGCAGGAAAGGATTAAAACACTAGATTACAGGATTCCCTCTGGGGACACGTTACAATGAGAACTCACTCCCCTGACCACCAGCCAATCTCCACTCCCTGTGGTCTGGAACACTCTGCTTGGAGGAGGTTTGAGCACTACTGCGCTCAGAATGTTAATATAATTTGATCGGTGGGAAGCCTAGGTGGGGAGTAACAAGAATACTTGCCAAAAATACACAAAGTAACAAGACTGCAGAAAAGCTACTCAAACCCAATGTACCACGTCCCTGGGACTGAACACTAAAAACAAACCTGAGAGACTTAGCTTATTGCTAAGTAAAAATACAAGTTTCTCTCTCCTAGAATGATACTATTAGGATTGGAAACAAAGGGATTTGGTTTGATAAAAACCAGACATTTACCATTCGATCCACAGACAGGGTTACAAAGCAGCAGCAGAGTAGCTGAAGCAGGAAATGCCCTGGAGCAATGTTTGAAAGGGGGGGAGGAAGGAGAAGCAAGGGGGGGGAATCTTAAGAGCTGTTATAACAATGGATGATAAACATGCTTGAAGCTTGGCGCAGTCTCAATCTTTGCTACCATTACTGGCCATGAGATGACACTGGCATCTTAGAAAGGACTCCTGCAACTCCATTTGCAACAGTTTATAGCAGGGTTTCTCAACCTGTCTCCCTATGAACCCACAAAATGGCCCTCCCGGGAATCCTTTGCTCCCAATCCCACAATGCTGCAGGGGAGGAACTGTGGGAACTGGCACAATAATTTACGGAGGCCCCTGAGAGCCAGATATTCCCATGCCAGCTCTGCTTCAGCAGAACACCAGGTACAGCGAATAAAGAATCCTGACTCCTCCAAACAAGTGCTGGCGGCTCCCCCGGGGTCCCAAGCCGCAGGCTGAGAAGCACCCATGCACACGAGTCACTGGAGTGTGACACAGTGTGTATGGAGCTCACAGAAAGGGTTATTTCTCACGTACTCACCAGTCTGTAGAGTCTGCTTTCCCCCTGAGAGGACTCCCAGAGGCAGCGTACCTGTGGGAGTCAGGCCCTTGAGAGTCAGCACGCTCTCACTCTCCTCTCTGAAAAAAGGATGCAGAAAGATGAATTACTCCTACCAAGGCCAGCATTTAGGCAAGAGTGTTACAGCCAGAGGCATGCTCAATGACGTGTTCCTTCCAGAGGGGAAGGCTACCTTTGGGTAACCTGCAAGCCTACATCTGTACCATCTTGGCTGTAAACTCCTGCAGGCCAGCCAAACAGCTTACGCTGGATGTCTTTTTCCACCAGGAAATTGAATACACCCTTGTAGATGCTCTATTTGCTAGGACGGCATGCAGCCAAGCCAACAGTAAGAGAAGTACTTCCCCAATATTTCCTTGTTTACATGAAATGCATCTCTGCTCTGAAGGGATTTCCACTCCAGATCTAATTATCTCCGTCAATGAGGATGCCAGCTTCAACGGGATGGTTTTGCAGTTCCCAAACACGACTGAACACCCGCTTTGCAGAACTTCACATGGATGGGTGTAACATTCCCAAACCTAGACCACCTTTTAATATAGTTCTGCAGTCTCTCAGCTGGATTCCTGCCTGCATACTACTACATTCACTCAGACAGAGCAGCAACCCCCAGTACCCAGATCACATGTGAAGCTCAGACACAAACACTTTCAAGTTGACTTCTTACCGGAGAACTGAAAAAACACGAGCCATCTTCCCAATGGCTCTGATCTTATTCCTGATGATCTCCTTGCGGACTGTTGTGCCTCCTTTGGTAGAAAAAAAACTGTTTAAGGATTTCCTGCCCCCCTTTTAAAGCCACAGGTAATGTCGGTCTGAAGCGCCTGGCTCTAGGAAAGAGCAATCATGGATTCCAAGTTCATTGCTATATTCGTTAGAAAACAGTCTCTTAGAAGGGGGGGTAAGAGTGGGAGTGAGGCTGGTGAGACTGAAAAAATGACACAGAATAAAAGTCTAAGGAAAGAATAGCCACCAAAACGGCAGCTCCCAGTTCCTGCTTGAAGCACCAGATCTTTATTTAACAGGTCAGATCGTACTGCACAGAATGGAACACAAACGACTCAGTCGCAGACAGTTTGGTACGGCAGAATACTGACACATCTGACTACTGACGAACACCTAGGAATGCTGAGCTGTGCTTGCAGAAGGGAGAGTGGTCACACAAGCATCACCTCTGGCACACGCACACAGTGAATGGCTGGCAGGAGCCTTGCATCTCTGCTTTGACCCTCACTCAAACACACAGTGAGGTAAGTGTGCACCTTTTTAACAGCACACACTGGGAGACAAGCATGGGAGGTGACTGATGATAAAATCACATGAGAAACATCTCCTCTCAGCTGAGACTCTTCAAATGGCACTATCACACACCAGACAAGAAAAAGCCAAACTGGAGATCTAACATGCACCAATGGTTCAGCCATGCACTAGGTGGCTGCATTTGGAGTTTAAATAGAAATGTGACCCCATCTCTCAGGTTCCTGGAGGAACACAGCAGGGTTAAAAAAAACCACACAGCGCTCATGTTAAAACTGAAAGGGGAATGGAGAGACTGCCCAGCTATTCAAATTCAATCCAAGGAACCTGGTGGCACAGGCAGTGAGAATTAAGCTTGTAGCAAATTCTAGCTGGGTACCTTTCTGATAGCTTGAAATGTAGTGCTCTTCAGGGAGAGGAGACACCAAGAAACAAGGAGATAAAGACATAGAAGAAAAAAAATTTAATTTTCATGGGAGGGAGAGGGGAAAAAAAGCAAATGAAATGCAGAGGGAGAAGCGGGTTAAAGTCTTGACCTGTTGATAGAAGCGGCACTGTGTCATATGATACCTCTCTTACCACTTCCATGCCGCATTTATTTTATTTTCTCTCAAAACTCTTCCACTCATCAAAACGTGCATAATACTCAACCAGCATTCACAGCCTCTTTCACACATCGTCACTTCAAAATCACTAACCAGTACCAAATAACCAACTGCTATTTCTGGAGCTAGTATGAAAAGGAAGGGCAGATGGATGGGCCTAGTGCTTGAGTGTTAAAGTTTAGAACTAGCAGGGCAGAGTAGCAGCAGAAAAACTGTCTGCACCAGTAAATTGGATAATAATGTTTGAGTCAGAAAAAATATCTTGGGGATAATCCCATGCCCCGGTAATGCCAAGAAACCTTTCTTCAGAATCTGTAGTGAGGAGTTCACTGCCACAAATAAGTACTGCACCATGCACTCCATTGTCACTGGATTGCAAGGAGACAAAAGTTCAGCATCTAATTCTGAAGTGCATGTCGAAGCCTTTTGAATTAGCTTTAAATCACCCCTCAAGCCCACTGTTAACAGCCCAACTTGTAATAAAAGTTGTTACCTTCCAAAGTCTCATCACCATCTGAAATCAACTCATCATCAGAGCATATGTTGAGGATGTTAACCAGCATCTCTGTGACTGCAAGAAGTAGTGACAAATAGATAGGATGATTAGAGGAGCGGGCGCTCACACTGCTGAAGGGGAGGGTATTTGAGAGGGTGAGATGTGCTGAACAAATGATATCAGCCATTTACACATCTGAAGAGGGAGCCTAGGGATATTTCATAGCTACATTCTGCAGCATCTTTCATTGCAGAGGATCCCAGGACACATTTGATTAGATACCAGAGCTCCTCTGATACATCCAGTACAATCTGAATAGTGCCCAGAATGCTACCTCACTGCATGGGAACTGGTCCAGGAATGGGGTATCCACAGTGCTCATGCCAAAGAGATTGGGTCTCAGTTAAGGTCCCTTCCCAGTCCCCCTCAATTTTCTCCACCCCACAAAAACTGCATAATACTCCATCTGTTTCAGAGAATGTTGACTCTGCTGAGATTTCAACCACTGGTTCTGCAGAGTAAACATTTGGGACCTTTAAGCTATCTACCTAAACCCTAAAGCCCTGAATTAGAATCTAGACTGGTTGGGAGAGGACAAGGCTCCTTTGTTAAGAAGTGCAAATTCTGGCAAAATCGGGTTTTTTTAGGCAGGTGTACCTTATTAAAACTGAAATCAAAGCCTCCCCCCCCTCCTAACTGTGGAGAATGATCTTTCTCTCCCCTCTTTTCTGACAGGCCACACATCCATGAGATATTTACTGCTTTCTTTGTGTACCATGCAAAATGTCAGCACAGTTGGGGGAAATCACTTAATAAGGGCTGGTTCATCAACACAAAAATATTGTGAAAACAAGGACCATTTTATTTAACTTCTTGGTAATGGCAAAGCAGACTTTTCCCCCCTCCATACATTTAAAATCTAAGGAACTGTAGCCATCAAAGTTCTACTACTGTACAACAGTATTGCCTGCATTATTGCCAATGCCATTTTACCCTGTCAAGCTGCACACGCATTTAAAACTTCCTAGATAAAATCTTATTTCATATTTATAGACATTTAAGTAACCCTCAGGGGTTTTTAATACGTACAGTGCTATGATCCGTCACTGTTTAGGCCAAACAAATCTAAATGCTGTATTTGTCTTACCCTTTTCCCCTACAAATGGTAAGGACCATGTGAAGACATCCATGAAATTTGGAAGCCAGTAGGGGTGTGGAGAACAGTTGAACTGTCTGATGTTCATGACATTGTTTTCATATTTCAGAACAGCAGCTAAAAAGAATAGAGTGAGAGAATGGGTGTATGCAGGCACTGTAAGCTCTGAGGCACAGACTGTTTCCCTCCAGGTTCATATAGCACTGAGCATGGCATCAGTGATCAAACAATGACAGCTAGCTCAATTTATGCAGTGCCAAACCACCACTTATCTAGAATTAAGAGGCTTAAGTGGTATTTTCAGTTTATGAACTACAGGGCATGCAACCAGCAGAAGTTTTAAACATTTCACAATAGCTCATTTTCCAAATAGCTCCTCATATAAGACGACTATAAAGAAAAGTACGCTCTGTTCAAAAGCCTCAAATAGTCACCTCAAAGAAACCATGAACTAGAAACTCTTGGCTCCTTAGTCAAGGTAAGAAAGTCTCCCCCACTCCTTATTTGGTATCAGATGGGTGAAAGTTAATGAACATGGACAGAAATTGCATATTACAGTGGCAGCGTCAGTTGCCATTACCAGCATGTATGTCATTCCCAGGGGCTTATAATGTTACAGGTAAACTGTGACAACACACACACCATCATCTTAGAAGTAGGGATGTTAAATAGCAGGCAATCAGCTAATTGAATAGTCGATGGACTTTCCATCAATTCTTGATTAGTTGATCAGGCAGGAAACTGCTCCCGGCTCAGGAGCTAACCCCAGTGCGGCTCTGACTTTTAAATATATTAAAAGCTGTCAGGCTCTTAATATGTTTAAAAAGTAGAGGTGCAGCATCTGGGACCAGGCACAAGCTGGGAATAAGCTGATTCTTGGCTTGCACAAGTTCCCCGCTACATCTTTGCCTCTTTTGCCCGCCCCCCCAAGATAGTGCTAGGGGATCCAACAACAGCTCCTGCTCCCCCCTCTTGCTGCCTCTCTTTGTTAGAGACAGCAAGGGAGGAGGGGGAGAAAAGCAACTAGCTGAGTCACTACTCAACTACCTGATAAACATATGCTTATTAGGTAGTCGAATAGTCACTTACATCCCTACTTCACTTCAATAATCAGTTAAAGCCAGGTAAACCATTCTGAATCAGAGTGGGAAAGAAAGCTCTTATTTTAAGTTTGCTACTTAGTCCA
The DNA here is from genome assembly GCF_052426305.1 of Pelodiscus sinensis. Taxonomy (NCBI): domain Eukaryota; kingdom Metazoa; phylum Chordata; order Testudines; family Trionychidae; genus Pelodiscus; species Pelodiscus sinensis. The sequence goes on along the minus strand of NC_143079.1, from coordinate 6,484,171 downwards.
GTTTAGACTGAGAAAAAAGATTTAGCTTTCAGTTTTAGAAAAAGATTTGCAGTCTGCTTCTAATTTCCCAGCAATGTTCCTTTTCCCAATGCATGTTAATATTCGTTTAAGGGCCCCTGATGACACGGTACAAGATGGCATTCCCACAGATATCAGAATCAGAGCTGAAAGCCTATTAATTACTCTTGGCCAAGTGGTTTCAGATTGCACCCTGTACAGCATACACTACAGCTCTGTCCAGAGTAAGTGACTGAAACCAACTCCTCCTCAAGACTATTCCTCTGTCCTACAGACCGGGACCTTAGGAAAGAGTTCTGCGCTCAGCATAAATTTTACCTTTGCTCATTTTCATCTTATTATTTGTATTTATAACTACCATGGACCACTCTAAACAATTACTCTGTCTTTTGTGTTTACATATGTCTACTGGTTTGGGCTGCAATGTGTCCTGTGGACCCACAGACCTGATGATGTCAATGAAACGGCACATGACTTCAGTAGCAATGCCACAACTTGCTGCCAATTTGAATGCAGCTGCCATACTAATCGCACAGCTACTCTTCATTCAGTACCATCGTCCAAAAAAGGAAAATAATGTGATGCTGAAGTATCTATGTTCAACTGACTGAAGGAAAGAAATTCAGAACCAAAGCTACTAACTCCATGGTTGATTTATCCCTTTGAGCACTGGTACTGCAACACACGGGTTAGGATGGAGCAAGTCACACAGAGCGGCCATCTTCACTGCGAGTTTACAGGCTTTTAACACTTAATGAAGCTTTTTGGGATTCAACACTAGCTTAGCCCAGGCACATACCATATTGAAGGTAAGATTTTTTTTTAAGCCTTTCATCAGCATAACTGAAATAAGACCATTGTGTCAGGAGAGAAAGCAGGTAGTACAAACTCCAGAGATCTTGAGCCGTTCCACCTCCTTCCCCAGCTGCACGTTCCCAGACACCAACCACCCCCTTAAAGCTGAGAAGCATGTGTGGGGGAGTAGAATCGTATCAGCAGGTCAGGCCAGCCTTGAAGAAGAGGGGAGCAACACAGCAGCTATCATGATGCAGTGGGCTCGCTGGCTAGCATGTTTTGGCTCACAAGCTGTGTGTGCACCTAGGGAAAGGGAAGAGGTTTCATTCAAAGAAGGATGGAGTGAGCTGGAGCTACTGCAGACAAAACAGAAGGAGGAAGTTGGGGAGGGATTTCCTAAGGATTAATAACAAAACCAGCACTGGCCTCCAAAACAACTGCAGAGATGTGGCTTCGGCAGCCTTACCCTTGTTGTTATACACATCTAGGTAATTTGGTGCAGAGAAGATTGTGATTAGCGATGGAAAGCCTGTTGTCTGGCTCTTCCTGTACATTCGGTACCTGGAAGTCAGGGCATGATGTTAGCATTCTGACCTTGCTAAGGGTAGAAAAACTGAACATTTATTCTTGCACAGTCCTACCCCTGCAGCACTTACCCGGCATCCTGGGCTTCGTGAGCTCGGATTACTGATAACAAACTATTGTTTTGCAAAAATTCACAGACGGCAGGGTAACTAAAAAGAAGAGTTTTAAATACATTAGTAGGCAGCAAAGACAAAAACCCTCCTTCCTCTGGGGAGGCAGGAAAAACTAGAACAAAGTGTTAATAGCCTCATAAGCTTTGCAATTAAGCTTTAAGTGATAGCACTGCACATACCTGTGGGTTTATTTCAGATGTGCTAGGATCTTCGAATAGGTCTACCCTGCAGCTGGGAGTGAGTCCCCCCGATAGACTTGTGCCTGCATGGCTCAAGCTAGTGTGTTAAAAATAGCAGTGTGGATGTTACTGTACCAGCAGAGGCTTGCACTAGTCGCTGAGGTTGAACTCACCTGATCCTCTGGCCTCGAGCTTACGTGGCTAGCACAAACATCAAGCCAGTGCAACAGCAACATTTCCAGTTCTATTTTTAGCATGCTAGCTTGAGCCCTGCAATCACAAGTCTGTCTACCCAGGCTGGGAGGCTCAGTCCCACTCTTCAAAGCCAATGAAAGCTGCAAACACTCAGTACCTCTCAAATAAGGCCACAGCCATGTACAGTGCCATCTTTTAAAAATTAATCACAAAGCACATTGGAAACAGTCAGTCAGTCTAGATTCCTGTGCTAAATACCAACCAGCCTGGCTACAAGGAGTCAATCAGTATCGTAAACTATCTTTTACATTTATTTTTCCTTCTGAAAGCCCCTTGATGCCTTCTGGTCCCCCTGAAAGTCTCTCCAAAAGCATCAAAACAGATACCAGGAGTCTCATTACAACCTTAGATACTTGTGATTTCATCAGCTGATGCATCCTAGAAAAGTTTGAGGGAGTCATGTACCACCCAAGATGATTTCCCATGGGGAAAAGCTACTATACAGCAAGTTCAGACAACCCAAGAACCTGGTAAATAGGGGCATTTAACACAATAATTGGATTTCACTCCATCTCTGCATTAGCTTTTAAACATTACACAGGGCAAGTTAGAAGCCCTAGATCATCTGAGCCCCACTGAATCCCTGCTTACCTGTAGAAATAAGAGCAGCCTCGAACAGTGTTGTGAGTGAAATGCTCTAACGTCTTCTCATTGCCGTAATCCTCTGATGGATCAGACCAGAGCAGGTCACACATTGGACCAAAGGCTGGAGGCTCTTTAAACCTGTCTAACTAGAAGGTGCACACAAAGTGAGGACAATTGTCGAGGTCAAGTGGCTTTGTAACCCAGGGGTACATGCCCCTATACAGAAAAGCTCTGGAGACAGGTTAGTTTGAACAAATTAGGATTAGAGCTCTGCACACTTCTTAAGCAGACTCAGCTGTGGTCTCAGTAACAGACCTGTGCTTCTTCCCTTCCCTTTTCCCAACTTCTGGGAAGCAAGGTATGAGTGACAGTCAGTCTAGCTTTCTGCCCAGCCTGCTTTTCCCCCTCCCTCCACACATTCAGAAGAGATCTTCACTGTGGAAGAACTAGCATATGCTATTTATCTGACTTTAAGCTCCTTGGTCTAATCACTACAAAATGTTGTCTACACTCAAAGCGTCTACAGAAATTCAATGCACTCAGCAGCAAGGATGCTATTAGCTAGTTAAATAATATCAGAAAAAGTAAATTCTGTGCAATAAAACACCACTGCAAATATAAAACCAGCCTAAAGACCTTTAAATTAGCTTAGTATTTTGCTGACTGAAGGTCCAACTTTGGGACAATTTGTCAGGCCCTTGCAACCAAGTAGCTCTGGCTGCTTGAGAGAATAAAGGATGAAGTGGGGGAGAGGAAGAAAAGTGTGAGAGCCATTTCCCTCAAGCACTCTAAGTAGCTTTAGCTGTGCTGCAAAAACTACAGACCGTGGTGCTATCGGAAATAGTGGAAAAAATGGAGGAATAGCAAATGTACAAAGCATGTTTTTCAACAAACTACTTCTATACAGCAGCCACCTGTGGGCTGCAAAGACCATTAACTCATGCTCAGAATGCTCCATAATAAGGACCAAGGAGCTATAATGTCCATACAATAGAGGGGTCTTTGGTTTTTAACATATTGTCCAAAAGATCCATGCACACTGAATGGCTTAGAACTCAATTTCTTTACCTCAAAGTTAAAAAGCTGGATTGTTCCTGCTGAGATCATAGGTTCATCACCCTCCTGAGAACCCAATACTTAAATTGCTATCAACCCCCTTTTGGTAAATGGATCAAGGAAAGACCAAACTTGAACACTCCAAAATTCCTAATAAAGCAATGGCTCTCATGTCTATCAGAGATGGGTTGTGTGAGTATGCTACTAAAAATGAAACCCAGTAACACAAGTATTCAATAAAAACATCAGTGTGAGTGACAAGCAAGACTACTTACTTTCCTAATGTCATCTAGACATGTGATTTCTGGAGACAGTCCTCCATGGACACACAGGAACTGTTGATTTAGAAGGGCAGCAAGAGGAAGACAATCAAATGTATCCATACATGCATCATACACTCGCTCCGAATATTTGATTCGACCTAACGGGGAGAGCAAGCGGGAGAGAGAGAATGTGTTTATCTTTTACCCAATGTGTGTTGATCAAGTTGAATGAAGAGGTTCCAGACCATTCATGCATCCGGACTAACATGCTATAGGAACTAGCAGCAAAGGCCTTGCTGCATAGGAGCATTGTCAGAAAGATTCCAGGAAGCTATTATAGAAGGTGAAATAGAAACAGTCTACAGCAATGGTCACCTACCAGTAGATCAGGATCTACTATAGATCTTCGAGCCTGTGACAGGTGATCCTGACTGGCTTGACCAAGAGGCTGTCAAGTGCTGGCACTTCAGCTGCCCCTCCCCCTACTGCTGCCCATCCCCTGCGCTTTGCCTTGGAGCTACCCCTCTCCCTGGGGAGCCTCCTGCTTTCTGGGCTGGGCAGGGGAGGGAGAGAAAAGGTGCTGATGTCAAGGTGCCCCCTCTCCCACTCCATATCCTCTCTCCACAGAGCAGAGAGAGGGTACAACAGGACTTGGGATGGAGTTTGCTGGCTGCTTTAGGGAGTGGTCCAGGATCAGGGCAGGGCCTTAGCCCCACTGCACCACCAACCAAGACCCACCTGAGGTAAGCAGTGCCCAGCTGGAGCCCACATCCCAAACTTCCACCCCAGTCGTGAACCCCCTCCTGCACCACAAACCTCTGCCCTAGCCCCAAGCACCTCTGCATCCAAATGTCATCCCAGAGCCTGCACCTAGAACCCTCTCCTACATCCCAACTGCCTGCCCCAAGAGCAGCTCAGAGCCCCTCTCACACTCCAGATCCCTTAACCCCAGATCAGAGCCTGCACCCTAACCCTCTGCCCCAGACTGATGAGAGTGAGTGAGGATGGACAAGAAAGGGAGGATGGAGTGACCAGGGATGGGGCCTTGGAGAAGGGGTGGGAAGGAGGCAGGGTAAGGGTGTGTATATTTGAGGTAAATCTTGGCTTGCACTTAAATTAAAAAAGCGATCTTGTGGTTAAAAAGGTTGGAGACCACTGGTGCTATGACACTGTAAGCAAAACTCTCCTCTACCATATTAATGTACCTGTTTAAAAAAAAAAATACTTAACGACATGGAAGTCATAAAGCTTCTCAGGTGGTTCCAACTAGGAACTTTTATTTTCATCTTCTCCTTTCAAGCTCAGAAATGTATTTACCTTAGTGCATATTAACCTCCATACCAAGAACTTCCTGGAAGAGGTGCCTGAGCATTTGCCAAAGCTGGAAAGAACTTAGTTTACTAATACAATATCAGTGTAAGATATTTGTGATTTTTAACTTTCATCTCAAAGGACCCCAAAGAATCTTACAAGTTTCAACTACTATGCAGACTATACACTCGGAAATGCAACAGCTGTTTAGCTTGGCACAGCAATACCATGCAACAGTTTAGATCAGGAATTGCAGTTTCAAGCTGGATATGAGTGCTTCAAGAGACACTCATGGAGGCTAATGAGATAGTATTTGGCTAGGATGCCAGGGGTTAACACACCAAATCTTACACATCTCATCAGGTTCTTAGTTTTATGCCTCAGCCTTGTATCAGAGGGATAATCAACTAGTAGCAGTTCTTCTAGAAGGCCGAGGCACTAGTTCATGACTGACTCAGAGAAAAGAGAGCACTTCAGTGCACTTTCACAACCATTCTCTCAACTTGTGCTATTTCAAGAGCTGCTATTGAGTACTGACCTGACCCAACCTTTTTCTCCTGAGACCTGATCGGATTAGACAAAGTGATCTGGTTCCTTCACCCAAAAGAGGCCATTGCAAACAAGTTCTTTTATAGAGTGCGCAGAATTGGCCAAATGGCTCAAATACAAGTTATATTCAGCAATCTCCATATCAAAATGCATCAGAAAAACCTATGTTTTATTTTTCTTTGTATGGATACTACAAGAGCTGCTGTTTTGAACACACCTGCTGATTTAACCATTAATGTTCTGGCAGCTGATGTCTTATACTGCCTGATTTAACAGATGGACTAGGAAGGTTTTCAGTGTCACAGAACTGTTATGGATTTCCTAAAAACAGAAGTCAAGCTTTCACAACAAGCTGCCAGATATATTCAGAAATGTCCCCCATCAGGTGCTATTGGAATAGTAAAACCCAACAATACTGTGTAGTCACAAAAGGAGATCCACCGTGCCAAAGTACACATGGTCACATGTCTGCATCCATCTTAGATGGTGATGGTTTATCGCAACCATGTCTTACAAAACTCTTCCTGCTACCGTAAGATGAACCCTCATCTACAAGAAAAAAAAGTTACTGAATTTTTCACTGTCTCCCTCTCTTATTTCTGTGGCTTTAAAAGGTTTTAGTTAAACTTTATGTACAGGACAAGAAGAGGCTATTTTTGTTTACGATGCTTTTCAACAGAGGATACTGGGAACAGAACATAGAAACCTTTAGCCTCCATATCACTGGCTCAAATCCAGCCCAGCTCGGTAGGGAGCAACAACTACCACCAGCAGATGGCCCTTCAGTGTTCAGCTTGAAGCAAGCTAATGCCCTTCAGCTCATTTCTGAATAAACAGGTATATTCCTGCCACACTTTACCCCTGACAGCAGTCTGGGCCACAGAACCCTGAACTATCACCGGTCCTCTAGAAAGGACTCCTTCAGGTCAGGGTTGAGGCACACACTACTGCTGCCTCTGCTCATTGCCTGCAGAGAGGATTTCAGTCCACTTGACCTTTCACCAGCACTAGTTTCACATACTTTTGCAAGTTATAAATACTATATTTAACTAAAATAAAATTATCTTAGAGGTAATGATTCGCCCAGTACAAACACTAGGAAGAGTCCTTTATTTTCTTCCAGCTGTAATCATCAATTCCAGCTGCACAAACTGAACTGAAAGTCACTTGGCAGTAATTATAGGGTGCTGGGTCTCAAAGCTGAGGGAAGGAGGGGGCTTTGCATGCAACCATTTGTCAGTAAGACAGGAAGGAACACAGGAGACATGCTGGTGCTCCTTTTACTTGCACTCATATTCCCTTTACCAAAGAACCCAAATGCCACTTCAGCTCATGTTCAGTTCTCCACAGAATTGGTTCAACCCAAAATACTGAACAACAACTGAAGCAACATGGTAGAATATTGGAAACAAGAGGGCAGCGAGATGAAGATACATCTGTTAGAGCCAGTTGGGACATCCAAGGCAGGCCTCAGAGGACTGAGAGCCGTGACCTAGTCAGGTCATGCTAATAATGCATCTTTGTTTTTACTTAAGAGAATAGGACATACTTACATTCCTGTTTAAAGGTGAAGTATTCTGTGAGGTGCCTGCACTCATGGTTCCCTCGAAGCAGGAACAGCGTTTTGGGATGATTTATCTTTAAACTCCATAAATACAGCACACACTACAAACGAGATGGAAGGAGAAAATGGCATGTCATAAAACCTCACTAATCATCTACAGACTTTGCTAAGAGCACTTGGGAATAACATAACAGCAGCCATATTGAATCAGATCATTGGTCCATCTAACCCAGTATCTTGTTTTCTGACACTGGCTGGTGTTAGTTTATTCAAACAGAGTGAATGCAGGAATTAATAAAGTACTCCTTATCCATCCCATGTCAACCAGTCCCAGCTTCTGGCAGTCAGGGGTTTCAGGACATCCAGAACATGTAGTTGCCTCCCTGACTGTCTTGGCTAACAGATGCTGATGGACCTATCCTCCATGAACTTATTGAATTTTTTTTAACCCCAGTTATAGTTTTGGCCTTCACATCATCTCCAGCAACAAGTTCCACAGGTTGACTGCGTGGCATGTGAAGTATTTCCTTATGTTTGTTTTTAACCTGCTATCCATCAATTTCATCAGGTGACCACTAGGTTGTGTGTTATGTGAAGGGTTAAATAACACTTTCTTACTCACTTTATCCACACCATTCATGACTTTATAGACCTCTACTATATTACCCCTTAGTCGTCTCTTTTCTAAGAACAGTCCTGTTCCGTACCCTTAATAAATATTTGTTGCTTTTCTCTGCACTTTTTCTGACTCTAATTTCGTTTCTGAGATAGGACAACCATTATTCAAGATGTACCATGAATTTATAGTAACATCATGAGATTCTGTCTTATCTATCCCTTTTCAACCTTTTCAAACTAGGGATGTGATCTGGTAGCACCTCCCCCCTCCCCTTGCTGCCTCTATCAGAAAGAGGCAGCAAAGGGCGGTGGGGGGGAGAGAGGAAGGGGAAGGGGTTCGTCAAAGCAGTAGTGCTGTGTGGAGCCTAGGTAGACCCCAGGCTCCACGCGGCACTGCTGCTTTGAAATGCCGTGTACAGCCCGGGACCAGATGGGAGTTCCCAGTTGGCCTGGGCTGCATGTGGCATTTCAAAGCAGCAGTGCTGCATGGAGCCCAGGGTCAGCGGAAGTGTCCCAAAGGAGGTGCCCTTATCAGCTATTTGATTAGCCAATTAAATCAAAATTTTACATCCCTATTTCAGACAGTTCCTAAATTGTTAGCTTTTTGACCACTACTGCACATTGAGCAGATGCGTTCAGAGAACTATCCACTAAGACTCCAAGATCAGTTTCTTGAGAGGTAACAGCTAATGTGGACTCTGTCACTTTGTATTTATAGGGGGATTATCAACAGTGCATTTCATCTGCCGTTTTGTTCCACGTCACAAAAGGATCTCAAAACTGGTTGACTCAAGTCATCTATGGACTTAATTATCTTGAATAATTTCATGTTGTCTGCAAAACTTCGCCATCTCACTGTTTACCCCCTTTTCTGCATAACTTATGAATATGTTGAACAGCACTGGACCCAGTATTGATCCTTGGGGGATCTTGCTGTTTATTCCTCTCCACTGTAAAAACTGACAATTTATTTCCTATCTTTGAACCACTTACTAATCCATGAGAGCACCTTCCCTCTTATCCCACACTGCCCACCTTGCTCAATAGCCTTCAGTGAGAGAGATGGGGCTTTCTAAAAGTTTCAATACACTATATCTGTTAGAATGGCTCTTTCCACAAGTTTGTTGACCCCCCTCAAAGAACTCTAATAGATCAGTGAGGCATGATTTCCCTTTACAAAAACCATGCTGATTCTTCCCCAACATACTGCGTTCATATAACTGCCCGATAACTTTTCAGTAGCAGGCAAACAGGTTGAAACTACAGTAAAATGTTCATTTTACCAATCTAATCTCCAGGATCGTTTCTGGAGTCTTTTTAAAAATTAACTTTACATTAGCTATCTTCCAGTCATCCTCCACAGAGCCTGATTTAAGCAATAAGGTACAAAATTGCAGAACTATAAAGTGGTATTTATCTGAGTTCCTTCAGAACTCCTGGGTGAATACCGTCTGGTGACAGTGATTCGTTACAATTTATCAGTTGGTTCCTAAACCTCATCTACTGACACTTCAAGCTAGTACAGCTCCTCAGATAGGTCACCTAAAAAGAACAGCTCAGATGTGGGGGATCTCACTCACATGCTCCACAGTGAAGCATAATGCAAAAATCCACTTAGCTTTGCTACAATAACCTTGTCTTCCCTGAGTGTTCCTTTAGCACCTCAGCTGTCGAGTGGTCCCACTAACAGTTTGACAGGTTTCCTGGCTTCTGATTTGTTTGTAAGTTTTTCTCACTGCTCCAAAAATTCTATTATTGGCCTGCCTGAATCTACTTTTCCCATTCAACTTGCCAGAGTGTATGTCCCTTTCTAGTCTCCTCGGTTAGATCAGACTTCTAATTTTTAAAAGATGTCTGTTTGTCTCTAACTGCCTCATTTACTCTAGTTAGCCAACGTGACACTTTTGGGTCCTTCCTGCTTTTTCTTTTATTTGGGGTATACATATAATTTGAGCCTTTTTTAAACTGTTTTTAAAAAAAGGCTCTATGCAGCTTGCAGGCGTTTCACTCTGGTCACTGTTCTTTTTAAATTCCATTTAACTAGCTTCCTCATTTTTATAGTGTTCCTCTTTTTGAAGTCAAATGCTACTGGAGTGGATTTCTTTGGTATTATCCCCAAAAATGGTACATTACATATATGGTTGCTATTACCAAGCAGTTCAACTACATTCAGCTCTTGGACTGAATTCTCTGCAACACGTAGGGACTAAATCAAGAATCGCCTCTCCCCTTTGTAGGTTCCAGGAATATGAGAAACTCATTAATGATGCCTTGAAATTTTCTCTGTATCCCATTCTGAGGTGTCCTGTTCCCAGTCAATATGGGAATAGCTGAAATCCCCCATTACTGTTGATTTTCTGGTTTTGTAGTCTCTTCTAGTGCTTAAGCATTTCACAATCATGGTCTCATACTGGTCAGGTGGTCAATAATGTATTCCTATTGCTAAACTCCAATCCAAGCATAGACTTTCTAATCTATAGAGATTCTGAGTTTTATTCAGTTAAGATTTTTCCTATATTTGATAGTGCCATTGCCCCACCAGTATGACCTCTTCTGACATTCCTACATATTTTGAACTCTAATATTACCATGTACTATTGAGGATCATTGTTCCACTAAGGTTCTGTGATACCTATTATATCAATACCCTCATTTAATTACAGGCACATAAGTTCATCCATCTTAAAAGTAATGCAAAAAGTTGATTTCAAGTAAAACCTTAAGAGCAACCCAGTTCCATATGCCGCATCAGATCTTATCTTAGACAACTTCACAAGTGGGGAAAAGCCATAGTACACATTTCTCTATATTAGGCTTGAGCTGGAGAACTGATAGATGAGATATCAGTCAACTGAAACCAACTTTGCATTGGGTGGCAGCTTTTCCTTCCTTCCTCCCTGTCAGCAGAAACCAAAGCAGCTAAGCACAAACAGCTGTACAGTATCTCTACAGCTGTCCCACTGCAACTTAAACTGGAGATTATCAGATTCTTGCTGATCATTATATCAAGTGTTTTGAATATTAGTAAGAGCCTAATGTTTCTAATATGGAAAAATACTACTTAGTATGTGTAATATTTATGTGATCTATATTCTAGAAGAACTGAAAAAAAACAAACACCCAAAAACAGGAAAACCTCACAATGCTTTGGGGGCTGAAAAAAGTTTCATAACCTTTCTGTGAACAGTGTCATTGAACAAGTGCATCAGTATCACTGAGGAACAAGCTAATATAAAATTGGCACAATAGGAAAATACTCCTGGCTAGCTTGCCAAAGAAGCTCTGAAGGTAAATGTTTTAAAGAGATTTGTCCAGCTGATTTGTCTAACATGGGAAAAGTGATATTGAGTTTGCCCTGATGATTTTGAGAGTTGAAGATAATCTGTTATGACAATAAACTGTATGGCTTGAATTAAAGTTTGTAACAAGCACTTGCCCTTTAGGCTGAAATGCTGCAAAAACTGTACATTCTTTCACAACATGAAAGATGAAGGTTGACATCAGAAAGCAAATTTTGCACTTAATACATGCTGGGTTGGGTGTAAAGTATTCCAGAAGCCAGCTTCTGTGGCATAAAAGTTAATTTCAGAGCAGAGACAAACCAGTTTCTACTACAGATGGCTAAAACATCAAGGTACGTCAACACTGAACCTCTCCAGGCAAGCTTTGAATTACTCGTTTGGAACATTAATATCTCCAGAGAATAAGGAACGTGCATTAACATAAGGAATTCCAGAGTCCCATATAGTTCTAGAGCATCTCTGCATGCTACAGAATTTAAACCCTAAAGTAAGAGACATGCCTACATACACCTAATTTTAAACATGAGTAGATATGAGACAACAACCAGTAATTTAGGTTGCCCATTTAGATCCACAATAAATGTATTGCTAAGCCTATAAATAGGAGAAATAGTCCCACAAATTTATACATATCCTGCAATTTCAACTTTACCCTGATGTGTTCCCAACTTAAATGTCTCAGATCGGAGTAGCACATGAGAACCAGAAAATGAAAGTTACTATAAATTGAACAAATTGTCATGAGGGATGGAGACAAGATCAGAGAACTAACCAAATTGGTTTTCGCTGCATGAGCAAAAAAGGAAAGATATAGCAATAATGGAGTGGAAATCAGAGTTTAAAAGTTCTATCAGTTTTAACAAGCCCTTAGGATGTTAGCAAGATGCAGAAGAGCTATTAAAATACATATTTTTAAAAAATATAGTAGTGTAGCACTCTGGATATAACTATGAAACTACGCTTTCTGACAAGCGAACAAAATCTATGGAACTGTAAATCAAACTTTACATTTTTGTCTCCAATGATGTGCGGATATTTAACAAGTGCCTGAAAAATCATTGGTGCTGAGGGAAAAAGCTAACACAAAGGAAAACATAGATCAAAGAGCACTGAATAGCCTGTTGATGTCTCTACAGGAGCCAGGATGAGAGATAACTACAGTGGCATTCATGTGATTCTTTACTTGGTATTTTACAAAGAGATCCCTTATTCAGATTTTCCAATGTTATGAGCCTAGAAACTGATTATTAGATAGTTACAACTTCTCAGTCACAACTTGAGACAATTATGGATTACTAGATTTAAACTGCAGCTTCCTTTTTTTATTTGCCTGTGAGCTTAACTGTAAAGCCATGCACTGAAGCGTACATGAATATTTAATTTCTTCCCTTACAAACTGACACTCATACAAAAGATTTACCCTTGTAACACACCACTACTTACAAGGAGATCAAAACTGCTTGTAATAAAGCATGATGGAATATTTCCTAAATTAAGTAGAAGAATCAAATTGCAGGGCATCCAGAAGAATCTTTTTAAGAGTCCCTTCATGCAAATAGATATGTACATTTTAAAAGGTCAGTTGAAATTTACAAATTAATAAAAATTGCACCTATAATGTGCTTATAAATAATAAACCTTCCAACATACTTGTGAAATAGGCAAGTATTGCCATTCTATCTTATTGCAGGGTAGGATAGAGAATGAATCCAGCTCCTATTTACAAGTGCACTTTAGTCTGTTATGTTAAATCACAGTGAATTTACAGTTTACATGGTTTAGCAAGAGAAGCTTATTGCTGCTTTCTTTAATAATGCTAACAAGAGAGACTCAAAGGAAAAGTGTAAAGGCAAAACATGCACATTCCTTCTCAGAGGGGTTAGTTTGCCTTCAAACATTTATAGTTTTTTCCTCACTGATGTCATATCATGATCAACAACAGGGTCAGTCAGGCTGCAATAAGCACACTTGTTAGAAATTTTAGTGACACTGTAAGAATTGGCAGGCCCCAAATTAAGTCAACTACAATATTAATTTTTAATGTGAATATTGTGAAATGTGCTAAATTAGAAATCCCATGTTAGAGACCCAAGTTCTCTTAATCCACATTGAAAAGCTACAACAATGGTCATGTTCCTTTCAATGTGTTTGAATCCTTATTTGGACAGACAATTTCTCGGGGTTTGGTCTTCCCAGTTTGGTCAATCTTGGCCACTCTGAAGAATGTTCCAGAAATTGGGTCTATAAAAGCTATTGTGGCTTTTTAATGGACACTCTTCTATACAGATCTGGGACTGGAGTGAGACGAAACTCACTTTCCATGGTCCAGTGACACGTGACAGCCTAAAAGTCAACTTTTGGTGATTTCCTCTTATCATGAGGAAAAAGGTACATCTGCCCTCCAAACTGAGGGTTGCAAAAGAAAGCCCTGCAGCACTCTGCCTGTGCAATTTTACTGCTCCATTCTAGGGATAGTGAGATTTACAGGAATTCTACTCAGCATTATATACCTGAAAACCAAAACAAGAGCTGATAGGTCTAATTTTAGGTTTACCAACTTTAACTCTGTTGCTTTAATATTTAATCATCCTGAATAAAACAGTACATTCCAGCCCTGCAGAAGTATTGTATATTAAATTCTGTAATTAGACAATGACAATAAGAGCCCTTGGCGTAATCTAACTCTGCAAATTAATCAGCAAAGGTCTGGCACCACCGTCGCTGAAGGAACTGTGACTAGAACCAGAATCTTTTATATTTAATAAAATGGGGTTTTATTAATTATATTATGGTGCCAACCTAGTTTTCATCTGAGATGAGAGCCCCATCACACAAAGCACTGTATACAGAGTGAAAGATCTCCCCAGAGCCTAAGAGCTTTAAATCAAGAGACACGGTGCAGGGCCAGAGAGAGAAAGCAAATTGCCCAACATTATAGAAGGTTACTGCCAGAGCTCATGTAAAACCCAGGTCTCTCCACTAGCAGCTGATGTCTTAAAGGAGGAAAATTAGGTTAAGGTTTCACTCCTGCTATTGGTGCTTAATACATTACATCCTTTTCTGAGTACAGTGCCTAGTGTACACTGGCAAACACACAGGCATTTAAAAGCCTCTAAGAAAGGAGATCCCCACAAAAGTGGAAAATGCATAAACTGTATTTGACTAAAAATCTGATAGAAGTCACAAAATATCACATGCATTTTTTGTAAAGCTCCTCACAGGTTACTGGGATAATCAGTTACCAAACATGGTCCATACCACTGGCAGGAGAAAACCTGTGCACTAGCCAAATGATTTTTTTAATCTTAGATGTTTCATGTGTGAAACAAAACAGTCAAGAAAACAGCCAGGACTTACAAAATAGACTTACTGCAGTGTCATGGCTCCCTATGAGCAAGAATACAAGTTAGGTCTGGGGATAAAACCTACAGAGTCTCCACCGCCCCCAATACTATCTATAAACAAAATGCATCTCTTATTCCACAATAGGCTCCCACTGTATAAAAGAGGAAAGTCACAATGAGGAAGCTATATGGAACTGATGTTAATCTGAGTCACAATTCTAATCAGCCTCTGAATATTGTAAAATAATGGCTTATCGTTTTGTGTCTAAGAAAGGGAACATATGAAGTATGTTATGTAGCACAGATACTGCCTGCAGGTTAGGCTCCATGGTGCTAGGCACATAGCCTATAGGACAGCATTCAGACTGCATGTCGCTACAAGAGATCACTAGGAATGAGAACATTTTCCTTTACTTTTAACGTACTGGGTGTGAATTTAGTACTGACAGTTCTGGAGACCAGATGCCTCTGTTTATCCCTAGAACAGGTATAAAAACAGCAACAGCAACACCAGCTTCCTTCACAACACCAGCTTCCTTCACATACTGTGCTGCACAATGTGGAGGAAAAATCCCCTCTGGAAAGACAGAGTTGAGTACCCTATTCAATCCCTGTCTTCTGCAAAGCTGCCAAAAAAGAGCTAATTAGACCCAGTTGCAATGGTGGGTTTTATGACAGCATCTGAGACCAAACATTTCACACAGACTATTTTCTTTTTGCAGTAAAAAGCCTCAATTTCTGTACAATAAAAATGTGTTGCATCTTTGCGCTCATTTTAACCAATCACTATCGTATGTTGCTTTTAAATTATAGTACAACACACAACAGCATAACCACAAAGAGTATGATAAAGATCTGAGTTGAGAGAACTGACTTTCTGGCATATTTAAATTAGGGATGTAAAATCCTGTTTAATTGTAATTTTTTTATAGTTTTTAACTGGTTAACCAATTAAAGGCATGGCCACCAACCAGGCGATCGCGATCAACTGGTCAATCAGGAGGGCCCGACCAGTCAATTGCAAGGCGTTCAGGGCCTCCCCCCATTTCCCTCCACCCCCAAGAAGCCCCACTACCTACCCCCAGCAACAATGGAGGTAGCACCAGCTCCTGCAGGGTGAAGGGAAGTTCCACAGCTGCGCACCACTTCTGGGATTTCCGAAAGTGCGCTGGCTGCTCTCCCTCCCCCAAACAGCCAGCACGGTGCATGAAAGGCCAGGTCTGTGGCATGTTGGGGATGTCCTTCCCCAGCAGGGGCGAGGGGATAGGAGTACCTGGAGGAGGCATGCACAGAACTCCCTCCTCTGCGGGAGGGAGGAGGGGGTAGGAGTCCCCGGAGGAGGCGCGCACGGACTTCCCTGCTCTGTGGGGGGAGGGGGTACAGATGACACTAAGCTACAGGGAGAGGTAGATATGCTGGAGGGTATGGATAGAGTCCAGAATGACCAGGACAGATTAGAGGATTGGGCCAAAAGCAATCTGATGAGGTTCAACAAGGACAAGTGGAGAGTCCTGAATTGGGATGGAAGAATCCCAAGCGTTGCTGCAGGCTGGGGACTGAATGGCTAAGTAGCAGTTCTGCAGAAAAGGACCTGAGGATTACAGTGGATGAGAAGCTGGATATGAGTCAACAGTGTGCCCCTGTAGCCAAGAGGGCTAATGGTATATTAGGGTGCATTAGAAGGAGCATTGCCAGCAGATCCAGAGAAGTGATTATTCCCCTTTATTTGGCCTTGGTGAGGAGTAGTGTGTCCAGTTCTGGGCCTCCCGCTATAGGAAGGATGTGGACGCATTGGAGAGGGTCCAGCAGAGGTTGACCAAAATGATTAGGGGGCTAGAGCACATAACCTATGAGGAGACACTGAGGGATTTGGATTTGTTTAGTCTGCAGAAGAGTGAGGGGAGATTTGATAGCAGCCTTCAACTTCCTGAAGAGAGGTTTCAAAGAGGACGGAGAGAGGCTGTTCATAGTAGTGACGGATGGCAGAACAAGGAGCAATGATCTCAAGTTACAGTGCGAAAGGTCTAGGTTGGATATTAGGAAAAACTATTTCACTAGGAGGGTGGGGAAGCGCTGGGATGGGCTCCCTAGGGAGGTGGTGGAATCTCCATCCCTAGAGGTTTTTAAGTCTCAGCTTGACAAAGCCCTGAAAACTCTTCCGTGTCCAGGGACGCGTTTGTTCTTCCACTTTTTTTAGTGGAAGAGCAAACATGCTCTGTCAGCAACCCCTGTATTCCTCGTTCCACGAGGAATAAGGGGGCTTCCGAAAGAAGGGTTTTTTCTGACATTTGGCCAAGTCTAGACAGGCCAAATGTTGGAAAAACCTCTTCCCACAGAAGAAATGGAGGAAAAAAAGAAAAAAAAGCAGCAGTGTAGCCATACCCTGAGAGTATATAAGGGCTGGGGATAGCAAGTGATGGAGAGGAGGAAAACAGAGAGGACGGGGCTTCAAGGAAGGGGTGGGAGTCTTGGGGGAAGGATGGGGTAGATCTTGGCTTGTTCTAATATTTAAAAAGTGATCTTGGGCGTAAAAAGGTTGGAGACCACTGAATTAAAGGGAAGTGGGAAGCGCTAGAGCGACCCCCTGCCACCCGGGGCTGTTCTGGCTGGGCTAGAGCGCCCCCTGCCTGTGGAAGGCCTCATGAGGCTGGAGCAGCCCCTTACCCACAGTGGACATGGAGCTGCTCCAGTCACCACTAGTTAACCAGAACTAATTAGCCTCAGTTTACCAGTTAATCATTCATATCCCCATTACAAACAGCCACTTTTATCCTGGCAACCCAACAAATGTTCATGGCAATACAAGTATCGGGCAAGGGGTCACTTGAGTCTCTAACAACTAAGATAAACTTAAAGAAACCCCAAATAGTCTGGCAGCACTTTAAAGACTAAGGCTGTGTCTACATTGGCCCCTATTCCGTAATAGGGATGCTAATGTAGCACTTTGGAATAGGCAAATCTGCGGGGGATTTAAATATCCCCCACGGGATTTGCATTTTCATGGCTGCCGCTTTTTTCCGGCTTGTAGATAAGCCGGAGAAAAGCGCCAGTCTGGACACGATCCTCTGGAAAATAAGCTCTTTTCCAGAGGATCTCTTATTCCTACTTTCAAATCCCCCGCGGATTTGCCTATTCCAAAGTGCTACATTAGCATCCCTATTACGGAATAGGGGCCAATGTAGACGTAGCCTAAGAGTTTAGTCTTTAAAGACAACTAAGAGTTTGTCTTAACACCTTCCTGGGCCTCAGTTTTACACCCTGCTTCCCGACTGCATACATCACGATGCAATTATACAAGTACCTCCTATTTCACTCAATTAAAAGGTCATGATTATCAGCAGGGCTCAACAAATGCACTTGTCCGCGGTGAGTAGATTTTTCTAGCTGGTGAGTGCAGGGGCGGACTGGCCCGGTGGGTTGTTGTGACGGGCTGGCTGAAGCCCACACTACGGGCGGCGCGGCCCCATCCGATCAACTGGCCGGTGGAGGAACACAGCGCCGCTGGGAAGGGGGAAGTGCGGCGATTCTTCCCACCAGGCTGCCTGCGTGCAGCTCCAGTGCGAGGATGCTGGTGTGACCTGGCCCCGTTGATTTTAAAGGGTTGCGGCAGCTCGGCTCTGGCCACGTGTCCCCAGGAGCTGGCTGCGGCGCGCGGCACAGCCAGGGCCCACCCAGCCAGCTCCATTCCTGGCATGGCCCCAGCCCCCCTTTGTCTCTGCGCCACCCATTCCCCACACCTCCCCTGCACTCCGGACCCTCTGCTCTCCTTCTTCCCTGTGACCCTTTGGCTCTGCGCTGCCCTTACACCACGCACCCTGCTCCCCCCGATCCCTGCCCCCTCAGCTCTGTGCTGCCCATTCCCTGCACTGCCCCTAGACCCTGATCTCTCTGCCCCTCCTGTTCCCCGCGTCCCATTCTCCGTGCTTCCATCGCACCCTGCTACCCCCAATCTCTCTGGCTCTGTGCTTCCGGTTCCCCGTGCCACGCCCCTACTGTTCTCTGCACCCCTCTGGCTCTGTGCTGTCCCTGCATCCTGCTCCCCCTGTGGGTCGGGAGTGAAGGGTGCTTGCCCACAGGGAGGGGCTGGACAGGGCAGGGAAAAGGCTGCTGTGACCCAACAGCGAGTGAAAGGGGGAGTTCACTTGAAGCGCCTTTGCCTTTATGGAAAAAAAACGAATGAAAATGCCATTTGTTATTTATAGGGCTAAAATGCCGGGACAAAAAAGAAAAACAAAAAAAAACCCATTGTAAAATGCAAACATGTGTAAAAGACAACACCAAAGGGGGGAAGGAGAGATGTTTTGCTTGGGGCAGTAAAAAACCTAGAGCTGGCCCCTGGGGAGGGGAAGGGGCTGGGCTGTGGGGAGGGGAGGGGAAAAATATGGGGAAGGAGCTTGTGCTGAGGGGAGGAGGTCAGGAGAAGAAGAAGAAGAAAGGGGAAGGCACCAAGGGACAGGGCTGCAGGAGAGACAAATGCCAGGGGGCCAAGTGCGGACAATGAGGAAAAGGGCAGGAGAGGAGGTGTCAGTGGGAGGGGGGAAAGGGTGATGCCGGGAGAGGAGAGGGTAAGGGCACTGGGGGCCAGAGGGGGAGGGGAGGTGCTGGGAGAAAACTTGAAAGAAGGGGTGGGCATGAGGAAGGCGGGGATGGAGCAAGGCATCTGTGAGGGCACAGGGGCATGACGGTGGTAAGGGGGTGGGTATCAGGGAAAAAGAGAGCAAAGGGGGCAGGGGCAGTGAGGGAAGGGGGAGGCACCAGGAGGGTGCAGGTGCCAAGGGATTCTGGGGGTGAAGTAGAAGGGCAGACACCTGCAGGGGAGGGACCAGCACCAGAGGCAGGGCAGGTGTGTAGAGGGAGGTTTTAGGAGAGGGGATGAGGAGGGTAGCTCACATGATCAGAGTGGGGCTACTGGAGGAGTGGGCACAGGGCAAAAAGAAGGGCTGGAAGAGGGGGGCAGGTCTCAGGAAGGCTGAGGGCAGTGAGAAGGGCAGGAGTCAGGACAGCAGAGGGTAAGGGGTTGGGAGGCAGTAGGCATCAGAGGAGCTGATGGAGCAAGGGGAGGAGACATGGCAGCAGAGAGAAAAGGTAGAGATTTATAAGATATTTATTAATAACCTGGGTGATATTTATTAATAACTTATTAGTAATTATTGTTCTTATTCTTATTAGGAATTTATGCCATTAAAAAACACCTTTTGTGGGGGAGGGTGGCGAGTCCCTTTTTTGTCTGGCGAGTAGGGTTTTCCATAATTGTCAACCCCTGATTATCAGCCACTTTGGGCAGACACTTGATAATATGCCCTCCCAGCATATGGATGCACAAGTTTGTGCTATGACTTAAAGTCCCTGTGGATGCCAGCATTCTTCACTTTTTTGAAGTGGAAAGCACAGCAAAGTCTGAATTCCTTACAACCTGAATCTCTGAGATAAACAGACTGCCTGCAAAACTAAAGCACTCGAGTATCTCATCACAGCAGTTGGCCTTCTGAATCTAGTAACCACTGAAAATGTTTGCACGGTGTATGTTAGAAATCCTGAAAAAACTATAAAGAACCAGATTAACCACGTGTTAGCTAGCCACTGCTTTGCCTACACAGCTGTTGTCTAAGCAGTCTGCTGAACGGCTGCCATTTCACTATAAAAACTGGTGCTGCTGTAGTTTATTACACACCCAAATGGGAATCTCTTTTAAATACTTTACAGTAGGTGGAAAGAAAAGGCACACATCAATAAGCACAAGGAAGCAAGCCTTCTATATTCTGTTTTATCAGTGACATTTGGATCAGCCCCCGCGTGTACTAATCAAAGCCCACCCTGCTTCGTGAAAGATCAATGCTTGCTCCGTGGGGAAAAAGAATGCCTCATGGCTTTATCTCCCCTGTGGACTCAAAGGGTAAGAGGGAGAGGAGGGTCAAGAATGGCATGAAAGGGATTCATGCTGACAGAATACAAAGAACAGCTGTCCCAAATGTCTCCAAAGACTGAAAGTGCTGGGTTGCTCCAACTTTTAAGATGCATCAGGCTTAAAAAGGGATCAGATCAAGCAAAATTTGGCTGACTGAAATTTGCAGTTTTTACTCCCCAATAAGATTCTCAGCTCATCCCTCTCCCCAGAAAGATTACTTGATGTTCCATTTTCCTGCCTGAAGCATTTTTTCCTAGTTCTGGAACTCTCCCATTTTTAGTTCAAATTTACCTATCACCATAGTACTTATGCACCTACTTAATTTTCTTTCCACATGGCAGACAAACTAGCCTGTTTGATACGATGCAAGGATCAAAGTCTGGGGGTGGGAAGCCCCCTCCCTGTCCTTGTTCTTTAGAGCATAAACTGTAGTGTGTATACAATTAATTCTCACCTATCAATTTTAACACCACAAAAGAAATGTACCTCAGACCAATGAGGGATTAAGCAGGCATTTGACAATGTCTCTGGCAGGTAAACACTTTTAAACTCTTAACAGAGTGGTTTGTGCATACTCCAGTGTTTCAAAAGAAATAGCATGAAACTCCTGTCATTCCTTCGCCCCTCCAAGAATAATACACAAAGGCACCCGTGCCAGCACTACATAAATTCTACTGGCTGAACATTAAGGATTCAGCTTCTCAAGCATCAATGTGTTCACTATTCCAGCAACTGCTCAGTGTCTCACCTTGGCTTAAAGTCAATATGTAGAAGCACAGAAGCATGAGGATGGAAGGAGGCCAACAATCTGCCAAAATGCAATAGGCAGTGGCACCCTGCTAAATATTATGATAGTAAATATCCTTCAAACAACTATTTACACTAAACACCCTATTTGCTGCCTCTGGTAGTGGTATTTTAACTGATCTTTGCAAACAAATTCTGTTTGAGTTCCAATAGGTCAGATCTTCCTTACCTTTGTTCTCACATCAGATATTAACTGAAATTGCTATGCAGCATCTTATTCTGTTTCCTTTAGAAACAAGACCTGGCATCATTAGTTTGGCCATTGTATTTCCTGTGATACTCTCAAAATGTTAATAGAGATTCTGTGCGTCTACCAGTCAATTCCATTTTCATGCAAAATACATTACATCCTCTGCAGGTCTGTGGCATTTACTAGTAACTTTTACCACCTCCTGACACAAGTACTATGTGCTAGCTCAGTTACCAGTAACTGCTGAAAGAGCTAATAGCTAATTGTAAATGAACAAAAATCAATTAATCTGTACTTTAAAGCTGACAATTCTCAACTTTCTCTAGCTGCAATACCACAGGATCAATGAATGGGGTTACAAAACTACAAAATCCTGGTGCAGTGTCTGACATTACACTGACAACAACCTGCCCACATGTGGAGCTGACTGACAGATTAGTGCTTATTCTAGGAAAAGATTCAGTATAACAAGTAACATTTGGTAACATTTTTTAGATGTTTCCCACCTATGACAGTTAAGGGACACTGCACTGAGATTACTGTGTGGCTCAAAAAGGCCAATATTTTAGGTAAAAGTCCATCCTTTAACGCCAGCTTTCTACATTCATGCAGCGCTAGATGCTTAGGGGCTAATGAATCCACGTGATCTGGGCTAGGAAACCCAACACTCCATTGTGTGTTATGGGAAATGCGAGGAGAACTCCTGTGAGGAGTCCTCCCCCTTGTTCTGCTCAGTCAGACAGACAGCACATGTGACAATAAAGCTATAGATTCAGAATCAAGAGTTTAGACATTAGCCTCAGCACAGCTGTTTTTCTGTCACTACATGCTGAGGGCACAACTTTCAACCTGCCTCAAAAATAATGCCCCATTGGTTTGCACCACTTTTCCAACAAATCACATTGCAAGTAGATGATCTATAGCAATGTGGCTTTCCTCGTACACAGAAGCATATCAGAACTGACACCATTTTAAGATAAATATTTGTTAAGCTTAGTTCAGTCATTAACATGGTAACCTCCAAAGTTACAGATTTAATTATCACCTCTATACTGAAGTAGCCTCTGTCCACATAATCTCCCAGGAAGAGGTAGCGGGTGTTATTGGGTGATCCTCCAACTTCAAACAACTTCATCAGGTCAAAGAATTGCCCGTGAATGTCTCCACACACTAAGGGAGAAAAGATGGCAAAAAAGGAAATTACATCTAAGAAGAGAAAGGTCACGGCAGCTACAGGGAGCATAGCTTCCCTTTGACCTAACCTACTGTGGCATTATATCCTGCTTCTGTGAAAACAATCTATTCTACCAAAATGTTCCCTTTTCTGGGAGTAAAGGCAATTTTAAAACCCCACTGGCTGAACAATCACGGAAAGAACGTTCAGCAGCAGATCTGCTATTTTTGGTAGCTCGAGATTCTAGACAGCCCTTACATGTGACTTTAGCTTCAGAAAGCTTTCTCTGACCTGTGATTGGAGCTTCTACTTCAATCATTGTCTTCTCATGTCTCAGAATGGCAGCCCCATCATTGATTATCTTCAACGCTGCATCCTCTTCTAGCCGCCCTTCCTTCACCAAGTGGCTTTTCAAGACATCAAGCCTGGGCTTTCCATCCTCAAACACTTCCTTCAGTGTGAGCCGCTGCGTGGGAGGAAATGGGACAGCTAGAAAACAGAAGCAAAGAGGTTGGCAATGTGTCTTTTTAAAGGGAATTTTATATTCACATTTCAGCATTAGCCTTCTGTCCAATGCTCAGATGAACAGCCACAAGCATCTGTTTCAGTACACATTTGTCTTCCCAAATGCAACAATACCAAAGGTATTCTTCCAACCCAGCTAACAGGCAGCTTCACATTAGAAGATAGCCATGCAAAATGTTATCTATGTACCTGGGACAGGTGAAAGGGGTGCAAAACAGCAGCAGATAGAACTAAAGTGCTTCCTGACTAATAAAGAAAACTACTACCATAACACTGTTTTAGAAGAGATCAGTATTTACACGCACAACCTTATACCTGCAGAATAAATAATTTGATTGAAAAAAGACAGCAATCAAGTGCTGGTTATCCTAGAGCTTAGGAGATGAGCATTAGTCCTTGAAACTCAACCTACATAGCTTATCAGGAAGTTGCTTTCACTATTACAATTAGGAATCTGAAGGTGTTCACGGTTACATGCAGGCTTGAGCCAGCTTGTACCTAGTTGCCTCTCATCGCAAGGATGCAAATCTTGAGGCCTGAGTCCATTTTCTTTGAGAAAATCTTAAATAACCATGTATCTTTTCAATCATCTAGTTTCATCTTTTCTCCTACAGCCCCCATCACAGCAGCATATGAAAGCTCAAGATAAATCATTATTAGGAAATACTCCACAGGGAACAATTCTACACTGGAAAGAAGAGGCTGTGGTTTAGATATATTAGGAAGAACTCTACTTCTAGGGACTCCCCTGGGGCCCTACACACTATAGAGAGCATAAATTGACAAGAAAAGCCCTTATCTGGCTAGTGAAAATTCCCATGGTGCATGTAGTGTTTATGCAGATACCTCATCAGCTGTGACATAGGAGATGGGGCCATAGTGCACATCTTTGTGGTGGTTGTGGGAGCTAGGGACTGCCCCTGGAATTACCTGGTAGGAATGGTAAATCCTATTTCATTGGTTAACCAGTTAACATTATGTTTAACTGGTTAACTGATGGGGGGAGGGGGGATGAGGGGAGAACCACACCATTTACATCCCCACTGTCTAGAATCCTGAGGGCACAAAGGTGGCCTAAAGACACCCTAGTCACTTACATCCTGGCCGTGCCTGCTTGGATCGCATCTCTGGGAGACTCAGCACACAATCCTAACTTTGGCTAGGTATCAGATAAGGTATAAGGTATCAGATTTTCCCCCATCTCCAACTTTAGTGATATGACCACGTGTTGGGAAAATGGATTTGCTCTTAAATTTAAACCAAATGGAAATGAAGTTCATGTCCCTAGCAATCACCAAGGAATTATATTCTCTATACCAAAATATTGAATTTAATAGGCATAAGGTTGCTTATCAAATAGGGTGACTAATAGTAGCAGAACTGACCTCTCTCAAGTGCAAATAAAGTAGCTCCTTAGTTTGGAATCCCAAGAGGCAGAGAATAAGACTGCAAATCTGTATCAGAGGGTATGTCTACACTGCAATTAAAATCCTGCGGCTGGCCTTTGCCAGCTGACTCCAGCTTAGGGACTATCTAACTGCAGCACAGATGCTTGGGTGAGATTCCTAACTTGTGCCCCACAAACCTGAGTCAACTGCATGGGCCAATGATAGCTAACTGCAGTAGCTGACCATTATTTTCCAAATAATGGGGAATGTAGGACAGAAGTAGAAAAAAAACTGGCTGTAATGAAAGGAGACCCAGTCTAGTGCTCTGCCACTGGAATAATATGACAAGGTATCACTCACAATAGATCTGAAAGTTTTGTTCTAGTTAGTAGTTATATACTGCTAAGTGCCAACAATGTGCTCTGCACAATACAGGTCAGTCTCTTTCCCAAGGATCTTACAATCAAGAAATACAAGAAAGGTCCCACGTACACCAGTCAGCTAGACAACATTTAATGAATATGAAAATGAACAAGTTGATAGACTACCATCTTATTTTTTAATAATAAATCCTATGTTATGCTGTGCGACATTCAATTTTTGATATGCAGTAGATCTGTGTGTTGACAATGCTATTTGTACTGAAAATTGTCAAAGAAACTGCAGTATTTGGCAGCTAGGTAGGTCTAGATGCAGGGGATCTGTGTACAGCACCCAGCACACTAGCTCCAAGCCTGATTGGGGCTTTCAGGCACTGCCCATAACTCATCAATCATATTAAATGCCAATTCTTGTATAGAACTCAGCAGTAGTCCTACTACCTGCTAGCTCCTCCTTATGGCAGGCTCATAGAATTTGAAAGTCAAATGACTTAAGGGAGAGAAGAAAATTCAAGGTAAATCAGGGATTCTCATGCAGCTAATACACTAGGTCATTCTTTTTCAGGTCTTCAAGATGAAGTGCTTAAGTAAAAGACAGACCATAGAATATAGGATAGCATGTTTAATGAAAAAAGGGACGTGAGCACAGAAGAGGCAGTTCTCATCTACAACTCAGAAACAATCCAAGAAAAACTTCTGGAAAATTCTGCCTGTTTCCCAGTAGTCTTTGTGAGCAGAGTCTTATGAAAGATAAAATGAGGATTATTTGTGCCAATACATTGATGTGAGCAGCCAAGAACTTTTATGGAAATTTCTCTGCTAGCTTTATGTGACTGTTAGCTCCCAGATGAAATCAGATATATGTGATTAACTTCTTTCCTGCTCTGCCAATTTGTCTACCACTCTACAGTGATCCTGAATGGGTGCTGTATACATACACTGAGAAGAATCGGCACCAGTTATTAAATAAACCAGAGTATGGCCAGAAGCTAGGACCACCACAGTAGAGACCATAATAGAGACATGTTACTGCATCTCCAATGAATTAGGGAATATACTCCACTTTCTGCTGACCAAGTCAAAAAGAGAGTTCTGTTCTTTATGTCAGTACTATAGTAGAGCGCTGGAACAGTAGTTAAGCATGTTGTGATACCTGGAGATGTCCAAATAAAGCAGACAGATGAAAAATCCTCCCAACAACAAAGAGGAATCAAAGTCTGAGACCCTAACAAAAATAAAAATCAACCCAATATTATTAAGCAGTGATGATGTCTCCTGCACACAGTAAGTGAGGAGGATGAGTACTTAAGTAATTAGTGTTGCCAAAGCAAATAATCCTGTTAGAGGCTATAACTTGTATAAAGGCTTTAATCAACTCATTGCAAGTAATTATCCCCTGTACTAATTTTCACCTTTCTAGATTTTGCTCTCATTTGCACTCAACCCCACTGAAATGGTCAATATTGTAAGAAGGTGCCGTGAAGGAAGTTTCTTTTCAGTCCTACCTTTGCTAACCAAAGGGTACAGTCTGTTTCAACTAATGGTTAGACCAAGAGATTGGGAGCTACAAGAGCCTAGCACAGCCCAGGCTCTGCCATGACCATCTCAGGTGATGTGCCTATACACTTCTCT
Source organism: Pelodiscus sinensis (assembly GCF_052426305.1). Classification (NCBI taxonomy): domain Eukaryota; kingdom Metazoa; phylum Chordata; order Testudines; family Trionychidae; genus Pelodiscus; species Pelodiscus sinensis. The sequence continues at coordinate 6,457,633 of NC_143079.1, read as the reverse complement.
CTGGGCCTCATTCTCCTCATCTGCAAAAGGTGTAAATACTTACCTATCTCACAGGGGAATGGGAAGGATAGTTATGGACAGTCAAAGTATTCTGAAGATGAAGGGTATTAAACTGATCTTGACACCAGACTCCCAAGACACTGCCCATACACACTAAGTGCACATAACACTGAATTTCTCATAAAATTGAGTTTCTTATGATCATTCTTTCAGATCCTCATGCCCACTCCCTTTGTTTACAGTCACAACTGTGTCAAATCTAATTTAAATTCCAAAATGCTTGCAGCAGGAGCATACGATTTTGCACCATACTTGACTAGTATAATTAGCAATACATTCAAATTCCTGGTTTTAGCACATGTCATGTAATGACAACAAGATACGAGGGCACATGAACTCTGAGATGTAAACATTCATGATCTAAAATGGATTAAGGGGTCAGTGGTGTTTGCAGGAGTTCAATAAGAGGATAGCAATATCCTTGTCACACTGCAAGTGGAAGAATGGATGTTTGGTAAAGTGAACATGCTTTATATTTAAAGTCCAGGTGTACACACCATCTTAGTCTGCGAACTCAGAGGATGAATATGGCAAAAAGCTATTTACAGAATGGAGAACTGACAAAAAGCCACGTGTCTGAAACACCGCAAAACCAGATTATCAGGAAGCTCAAGTGTGGAATCAACACACCCACAAAAAAAAAAGTCTCTCTGACAATGCCAAAGTACCATACTACTTTAAGTAGAAGGCCTGCAATTTGTAGCAGAGTTTTATAACACTGTGATTAAGGTGTTAAAAATGCTTATTGCTAGTCAAAGAAATCAGTCTAATAAGCATTAATCAAGATCAGAATCAAGTAATCCACACTTTCTAAAAGAACAGACCAATGCCATGAAATGCCTCTCATATTGCCATTACAATTGTACAAAATAACAACCAATACTCATTACTGAAAAAAAGTAAAACACTTGCCTAAAATGATGATTGGTACAGACTAATCTGTTCCCAAGACCTCCATAAATGGTTCTGATGGACAGAACCAGATACAGAAGACAGAGTTTGTTTTTCAAACCATCCAAGACTTCCAGTCAAAAGCAGGGGCCTAGGATTAAAATGACAAGAGTATTGCTCAGCAGTCAACATCAGAGATTATACTGCAAGTCTGATCCCAATATGGGAGCATACCTGAAAGGTCATTCACTGCAATGGACTCCTTCTCCTGTCTGCTTCTAATCAGATGAGTGGAGGAATATAGCCAGTTAGTTCAACAGATGGCTAAAAGCCTTCTGAGGGGGCGGGGAGAGAGGCATTTCAAGCATTCTGAAAACACTGAAAGAACAGCTAACAGTTCTGACAAGAACCATACCCTTTCAGATAGTCTTTCACCTTGTTACAAGTCATAGCAATTTCGGCAGAAAACTCATTTCTATACTCAGTTTATCTTGAAAAACTCACCTTTAGCTCAGTCTAAGTAGATTTAAGTACTAATAGCTTCTAAATACTTCACTCTCTCCACCACTGCAGACATCTAAAAAGTTTGACAGTCAACAATTTGAGATTCACGGCAACAGATGTCCACTTTTCACAGCACAGATCTAATTACCACCAAGATTAGACCCAGATATCCAAGGTAGAAACATTCACAATAAAGAGGCTGTCCTGGATTCAGTTCTGTAAAACCTTTCAAAGGGGTACAAGAAACTATCTTCTGCATTAAATTATTAATAGCATTAATGTCAGGTCTCTGGCATTTTCTATTCTGAAGTACAGTAATTCCTCATTTAACACTATAGATGTGTTTCAGAAAATGATCGTGTTAAGTGAAAACGTGTTATGTGAGGTCAATTTTCCCTTGAAAATAATGGAAAAGGTGGGGGTTGCGTTTCAAGCGGTGGTGTCTGCTGGGACTGGAACATAAGGTTGGGGGAGAAAGGAGACTGGGTTACAGCAGGGAGGGGAGGTGTTTGGCTCTGGGGAAGGGAAGGGGAAAGGGATTGGGTTGGAGTATGCATGCCCCTGTGACAGGTCTGCCGTGACCCGCGCTGCATCCGGCGAGGAGGGGTTGCTGGGGAATGGCACAGCGAGCAGCGAACCCACCACCGCTTTGCAGGGAGGCAGGGGAAGCCCTGTGCAACTGCCAGCAACGGGCCAGCTGGGGAAATCGTGTTATTCTGGGGGCAGTCGTGGAATTCAAAAAACGTTCCCAAAAAAATCGTGCTATCGCGAAAACGTGTAAAGCGGGCACATATTAAATGAGGAATTACTGTATTGCAATGCTGTACTTCCTGAGATCTTGTCTTTTTGTCCACTTGCAACTTAACATTCTTCTATTCAACAGAGCTGATTGAGCCAATTGGCTATGAACCCTAAAAATATGCAAGCTGAACAAATCCACCTGGTTCAGTAGTGAAAGGTAACCAGTGTGTGATTCTGTGTTCAAAGAAGGTTAAAGTTTCAGCAATGTGTAAAGCTGTAACAGTAATTAACAGGGAACAAATACTTGGATCACAAGCAATGGATGACATCTTTATTCAGCCACAACAATATTCTAGTCAATCTGTTTCACTATTTCTCTTTATTCTATCACACCACCACAAGATCTTTCTATCGCCTTTACCGTGCTGCAAACTTCTATCACTACACAACTGCAGAACTTACTAACTATTCTACAGCACCTAATAAAGACAGGAAATGAACAAACATAATGAATTCTGCATTCAAGTTAAACTAAGGAATATGGCAGGAAGGCAGCATATAATCTCTCCAGATGGAATTTGGACAGAACTCTCTGGCTGACATCTCAAACATATGATGAGTGCTATGGAATTTTTAACAAGCCATTAGTAACTCAGTTTTTATATCCTATCTAATAGCAACTCTAGCACTTCTTAAGTGCTAGGATACAAATACAAAATATATTGACTGTAGCAACATGCTAGGTTAGGGCATTAGGCCTAGACTGACTGAGAAAGAAGTTAGTGGGTAGTCCTGTAGCACCTTACTATATATATATATATATATATTTAATGTGTATCACAAGCTTTCACGGGCAAAACCCATTTCTTCAGATGAACTTGAGTAAAGAAGAGGGTTTTGCCCAGGAAAGTTCATGGTACTATATTTGTTAGTCTCTAAGGTGCCACAGGACTACTCATTTTTAAAGTAACAGCCTAACAAGGCTAGCCCTAAGACTCAGAAGGAAGAATATCACTTATTAAATCTTCAACACTCTCTTGCTGTAACACCTAGGACCAAACCAACCCAGTTTCACTTGCGAGATCTGATAAAATCACTATGCAAAGTCTAAAGGTGAAAATCTGTGAGAAAAAAAAATCATCACATGTAAAAGCAGAGACTATAAAGTGGAAGAAACTTAGTGTAGGGATGTGAAAGGTTAACCTGTAAGCATTACCTTACAGTTCCGGTTAACCATTAGCCAGTGGGAGTTGGAGCAGCTCCCTGTCTGTTGAGGACAGGGGCTGCTCTGGTCTTCTGGAGTAGCCTTTGTCCACGGGAAGCCTGAGTGCCCCGCAGACATGGACTGTGCTGGCCAGGCCAGAGCAGATTATGCCTATGGTGGGGCTACTCCAGTTCAGCCTTGGAAGGTGGGAGGAGGAAAGCTGTTCCAGCCTGGCAGAGCTGCAGCAGCCCTCCCGCCCATGCCCCCTTTAATCAATTAACCCGTTAAACAAGGTTTAAAAAGGTTAACCAATTAAATGGGATTTTACTTCCCTACTAGCATGAAGTTTTCTTTACAACAAGAGCTGTAAACGTTAATGGCAAGCAGAGAGTCTTGCTGTAATGTTCAGAAAACTAGGCCTATGGGCAATTGGAGAAGGTAGGGCTGAGGGGGGCAACTCCCAGACCCACCTCCAGCCTTTTCCTTTCTGCTGAAGCCTCACCCCCTTCCTACCTCCACGGGGAGGTAGGGCACTATGTAGGCAGGTACAAGCTCGCCCCAGCCTCCCAAGCTCCAGAGCACTGGGAAGGGAGGAAGGCACACCACATAGCCATAGCCCAAAGCACCCGGGGAAGGAGAAGGCAGCACAGCTCCAGCCTGTGAAGCACCAGGGAGGGAAGAGGTTTGCACGGCTCCAGCTTCCCCACCCCGGAGCACAGGGAGAGTGGGCACTGGGGGCAGCAACCCTCTCCTATAACAGGTGTTCTGGGGCGGAGTGTGGGCAGGTTCACGCCTGGCAGTTTGGGAAGGCAAAGTCTTCCCCTGCCTAGACTTCTGGACACCCATGACTAGGCCTGTGATATCCATAATTGCTATCGGTGTACAAACTAAACTGGAAACCATGTTAAGTTTCTTAAGTTTTCCCAGACCTATACTAAGAATGAGTTAAAACACAGTGTGACCCTTAATATGTAAGTAAACTGGTTAAATTCAAACCTGTAGTTAGTTCCTTGATATATTTATAGATAGAGTTCGATTTTCCATGGAATGATCATTTCAAGAAGTAAAGATTATCTGCATAAATCTCTGGTCACAAAACCCCAGGATCTCTTTATCCCTGGAGCCCCATTTTGAGCTATGAGATGTTCCATTATGCTAAGATGAAGTTAAGAAACTTCAGGAACAGATCTGTGTTTCATCTTAGCTTCCTGAAGCATAGACCAATCCAGACAAATAATCTTTGCCATTATTCAGTTTAAAGCAACTCTGGCACAAGTACGGTTATTGATGTGTCATAGCAGAGCTACCATTTCAGCTAAATAAGCACCATGGAAACTAAATCACCATGTGATGTAAAGAAACAGCTCCTCCAACCTGTTTCCCACCCCAAAGTAGAACTTGTCTCCATTAATGTTTCATCCTATTGATTCAAACCCAATTCATGATTTGGGCAGGCCACTTAGTAAAATGAACATCTACCTGGCAGAGATGCCACAAGCAATATGTAAGTTCTTATTGCACCACTTTATTTCCCTTTGTTCTGCTCTAATCCCCTAAACTTTTGCAAATTCTCATACTTACCCTGTATATTCTGGTATGAATATGGTGCCTTATTTACCGAGGCACCGAACACCCCAAGTCCAGTGGAAGTGGACAAGAACAGCAAATTCTCAGCACCTTGAAAATCATACCCATAGTCATCATGTGAGTATTTACTGCTGAAGGCAGCCAAGATCCCCATAACAGTCCCTGGATACTCTTTCAATGTCCCTATTCACACAGATATGCTGAATGTCAGACTAGATATCTTATCCTCCTTCCCTATTTTTATAGTATATTTCATTTTTTTTAACTGAATGTTGATTACCTCAAATAGACTAGGAGTGTTTAAGCACCTGATTTCCTAAGGGTGATTTTAGGATCCACCAGAAATTTTTATTCAATATGAAATTGATCTATTGGAGTTGTATCTCCTGAATGAAAATTAATCCTTTATATAGAACAGATTCAGAAAGCTTACCCTACTCTTCATAATGAACCAGATCATTTCTTCTCAAATTAGGATAAAAACAGCTGCCTATAATGAATTCTAAACAATCCTCACAATATTTAAAAAATATACTAAAGTTGAACAATTTTTTTCTATGGGGAAAGGGGGAGATATACCATTGAACTGAAATGTTCTCTTGGAAATCAGAATCTGAAGTCTCAACTACAGGCAGTCCCCGGGTTACATGGATCTGACTTACATCAGATCCCTACTTACAAACGGGGTGAGGCAACCCCGCACTCCCAGAAGACCAGGGAGACGTGAAGCTAGCGCCCCCTCCCCCCTCCAGCAGACCAGGGAGACACGGAGCGGCTTTTCTCAGCAGACACCTCAGCTTGAGAATAAAGGACTGAGGGAAGTGAGGTGTGGGAGAATAAAACTGAGCTCTGGAGAAATGTTTGGCTAGAGTTTCCCCTACAATATGTACCAGTTCCGACTTACATACAAATCCAACTTAAGAACAAACCTACAGTCCCTATCTTGTACGTAACCCGGGGACTACCTGTACATCATTTAACTGCACTTCAGTAATGGAGCAATGCTCAACCTCTGAAGTCAAGTTCACCTTTCTGCTCCAACAATGTAACAGAATTTGGCCCTCAATGTCTATTTATAAGCCATATGCATCTAACTCCAATAATCAAGTCATACTTTCATGTTTCAAAATGCAAATAAACATAATACACTATGTGCCAAGAGTATAATCAGGCATATCACTTTTAAAGCATCTTTTGAAAGCGCATCCCACAGCCCTTCCCACCCTGTGGAGGGACCTGATAAATACAAGTTAGAAAATAATCAGAGCCTATTAAACCTGAATCCATAAGAAAAGCTTGGAAGCAATATACTGTAAAACTCCAGTGGTCCGGCATCCAATGGTCTGGAACCCAGAAGTGCTCCAAGCAGCCGGACAATTGGAGCTGCTCTGCCCCTGGCTTAAACGAGTCAGCTACTGGTCAGTTTCAGCAGTGGCTGACTTAGGGATGCCTGGGGCAGAGCAGCTGGGATGCTGCCGGGTTGGTCCCGCAGCGCCGAGGGGCGCATACCCCCGAAGACCCCTCACAGCCCCCCCTTCCGATAGTCCGGCATATCTGATAATCCGGCACCCCTTGGGTCCTAAAGGTGCCAGATTATCGGAAGTTTACTGTACTACACACTCTGATTGTCTAGCTACTACTCCAAGGCCAAGTCTTTGACTAGAAACTTCTGCTGGCACATCACTGTCAGGTAGGGGTGAGGGCTTTTTTTTTTTTTAACACTATAATTTTAATTTGGCAAACACCTTAAACAGATGTAATTACATTGGTATAGCTATACTGGGAAAGCTCTTCCAATGCAGACTAAATCTGAGACAGAACTTGCCATTTCTCACCTCCCCATCAAATGGAATGTGTTACAAGACTGCACACAGAGGGGCATGCTGCTCCCTTTCTGTCCACCTCATACAGAGGACTAGGATTTCGCAAAAGTGCCATGAGATTTTAAATAGGAGTATTATTAAAATACAGAAGCAACTTAGGACTGTCACTATGCATCAGCCACCCAACACATAGCAAGATGACAACAAAACTTTATTTATGTAAATTAACTCTTCATGCACATATTCATTTCCCACCAGTGGGACTTCCCTGCAAAACAAGCTGAACATCTCGGCTGCAGCTGAGAACCAAGTTCATGACGCATCTTCTGGGAAACCCCAGCAGTAACTAGTCTTCTACTTGCAGAAGCCCTATTTTACTTCAGTTTTTGCAAGAATCACAAAAATTTACCCAGAGGAACAAACACTGTGTGCCTAACTTTCCCACTGATGATTACGGCACCAATATTCTACTCACCTGGGAAAGCTGAATTTAGTTTTAAAGTGTCTACACTGCTATGCAATGGTCCCAACTCCTAATGAGCCAATGCTGAATGACTGATCTATGTTTTGCCATGGATTTTAAGCTTGCTGAAACAGGGACCATGACTTTGTTCTGACTCAATACTCCGAGTGAGGTGCATGCTCAAATTGCTAGCTGCCATACAGAAAGAAAAGCAGGTAAGTCCTGAAAAATGTTTGAGACGCTGAAGCTCTATAGACTTTTGGGCAGTTAAAAATACACATACTACAATGAAAAAAATCACTCAGTAGTACACCACACAACATCAGATTTGTCATCTTCCTTTCATCAGCTCAATCAGATTGGATGATTTCCTCAGCTGACTTGAGGGTCACCACTAAGCTTGGGGGAAAAAAGAAAAAAGCATGAGGCCTACAGCAAACAGCTGCAACTACTTAAAAAAGTGAGCTAACCAAAGGAGATATGAGGGGATTCCTAGATGTCATCAGACAGGGAAATTCACCACCTGTTTTCACAAGGTTAGCAAGTTGACAGCTAGTCCACTAATAGATCATTAATACAAACACAGTAGGGTCTTTGTGTCAAAGACAAATTCCCCACCTGCTGGTAAATGTAAATCTGACGCTACCAGCAGCATGCGGGGGGGAGGAGGGGAGAGATTGGCTCTGGTTTTAAACCTGCTTTAAGTGAACACAATTTTGCACATAGTGTACTTTTAAGATCAGACTCAAGCCAGCTTTGTAGGCATAAGCTGACCTGTTCCATAAGGGAAACCTAAACAAAGTAACGTCCACTAACACTCTCATCAGATTCCGCTGCTAACTGTGACACAGGCATGCAGAACCCAGCCAGCAGGCCTTTGATCAGAGTACTGCATTATACTGAGCAAGAGACAGTCACTACCAGAGTTCAGTTACGTCCATTACCCACCACAGAAAAGAAGTCACAGTATAATTGTGCCTCGATTTATCTTCCTTCCAGTACTCACCATTTGACTGAATGCTTCAGTGTCAACTGTTTACACTAGGATCAAAACAAACAAATTCTAAAGCACTATACAATGTCCTTACTCTGCTGATCCTGGTCATTGGCACCCAGGCAATGCCTTGTAATCAGAGAGAGTCTGTATGAAAGATGCTGCAATATACGGTAACTAGAAGATTTACCTGGTGTTGCTCAGGTTCTTATGCTCAATTTTCGCTCAGGGGTGGAGCTGGGAATGAGGGGTTCAGGATGCAGGCTGCCTTGCAGAGAGAGGAAAACCCTAGCCCTCTCTCAATGCAGCAACTTGGGGCCATGTGAGAAGCACCTCTCCATGCAGGCAAAGCCAGGAGAAGGATGTATGTCCTCAGCCTGGGGCAGGTCCAGGTTCTTCTACCTCCTGCACTCCCAAGCCAGAGTGAAGAATGGAGCAAACTGTGCACTTCCCCCTCACTCTCTGATGAAGGGGTATAGCCAGCAGTGTTTCCAAATGAATCAGGGAGGGAGGGGAGAGGAATCTGCAGCCCCCCTGACTCCCACCATCCCTAAAGAGTGTCTAAAGGGATGTTCGGGCCTGGGACAGTCCTGAATCAGGGAGGAGGAGGAGGGAAGTAGAGAAGAGAGATGCTATCAGCTAGCCTCTTTCACTTGCCTAGTTGTTTTGTCTCTCTTCTGTATGGTTTTATGCATCCCTGTCCCCCGCACAATCAAATCCTTACCTTGCTTTAAGTTATCATAAGAGGATGCTGCATACCATATTTGGTGGTCCTAGCTCTTACCATTTAGGAACAGTTCTTGGACAGACAGACAGTCGCTCACTCTCAGACAAACTCTCTCAAATATACAGTAGACTATAAAACCTAACTCTTCTGTTCCAAAGAGCCTATATTAGGGCTCAACAGAAGCAGTGCACCTGCAAACAGTTTATAAACCTTAGAAGGAACAAACCCCTTTCTAAGATTACTTATATTCCTTTTCCGTTAAGGGGAAATAGTCCAACCCATTATAACAAGACTTAAATAAGTCTTCAATAAAATCACAGACTATGATTTTGTTGCACAAACTTTTCACACATCACATCTTCTTATGGATCCCACAAATCTGTGTCTTTGAAACCATCACCATTGCTCTTGCAGAAGCTAGAAGCACCCCCAGCCCCCCCAAAAATCAAGGTGAAAAGATGCAAGCCCGTACACAGGAATTTCGGGGGGAAGGGTACTTCTTTTGTAAATGTGGACTGCAAGAGTGTGAATACAGGCAGTCCCCGGGTTACATGGATCCGACTTACATCGGATCCCTACTTACAAACGGGGTGAGGCAACCCTGCACTAGCTGCTTCCTCCCAGCAGACCAGGGAGATGCGAAGCTAGCGCCCCCCCCCCCCAAGCAGGCCAGGGAGATGCGGAGCGGCTTTTCTCAGGAGACACCTCAGCTTGAGAATAAAGGATTGAGGGAAGTGAGGTGTGGGAGAATAAAACTGAGCTCTGGAGAAATGTTTGGCTAGAGTTTCCCCTACAATATGTACCAGTTCCGACTTACATACAAATTCAACTTAAGAACAAACCTACAGTCCCTATCTTGTACGTAACCTGGGGACTGTCTGTACAGCCCGTATGGTCCCCCAGGTAAGTGGAGAAATCAGCCCCAGCCTTTCCCCAGCTGGTCAGAACATGGGGGAAGAAAGCCTTGGGCAGCATACTGCTCCTGCCTTCCCCTGGCCAGCAGGAGCATGCTTTGGGAGACCACAGAGGAGTGCTGTCACACCTTTCACATCCTCCCTGTGTACGGGCCTGAGATGGATTTAGATTTCTGGACCTCACACAAATAAAACCTCAAATCTCACAAACAACATAGCCAGGCTCCCAGAAGGAAGAGGTCCTATTACTCGATACATGCACATCCACCTCCGCTACTAATGGGAACACAGCAAGAACCTATTATAGCTTGGTAGGTAGAGATACTGATGATAGATAAGCCAGCAAGACTTCCTCTTCAGAGACTGGAGGTTTGAAGTCAGAATTGCAGTCTATATAACACAACACTACCACTGCTTGCAAATTAAATCTTTGAAATCCTGTTCAACTCTTATTCTCCTAGCTCTCTTGGGGTCTGCCACATCCATGTGGACTTTCTTCCTGCATCCCTTTTCCAGTCCCATCCTCCCAACTTTGTTTTTCATCCTGTAAGCCAATCAGCCTTCTAGTCAGAGACTGCCCTTTCTGTGGAACCCACCAACATCAAACAGAAATTCTTCGGTTCTCCATAAGCGCTCTCTGCACTTCTGACCCAGGACTCCAACCCAGCGCAGTACTGCTAGCGGAGTCCAGTCTCGAAGAATTTAACATATCAACACTGAGGTTTTCACATAGCCCATTCCATTGCTTTAAACTTCTTATAATGTTTAAACCCATTAACATACTGTACTGCTAGTAAACATACCCAGCATCGCAAGGCAACCTGTAAAGAGCAGCATAAGGGACTGAACATGAGATGCTTGAAAACGAGTAAAGAATCATCACAGATAAACACAATTACTGGTCTACAGGCTAATATCTTGAGATTAACGTGTGGCTCTACCTCCACTGAGACTCCAGGGTTTACCTAAATAGCTCTGTTCATTACAAACAGGCCAGCCTTCATTACTATTTTAAGCCGGCACCCTGCCCTACTTCCTGCAGACTCAATTCCTAAGCAAGCAGCCTTCCTTCATTTTCCAATCATAAAACCAGTTAAACACTGAAAATGATATTATAGCTAGAAATGGTAGAGTCAAGTCATATATTTTATTATTAAATGAATTTTTTATTTAATTGAGATACCTGACTTATCTGAACTCGTTTGTTCTGACTGCTAGAGAATAGAGACTCTGAACAGCAAGTACAGATCTTAATATGAAGAATGGCACAAACCTTTCATAGAAGAATATTCAGATAACACAGGAAGTCACATTTTATAGACGATTCACATGTTAACCGCAACTCTTGCTACTTACATATGGGATGCTCCCCCTCTTTTCCATGTTTTTGCACCATTCTGGCACTTCATGTGCGCTACTCCAAAGAAATAATCTTTTATATTTTTCACAAAGCCTCCTCAATGATTTCTAATGATTTTATATCTTTGCTACCATATATTAGATTTTGGTAGCAGCATAGACAGCTCTGCTAAAATGCAGATAAATCAGAGGATAGCATAATGACAGAGCAGTCATGTCTATTCGCTACCAAGATATGGCTTAGGGCACTTGATTCAGCAAGGTTCTTAGTATAAAGATTGTTAGACACGTGAACTGGTGGTGTCGCTGCTAATATACAGGACTGGGCAGGAGACATTTAGTACCAGATGCACATTCTAGTTTAATCTTCTGCTCTTCCATAAGGTATTAGTCAGAGTGCCACGGTCTGCATCACATTTGATTTCTGTTGCATTTTTGGATGTATCACCACATGATCTTGACTGTATTAGCACAAATTCTGCAGCTGACGATCCAAGCCCCAGCTGCAAGATGTCCCTTCCCTAACCACACCCTATGTAAGACCACCTTAGTTAAGAAGTGTCTTTGGAGCATAAAAGATCAGTCAATAAGTAAGGAATATTCAGTGACATTTCCAGATTTCTATAGCCCTTAATGGGATAGCTATGTCTATGCTTAAAATCTTAAGTCTTTCAGGATATGCGTGTGTGTGTGTGTTGTGACACCATCAGGCTTTTAGGAATCCCAATGATGTGTCTTATGTCAGATGGCAATTGCACTTTTAATGGTGCTCACAAGGTTTGAGAAAGTTCCCCTTGTCCCCATACAAATTTGTACCTTTTGTCCTCATTTTTAACCACTACTTATAGCAGCCTATTTTTTTCAAGTGTTTTTTAAATTAGTTTAGACATATTACAACATTAGACAAGATATAAACATAATTAGTTTATATTTCAGGAAAGAGTACATTAAATATTATATTATGAAGACCTTCACATGTATTTCTTTCTTTTAATAAAGATTTCCCCCATGCTTAAGGTCCATCTGTGCTCCTCCTCAGAAGAGTCCCATTCCTAGTGTGTGCAGTTTTAGGCTAGTTTTCGTTTGATATTTTTATCAATGTACTGTGTTATGAAATAGCTGTACAGCACCTGTGTGCACCTCAGATGGGGAAGAAATACAGTCAATTAGAAAATAAGAACATTGTGTGTTAACAAGGTATAGATGTTAAAATCACAACTTTTATGAAGCACAAGGCCTCAGAACAGGCCTAGCAAGGTAAAAAAAAGCACATTTTCTAGCTCCATTCTGATGTGCTTTGTAACCATGTGAAGAAACCCATTCAAAGCCATGAAAAAGTAGAATAGACACTACACTTGATCTTAGCCTTCAAGAGGCCGAGAAGCGATATTGGCATCAACCTCACTCACCGATAAAGCTGCCATTAAAGTCACTGGGAGCTTTGCCTGACTGCATAATCAGACCCAACCTTGCTAAAAACAACAACTGCCCTATACCAAGAGCTGCCCATGCTACAAATATATGGAACACGGCCTGCACATAGAGAGCGAGATGAGCCATCCTTTGTGCATTTATATTGCACTCAAAAATAAGGCCTCATCTGAGCTAAACAAGCATACTCTGTTAAGGCATCACCTTGACAAGCACACAGTCTTCCATTCCCATAAATACTGAAATTTCCAAGGTTTGGCGCTCTCAATAGGAAAAATTTAAACAGCAGATAGTCCTCTAGCACCTTACAGACTAACAAAAAATGTCGATGGCTCTATACTACCATCTACATTTTTTGTTAGTCTCTAAGGTGCTAGAGGACTATTCGCTGTTTTTTAAGTTTCAGTTACAAACACGGCTACCCCTCTGAAACTCCTACTAGGAGTCCTCCTTTTCTCATCTTGCTATTTACTCCCTTGGCTAACTCCTCAATGGCATGCTGCCATAGGCCTTGAGTCATGATCACTTCACAGTATACTCATGTATTAACGCAATCAAGATCTAACAAACATTTGGAAAAATTCAAACCAAGAACCAGACTCCTGAAACAAGTAAGGAAACAGGGTTTTATCTTGAGAACTAAATGTTTTTATGATAACTTGAGTGAATTGTCAGAGCGCAGGTCAAGCACTAGCAAAGAAAAGCTGAGGGCTTTTAAACTCACCCTTCTTATGCTGTTCCCGTAGTAAAAATAAACTGGACATGCAGCTATGTGACTGACAAAAGTTAAATGCTTGTGAGAGAGGAGAAACAGGGAGTTCTGAAACATGATAAACTCAGTCTCAATACCAAAAACAATTCTTGCTTGTGAGAGAGATGTCTATCAATGTGGTCTTGACCAAAGCAGGAACTGCTCAGTGCTAATCCCAGCATTAGCTATCATTCATAGCATGGCCTTAAAAAGTCACTTTATTTCTCTGTACTTCAGTTCCCCTCTGTAAAACAGCAAATGTGTTTCCTTATTTCACAGCAGAGCTGCAAATTAGTGGCTACATTATAAAGCTATTATGCAGATTACTGTGAAACATGAAACAGTGGCTGTAGCTGAGAGAAAATGCAAGATTTTAGCAATTCAGTTCCTCACAGTTACAAGTCAGAATCCCAACACACTGACATTACTCCTACCCGAAAAAGTCTCCAACTCAAGATGAGGCTCTTGTTTCTTTGCCTTGACCTAGCCATGTTTTTAAACAACAATATCATTAAAGACAAATGTAAATATAGCTCCGGAGTTGGGTTGCTCTAGCCAATCCACTTGAGTCATCAGCACATAACTTTGGTTAAGGAAAAAAAAAAAAAAAAAAAAGAGGATTCCCATTGCAGACAGCTACTCTCACAGTCACCACTACTTTTCAGACAATTTACTTTACCCCCAATGGTGATAGTTTATTCTTCACGTAGAATGAAAAATAACATTTACTGTACAATAGGCATGTCTGAAGGCCTGTTACTTCTATGTCAATCAATGCTCTATTTACTCAGAAGAGAGGTATTCAACATTATTCCCTGAGAACACTTCACTTCTGTCCTGGATGACCCCCAATGGGTGTGAGAAAGGAGGTCAGTTCCATGGTCCATAATTCTTTATCTCACTGCTGAGACTGCTAACAAGAGAACTGATTAGAACTTTCATTTGTAGCCCTATTTCAGAGAGTTTATATTGAGCTAAAGCATCACATTTCACCATTCTGAAGTTTTATTGCATTTCATAGGCTTTTGACATGTTAGGCATTTTCAGTTTAAAAAAAAAGCAGCAAACTACACTTATCTTAAGAGCTGAGTGATTTTGCTCCAAGTAATGTCCTGACAGCTTCCACTGAGACCTACTTCTGGCCAAGTCTAAACTATTAACTATGATAGAAAATTAAGATGTTTGATTAAAACAGACATCACTTGGTTATATGCAGCGCTGCTTAATAATGATATCTGAAATCAGAAATACAAGGGGGCCTCAACCCAGGACTGAAAAGCTAAGATGCTTTAAAATAATAGGTGTAAGCTGACAAACATGAAGAACTACAATGCTTCCAACTGCTTTTAACAGAACATAATTAAGGTTAATGTTTTCACAGTCCTTTGGAAATTTAAGTTCATAAGCTAAGCATTATTAAAAACTGCAACAGGAGAGACATTTTCAATGCAAGAATGGAACAAAATTAGCTCTGATTTCTCTCAAGGTCTAAAACAGGTGGGAAACTTCAGAGATGCGGGCCCTGACTTGTCTGGATCTGGTCCCCAAGGCTCAATCCCCTCTCTAGCACTGGGGAGCATGCACTGGCACTCCAGCCCCTCCCCCCCACTGTGGGGCTGGAGCACTCAAAATCTAGTAGGCTGGGTCCCCCCAGGCTTTGGTGTGTGAGGGAAATGTGGGGAATGACTTTCACCTTCTCGGTTGGGGGCCCACACCAGTGAGGGTTGGTTTTTTTTTTTGGCTTCTCATGTGTGCAGCCTCCAACTGACTTTTCTGTTGGTCAGTGGCCCCGACCCAAAAAGGTTCCCCATCCCTCATCTAAAATGTAAATACTGCAAACAATACTACCACCTTTTAATAAAAATTCTTTAAAAAAATGCATGGAATTCCTCCCCGGGGCATCCAAAGCCAGTCCTAACAGGGCTCATAGTCTACCTGGGGAATGACCTCCATAATCACAGCACTCTATCTATTGGACAGCCCCCTAAAGAGACTATCCCCCATGCTTCACTACATACTATCAGCATGTATTTGTAAAGTGAATGATCCATAGTGTCTCAGTTTAAGATCCAGCAAATAACTCACTACACCTGTATGCACTCCTCCTGGCTGAGGACTAATTATTTGAGACCACTCCCAAGCTCTAGCTTTCTCGGTATTGGACTGCTATCAAGCCCCCAAATCTACTCTATCAAATGTATTCAATTCAGTACAACAACAACATACATATCATTAATAGGATTTCACAGAAATGAGTCCAACAGCTCAGCTACAATGTAAACTAAGAGCATGAATAAAGACGATTCAGCTGAACAGGCATTACCCTCTAATTTCTAGCAGTAATATTAAATATAACATAAAAAAGATCAAATATCTAACCAACTCAGGAACCTCAGGATCCAGGATACTACTTTTCTCCACTTTGCCTATTTATCAGGCAACAGCTATTAACATTTGAACACAAAAAGTAAAAATTAATTAGGGCTCGGGTAAGAGTAGCAGGTAGAGGACAGTCTGCAGAAGCTCGGTACCTGTGAAATGTATCATATTCCTGGGAGAGAGCTCCCCTAGCAGGAAGGGTTAAAGGTAGTAAAACTCAACAGAACAATTTAAGATGCCCAAGTGAGCAACCTTTGCAACTGTGCAATTAGAGAGCAGTGATGGCGGCTGAACAAAAATTTAAACATATAAACGTTCTCCAATACACGGATAGGACAGATAGCCCCAGATTAATTAGGACAGCTAAATAAATCTACACGGCACAAGCTTCCAACTAATCCAGGAACTTCTCGATTAACATTTTGCCCTTCTCTCTATTAACTGCTGCAGACATCGTCAGCTCTTTTAAAATAGCATCGACTAGACGAGGTGGAGGGCAGTGCGCAGCGAAGACACGATGTCAAAAGAGGGGGAAGCTCGGGGAGACACTTGCGGGGGGGGGGGCTGTGCACTGGGTTAGGGAGAGCAAGGGGAATCCCCCCCCCCTTTGGAAATGCAGCGCTCAGCGAACATCGCCCCGCATGGGGAGTCCCGCAACGCCCCCCCTTTAAGGGAGGGAACCCCAACGCCCCGCAGCCTCCCTGCAAGACACGCCCCCCCCCCCCCCCGCACGGGCCCCTCCCCCAGCGGAGGAGCCCCCCCTCCCCCCGCTTCTAACGGCCCAACCGCCCCCGTTCGGACCCGGTGTCGCCCCTCCCCCCGCGGGAACTCCCAGGCCCCTCCCCTCGGCCGCGCGGAGAGGGGGGGGTCCCCCTGCCCCGCCCCCCCCCCGGCTCCTCACCCTTCACGATGCGCTCGGTGGTGGGCAGCTTGTTGTGGCCGCGCCCGGTCATGGTGCCGCCTCCCCGCGTCGGCCCCCGGGCCGCCCCTCCCCCCGCGGCGCCCTCCCCCCTCGGGGAGCCGGGACTCCGACCGCGGCTGAGCAGGCCCCGGCGGCGGCGGCGCAGGGATCCGGCTCCGCTCGGTGCCCGGGCGGCGGCGGCGGCGGCTCCCGAGCGCTTCTGTTCCCCACCCCCTCCCGCGAGCCGTCGCCGTTAGCGCGCAGGCGCCAACCCGCCCCTCCCCCTCGCGGGGAGCGCGCAGGCGCCAACCCTCCTCCCCCTCCCCACTTCCTCTGGTGCGCAGGCGCCGCCTACCGTCTCCGGCCCGCTCTGCGCCGCTCCCCAGCTCAGGCTTCCCCCGGCGCACGCGCCCCTGCCCGCGCGGATGCTCTCGCGCACGCGCCCCGCGGCCCGGGCCCTCCTCTGAGGGCACGTGACCAAGCTGCTGGGGAATCCTTTCCTTCCCCTTCCTCCCCCCCACAGCTTGTGTGGGCGCGCGAGGCCGGGAGGGGGAGGGGGAGCGTTGCTAGGTGATGAGAGTCGGGCTGTGCAGGGGGTGCAAGCTCCGAGTCTGAGTCACCCCCACCTGCAGCACGGAGGGGGGGGGGGGTTGTGCCCCCCTCCTGCAGGCCCAGACTCTCCCTCCCTGCAGCTCAGGGGGGCAGCCTCCTGGAGGGCAGAGCTGCAGGGGGCACCTCAGCTCCTTGCCCCCCTAGTTGAAACAGGGTGCTGAGTGTAGGCATCCTGCCCAACAGGGGCTGAGGCACAGGCCACCGCATTTTGCATCCTGCGGTAAAGCGGGGCGGAGAGACAACACCCCTCCCCCCATGGTTCTGTGTAGTTTTCCTTGAATGACAGATGTAGGAATTGCAATGCACAGGGGAAATTGCCTCCACCTCCACTCCGCTGCCCAACCACCACCGTTACAGACTAATGCACATTGCCTCGCCTCCACACTAGAAATAATAGGCTGCAGTGCACTCAGAGCCATCATCCCTTTCCACAAGGCTACCCCTTCAAAAAGGCAAAAATCCTGTATTATTGCCACTGGAGATTAAAACATCAAGCACGCTGAACACAGGGCTCCATTAACCTGACATGCACTCCAGTCTAATGGTATGCATTGAAACCACACAAGAATATTAATCTCACCTTTAAACAGGAAAAAAGGAATTGCAAGTTACTAGTGCACAGGCAGAGTAACTGAAAAAAGAGACAAGTTCAGAGATAAAGGATAGATAGCAACTGAAATCAGTGTGAGAATTATTGATAAACTAATATCCATCTTTTAAAAATGGGGTCATTTAAACAGCTGGAAAAAAGTAATTCAAAATTAGTAAAGAAAAGAGTGAATTGCAGCAAAAAATTGCAAAAGCGAATAGCCTGAATTATGGGAGTTGCTGACTGAAAAAATTGGTACTTGGGTATCCACGATGTGGGGGGAAAAAAGTCCAGGATAGCTGGCCTATATGCAGCATAGCCAAGTTAATATTGCTCAGTGGTCTGGATGAGCATACTTGCTCTATCAAGTCACATGTCAAATTTATTTTTCAGTGTTATTTAATATGGATTTGTTCATTTAAACTTAGAATCATAGAATCCTAGGGCTGGAAGAGACCTCAGGAGGTCAAGTCCAGCCCCCTGCACAAAGCAGGACCAACCCTAATTGGGAAAGTAATCTTTAAATAAGTATCTGATTGCTTTTAAACAACATGGTCGCAACCAGACTACTGTACAAGAGCCTCACATGAGACCTTGCGTCAAAATGGACTATTACTTATTTTAAAAAAGTAAGTAGCCCAGACTCCCTTCATATCCTGGCATCCTGAAGCCCCTCTAGGGGTTTGTAAAGTTCTAATAGACAATTAGCCTGCTATACAAAGACAGTAATTTGAACATATCCCTTTAAGAAGGTGAATACTTAGAAAGTGAAACTGACAAAAGGGCACCAAACAAGCCCAAAGTATCCATTAAATGCAAGAGTGGGCATCAGTGCCACCTTCTGTTTGAAACTGAAAACTGCGATTAATGCCAGCATCCACACAAACAGGATAATCCGAAGTTATAGATGGAAAAGTCATATTATGTCATCCAATGCAGCTCTCTAATGTAGGATCCCTTCCTCCGGCCCACCCCTACTTCCCCTTTCCCTCACAGCCTAGTTTTAAACATCTGAAGTAAGGAAGCCTCGGTCTCTTCCCTAGGGAGATTATTCTGCAACCTAAACAGATCTCACTGCAGGAAAGTTCTTTAATATTCTGCCTGTGTACTGCCTTTCATCAGAATTCAATACTGTACAGAGCACACTTGCAATTCTCTCATTACAGAATAGATTTTATTTATGGAATTTTACAAATAAACTGTAGCGTTCACAAGACATAACTTATGTTCTTTGTTTCGACAAGAATTTCATACAACACCTGAGTTATTAAAATACTGAGATGGAACTTGAGTTTCTAACCAGACTTGTAAAGGGAAATATAAATAACACCACTCAGGAAATTGGTATAAGACATCTTCTCTCAACTGTTCCCCCTCCCCCACCCATTCACTTCCCTCCCCCTTCTTCCCTTAGGGAGATTTGTATTATCCTTTAATTTAACACATTGGTTACCTGCCTTCCACAGCGCAACACGTGTACTCATAGAATGTTGGACGAGAGTGTCATAAGTAACTCTCTAAAAGGAGCCTCAACTCTTTACTTCCCCCTGCAATTCACCTGAATTTCCACTCAGTTTCCTGATGAAGTCAGCTCCCAAGAACATCTCGAAGGGAAACTAGAGATTCAGGATTTCTTCAAGGGCTCAGAAAAGCCCAAAGAACATTTTGCACCAGTTCTCATCAAGTTTTACCACCACCAACAGCCAGTCTGGCAGATGGAAGGATCACGGGACAGACTCCGGCAGCAGCATCATTCCTCACTCTTATCTAGTGCCTTCCTGATCAGTACATCTCATAGCACTTTACCAAGGAAGTCAGCATTATCCCCATTTTTCAGAGGGGGAAACTGAGGCACAGAAGGGTTGGGGAGTGACTAGCCTGAGGTTACCCAGCAAGCTAGTAGCAAAGCAAGGAACTTCTGTTAGTCAACAGCCCCAAGTTCACAACCATGGGAGGCAGAATCTGAAACAATCCACGGGGGAGGGGTGCCTCATTGCATACCCAAGCCCCAGGGGCCAACATTACGGCTACGTCTACACTGCAAGGTTTTTGCGCAAAAACCCATGAAGCGTCCACACCTCAAATGCACTTTTGCGCAAGTAAATCAACAGTTAAAATGGCAGAAGAGAGGGCTTTTGCCGGTGTAGATAAGCCTCCTTTTACGAGGCATAACTCTTTTGCGTTACAGCTATTGTGCAAAAGAGGCAAGCGTGGGCGCTCCAGAGGAAAAAGCACAGGTGCTCTGATGGCCATTCTGTAAATGGCCATCAGAGCTTTCTTGAGCAAGAGCATCCATGCAGTGCGGACGCTCCCTTGCGCGAAAGCATATCGATTTGCAATGTGCTTCGAGGTGTGGCTGTGCTCTTCCGAAAGAACTTTCTGCACAAAAGCTCTTGCGCAAAAAGCATGTAGTGTAGACGTAGCCTACCAGTATGATAACAGTAAGTCAGTTCTCTTCGCGAACTGGAGGAAAGCTAGCCCAGAAGCAAAGCTCTGAAATACCTTTACCTCCCTTCCCAAAGCCTGCAGCTACCCCAGCTGGGTTCCAATTCCTCAGACTGTTCCTAGGACCCTGTGCCCTTAAGAAAAAAAGTTACAGTATTTTTTTTAAACGCTTGCAACTCAGCAGTATCGGTGTTTAAAACCAGACACCCAATTCCAAGTGAACCTGGTCACAGTGTAAGGTTCCCTCTCGCAGGCAGGCCTGAAAAACCAGCCCCAGGACTTGTGTTCCACACCGCCCCAGTCTACATGCAGCTGCCATGCGCTTTCCTTGAATTGGTGAGATCCTGCAACATCTTTGTTTCGCGGCTAAGCTCCTCCAGCTCTTAAAATGTCCCCAGATAGGGTGGAGGCCTCTTTGCAGAGAAAATGCCAAGAAAGGCAGCAATGTTTGGCTATTCTACCTCCTGGAAGCCACCCAGAAGTGTCCATTACAGTAACTCTGACCTGCAGATGCCACCGTTTAGTTCATTAAATCCCCAGGGGTAGCAGCACAACCCTCTGCCCCAGCCAGTCTGGCCACACATCAAACACTTCTGCCCGGTTGTCTTCAGTGCTGCCCGTGCGGTGAGTGGGAAGAGGCCAGAGCGCTGTGACTAACGGACTAATTATGAAGAGCAGTAAAATCACGGCTGCCTGTCCAGTTTAGCATCCATTATCTGTGCCAGGAAAGGAGAGAGTCCAGCCCAGCCACAGGAAACGTTCGTGCTCATCCCCTCTCCCTGGGCGACCTTCCCAGAGCCTCTTCATCCCTCTTTCGCACTCGGAACCTTTCCTCCTGCCTGGCCTGCTCTGCAGAGATCTAACACAGGACGCTTCCGGAGGAAGGTCTCTTGGGAGATGTTTAGATCCAAGAGGCAGGCATGCTCCCCATGCTAACGGGAAACACCAGCGACCTGCACAACCGGGACACTAGAGGCTACAAATTATGCATGGAAATACCGGGGCTGCACCATGACCCCTTTCTCTGACTCAGCTACTCCCATCCCCCACATTTCCACTGCTCTTGGAGGGACTGAGCACGAGGGATGGACGGGTACAAGCCTAAACACAGCTTCTGCTTCAGTCAAGTGGCCTCACGTCCAACACTGACATCCATCCTCAGCCATCCCCCGCCTGCAGCCACCCAAAGAGGATGGGAAGAAGGAACGTCCATGGTTGGAGCTCTCGGAAGTGGGTGATGCAGCCAAAAAGGAGCCAGGGAGCCCGTTTTCCTGATCCTCATGTGCATTGTTCCCAGGAGTCCCTCGGGTGCCGGAGAGGAGAGGAAGGGTTGCTACACTGGAAACAAGTCCTTGGATCACTTTAGATCGAGGGCAAGGAGCTTCATCAGCCCCCCCAAAAATAAATGATACAGAGTCTATGGAAGAGTTTTAGTCGTAATGCCTCTTTTCCGCAGTGTTTTTGCAATGCTGATGCCTCGTACAGCTGCCCTCCTTCCCGCAGGTGGGAAAGCCCAGCCAAGCCAGGCCCGTCCTACCCTATCTGGATCTGGCCTGAGAACATGGTGAGCAGCAACATGATGATGAATCCCGTCAGCAGCCCTGCGTTCTGGATAGCGAAGGCAATCAAGGCGCTGCCGTTCCGCTCGTCCTCCTGGCTCACTTCGTTCATCTCCGGGAACTGAGGAGAGAATTGGAACATTTCACTTGTGGAAATTCTCCACCCTCCTCATAAATTTGCACCTGCAGACCCCAGTGCTGTAGCGTGCCCCCCCCCCCAGTATTACGCATGAATTTATATAGAGCAGTTCACAATCAAGGTCAAGAGCTCTTGACCTGACCCTATCCAACCTCACTAAGCTAAGCTCTGCTAAAATTACAGCTCCAAGTGGTCTAGCTGCAGGTGAGCTACACACGCTACATTTGGTAAGCATCCTCCGTATGTTCTATTTTCACCATTCTCCCGTCCTGGCCCAGAGTCACGGATACGTCTCACTCACACAGGCCACTCAATACCCTTCCTAAAAATCACCCAGAAGCCTCGCTGTGAGAAGCCAGAAGGACACCCTGGTGTACCACACATGATGTTACATCATGTTGCCATCAGGCAAATCCTCTTAGCTCCCAGAGCCCGGCATCCTTGAGGCTTTGCAGTGTAACAATAATCCTAACAGAGGCTCATCAATGTGGATTGGCCAGTGGTCACTGCAGAAGTCCGTTTCCCACCCCCGCCCTCATCCCCCAATGCTTCAACTCCCTAGGCCAGCAGCCCTGGGCTCCCGTCGGTTTGGGATTTACCATATCAGCCAGTGCAATGTAGAGGAACATCCCGCCAGCGAGAGCAAAGATCCAGTTGGCAGAAAAGTGGCTGCCAGCCAGGATCCCAAAGGCCAGTCCTAGGTAGCAGCAGCAGGCCGAGATGAAGTTGAAGAAGAGGGCCTGCTGGATGGACATTCCGGCGTTCAGCAGGATGACAAAGTCACCTGCAAAAAGGGGGGATAACATAAGGGGAGGAGGAGACAGACGGCTACACACGGACCATCAGCGGAATGGATGCAGCCACCAACTCCTCAGTGCAGCTTCCCACTGGATAATTAATTAGACTCCCTATTCACCGAGGGGCTTAAACACATGCATGGCGTGTGAGCAGCCTCACTGAAGTCAACATCAGTGAGACTATTCAAACACTGAAATGCTCAATCGCTGCTGATTCAAGGCCTTCTATAATAATAAACAATATTACCCCTCCCTGCTCTTATAGAGTCTCTCTCCTTTCATAGACCTCAAAGTGCTTTAAAAGAGAATAGAGGATCATTCCTTTGTTTTACACCCGGGGAAGCAGAAGTACAGAGAGGGGGAAATGACGGGTCTTTGGTCACATAGTGAGCTGGCAGTGAAGCCAGGAACAGAATCCAGATCCGCACAGCCCCGCGGGGCAGTGCCCTACCCACGGTACCCACGCCTCAAGAAGCAGCTGTGTGTCAGTGCGGGTAATTACAACACGGCACCCTAGCAAAGTTTTGGTCCCCTTGTGCCACAGGCAGAATTACTGATTTGCCAGGTGCCCGAGATCCACATATCACCTTGTACGTTTAAACACATTCCAAGGAACCGGGTGTTTTACCAGATGTCTCTCAATCTAACTTTAATCACACAAACACCCGGAATTTTCAGAACAGATAACACAATGTGATTTAACAGCTTGTCTAGCCCGGTTGGTATTGCTTCTCGTACCGCCCTCCACCACATGCTTCTCTGTAAGTGACTGAGCTGTTGGTACATTTGGTTGAAGGTTAGAAGAAAATGGTGAAGTGGGTTCAATTTAAACAAGTGCTTTAAACTCTCTCCTCGAGAAAGATTTAAGCACATGCATAAATTCTTCCCTGGGTCGGGACCACATGCAGGTAAGGTGCACAGCCGCCAGGCCAAAGTACCCAGCTCGTGGGGAAACTCCTCGCAGAGAATGGCCACAGAAGTGCTGATCCCTTGGAAGACCGACACGGTGAAAGAGGCGCCGATGGCCAAGCCATCGATGAAATTGTGGAGGCCGTCACTCAGGGTGATCATCCAGGCCAGCGTGCCAATGTCGGAGTATCGCACCCCTTTCAGCCAGTAGCACGCACTCTGGGAAGCCTGCAGGTCCTGCAAGAGAGCACCCCAAAGTCACACGTGAACCCCACTGGCTGGGTCCCCGATTCCCCCCCAGGCTGCGGACAACTCCACTTATTGTGCTGCCAGCGTCACGCTCATCTTTGCAGACTAAGCCAACAGCCGTAACTCGTAACACCACCAGGACAGGCACCCACCTGGATAGACAGGGAGCCCACAATGACCTTCTCATCCACTGGAGGGCTCTTGCACTCTAGCTCACTGTTCCTGTGAGGGATCATATGATCCATGTCCCCATTCTGCAGTTTTTCAGTGACCCCTTCCTCCTGATCCTTCTTGGAGGGGAGAGTCTCCGGGCTGTAGTGGCTGTGCCCATGATGGTGCTGGAAGAACACAGAGATTTTCCACATTTGGCCATGGGCTACAGGTGGCATTCCATAACTTGTACGCTTCCAGCGCCTAATTGTCGGTGGCATGCTGATTATTTTAGCTTTCCCACAAGCAAGGACAGGAAGCCTTGCAGAGATGGTGATGCTGAAGTGACTAAAACCATTAAGAAACTAGAGTCTCTTTGGTATTATAGCCCAGCATTAGGACTGGGCCTTTTAATAGCATCTTTCCTCCCAGGGCCTCTGTTAAACGACTATACAACTTACTAGGGAAGCGAATGGTTAACCGGTTATCCATCACCCTTCGTGGGTGATGATTACCAGTTACAGTTAACCAGTGGGCTGGAGCAGCCCTCTGCCCATGGAGGCCTGGCGTAGGGGCACTCCACCCCAGCTGGAACAGCCCCCAGCCGCAGCGGGCCCAGACTGGAGCCACTTCTCGGATGGCACAGGACAGCTTTTAGCGTGGAGCAGGAGAAGGAACAAACATACAGCATCATTGCCAAGTGCCTTCTGCTTCCCCTTTTCTCACGAAACTATAACCCTCCCCCAAATGTAAAAAAGGAACCACTGATTGTTTTACAAAGATCTACGCTTCTCTATCCACACGCAGGATTTAAGAGTCAGCGTGCAGCCAGTCCACTCCAAACGGAAACAGGTTCTCGTGAAAAATGGATTTGTGAAAACGGCACCAGAATAAGTCTGTTTGGGAGCACCTTTGTGGCACTGGTCAATCCGTGCCCCCCGAGGACTAGCTCCGCCTCACCTGGTCTTTCTGCTTGAGAAGCATCTTCAGGATTTTTTCTGTGAAGAAGAACAAATAAAACCCTCCAAAGACCACTGCAGATTTGGAAACATAATAATCCTCTTGAGGGTTAAATCCAAAGGCCTGCAGACAAGGGGCAACAGAGAAAGGTTTGAGAACCGTGAACTCCAGCGGTACCCCTCATCTCCCTTACCCTTGTCTCTGGGATCTCTCACTACAGGGGCAGCAGAGCAGCACTTCAGTTAGTCTTTTCTCCCTGCAATGAATGCTTAATGCACCCAAACGTGCAATACTAGTGCATGCTAGGAGGAAAGGTCTTCTTGACCCTAGATGAAATCAGCTTGTGTGAGAACTATTCGCTCATCTCATTTTTATCTCAGATGGTGTCACTGCTGATCCTACTCACCTAAATGTCTAATACCCCTATAAATCTCACTCAGCTACTTATCTTGATATCCTGTGGCTAGGAGTTCCACAGGTTATTAAATTCCATTGCTTTAAATCTATTGGTTTTTAAATTCATTGGCCCGCTTGCCTGTGTTTATAGTGACACCTGACTTGTGAGAGAAGGACCAATGAAATCTCTTGTATAAGCCACCAGTCCCAGAAAACATCCTTAGCCGACCCCTTCATTTTGAGGGGCAGGAGAAGCAACTGCACAACTTCTACAGAGCCTGCTGCACCAACGCTCCCTGATCAGGTGTGAGGCTTTTCTGGACAGCGGCATGCCACCTTGCGCAGCACACTCATTTCTCGTGCGCACAGGTGGTGTTCTCAGCAAGTTTTAGAACACAGGCTGTGGATCCTTTCATCTCAAGCCCAGAACATCTAAGTCACTTCTCACAACAAACTCAGAGTTGTGTCGACCTGAAGCATGTCCACTCTTGGCTAGCATGAACCCTGGGAGCCAGGCAGAAGGGACGCCAACAGGCA
This sequence comes from Pelodiscus sinensis, assembly GCF_052426305.1. Lineage (NCBI taxonomy): Eukaryota > Metazoa > Chordata > Testudines > Trionychidae > Pelodiscus > Pelodiscus sinensis. The sequence continues at coordinate 6,431,562 of NC_143079.1, read as the reverse complement.
GCACCATTTCCCTCGGCAAGGGGGCCTCTCCACCCCATCTGCTCTCTACCATAAAAGTGACCCAAGTCGAGCCTGGCTTTGTTCACACATCACAGCCACTTGCTTTATACGGCTTGAGCATAGCTCAGGCCTGGCCTACATGTCAAAGGGGGGTTACTACAGCAACATCAGCCAGGGGTGTGCAAAAAACACACTAACTATGCTAACAACCCCCAGGGTGGATGCAGCTAGGCCGACAGACAAATGCTCTTTTTGGACACAGCCACTATTGCTCAGACAGATGGCACCTACAGCCGTGGAAAAACCCTTTCCCTTGGTGAGGGGGTTATGCCAGCATAGCTATGAACCACAGTTGTACCAGCGGTCTCCATCATGTGGGCATTCTCCAAGGCTTTGAGGTCCTCTGAGCAGCGCCAGACAGCTCGCTCTGGCAGGGAAGTTAATACCATCAGCGCCATTTGAGTTAGGCACCAAGGTGGCAGGCACTGCAGGGCCCACCACGGGCAGGAGGCGCACCAGCCCGGCTGGAGCAGCCTGTCAGCGGTGGGGGGAGGAGAGCAGCCACTCCAGCCTGGCCACGGCAGGTGGGAGGAAAGGGGACCACTCAGACCAGCTGGGCTGCCTCCCCCCATCTACTGCTTCTTTAATCGGTTAACCAATTGAACATTACCTTTAGCCAATGAAACAGGACTTTACATCCCTAATGGCAACGAGCTAGGAACTTAACCCGGTCCCTCCATTTAGCCTCGCCAACGGGCCTTAAACATTTCCAGCACCATTTGCAGGCCCAGGCCAGGACTGACCATCTCTTGTCTGCCTGCAACCATCGCTCACGTTTCTCCTCAAGTTCCGCCGGCTTCTCCTCAAGCCAGGGAGCGCAGAGACAGACAGACAGACAGGCACATGCACCACAGACCCGAAGGCTCTCACCATACCTCGGGGATGAGCTGGAAGAGGGCATTGGAGTAGAGAGTTCCGATCGCTAGGGCAATGAAGAAGAGGAGCAGCCGCTTGTAAAAGGTCTTCTTCATGAAGGGCACCACGCTGGCTCCCACCAGGGAGCAGAGGGAGATGACGGTCACGCAGAGGAAACCGTAACCCCAGACTGTAGCGTGCGTGCCAACCCCACCCCAGGTGCAAAGGGTGGGAGAATCAACACAGGAGAGCAAAGAAGTGAATCCACACCAGAGAGAGAGCGAGAGAGAGAGAGGGGAAAGGGAGGAGAAAAGGGGACATTTATTAGTGATTTCATATCAATTTGGAATCGATTCAAGGAGGCCAGAATCAAACTGGTACTAGATGGCTCTGGAACTCTGGCATGCCGGCCCCTTTGGCGAGGGCAGGATCCTGGCGGGCACACAAGGAATGTGAGGCTCTCCAGCCTGCGTTCCAGGACACAGTTCCAGCGACCAGCTGCACCACAGACTGGCCTGGGAATGGATTCTCCCCTGGGGGAAGCAGAGGGTTGAGCGAAGGAACAAGATTCCTCACCCTAACAAGACCGACTTTAAAACAAACACTCCAAGGACGGAGATTAGCTTTTGGCAGGACTAGGTGAAGTCTATTTTGACAAGAGGAAAAATAAAAAAAATCAGGGTTCTGCTTCGCTTTCCTGGTGACCTTGACAGACTCTCAGTGGACACAGGCCATTCTCAGGAGCCAAAGGCCCGTTTATGGGGCAGGTGGGCATGTCAGAGTTCCAGCGTCCCATGGAGCACCTCAGTTCTATAGCCTGCACCTTGTACACTCCACCCGCATCACACAGCTGAGCCTCTTCACCCTGTGCACGGCCAGCGCACGCATCCCTGGGGTATCTGAACACCAGATAAGGTTAGAGAGGCCAAGCGTTCCCCCTGGTCTGTACGAGGCCTTTCCAAGCTCACGGATTCACTTGCATTTACGTTCCATGCTGCGGGAGTTCTACCACAAGCGTACCATGGGGGTGGAGTGTACACCATCATTTCAGTTCCCACCAGATCAGGCAGCAAGGCATTTTGTTTGGCTTTTAAGAGACAAATACAACGAAGTTACAGTTCTGGAGCTGAAAAATACCTCCCCAAGTCCCACAAACAAGAGGTCCCCTCAGACTCTGGCTTAGCGATGTGGTAACAGCCCATGGCTACATGGGATATGCAGCAATGCTAGGAGGTAGACAGACCGCCAAGCCTGGGAGACCCATCGTGAAGTGGACTAGTTTTGTTCTAGCTTGCGAGGGACCGAGAGAAACACGCACCAGTCCTGCCGTTCCCACTTCTCTCCGTTTGCCAATAGGCGGCTGACTGAAACCGCCAGGAGATTCTGGAGCGCAGGCAAAGCAAGGCAATAGCCATTTAAGATTAGATACATGGTCTTCTTCAGGGCAGTACAATGCACACACATATGCTGACGGCAAAGCGAGCCCGAGATCTCCGTGGGAGGGACGCTCCAGGGAGAAGCTGAGATTTTTATTTTTGTTCCACGACTCCTAGGCTGAACAGTTTGAGGATCTGAGGTCCATAAGCACCTGGGCCCTTCTGAGAACAACCTGCTGCCAGAAAGCAGGCTGGAGGAGGGCATGTGTGCCCAATACCTGATTGTAAAGCACCTGGGAATATTTATTTAGCTCCAGAATTGCGCAATTAAACCAAAAATTAATTCATAATGTATCTGACAAACCCATCGGGGCACCAGGAAACCTCACTTTGCAGAGATCCTTCCGGGGATTTTGCCGCCAGGAGAAATCTGGGATCCCAAGACAAGAGGGGTTCCTTCAGTGCATTTTTACCCTCTGCTCCTTCCTTCCTCATTCACACACCCTTCTCATGAGCCCTGGGACCGCTCCCCCCAGGTTCTGCCCATCAGCCCACTAATGATGCTGCAAACATGCTGTCAACCCCAGTACGGGAATGGCCAGTCCTCCTGAAGCCCCAGTGCACGCTTGGTCTGTGCTTAGCATCACTCACCACAGGCAGGCTTTGGGAAATCTCCCCACTAGCAACCAAAGGCCAATCAAAATACACCGAGCGAGGGGCCTTATTACAACCTGTTCCACAAGCAGCTAGGACCAGCCATGTTTCCAATGACTCCAACTGGGGGGGGGACCGATTGGCCACCCAGCCGGAGCCACATGGGGGAAGGAGCTCTCTTCTCCGTCTCGTGCTAGGATCGCTGCCAGCTGCCCTGCAGTGGCACTGCTGTGCTCAGAGAGGCTGCAGGCCACCAGACAGGAAGGAGGAAGCAGGCTAGGATGCCACAGGGCGACATGTGCAGCCTGAACAACCAAGTTCCACCCTGAAGAAACTACGGGATGTTTCCTGGTGCTCAGAGGAGTCAGAGGGTGCTGGGGAGCCAGCATGGAAGAGTTTCCCTTGGCGATGGAGAAATCTGTTTGGCAGGGGTGGAGCTGTAAAGGCCGGCAGGAGAGCCAGCCCTGTGAGAGACAAAGAAGGGCAGGGTGGGTTCTACTGCACCTCTGGGATCAGCTGGAAGAGCGCATTAGAGAGCAGCGTCCCGATGGAGAGCGCGATGAAATAAGTGAGGACCCGTCTGAAAAAGGCCTTGGTGGTGCAGGGCACGACGAAGACTCCAAGGAGGGAGGCCAGGTTAATCAGTGACACACTGAGAAAACCAAAGCCCCACACTGCGGAACAAGAAGAAACGAGGGATGGATTACCAAGGCGCTTTGGGGTGGGGAGGGCCTGATGCCAGCAGCTCAGGATACAGCTGGGCAAGGAAGGCCAAGGGAGTCAGGCCTCGCTCAGGCGCGGGCCTGGCCTTGACGAAGGCTCATTCCCCTCCACTGTGCTGCTTGAGATCCTTTAATGGTGGGACAGCTACAGGATGGGGAGGGTGTGGAAATAAACCTGGTTAACTCCGGGTCTCTGAATTAATTTAAAGGGCACTGGCTATTGTTATGCTCCAGGTGCGGCATTCAGCTGTACCCCATTAACAGGCCGGAAAAAGCGAGGCAGAGCCAGGAAGGAGGAGAATGCAGGCACCAGAGACGAGTTCCTGAGACAATACCCGTGTGTTGCAATAGGGGGCGCTATCACTCCAAGGAGGCCTGGGCCACTTTTGGTTGTTACCGGTCCCCTGGCGCTTGCGGGAAGTTAACCCACGTTGAGACGCTCCTCTGGGGCCGTGTTTGCACAGCGCCTGGCGCCACGGGGTTCAGGGCTGGGCTCTGCGGCTCTACGCAAAACAAACCACCCGTCCCTGAAGGAGAGTCTCATCTGAGCCACCGCACGCTGCTTCCCTGAACTCTCCCGTCACAGTGCCACGGGACGGCCGGCGTGCGAGTCCTCAGCCTGTCCCACAGCGACACGGCGTGGCCACGGAGACAGCCGCCACGGCCCATTCAGAGGTGGGCAAAATGCAATTCACCTCAATAGTCTGTAATGTGCTTGGGACGAAAGGGGCGATAGGAACACCCGTTATTTATGAACGGGATCCTCCGGTGAGAGGCAAAACAGCCTAGAACAAGTGTGAGCCTGTGTGTGTGTGTGTGTGTGTGTGTGTCTGTCTCTCTCTCACACACACACACACACAGCAGGGCCCAGACGCAGGGACTCAAACCCTACTTTCTCACTGACGGGACGCTGCTTTGCTCTATAGTGATAGGAGTGCTGATTGTGCAGGGAACTAAACTCACATGTCCCAATAGCAAACTTTCCACTCTGTATTATCAATGGCCCCATTAGCATGCTCACTGAGTCCTGCCTTGCTCTTGGTAGGGAAGGGAAGAGGAGACTCTACAGGCTTATCACAAGAGAGATGTCTCTCCCAGGAAGAGCAGTGATAGAAATGTAGCCGTGTTAGTCTGGTGCAGTCCTGTTTTTTGTTTCTCCCAGGAGGAGTCTTTGGAATGACCTAAGCAACAACAGAAAAATCCAGCTGTGGGGGGCGGACTACCCCTTACGGGAGAGTTCAGGGAAGGAGCATGAAGTGGCTCAGAGGAGCATTTCCCCAGGATGCTCGGGTGCTTGGTGGTTTTTTTGCACCTTCAGGTGTGGAGGGGTCCCTCTGGTTTCTAACAGCTGCTCAAAGCCATCACTAAGAGGACTACTATTAAGCATAGTAGCAGAGTGCGTTTCAGCAGCATCTTCCTTCCCAAAGCACCTGGCTCTTAGGTAGCCCCCCGGGGAGGGCGGGTAAGGACTGACACACAGATTGGAGAAGAGAAAACCGAGGTGGAGAATGTGTGTGTCAGTCAATGTGACTTCCCCATGGCCAAATAGCTAGCGGAGCGGCAGAGCCTGGAATAGAACCGGGGTCCCTAGTCCCAGGTCATCACCCTCAGCTGAGAATTTTTGCTTTTTTCTGTCATTTAACACAGCGGGGGGATGGGGACTCCAACCATCTGCCCCTCCACTCTGCCAGCTAGCATTAGGCGGTCCTAGCGCAGTGGGCTAGCACTTCGCAAGCAGGCCTATCATGACCGCCGGCCAGATTCCACATTCAATTTAGAGAGCAACTTCATCAGCCTAACCTGCTGGAAAAGCGATGGATTAATGTAAAAAAAGGGTCCCCCGCCTCGGATCTCTATCCTCAGTTCTCCTCTGTGCAGCCCAGGGCCGGTCTATACAGGGGTTTAGTTCACGCTGGGCTGATGGGCGGTACATGAACTGTGCCAGCAGCATGCACATGGGACAGCCGCGCCCTGTCTCAATTCACACCATTGGGTACGTACAGAAGGGCTTGGGTCACATTAAGTGGGGAGCACTCCAGGTGGGTATCCCATGCGCCTTCGCTTTGCCAAGTGAATTCTGCGCTCTCCCCGCCTGTGGGACATACAAGGAAGCAAGGGGAGTTCTAGGACTTGGGAGTCAAACTCCTCAAATCCCATGAGGCCACCCCCTCCACACCCTGGTTCCTTTCCTCCTGAGCAGGCTAGCGCCATTTCCTAATAGCTGTCAGCCGAAGACACCGCTCCGGACACGCTGCCCAGCCCCAGCGCGTGGCTCGTGCTCCGGGCCTGAGGCCAGGGCCTGCCCTGGCAGGCAAGGAGAGGGGTCGTTTCTGGTGCTATCTCCAGTCCTACAGCGGGGCTGAGAAAAAGCATCAGTGCCCTGCACTTGAGAGCGCTGCTCGGAAAACTCCCGCTTCGGTAACGCCTTGAGAGCCAACGCAGGCCCTGGCCCCCTCTCTGGGCCCGCTGGCTCTCCGTTCACCTTCTGCCGAGCTGGGCTTCCCCTCCTCCGTCTGCTCATTCTCCTCGTTCTCCAGGTTCTCCGCCGTGCACGCCTGAGACTCCAGCTGCTGCAGGATGGCCGGGCAGAACTCCTGGAACTCGCGCGGGCCGAGACGGGCCCCCTCACTCAGGTTATGGGCGGAGAAGAGCTCCGAGGAGCTGAAGCACTGGGGTGGGGAGAGAGAGACCTTGAGTAGCCCATGCCTGGGCTCTGCTGCCTGGTTCGGCAACAGGGACACCCTCAGAGGGCTCCTTGATGTGTCCTTTCCTTCCCAGGTGCTCACAGCAGCCCCTAGCTGGACTCAGGCCTATCCTGCTGCATGCAAGACCCTACCTCACCCTGCAGGTCTGAAGGGTTCCAAGAACCCCCCAGCTAGAGGGGCTGCATTACCCGCACCCTGACAGTACTCTCCACGCTCCTCCAGCCCAGCAGGGCCGGCTTTCCTCCTCCCCCCGCGGCTCCCAGCGAGCAGAACGCAGCAGGGATGGGAACACGGGGCCCAGAAGGCAGGGATCTAAGGAGAGCAAGTAGGCACAGCAGGGGCAGCCGTGGTCTCCGCAGAGCTCAAGCTGCCTCCCTGCAGACTGGCCCCCATGACTCTCCCCACTGAGACCCAGGCTCATCTCTCTATTCCAGACGAGCTTAGCGCATGGCCAGGGCCGTGGTGACCCTGCGCAAGGTGTTAATGGAGGGGACAGGAAAATGGTGTGTGAAGCCGGGGCCATCCCTCCTGAGGCGCTGCAGACGGGGCCACCCAGGAATTCACGCGGCACGTTACCCGGGAGAGGTTCCTGCGCTGCGGCTCCGACCGGGAGATGTTCTCGTGTCCCACCCCCACGTCGAGGCGGTTCAGCAGGGCCTTGAGCTGCGGCAGGGTCAGCGCCTCGCTCTCGCCGTACCGGCGCAGGAGCGCCTGCAGGAAGGAGGCTGCGGTGACGGCCGGCTGCGGCGAGAGGTCCGTGCCAGCCTGCGCCTGGCAGGAGATGCCCAGGAGGCACAGCAGCATCCCCAGAAGGGGGCAGCGGGGGCTCACGGCCAGGATCATGGTGCGCAGGCAATGCTGCAAAAGGAGACAGACGCTGCGGTTAACTTGAGTGCTCCCGGCAGCCCGGGAGTTGCCAGGGGTTACCACTCCAGGTAACGCATCTGCTTGGGTCAGGCCCGCTCCGGGAGCGCCCCTGGCTGCACAGGTGCTGGAACTCGGGGTGCTCCCCCGGGGCTTGACATGGCTTCCTTTCTAGACAGGGTTTGCAATTTGCACCCACACTGTTCCAGCACCCCGCCTGGCTGAGCTAGGTCCCCTCCTTCCAGCTGCCCCAGCCTTTACTCGGCTTCCCCACGCAGGAGGACGGGCACCCAGCGGCGAGGAGGACACGTTCCTCATGACTCCTAGAAGGGCTCGGCACCCGCCCAGCAGATTTCCTTCGCAGCCGAGCACCCCTAGACTCCAGGAGCCCAGCTGCCGTGGGGCTCTCCTTCCCCGCCACGAGGGGCCGCGACTCAGCGCGGAACGTGGACAGAAGAACTTGCCGTGGTTGCCCCGAAAGCACCGATCCCGCGGGCAGAGGAAAAGTCCGTGCGCTCTTCCCCCCCCCCGGCTGCAAATCTGCAACGGCGTCCGGCCTCAGGGGCAGCCCCACGGAGCACCAGCGAGGAATTCCCCAGGCCCGCCCTGCCGGGCGAGCAGCTCTGCCGTGGGGCCCGTTCCCGAAGGGAAAGGCTCCGCTGGCAGCGCCTGACGCACTGGAGCGGCAGGGGAGAGAGGCTGCAGTCGCGTGACTCCGGGAAGGTTAAGTCAGGTCAATATTTTTAAGAGAGGAAACCATCCTCCATGCAGATGGGCAGGAATGTCGTGCCGGGCTGGGTTTGTCCCTGGGGCTTCTCAGCAGCCCAGGCAGCCAGACAGTGCTCCCAGCTGCCACCCTCTTCCCCGGGACGGCGCTACCCCGCACAGACAGACACGAGGCAGCCAGCATTCCTGCCGACACGTGGCCTGAGGGGAAACCGAGGCACCGTGTGCCGTGCCGTGCTCCAAACGATGGAGGGAGGGAACTGTCTTTGGGAGGCTTCGGCCCCCGAGGGTTTCCCCCAGCTCTCGCCTGACGCAGAGCCCTCACCTCAGCAGGAAGGATCCGGAACAGGTGCCGGCAAGCAGGGCGTGCTGAGCGCTCGGGGCAGCAGGGCTCACCGTCTCTGCAGAGGCAAGAGGGAGGGTGGGGTTAGCAGCAGGATGCCCACCGCGATTCCTGCGGTCACAGCGCTCGGCCTGGGAGAGCGAGCAGGGAGCCCCTGAGGACCCAAGTGTTTCCTCTGCATGCTCCCTGCTGAAGCGCATTCGCCAATCAGCCAGCCCGTACTCTGTGCTCCCCCTCAAAGCGCCCAGGCCCTCAGGCCAGCAAAGCAACGCAGCAGAGCCTCCCAGGGGACGCTCTCAGTCTACAGGGCCCTGGGGGAAGGCAGCCCACGAAACATGCCTCCACCCTCCGCCAAGCCTGCCGAGCTCGCAGGGCCCGACCCATCACCACCGCCCTTGTGCAAACATGGCCCGGCTCCCTGCAGCCGCTCCACACGGCAGCCTTGACCTAGTGCTGCAAAGACGCAGTGCAACTGGAGCAGCCGGGAGGGAGGTTCAGGATGGGAGGTTCAGGAAGTTTCCTGTGACGGGCAAGGCCCAGCAGTCGCAGCTGGCCACGGCAGCTTTCACTTCCTTTGAGCAGTAGGATGCCACCTCTACTCAGGCCCCCTCCCTGCCCAGAGAGTGCAAGGGGGGGGCTCTGTGTCGACCCACGGCACCCAGGTCCAATCTCGAGCTCGGCATGGACTGATGGGTCCCATAGTGCGGAGCCCGGAGTCAGCGGAGCACAACGTTCCTGGCCGGATAGTCGCACCATGTCTGGTTTTTATCCATATCCCTCCTTTCCTCTGAATTTTCTAAGTTACAACCACCGCTCACAGCCTGCAGAGACCATGGCTAGAGACCAGCATCCCTGTGACCCAAGCCTGCCCCCTCCGGTCAGTCACCTTGACTGCCCCCATAGGGTCGTGGGTGACCCCAGGGCAAGCGTCACACACCCCAGCCAAGGCCCCTGCTCCAAGGGCTTCCGGTCTCGCTCTCACAAATCCCGCAGCCAGGAGGCATCGAACCCCCAGCACACGCAGCTTTGTGGGAACCTGGCTTCTGGGCTGCAGCGAGCGCCTCTGAGCCCTCTGGGAACCCCGGAAAAGGACGCAGCCGCTGGAGGAATAAGATGTCGTGCTCACGAGGCTGCTTTCTAACCGTGCTGCAGATTAGAAGTTGAACCACATCCCAGCGGCCTCTCCCCCAGGCAGAGATGCACATGTATTTCCGTTCACCTATTTCTAGGAGAGAAATCAGCACGATTGTATTCCAGCCGCACGCTGGGTGGCTCCCGCTCGCCATGCACGATGCCAGGAGGGCGGCCTTACCGGAGAACATGGGAATTGCCAGGCCGGATCAGACCCACCTGCGGCCAACACCAGCTGCCGAGAACCTTGCCGAAGGCAGATACGGAACAACTTGCCACCGGAGGGAGTTTCCTCCTGACCCACCCCCTCCCCATGCTAGGGATGTAAGCGACTAATCGACTATCCGATAAGCAAAAGCGCATCAAATAGTCAACATGCCAATTGACTAGTTGCTCCTCCCACCTTGCTGCCTCTCAGAAAGAGGCAGCAAGTGCGGGGAAGAGGAAGGGATGCTGAGGGGAGCCAGCTTAAAAGCCGGTTCCCCCGAGCTCCAATTCCATGGGAGGGGCAGCGTTCCACCTTTTAAACGTACAAGAGTCTCCACATGCGTTTCAAAGGCGGAACACCGCATGGCACTTCTGCCTTTGAAATGTAGCCACTTATCAAAGCAGAAGAGCCCTTATCAAAGAACTGAATAGTCAATGGAAAGTCCATCGACTATTCGATTAGTTGATCAATCTAATTTTAACATCCCTACCCCATACCTGGGGACCAGCTGATGTGATGCCCTGAAGCATGAGAATCTACATCCCTTCCAGGCTCCTCTCAAAACACATCATAAAGATTACCGACCCAGGCCAGTGTCCGGTTAGCGGAGTCACCTGCCCATGCGTAGGAGCAGGTCTCGGGCTTCTCCTCCGGATTCTAACCACAGGCTCCGAGTGCCTTGCAGTAAGCAAGGTTTCAGGTGTCCAATGACACCTCCCCAGCGTGTCCGGGGAAACAGCAGCCCTGTTAAACGGGAGCGGCAGCATCGTCTCCAGAATTTCACCTGCTGTGCTCCGCGAGGCGCATCTCTCCATCCGGAGACACGGGAAGGCCTCACGCAGCTATCCCAGCTATTCCTGCCCCAGGTGGTTCAGGGCCAGCTGTGGCCAGGAAAACAGAACCCTCTCCCCCATTCCTCAGCGGGGTCCCCTTGCAAAGGCTCCAGCACCAAACAGACCGGGACGCCTTGGCAGGGAAATGGAAGATGCTCGCCAGGACCCTGCATGCACCGGGCTTCTTGCTGCAGTCCAGGGACAAGGCCACTCTGATGGGCACTGTGGATTTGGACTGGGCGGGGAAAGTCGTGTCTCTGGGTCACAGGAACACGGCCGCACTGTGCTGCTGAGAAGGGAAACCCTGGGGTGCCAGGGAACACTGGACTCTCCCCAGGACCATCAGCTGCGCACTTCCGTAAAGTCTTGGCTTGGACTTTGCCAGATTTCTCGCCCCCTCCCCAGAGCTCAGCCATGTGCTGCTAACACAGACGTGGATACAAAGGTGGCAGCACACATACACCCCCAGTTGGTGCCCAGTATTTTAGCAAGTGCAGCATCCTTAAGCCCAAGGAAAAGCTGAGTCCAGTTGTAGGCAGTTATTTTCAGGGCTCTGGACTTCCACAAACCACTGAGAAGGCTGGCACTCTGAAAACCCAGGTTGAGTTCCCAGCTCTGGCACAGGTGTCCTGTGTGACCTTGGGCAAGTCACTTAGCCTCTGTGTGCACTGCCCTGCCGCACAGGGGGGTTGAGAGAGTAAGTGCATTGAAGACTGAAACACTCTCCAACAGACAAATGCTTGTAAGGCTTGGGGGTGGGTAATTCACTACGGGGGGCCTTTGAGGCGGTTTCTTTTATGTTCAGGGCTTCACACCAGCATTACACCCACTTAGCAGAGCAATACAACTCATCTAACACCAGGGATGTGAACTGGTAACCAGTTAACCCTTCCCAGGCGATGCTTCCCCATGAACTGTTACGCCAGAGGCCCAGTGGACTGGAAAGCCCCCTCCCTGGTCCAATTCCATTTAATCAACTTAACGTTGAGCTGGTTAACTAACTAGTTAAACGGGATTTTACATCCCTAGCTAACACCCACCCATCTGCGACCTACAGGGGAATGCAGTCCCGGCCCCCAGCCACATTCAAAACAAACTTTGCTGATGCGTTACAGACTGTGGTCTCTTCTCGGAGTGGATTTAAGGCGGCTTTGGCCCCTACCCAACCCATTATTCTGAAAATAAGAGCTTGGCTCGGCGGCCAGACCCATATTTGGACGGGCAGAGCCCTTCCCGGCGGGCCTGCGGCAAAGGGCCATCTCCCGGACTGGGGCCGGGCGGGAAAAGCAAAGCGCCTGTTGTCCCCAACTCCAGGCTAATCAGAGGCAAGCCAAACCCAGGCACCCACTGCTGTTATTCTGCCGCGTCCAAAACGTTCCCATTAAAAAGGGATCGACATTCTCAAGGGCTTACTGCAACTTTGAAATCTTTTGTGTGTGTGGTTTTTTTTAAAAGCACCAGGAATTCCTTGGAGTCCGGCTGGTCGGTGAGATTTTAGCAAGGGCTTATGAGGGATGCGTTACCGATTTAACCCCTCCCCTCCCAAATCCGGATGCAGCACAGCGCAGATTTGGGGATGGGTCAGGTTGGGGGACACACTCCCTCACTCTCCGGCTCCCCCCAAGATAGGCGTGGAATGATGGTTGGCAACCAGAGGAGAAGGGAAGAATTTCTTTTCTCCCCACGTTCCAACACTTAGTTTACCGGCTACTTCCAACCTTTCAACCCCTACTAAGCCAACTACCGCACAACACAGAAATTGCCATAGCAGATCTGCCCCAGAATCACAAGAGTGTAAAGCCCTGCAATAAACCTGCACCTCGGGGCATTTTCTTCCCAATCACCAACAGCAAGGGGCTGGTTCATCCCCTGAGGTGGGAAGGCATAAATCCCTTGGTCCAAGGCTATTCTCAGTCACAGCGATGTCTAACACTCCCTCTCCGACCTGCCCACAACGACACCCCGGTTTGTTTCTCTGAATGGGGACCGCGGCCAAGACCCCCCCATCAACAGGAGGAGTTGTTGCTTCCCACCTACCGGCAGCGAATTGCATTAGACGCCATGTGGCTAAGTCCCTCTGACGCGCCTCAGAATCCTTTAGGTTGGCATGGGGAACCTAAGGCCCAAATGTGGATCCGGCCCTCGAGGCTCAGGGCTCATCCTGCCCCAGCTCTGGGGGACCAACGATGGTGCTCCAGCCTCACCGTCCTTCCGCGGGGATGGAGCACATAAAATCCACTAGCCTGCCCCCCCACCACAGGCTCTGGTGCGTGAAGGGAATGTGGGGAGGGTCTTTCTCCTCAATCTGGGGCCACGCCAGCGAGGGGTTTTTTGTTTCCTTCTCACTTGTGTGCGGCCCCCCAACTGATTTCTCTGCAAGTCAGCAGCCCCTGAACCAAAAAGCTTCCCCTGCCCTGCTTCAGGTCTGGCTAAGCCAGGAATATTAGTCTCCACTGCAAATGCAGACACCTCTCTGTCCAACCCTTTTCCCCAGATTACCTCTGTTTACACAGCTCCGGTTCTAGCATACGCCCCATTATTAACCTCCTGCCGGGCTCCAAACGGACCAACCCAGTCATCTGCTCAGTGAATACAGTCCACGCATTATACTAACTGCAGAAGAAAATTTAAACACACACCATAAAAACACCTTCCCAGAAGCCTGAGCTGTTGGAATTCATGGAAACTCTGAGTAGGTCAGTAAGATCACACCACTCCCGGGTTTCTCTCTGCCAACTCTGCACCCTGAGGGACAAAAATAACTCTTCAAATGCAGGAAGAGTTACAGCTCTGCTCTCCCTCCAGCTTAACGAGATGCTTGCTAAGCAAAGCGTGGGGCATGGGCCTGGTCCTCACTGCTAACCCTGGCGTGTTTTCCCGTTGGTGTGAGCTGTCCCGAGGTAAAAAAACACCACACACACCAAGCCCATCACCAGGCCTCTGGCTGAGCTCAGCCACAAAGTACGTCGCAGCGAAAGTGAAATGCCTGGGCTTTAAGGAAATACTCCAGAGCCGCGGCTAGACTCGAGCACAGCTGCGCCAGAGCAGCCGAGAGAGAGAGACCCGTCCCAGCAGCGTACGAGGGTTACAGGGGGCCTTGACGGCCAAGGACCAGAGCTCGCTCTGAAGTTGCCAGTTCAAAATCGGACCATGCGGTCAGTGTTCAGAACTCGGCTCCCCTGACGCCTGGGGAAAGACCTGGCGGACTGGTGTCAGCTTCACAAGCCCTTGCTGGTGCCCAGAGACCAAAGATGGAGTGAGTCACACAGAACAAACTCCTCTCTTCCCTGAGTCTGAGAGGATCCCTTCAAGTGGAACAAACCTCTGCAGCCTTCCAGAGTAGCAAAAAAAGGCTGCAGAGCAACTCGCGGCTCTTCAGACTCAGGGGCTGCAGCATTCGGAAAGCTGCACCTTGTCGTGATAATCTAGGACATGCCGACAAAGCACAAGAGGCACCAGGAGTAGGTGATGTTGAAGCTCCTTGCAATTAGATCTAACCTAAACCAGGGATGGGGAACTGGATGCAGCCCCCAGCTTATCTGACTCTGGACCCCCGGGCTCATAGCTCCCCCTTCAGCATTGGGGAGCCAATGCACCCCCCCCCCCGCTGCTGTCCCCTCATGGGGCTGGAGCACACAAAATCTGCTAGCTCAGGCCTCCTCTAGTTGTGTGAGGGGAATGTGGGGAGCGTCTTTCTTCTCCTTCTCAGTCGGGACAGGTCAGCGAGGGTTTGTCTGTTTGTTGTTTTGCTTCTCACTTGTGTACGACCCCCGACTGACTTTTCTGCAGGTCAGCGCAGCAACCCCAGACCCCAAACCCCACCCTGTTCTAAAGCATTACAAGCAATGCAGAAAACCACCCTATTCCCCTGTGCCAAGGAGGCTCAGACTGAGTTCCTGGAGATCCAACCCTTTCCTTATAGCTCCTGAAGTGCTAGTGAAACGTCACAGGCAGGAGACCCGGTACCGAGCATGCTGGAACAGTGACACTGCAACATGTAGGAACGGGTCTACAGGGCAGGTCCCGGGCGTGGCTAGACCTCTCCCATGCTGCTGCCAGGTGACAGAGGCTAAAGAAATGCTTGGGAGCTGCCTTTCAAGATGTCTCTCTCTCTACGCTTGGAGGAATCCATCCGCACTTGCTCCTATTCACTACTTAGGGTTTTTTGGAGCCATTCAGAGAGGAGACAGGAGGCCGGTGAGCCTCTTGGGAAGAGCATGGGAGACGAAGAACAATACCATGGAATAGCCTAGGAAGAAAAGAAGCTGCGGGCCTGGAGCATCCCTATTGGAGCAGGGTGAGGAATTTCCAGTGCTTGCTGGAGACCAGAGCACTCCAGCTGCTCACGCGCAACAATCACAAGAGACTTCCCCCCACAACCAGCAGAAAACCACCACCCGTCTCCTGCTAGACTGCCTGGCATCCTGCCTGTTCCCTCTCATGTTCAATTCCCCACCCCCGCCAGACTGACCTTCGGAGGCATCCTCTGCAGCATTCAACACCGATTAGCCTCTATCAGCTCCTGCCCTCTGACCAGGAGTATTCCTGATCGAGTGGCAAAGTCCACTGGGCTTTCGCTGGAGAGGAGATTGGTGACGCTACTTTGAAACGGGGCGGGTGGGAGGCCCCAGCGAAATGACAGAGTCCAACGCAGCGTCGGGCCACGTGTGGCCTACTTGGAACGGAAGGGTGCAATATTTCGCCCTTGCATCTCCCCCCGCCTTTGGCTCAGCTGCCTCCAAACCCCAGGATGCTGGAAGGTCAGGAGGAAACACAAGGTAGTGGAGTGAGCAGAGGACTAAGAGTCCGGTGAATTGGCCATTGTCTCCGACTTACAAAGAAGGAAACTGACCCACTCCAGGGAGACCGTGAGTCCGGAGCGGAGCTAAAGACAGACCCCACTCCTTACGATAGCTACAGGGACATATGCTGCTGTCGGGAGCACAGCGAACACCTGGGCACTGCAGCAGCTACAAGAACAGAAGCGGATGCTGCTGATACACGGCAGTCTAGGCTCACGGCTTCTGTTCTTGTTCAGCCCACTTGGCTGCCTGGTCTCAGCAGGCTGTACCATTCGCAAGGGGGCTGCTCTTTAGTGCGTCAGGCAGGTGCCTGTCGGAGCCACGCTTGGTACCTGACTCCCTTGCAAAGGGAAATAAGGCCAAAAATGAAGAGCAGTCCTGCTTCGGCACCTCCTCTCCATCCAAAAGCCCTAACCCCACGTCTTGTTTTGTTTTAAGCACCGGTGAGTGTGTGCACTATCCATTTATCTAATCTGTTGGACGTGCAATGGAAATGCGAGGGATTAAACACTCCGATGCGGGAGAGCAAGCAAAGCTAGAGGGAGAAGCAACGTTTGCAAGGGCAAGTCGACACCGTGGGATGAGAAAGTGATTTTCAAGCACTCGCCTTGTCTGTGCAAACACGACCAACCAGAAAGAGGTGAGAGCATGTGGCAGCAAAGCACCCTACATCCCTTCCCCTTTCTGCCCCCCAGCAAGGTGCCTCACTATCCTCTGACAAAGCCCCTGGGACATCTCAGCATCACCTCTCCTGAACCTGGCCCACACCACAGTTCACAGACAGCACAAGACACTTGCGATGTCAACACACACAGCATTTGAAACCTCCAATGGAGGGGGCAGGAGAAGTCACTGCAGCTTTTGCTGAAACAAGGTCAAGAGGGCACATTTTCCATAAGCCTAATCATTCCCTTCATGCTTTAAGCTAAGGCTTCTCCTGACTATCTGACCCCTTCAACGCTGGTGTTTCCAAGACCACTCTGGGAGAAGTGTGACAGCCCCCAGCCCCCCAGGCTTTATGAAATTGATTTATGGACGCCAATAAACATAACGAAGATGCTTTGGACAAAATACCTCGTGTCACCGATCAATTGTAACGTCTCAGTCTGCTGGACTGTAGATCTTATTTTGGTGTCTATCATTCTTGCATGTAAAGTTAGAGCTATGGAGTAAGGCATGGTTCATGGTTTTAAATGCGCAAATGGAAGCCAGCAAGGATGTTTCTCTTAATGTCCAGGTGATCACCTGTAAAAAGCCCCCTTTGTCCTTTAAGTCTTAGCAGTGGTCAGTTTTAGGAAGCCATGTGACCTCCCTGTCAGGTACCTGAGGAGGTAATTTTCCATGAAAGGGAAGAATTTGAAACAGAGAATTCCCACCTGAAAGGGAAGCTATTGAAGATGCAAAGTTTTCAGTCTGAGTCTTTGGCTGGCATGTCGCACCCTAGAGAATGAACCAGGGACCCCAGGGAACGTCCCTGGTTTGGAGGCTTAGCTAGAATAAGCACAGTTTTAGGGTAAGCGATAGAACTAGCAATGTGTTTTTTGTTATTTTAAATTGTAATTCACTTTGCTCTGCCTGTTTTCACTTGCAACCACTTAAATCCTATATTTAAGAATAAAAATCACTTATTTACTATCAAGCCCAGTGTGAGTTCTTGTTACCTGGGGGAGCAATCTGTGTGTACAGCCTCCTTTCGTTGTTAAGGGGGCTTGCCTGAATGATTTCTTGGGGGTCCTGAGCCCATTTGGGGAGTGATTTCCCGGAAGCTGGGCCCAAAACTGCATTGGTCCTCACGGCAGGGAGGGGGTGATCTCAGCTCTGAGCCTTGGCTGGGATCTGGCCCAACAGGACAGGGTGATGAGAAGCCCCAAATAGCAAAGAGTGTCAGTGGCTGTCAGCACCCCGGGAAGCAGCCCCAGGGGTCTTCTGTGACTGCGGAACACTCACAATGGTCGTGCAACAGATCTGCGTCCCCCCCCTCCCCGCAGCCACGTTCCTCAACCCCTAAAGCCTAGTCTCTCCCCGCAACCACAAAGGGGGTGCAATATGCCACAATCTTACCCCGCAAGCACGATGGGCCAACAGTGCCCACAGAAACCACTGCATTGACTCCACCAGCAGTGCGTCTGCTCGCACCAGGCCTGCATTTAGCCTTGTCATGGTGTCCCTGTACCGCCACGGGGCAGAGGCAACCCCAGCTCAACAGTCCTTGCTTGCCTCCATCTGACCTACACGCCTTCTCTCTCAGAACGGAGAGTCCTACACCTGGCAAGGGTTAGCGGGTCTCAGTCCCGTTTGTCATAGACCGGCGTCCAGACAGCCAACACCACTGCCACCGGAGGTAATCGTTAACCCTCTGCTTGGCAGGCTCCCTGAAGGCGGCCAGGGCTGAAAGGCAAAACAGCTTCCCCTTTGCCTTGCATGCTGCTTTTCACCTACAGCAGGAATGGCAACTGGCAAACAAGAGAGGAGAGAAAACAAACCCCAAATCTGTCCACACGGCAGCAACACCCAGGAAAGTTGTGACCGGGAAATGTTTAAACGCAAGGGAAGGAGGGGGAGAGATGCGTGATTACAACATTTCTACCAATAGGCTGCACTGGGTCACAATCCATCTGTGAAGTAACCCTATCTCCAAGTGTGAGACAGAGTAAGTGACTTGCACACGCCCAAAGGAGGAGACAATGGGAGGACCAGGTTTAGAACCCAGGAGTCCTGACCCTTTGCCCTCCCACGCCCGAGAGGACCATCGTCTTGGCAACGAGAATAGCGCTACCTGGGACTAGGATACCTTCTGGGACTTATCGTATCTGGTAATATTTAGCTTCTAGCAGCATCTAGGCCTCCAGAGGAAAATGGATTCCCGACACCCATAGGTATAAGGGCATACTGAACAGCCCGCCCGTTTCGCTGGTCTCCCCAGCATGTCCCTGCCTGCCTTGCAAAGTCCTTCCATGCAACCGAGTGTCCACAAATGACTTCTGCTCCCCGTCCAGGCCTTGATATCAGCTGTCCCCAAGCCCTCTGCCTCTCTCAAAGATGCCACCATCCCTTCTGCTACCCAGGCCGAGCACAGCTCCCCCCCACCCACCCACGACAGTCTCTCTCCCCTCCCTCTGCCTACCCAGTGCCCTTCTGTCTCCTGGGCGCTTAGCTCCCCGCTGTCAGACCTGCTGCATACCAGAGACGCCCCGGTCCGAGCCCTTTCCACTGGCCTCATCGCTCCCACAGGCGGATCACCTACTCCCTGCCGCTGCGATACCCATTCCCATCACCTGCCCTAGGGGTCACTGCAGTGTCCCAAGGACCAGAGCCAGTGCCCATCACAGCAAGCGGCACGAGCATCCCAACTCTGCTGTATGGTCACACTCAGTTCACACCCCCTCAGCTGGTAACCCACCCCCCCCATTCTCCTGCACACTCACCCCACAGCCCCCACCTCTGCTGGTGGCCAAGACCCACAGATCCCCTCCAACCAGCATCCCGTTTCCGGTTCCCCCATCCAGCACCACATGACCACCCCCCAGCCCAGCACCTCCACATCCTAGCTCCCTCCCCCAGCACTTTCTGGTCCTCCGCCCCACCATGCAGCAACCCAACACCCCCAACTCCCTCTGCCCCAGCACCCCCACTGCCTGACTCCCCTGCCTAGCACCACATGCTGCCTGCCCAACTCCCAATGCCCTTACTTCAGCCTCTCCTGACCCACCCCCTCTCCTAGCCCCCCAGCACTCCTGAGCCCCCACTGACTCTGCCCAGCCCCCTGACTCCCCTGCCCAACACCTCCTGAGCCCCACTCCCTCTGCCCAGCAACCCATGCCCTACCCTCAGCAAGCCCCACTGTCTCTGCCGAGCCCCCCATACCCTGCCCCCAGACCCCCGAGTCCAACTGTCTCTGCCCAGCCCCAGGTACCCGACTCCCCTGCCCAGCACCTCCTGAGCCCCACCCCCCCGTGCCCAGCAACCCAACACACCAGTCCCCCCAAGCCCCACTGCCCAGCCCCCCCGAGCCCCACTGCCTCTGCCCAGCCCCCCCAGCCCCACAAGCCCCACTGCCTCTACCCAGCGCCCGAGCCCCACTGCCTCTGCCCAGCCCCCCAAACCCACTGCCCAGCCCCCCCAAGCCCCACTGACCCCCCGAGCCCCACTGACCCCCGAGCCCCACTGCCCAGCCCCCCCGAGCCCCACTGACCCCCCAGCCCCACTGCCTCTACCCAGATCCCGAGCCCCACTGACCAGCCCCCTAGAGCCCCCCCGCCTCTGCCCAGCCCCCCGCACGCTCTCACCCCCCCCACGCCCTGACTCCCCAGCGAACCCCGCGCGGCCCCGATCCCGGCACTCACCTGCGGCCGATCCCGGCCCGCTCCCCGCTCCGCACCCGGCCCGCGCACGCTGCGTACAAGGGGCAGCGCCCGGCGGCTCCGCCCCCCGGACACGCCTATTGGGCACAGGCCCGCGCTGATTAGCATAGCCACACCCCCTCGGAGCTTCCGGGACACGCCGCCTCGGGAAGCGGAAAGCACCACGTGGCACGTGGGGGAGGGGAGGGGAGAAGTCTTCCTTGGGGCCCAGTGACAATAGTGGGGTGGGGGGATGCACCCCCCCAATGCTCCGCCCTCCCCCCAGCTTCCTCACTAGCACGTGTGAACACACCGGGGTGGGGGGTCACAGGCCCCTCCAGAGCCAGCCCCCAACTTGGGGACTGGCTTGAAATCGGGACAGCAGTTGGGGGGAGGCTGGAGACTGACCCACGTTTGTGCTGTTCCTAGAGCCCCCAGCACAGGGAGCTCCTGGAGCCAGCCTGGGGCTGCTGCAAGACCAATATACCCAGGGGCAGGACAGGTCCAGGAGAGACTGTGCTGTTCAAAGCTAGGCCCACTCGGGGTGTGGGACAGAGAGAGGGGTGGCCGCTGGCCTGCCTGGATCTACACTTCCACCTCTGCCTGTGCTGACTGTGCCCGCACTCCCAGGCACCCGCTATACCAGGAGCAGGGAACCTTTTATGGGTCGGGGGCCGCTGTCCCACAGGAAAATCGGTTGGGGGCTGCACAAAAGTGAGAAGGAACAAAAAAAAAGACCAACTGAGAATTGGGGGGAGGGGGCAGGCTAGTAGATTTTGTGGGGGCCCCCATGCCCTGGGGTGAGGCCAAAATTGAGGCGTTCAGTGTAGGAGAGGGGGCTGAATGGAAGGGAGGATGCAGGAGTGGGATGGGGGTTGGTGGGCCTGGGAGGGTGTAGGAGCAGGCTGGGCTGGAGGTATGTGCAAGAGTGGAATCGGTGCAGAGTCTGCGCAGGAGGGTGGCGGAGGGCTGGAGCACCAGCCCAGCTCCCCAATGCTGGGGGGGGGGGGGGGGAGCTCCACGCCTTAGGAGCCAGATCCAGGCAAGCCGGGCCAGATCCAGGCAAGCTGGGCCAGATCCAGGCAAGCCCTTACATGCCCCACACTCAGCACTGCGTTTGCCAGGCAGAGGGCAGGATTAACCTGACTTGAATCACAGGCTCAGGGTAGCTGACAACATCATAACAGGGTGGAAGACTAGGGCATTAATAATAAATGAATAATAATGACCCTTTGTCCTTCTCTAGCTCCTGCCTTGTGGGACTCTCACAGCGCTTTTCAAACCTTAATGAATTCACTGCAGGCCCATGGAGCAATGTGGCTTCCGCCCTGATGTAAACAGAGGGAAGCTAAGGGATGAGAGTGTCCCACGGTCACGCACACGTCAAGGCCAGACCTGCACGTTAACCCAAAGACCATCCATTGTCTCACGCTTGGGGCCGTGTTCAGGCACTGGCCTTTTCATCCCCCTCTGCAACAACTCCCAGTTTTCCTGCAGCACTTTTCACTCATGGACCTGAAAACATTTTACAATGGTCACTATCATCCCCATTTTACAGAGGGGGAAACAGAGGCATAGGGCAGCAACGTGATTTGCCCAAGGCCACCAGCCAGGCCAGTGGCAGAGCTGGGCATGGCATTCAGGTTTCCAAGTCCCCGTTTGAGGTTCTATCCTCCAAGTCTATCGTCTCTTCCTCCTGACATCTCTGGCAGGACAGAACCAGCGCTGCTAGTGACAAACCAAAACCTTCGCTTACCTGCTTGTTTGCCCGCTGACATCAGCTACAACTTGAGCGGGTCCGCATCCTTTCGGTGGGTCGTAAGCAAATGAGCACACAGCAGGGCTATTTAACAGTGCAATGGGGAGTGTTTGAAGCCCTCCTGTTATGTGACTCCCCTGTTCTATTCCCCTAATTACACCGTTTCTTGTAAATTACCCAGCAGCGATCTCTCTCATCTCCGCATTTAGAGAGAAGGGTCATGCTTAGCGTGACCCCTTTGATAATGTAAAACAGGGTCTTTTATACAGCTGAGATAATAACCCTGTTGCTTATAATCAGCCTAGTGGGGATAGGTCTTTGTCTCATTAAAAGTGGCTGGTATGTGGAGAAATATTCACGCGCGGGCAACAGCAGGCTCCAAAAATCAAGACATCTCGTTATGTATTGTAAAAAGGAAGGCGAGGAGAGGACCCTGCCTCTGTGGGCCTGATGCAAAGTGGGTGCTGCCCACAGTCACGGACTCTCTGGAAGGATTCTCAGCCAGACCACGCGTGCTTTAAATGCCCACCTTTCTGTCGTCCTTTCCTGTCCTCACCCCCCTGCCGACCAGTCACATTTCCAGAGCATTGTTGTACCCCGCAGCCTGTGATGAAATGTTTCGGAGGCAGAAGACAGTTCATCAAGCTACCTAGAATGTGCCAAGCACTCGGAATTAATAAACCCCACACTCTTGCAAACCGGCCAGGAGATTTTTAATGATCACAAGCCGTCGAGGTTTCTGTCTGAAGCCTCATTAAATAAAAAGGCTCCTCAACAGCCTGGCTCCTCTTGGCCCCACCGGAACGAGGTCTAGTGAAGAACCAGTGAGACGTTCCAGAACAGCCTTTGAAGGGTTCAACTGCACCACAGACTGCCATAGTCAACGTTGGGAGAGCACAACCGGCCATGCAGCAAAGGAGCGGCTGAGTGCTGTGTGAGTTCTGCACCCGTACAGGCACGACACCCCGTTGTGGGCGATGCAAAGATTTGGGTGGGTGCAGACCAGAGCCTTGGCACGCCGCACACTTGTAAGGTGTCTGCTTCCGCGGGGTCCTGGCAGGTAGAACGGGTCGTGAGCTGCTGTGCCGTGTGGGGCAGGGTATGCCAGGCAGGAATCGCATCCAAAGGGCGTTAGAGGAACCGGGTGAATTAAAGCAGTGTTTCTCAACCTTTTTTAATAAAGTACCCCCCAGTAGCTACAGTTTTCAGACACACAATTTTTTTTTTCTACCATTGCAACGCATTTGTTTAAACAACCTAATTGTAGCTGGGTGGGCAAGGACATTTTTGGGTGTAAAAAGTACAAAAATAATAAAACGCTGTAAAACTTAAAACAAAAGTTCAGTTTTCTCCAAATTTCAGTTGTGCTGAAGTACCCCCCAGACGTCTCTCGAGCACCCCTAAGGGCACTTGTCTTTGTCTGGCTTTGTCTGGACCGTTAGACCTTTTCCAGATTCCTGGAGGTTGCTGTGCCTTTCCAGGACACGTGGTCCCCATAAGCCGTGGGGCATCCTAAGGGGAGAAAGCGGGACAGGAGGAGAACGGGTACAGCGGGTGACGTTTGGTGTGAGTGCTGAAAAGAGACAGGTAGCTGCGTCCCGGCACGAGGCAGCCGGGTTTGTCTGAGGCTCTTGCACCAGGGAGTTGCGAAGGAGCAGTTTGCACACAGCACCGGGGAATAGCGTGTACATGAGCCAGGGCTGGATTAAGGGGAGGGCTGCCCGGGGCGCCAACCTATGGGGGGGCGCCTGATTGAAGTGGTAAGGAGCGCTGCATCAGACACCCCCCATAGGTTGCTGCCCTGGGGCGCAGTGCCCCATACACGTCAATCAGGTGCCGTGCGCCTGGGGCGGGGCCGCGCATGTGCCGCGTGCCCACTGCCCATGGCGCAAGAATGGCTCGGGCGGAGCCCATCATCCTCTGAGAATTCCCACCTCACCGGTTTCTGCTCCAATTTGCCGCTCAGCCAGGGGCACCACTACCTAGGGGTGCAGTGGCCACGGATAGGGTTACGCGTCGGAGTGGCTAATGGGATCAAAGGGCCTGACCAGCAGGAAATGGGATCTGGGATGCATGAATAGTTTATTAGCTACCCAGTCGCCTTCTGCGCGGCGGTGGGAACCCCAGGGAGAAGCAGCACGGTGCTGCCCAGCAACAGAACCCCCTCTGCTGCAGGACAGAGCAAAGAAGCGGCTCTGGGCAGAAACCAGCGATGGCTGCTAGCTCACGTCACGATCCTCTCTCCCACTGCGCCTCTGCCTCTGTCACCTGCCCACGAGCATCCCCCAGAGCGTCGAGCAGACCCAGCGGTGCAGGAACACGACAGGGCTAGCCATCGGATTCCTAACCTGAGGGTCGGTCATGTCGCTTGCAAAGCAGGCCCCTGGTTTTGGAGGCAGAAAGCCAGTTGCTGGCTAATGGGAGCTGAAAGGCAGCCCCTTTTCCAGGCGGCGGGGGAAAGGAGGAGGTGGGGCTCACCGCAGTCCTGGGGTAAAGGACACAGCGGGCCTTGTCTCCTTACAGCGGCAATTAAGGCGGTTTATAAAAAGGAGACTTATTAGGCCAGCTGCCCTGGGAATGGAGATAATTATAAATGGAACGAACTGGGATGGAGGCAAGTACAAGCAAAACTCCAATAGTCTGGCATCCGATTGTAGGCCACTTCCCATAGTCCGGCATCAAAATGGCAAGAGCCCAGTGAGTGAGCTTTGGCAAAAAACGAGTCACAAGGCAGCAGCGGCTGAACCGAGTGAAACCGGATGGGACCAAGTCAATGTGCCACTGGCATTGTGTGACACGGGACAGTGCTTGTGCTACAATAAAAAGGGTTAAAAACACTTTATATACAGTATAGACTGTGTGTGTGTGTGTGTGTGTGTGTGTGTGTGTGTGTGTGTGTGTGTGTGTGTGTGTGTGTGTGTGTAAAAAACCCGCTTTTAGGACCTCCTGATAGTCTGGCATATCTGATAATCCGGCACCACCTAGGTCCCAAATGTTCCAGATTGTTGGAAATCTACTGTACCAAGAGACAGAGGATGTGAAGCCGGTAACGTCAGAGGGGGCAGATGAGAGCAGAGGCTCCGCGTAGAGCCCTGCATGGATACAAAATTGGTATCGGCAGCCACATCCACAAAAATGAACTGCGGCCATCCGCAGCCGCCCGTGTGTCCCCTGCCAGCCAGGCCACACATAGCAGGCGAGGGGGCTTCTTGTGTTGTTACCTGAACTAGCGACGGCAGCCTCTCTTAAGAGCCACGGGCCAGCCCTCCCGAAATGCTCCTGCAATGAAAGCGGGCTCCCTTTGTCCTGCCTCCCCACCGGCTCTTCCCTGCCTGCGTGGTCCCGGATCTCCCAGCTCCGCACAGTGGCTGAAACCAAGAGGCATCCTGCCCCAAGCAGCTGGCAAGAGCATGCCACACTCACGGAGCAGTATAGGCCATAGTCTGGAAGGGACTTCCTGGGTTATTGAGTCCAGTTCCCTGCTATCACAGGCAACCCTGCCCTCTTATATAATCTGAGGGTTGGCAGAGACTTCAGGAGTCATCGAGTCCAACCGTCAGCTACAAGCAGGACCAACCCCACCTACATCAGCCAAGCCAGGGCTCTTATAACCATCATCAGGTGGATTTGAACCGGAGACCTCAGTGTAGGAGCCTCTACAGCTTGAGCTATAAGGCACGAACGTGAAGGACTAGTCGACTAGCCGATAAGCAAGTGCTTATTGGCTAGTCGACTCAACTAGTCGCTTCTCCCCTCCCCCTCTTGCTGCCTCTATCAGCTAGAGACAGCAAGGATGGGGGGAAGAAACGGGGGGTATTTCAAAGTGGCAGTGCCGCATGGAGCCCAGGGTCAGGCTCCTCGCAGCATTTCAAAGCAGCTACGCTTCAAAGGCCGAGGTGCCCTATCGACTAATTGAATAGTCGCTGAAAAAAATGCATCGACTGTTCGATTAGTCAGTTACCCGACACTTTACATCCTTACTATAAAGCCAGCTGGCTCTCAGCTTAGGCTGTAGAGCTCCCTTGTTCTTATCTCTCACTGTGAGTGGTCTAAGTGCCACTACATGGGACAGTGAACCACACTAGGGCTATGTCTACACTCACGGCTTCTTGCGCAAGAATCTGCAGAGCGTCCACACTGCCCACCCGCTCTTGCGCAAGGAAATGTGCAGTACGGCGTGGTAAGAGGGGGCTTCTTGCGCAAGAGCTACACTCTTTTTGAACAGGTGTCAGCCCTCTTGTGCAGGAGCTCTTGTGCAAGAGGGCAGTGTGGACGCTCGGCAAGGATTTCTTGCACAAGAAAGCCCTAGGGCTAAAATGGCCGTCGGAGCTTTCTTGCACAAGAGAGCGTCCACACTGCCATGGGCCCTCTTGCGCAAAAGCACAGCTCGCACATGGCAGCGTGGACGTTTTCTTGTGCAAGACTTCTTGCACAGGAACCCTTGCGCAAGAAGCCGCGAGTGTAGACATAGCCTAGGTGTGTGGGTAACACTGTGTCAAGCCGGGACTTAAAAACCACTAGGGAAGGAGATTCCACCCCCTCCCTAGGGAACCCAGCCCAGCGCTTCCCCACCTGCCTAGGGAAAGAGTTTTTTCTAATATCCAAGCTAGACCTTGCCCATTGCAATTATCATCAGATAAGCTCAGCGTGGTAGAGGAGAGGTGTACGTCACTGCCGATTGTGCTCCCCTGGAGATAACGTACTCCGACCCCCACCACCCAAAACACACACTGACAGGTGCTACCCAAGCGCCCCAGGAGTATAGCCACTGTTCCTTAGTCACTAGTGTTTATAGACCACTGCCTGTTCTTTTAGAACACCCTTGCCGCCTGCCCTCCCCCCACAAGGTGCACCAACCTCCTGGCCCGGGGGGCATGAGGCCATGTCTAGCCCCAGTTTGCTACTCTACGTCTCGGGATGGAGCAGTTTGAGCTACGGCCCATCTCTATACTTGTGTGAGCAGCTCCTAGCACTTGGCACGCTGCGGCCTGATTGGAGTCCGCAGGGGCTACTGTCAACAGAAACAATAACACGATGCCACTACGGAAGCCAGGACAACGTAACTGGGTTGAGAGGCTCTGCCAAGGAGTTATTGCCAGTCTCGTGCTATTTGATGTTCCCATGCTTGTGAGACCCTACGCTTTCATTGCAGGAGATGTCAAGTCCAGCTAGTCACTGAGAAAAGCTTCACACCATGAACCAAGTGCAACCTACACAGCCCAGAAAGCCACCCGGTAAACAAATCTCTACCAAACCCAATGGTTTGGCTTTAAAAGTAGACTTTCCAGTGGGACTTTTAATGCCTGGATTTGGCACCACTGCTCCCCGGCCTCTTACTGGCTTGCACCAGGCTTCTGAAAATCTGGTTCTAGCAGGCGGGAATGCACTCTGTGACCGAAGGATAACAAAACACTCTGAAGAGCTCTGAGAACACTCCGGCAGAAACTGGAGAGGCCAATGCCAGGGACTTTGGTCAAGGTTGGGCCGTGGGAAGCTACTTGGATCCATGTCAGCAAGAAACACTGCTGAGTCATGGGGAGCAAAACCTAAGTGCTTGGTGGTGGCCCTGGAAGCAGTAAGTGGTGTTGGGAGGAGCAATCTATCTTTTTATGGTAGGGCATTATTACAATTAAAAAGAAGTTCAGGGTGAACAAGTTGCTGTTTGCGCACAACAGGTTTACTTTCACCTGTGTCTGTCCAGGCACTGAAATTAGGCTTCTTTCCACTACAGAAACTTTTCCTTGTTGTGTGTTTTGTGCACTACAAAGAAAAGTAACATACAGTTGCAACTTCGCTCAGACTGGAGAGAGGCTGAGTTGCAGCTGAAGCCACACATACAGGGTTGTTTTGAGTGTGACTAGGCAGAGCCAACCTGTGGAACTCCTTGCCGGAGGATGTTGAGAAGGCGTGGACTTTAACAGGGTTCCAAAAAGAGCTAGATAGATTCATGGAGGTTATGTCCATCAATGGCTATTAGCCAGGATGGGCAGAGAGGGTGTCCGAAGCTGGGAATGGGTAGCAGAGGCAGATCATTTGATGACTGTTATGTTCATTCCCTCTGAAAAACTTAAAAATTAATAAATGGTCTAGTAGCATCTTAGAGACTAACAAAACATGTAGAGGGTATTGTGAGCTTTTGTGGGTAAAACCCGCTTCTTCAGATGACTGGAGTATTAAAAGTCCAGATCTAAGAATAAATAAGGGAAGGGTGGGGAGGAGGAGGAAAAAAAGACAGTGAATAGATTGTGCAAGTAGTTATAAGAGGCTGATAAGAACAATTAGCACCTCCATTGTTTGTTTGGTTGGTTAAGTCATTAGGATGGAGACGGTAGTGTACAAGTCAGGAGAGATCTATTCTCATAAGAATCAAACTTGTAAATGAAGTTAAGTTCCAACCCTTCCCTGTGAATTTGGCTTGTGGAATTGGCCTGAAACAACACAGTGACTCAGAGATCCATTAAAGAGTGCCTGGGCAGGTTAAAGTGTTCTCCTACACTACAGGTTTCTGTGTGTTGCCTTTTCGGATATCTAATTTGTGTCCATTA
The DNA here is from genome assembly GCF_052426305.1 of Pelodiscus sinensis. Lineage (NCBI taxonomy): Eukaryota > Metazoa > Chordata > Testudines > Trionychidae > Pelodiscus > Pelodiscus sinensis. Next base: position 6,403,639 of record NC_143079.1, on the reverse strand, counting down.
ATTCTTTCCCGTAGAGCAGCGTTTCCCAATTTTATTTGGCCACAGAACCCCGAGAGTTGCCTTAGAAAAAAAAAGGCCCCTGCTGCGTTTCGTTGAGCAAAAAAAAAAAAAAAGCCCTCGCCATGGCTCTGTCGGGGGGGGGGGGGGGGGGAGAATGCCGGCTCTTCGCAGAACCCTTGCTTTCGCTTCACGGATCCCCAGAGTTCCCCGGAGCACCAATTGGGAAACACTGCCGTAGAGCAATGTTTTGCAAATGGTATTCCGTGGAACCCTGGGGTTCTGCAAAGTGAAAATAATGGTTCCGCGAGAAAATTCCATTACAATCCCAGTGTATGATTTTAAAAAATAATGAACATTTAAACTTTTATGAGCTTTCTTGAAAACAATTTTCATTTGTGTTTGCCACGATACGTGTCCCTGTGTAATGCCAGCTTAGCCAGAGAGCGGGGACGATGATGTCACTACTCAGTGGAGTCAGGCAGTGATGCAATCATCTGTTCTATACCACTGCAAATCCCCATCCTCACTCTCAGGGAGCGTGGATCACGTGGGTGACTGAATACAAACACACGAGCACCGCGTCGGACAAAGGTGAAGCTTCAGCTGTCCAACCAGTTGCTTGTAGGGCAGTGCGCAGGCCGTGCTCTTGCGAATACTTTGTCAGTATCGTCCCATGATTTCTTGTATTTAAAAATGTAAACCTGCAAAATATAAATTGACTATGATCGATGAATCTATGTGCCACTCAACTAAATGTTGATCTCATGACTTTGTTTAGAATTTGCTTATTATTATCCTCACTTATTTGTGGTCTACTTTTTCAGCTCCATATATGAGACTGTTAGTAGGGGTTGCACAAAATTCTTTCAAGTTTAAAAGGGTTCCGTGGCCAGATGCAATTGGGAAACACTGCTTTAGAAAAACATCTATTCTCAATTATTCCAAGGAAGTCCTATGGCTGAAGATCAAACCAGATGGTCGCAATGGTACCTTCTAGCCTTGGACTTCATGAAACTATGAGAGACACTAAGCATGATTAAAAATGATTTATTAGGCGACCAACAAAAAAATCCAAGGTGCGAAAAGACCCCCCCCCTCTCCAAATGCAGCAAAGCTACAGCGCTGTGCAGCGCCCAAGTGAACCAAGCCACTCCCAACGCGGTTAGCTCCTCCCCTGTCTCCCCATGATCCGGCCGTGGCAGGACCTGAAACTAACGTGCAGCCCCAGCTGGAAGCACCTAGCACCCCTTGGCGCTGCACGTTGTAAAAGTGTGGCCCCAGGCTACATCTTAGCCTGTAGGGAGCGAGGCATTGCAGCAATGCAGGGAATGTCTTGTGCTCCTGGCAAGGAGAGGCGCCGCCGTTGGGCAATAGCAGACGCAGCCTTAGATGCACAAAGCGCACCTGGTGTCCGGCAGCTCCCGGGGAACGCAAAGGGGAGGTGCCGTGTGTCTCCAGCCCCCGCCGATGCTACATTGCTCAGCCAGCGTCTCGCAGACGTGGGGGAATGAGACACCCTGGTAATGGGGTCGAGTCACTGCCCGGCCGAAGCTGCCACCTGTTTGAACACTCAGCCCATGCGCTAGCCAGTCACGGCAAGCCCTCAGGTCGGCTCCCGCTAACAATAGCCTCAGCCCCAGCACGTGGTTTCACGTTCCACGGTCGCCTGTGTCCAGTGCGGCTGGGGGAACAGAACCGCAGCCTTTTGGATAAGGGCAATGTGATGGCAGCTACACCCTTCACCTGGGACCTCTGAGGCACGCTCCGAAGGATGGACTTGATCCAGCAATTATTTCCCTTCGCTGCTTCCTCTCCAGGGTCGCGTCCATGGCAGCAGCAGCCTGCAGGGCTGTGAAAGATTAATCGCTAAGCATCACCCGTAACCGTTCCGGTTAACCATCAACTGGGGGGGGGGAGCTACTCCAGCATCGGGCAACTCGGTGTCCCAACACCATGGGCAGGGGGCTGCTCTTGTATCTAGAGCCCGGGTGCCTCCGCAGGCAGGGGGCTGGAGTAGCTCCCCCACCCACTCCCTCTTAATCAGTTAACTGGTTAAACCAGTTAACCAATTCAGCAGGATTTTTACACCCCTACGAGCTTGTTTTCGTAAGAGTCTCAGAAGGGGGCTGACCTGCCTTCAAGGGACAGCTCTCCTCTCCCGGTCAAGGTGGATCTCGAGGATTGTCTAACAAAGAAGCTGGATTCAGGCAGCGCTCTCAATTCATACCCTATCGCTATTCCGGAGTAACTCTCTCTCCGACTCTCTTATTCCAGAATAAGAGCCTCTTTTCTCCAGGGTAGCATGAGCCACCGAGTGGCTGAAAAGGCATTCCTTCTGGAGTAAAAACAGCCGCCCACGGAGCTACTCCAGAATGGTGAGTGCATGAACGACCCCACAAGCCCTATTGCCTCTCCTGAAATGGGGCAGGTGGGGTGTGCGAGAGAGCCAGCCCTAGTCCCATGGTCTGCCAAAGCCCAGAGAGATCGTACGCTCACAAATCCAGGCTTAGCCCAGGGAGAGAAAGTAGACTGACCAGAAACGAACATTTACTGGACTGGAAACCCCTCCTGTATGAAACTCAGGGCCCCACACTTCCCGCTCGGAGTAGAACCTCACTGGAAATAGCAAATCAAATTCAAGAGCATTAAAACAAGTCCCTCAACATTAGTGAAATTCCTGTCAACACGAGCTTAGCTTGGGAGGGAGGGCTCCTTTTTAGGCCACCAGTTCAAATCTAACCCCCGCCAGCACGGACTGCCCCATTCTTAGGGGAGAGGTGTCTACACCACACAAAAAAACCCCAGGACAGTTGGCACAACACTGTCCCTTGTTAGTGAGCTGGATCAAAGTGGCCCAGGGAGGCTAAATGCTGCTTTCCCCTCCAGGGATGGTGGGGTCAGATCAGGGACTTTGGCAGAGTGGAGCAATAGGTGAGCCCTGTTTGGTGGAGGGATACTAGTGAACAGGGCACTTTTCACAAGTCTGAGAATGCACTTACTGGGCAAATCAATCTGAGCGAGAAATACTTAAGGGCACGGCTGTAGAATGAACAGCAGCACAGGGGTTTACTGATTTCCCCTTGTTCTTTTTTTCCCCCTCAGATGCACGGCAGTCGGTCACACCTTCTGCAGCGTTGATGAACGCTTGTGCTGTCGTGCACCATACTTGAGGCCACAGTTTTAACCCTTCAGGTTCACTCTTGACAAGAGCAAAGTGTCAGAGACAAATGAAGCAGGAAAAACTGATCGACTGGGATTTCTTCCATCCCCCGAGTTACCTCTCCGTCAGCAAGGAGCTGAGAGCACAGACCAGGGCATCACCCTCCACAGCCTGCACACTAGGCTACGTCTAGACTGGCATGATTTTCCGCAAATGCTTTTAACGGAAAAGTTTTTAATTAAAAGCATTTGTGGAAGAGAGCATCTAGATTGGCAAGGACGCTTTTCCGCAAGAGCACTTTTTGCAGAAAAGCATCAATGCCAATCTAGACGCGCTTTTGCGCAAACAAGCCCTGATCACCATTTTCGCGATCAGGGCTTTTTTGCACAAAACAAATCTGAGCTGTCTACACTGGCCCTTTTGCCCAAATGGGAGCAGCATAGTATTTCCGCAAGAAGCACTGATTTCTTACAGTAGGAAGTCAGTGTTCTTGTGGAAATTCAAGCGGCCGGTGTAGACAGCTGGCAAGTCTTGCCAGTCTAGACGCAGCCTAGGGGTACATCTGCACTACAGTTTTGTTGGGAAAATGGCCATTTTTCCGACAAAACCCAAGTTACGTCCACACTGCAATGGGTTCTTCCAAAAGTAAATCGAAAGAACACAGAGGCTTTTCCAGCGCTGGTAACTCTCTTTCTACAAGGAAGAAGCCTTTTTCTGCAAGAGCTCTTTTGGAAAAAGGCGTGTGTGGACGGGGACGAGGGAGTTCTTTCAAAAGAAGAGGGAAGAGGAAAAAGCACTGGTGCCCTGGCGGCCACTCTGCCCATAGGAATCACAGCTTACATGCGAGAGAGAGTCCGTTCAGCATGGATGCTCTCTTTTGAAAAAGCAGATCGCTTTTTTGATGCGCTTGTGTGTGTGTGGACGCTCTCTTTTAGAAGAGGTTTATTCGGAAGATTTCTTCCGAAAAAGGGTTCTTCTGAAAGAAGCCTGTAGTCTAGACATAACCTAGGAGTGGGGATAGCTGGTAGCTTGCACACAACTATTATCCGTTTCTTCTAAGGGCACTTGCCAGACAACATGCAAAGACTATCTGGATGACCAGCTTGCCTCTGGATTACAGAGCCACATCAGTCTCTCCCCCCCCCCCCCACTTCAAAAAAAATTGTAAGAGCCAACTCTGTGAAAAGCCAACTACTAGTGTTATTTCACCTTGGCGACACAAAGCACAAGACCTGACCCAATGCTGAAGGGGTGGGTGGAGGGGAGAGGACAGATGACTGGAGAATTCCACATGTACAGGCAACCCCTGCACTTACGACCTAATCGGTTCCTGGAGAATGGTCATAAGTCAGGCCATCGTAAGTCGAACCCTTATTGCCCATAGGGGCGATGTTATGAATGGGGGTCCCGTTTCTGGCCGGCTTTGCCTTCTGGGAGTTGTAGTCTTTGGGAGCCAGTGGCGCAAATGGCACCCAGAGCCGGCCAGGGGCTGTACCAGGTGGCCACCAGAGCAGGGCGGCCGTAAATGTGTGTGGGGGGGTCCTCAGGTTGGGAGGTCGTAAGTCAGGGTCACCTGTATTTCACATCAACCAAATCTCCTCTTGAGCCTCCAACTCAAAGGAATAATCTGACCAGCAGGGACTTAAATACCTGCTCCCAGGCAGGGGATTGGAGGAAGCAAAATGTCAGATCCCTTGGGTCAAGAAATCAACTGAGAATGAATGAAACCAAACTACACTCTGCTTGGCAGCAGTTACACAGAACCCTGCCCAACGCGCTGTACCAGTTCGGGAGTCTTTTGGCTTTTCTTCCTGATGCTGATCAGAACACTGGCGGTCACATTCTTCATTCAGAAATTACCTGTTAGATCTGAGGAATGTGTGTTTCTAAGGACAGGCCTGGTGAACGCACTTTGACGCCCTCCGCTTTCCCTCGCTTGTTCCACTGCGCTAGCCTAGCAAACCGCCTCTCCAAAAAGGGAGATTTTTGCCATTTCACTAGCGGTCTCACCACTTAAAATTGGTACAGTCCAATGCAAAAAACAAACACCCCAAAAACAAAACACCCCAACATTTTTCAACACAGTAAGGAAAAGACGTTTAAGAGAGTTAGGTTATAATTTTACTGAGTTTAACAGAGCTACACATTTATACAAAAGTTTTTCAACCATTCGATATTAAAACTGAGACGCGAGGCTACAAAACCAGGCATATGAGATTCTTTAATCTTCACCCAGTTTGTGGAAATCTTGAAAGGAGCAATTGGACAGAGGCAGAAACTTTTCAAATGCAGCTTCAAAATGAAATCCAATGAATTCACAGAGAAATCTTCAAGCCAACCATTGTAGACCGGCATTGCAACATATTCATAGGCAGCTTTAAAATTCTAGGGGTTTTTAGCCTCATCCCCTCACATACAAATAAAAACATGCTGAACAGTTGAAATGCACAAATGTATCTTTCCTGAGGATGCACCATGCTTACATGGCAACTGGAAAAAAAGTGGGAAACAGCTATTCCAGACTTGAGAGAAAGAATTAAAAATTATATTTCCTACAGTAACTGGTAACTTTTAAGCACGTCTGCAAAAACAAATAAAATTGTAGGATCCTGCTCTTTAAAGCATTAGGTTTTACAAAAAGGAAAAATGAAGTACAAATGTAAAAGCTTCAAATAAATTTCAGAGTGACACGGGATATTTTAGACACAGATCAGGGACTATGTTGTCTTTGGTTTCATGTAAACACTGATATTTGTAAAGCATTAAAAAAATACAACCAACCATTGAAAGTTACATTCGAAACACAGAAAGTACTATTAGGAGACACGGCAGAACGGTTCTTGTGCAAGGGGGGGGTTTTGCACAAAAATGGCAGCTCATTAAGTATGCAAATGAAGTGTGGTGATATTCACCGCTTTGCCTCATTTGCATATTCTCTTGCACAAGAGGGGGCAGTCTAAACATAGCCTGTCAGATTTTTCAAGTCCACCGAGGGCTTTGGTTTGGAAATTAGGAGAGGGACAAGAATTCAGCACAGTTACATAGGTAGGGTGTTTATTCCAGAAACAGTAATTTCTTTTTTTGGGAACATGGATTGTTTGTTGGAAACGAGCAGAAAGATCAATAATTGCTCCAGAAACGCTGCTGGGTCGCTAATCCAACAGCTCGTAAAGTACTACTGCAGAGGCATGCACTGGGGCTAACCCAATCATCTAGGTAAAGGGATATTTTAGAAGTCGCACTCCATGGTCCTTAACGGCTCAGTTCATCACCCCAACACCTTTTAAACCCACAAACCCTCGTTTTCCAGTAAACCAACATTTCCTGTGGAGAGGTTAGTCACCTGTGTTTGGGTGCCTGAAATTCTGAACCAATTGACAACTCTAAAAAGAACTTTTTCCCAGGCTGCCATGGTAATCCTGGGCCTTAGCTGACCAATACGGTTTCATACATTTCCAGAGTTTTTTGGGGTCTACTGCAAACTGTTGTGGTAAACTAGAAACTACACAAGAACAGGCGTAAAAAGCTTTAGAGAGAGGAAGTGGGGAAAAGGAAAGAACATACAACAAATGCAGTTTTTATTTAGTTACTTCCATGCCCTCTAATCCAAGGCGCTGACCAAGATTGGGGGGGGACAGGGGGGAAAGAGAGAGAGAGACACACACACACACACACAAATTATTCAGGCTTACCGTCTCATTGAAGACTTATCTTGAAGTTGGAGAATGTCCTATTTAGTGTTTTCCTTGAGCTCTGGCTTAATGCAGCTCCTACTGCAGCTGCCTCAAAACCACCCCCCAAGAAAGCAGGGATGCCTTGTGAAGATTTAACTTTCCCCACCACCTGCTGTTGCATGTCCGGGACCTACACCCCTGAAGGCTGCATTTACAGGACAAGCTCCATGCTCAAACGTTCCTAACTCTCTCCTGAGGGCTTGTCTACCCCACCTGCTTAAGTTGATGTAACTTCCGTCACTCAGGGGTGTGAAAAAGGTCACCCCTTTGGGCGACGCATGTATCGGGGACCTAAGAGCCGCCCGCCCCAGTGCTCAGACGGCGGAAAGGCACTCCCCCCCATAGCTTCTGCCCGTCGCTGTGGGGCACTCATTATGCCAAGAGGAGAGGGAGAGCCGTCTTCCATCAGCATAGTGCATCTTCACCAGACATGCTACAGCAGAGCAGCAGCCCTGGGAGCAAGGTGGGCATAAGGACTGGCCTCGACCATGTCGAAGAAGCAAGCGAGCTCAAACTCTCCCCACCATGGGACCCTGCCATCCCCTTTCCATGGGCAACCAGCTGCCTGGGAAGAGATTTAATCGCCTGCAAACTGAACACAAGACTGATCTGGTCCTGTTGCCTCCTCGCATCCCTTTGCAAATAGCTCTTAGGAGACACCTGCTCTTACGTGGGCTCTGCTAAGTACCTTCAGCCTTCGGTCAATACTGCAGGGAAGACAGGCCTACCCCCGCTGCTGGATTACTGCATCGATTTTAAAGGAGGTCGCGTTTCTGGGTCTCACCTTCCAGTGTCCTTTAAGTAACCAAGTAAAAAGCAAAACCTCAGCTATACAATTATTAAAACAAACTCAGTCTCCCTTCCCGTGGCGGTCAGAAGCCGCCGTGCGCAGTGTCCCACGAGGGACCACAGAGCAACAAAGCTCCATCCAAGAGGCTCCCTTCGCCATCGGCACTTTGAGGAGCTGGATTCTCCCCCGGCTCCTCCCAGCATCCCCGGCTACAGGAAAAAGAGCTTCTCGCTGAGCTGAATAGCAGGCTCATGGTGCAGAAACTGTCCGGAGAGAAAGGCCAGCTTGTGGGCATACTTGCAAGGGGCTGGGACTCGGATGGTGCCGGGCCAGTTCCAGTACATGTGGCAAAGCTTGAAAGTCAACCTAGAAACAGGAGGAAAAGAGAGTCCATTAGTATTCGTACCTCCCGACTTGGGACGTGGCGTATCCTACCCACAAGCGGCACCACGTGCTGAGGGATGGCTCCTTTCGAGGCCACCGGAGAGGCGCGCGTTAAGGGCCAAACCCTTCGCACTGAACGGTCGGACTGCGGCAAACCTGTAACCTCTCTCTGACGGCGGCACACGAAATGTATTTGGAACACTAGGAGTCTTCAAAGGGTATCAGCTCAACTTTATGAACCGTCTATGCATCGCAAGGGGCAAGGGATTTCCTTCTGGCCCCAGGAGCGATTTGCAAGGAGCTTCTTGCAGGAACTGGGTGAGGATTTGTCAGTGTCAATCCCCAGCAAGGAAAATTCCCTCTGCTTTGTGGAAAGCTGCATAGACCAGTCCTAGCAGGTTAAAAGGAGGCCACCAAAGCTGTGCAAAGTGACCATGTGCACCTTAGGGGGAGGTCACTCTCATTCAATCCAAGACCCAACACAGCTATAACCCATGGACCACCTCATAGCAACTGACAGAGCACAGAGGATGCATAGGGCTGTCCCGGGGTTCCTGGGTCAGACATCTAGCTCACCCATGGGGGTCTGTGAGCCCTCTGCCGTGTATCTGCACTGAAATTACGCTCTTAGAGTTAAGGCAGGTTAGCAGGAGGAGACAGATTAGAGACACCCAGAGGAAAGTAAAGGACACCGCCGACCCCCTGCCTGGCCAGTTGCATATTGTGCACCTCACACTGTGTGCCGAAGATCACACTTACCCAGGGTGAATTGAGAGATTATTCTAGAACGAGAATCAAGGGGCTTAAATTGCAACAAAGAAGGTTTAGGTTGGACATTAGGAAAAGATTCCTAACTGTCAGGGTGGTTTAAACACTGGAATAAATTGCCTAGGGAGGTTGTGGAATCTCCATCTCTGGAGATATTTAATAGCAAGTTGGACAGACACCGGTCAGGGATGATCTAGACCAGGGGGGTTCCCAACCTGGGGTACGGGGAATATTTTGTAAATAAATAGATTACCCTCATTGAAATATTCCAAAAGTAGCAGTGTTAGTGAAAAAAGTTGTGGATTCTAGAATCTATTTCCTTTCATATTGAATAGGGGGCATGGGAAGGTTTACTAAAAGCCAAGGGGGTACAGGGACCGAAAAAGGTTGGGAACCCCGATCTAGTCGGTGCTGGGTCCTGCCGTTGAGGGCAGGGGACTGGATCGGATGATCCATCAAGGTCCCTTCCAGTTCTAGTGTTCGATGATAAGTACAGGAACAAACAGCAGGAGGGTTGAGGAATTCTACCAAAATGATGTGTCTGGTATATCCTGTAATGCAAAGCGATCTCAGAGTCACACTGATCTATACCCAACAGGGCGGGGCCTGAGTAGAGGGACTTTGGGTGAGCAATACTTCCTCTAACAACGTACTGCGTTAAGTTAGTCTGGGCTCTAGAATGGATGCTAAGACTCAAGTTCATACATAATCTTTACGGACATAAAACTGGCTGGATTGTCAGGCTCAACAGGTATCAATCAACAGCTCGGTGTCTCGTCGGCAGTGCTATCAAGAGGGGTTGGTTCTGTTCAACATCTTTATTAATGACCTGGACGAGGGGATGGATTGCACCGCAGCAAGTTTGCAGATGACACTAAGCTAGGGAGAGGGGTAGATACATTGGAGGGTAGGGGCAGAGTGACCTGGACAGATTGGAGGACTGGGCCACAAGAAATCTGATGAGGTTCAACAAAGACAAGTGCAAAGTCCTGCACCTGGGACAGAAGAATCCCAAGCATTGTTACAGGCTGGGGGCCGACGGGCTAAAGTGGCTGTTGAGCAGAAAAGGACCTGGGGATTCCAGTGGATGAGAAGCTGGATACGAATCAACAGGGCGCCCTTGTAGCCAAGGAGGTTGATGGCATATTGGGCTGCATGAGGACGAGCTCTGCCAGCAGATAGAGGGACGTGATTATTCCCCTTTATTCGGCACTGGGGAGGCCACATCCAGAGTAGTGTGTCCAGTTTGGGGCCCCCTTACTACAGAAAGGATGTGAACAAATTGGAGAGATTCCAGCAGCGGGCAATGAAAATGATTAGGGGGCTGGGGAGAGGCTGAGGGAACTGGTCTGCAGAAGAGAAGAGTGAGGGGGGATTTGAGGGCAGCCTTCAACGACCTGTAGGGGGGTTCCAAAGAGGCTGGAGAGAGGCTGTTCTCAGTGGGGGCAGACGACAGAACGAGGAGCAATGGGCTCAAGTTGCAGTGGGGGAGGTCTAGGTTTGAAATGAGGAAAAACGATTCCCTAGGCGGGTGGGGAAGCACTGGGATGGGTTCCCTAGGGAGGGGGTGGAATCTCCATCCTTAGAGGTTTTTAAATTCCAGCTTGACACAGCCCTGGCTGGGATGACTGAGTTGGGGTTGGTCCTGCTTTGGGCAGGGGGCTGGACTCGATGACTCCTGAGGTCTCTTCCAGCCCTGAACTTCTGAGTCCGTGGTTTGTTTTCAAAACTTCTAGTTGCTACGACTTGACTCTCTGCTTTGCTTCATTTCACTATACACACGTCTAGTGCTGCGTGCTAAGTGGTGAGCAGAAGCTAAAGCGGGGTCGGCTGCTGCTTTGGAAGCCGCCAACTGGACTCCTCATGGAGAAGCTCGTCGGGCCTGCTGGTTGGAATGGACCCAGCGTGAACTTGCAGAGGGACAGCGGAGCCTTCAGCGGGTGAGCAGGTTGGGCTTGTCGTGCCCTGGTCCATTGGAGGTGGGGAGCTGACCCCCGGCAGGGACAGACAACACTGCCTCACGCTAAAGGCAGATGGCAGAGAGGTGCCTCGCACCCCTATGTACCCCAGTCACAATAACGCTGTGACCAAGACACCGAGGACAGGTGTTGAAGGACTCTCTTCCTAGCATGGTCTCCGTGCGGAAGACGGGCGACTGTCTGGTAAGCTGAGCCCTGCATGAAGACGTGTTCTCTGTATCGCTTTCATTCTGAAGCCCCCGTCATTCCCCAAGGAACAGAAGGGCGGGTACTGAACCGAAGACAGGCAACAGTAGCACCATGAGCTGCAACTTCAATCTTAGAGGAGACTCAAAAGACCCCGCCCCCCCCAAGAGGCTAAGGCTACAGGCCTGAGACCCTTGAAGAGGCCACAAAGGGGAAGAGAGGAGCCTGACAGCCAGCACCAGTGACTTCAGAGGAAGGTGCAAAATATCCCTACTGGACCATTATGGAGTAACTAGAAGGTTTACCCGGCCTTGCTCGGGCCCTTAACTCAAATAAGTTTTGTTTTCCTTCATGTAAACAATTATTCTGATGTGGGGTTGGGGAGGAGGGGGTCAGGACACAGGCTGCCCTGGGGAGAGAGGACAACCCGAGCCCTCTCTCACCACAGCAGCTTGGGGCCAGGTGAGAAGCGCCTCTCCATGGCTGCTGCAGCGCTAGAGGGCACAGCCAGGGGAGAGGTGCATGTCCCCCAGCTGGGGAACAGATAAACTCTCTGAAATATACTAGATAGCTGTCTTTTTCTCCACTCCTGCCCCCTGCCGGGGTTACAGACGTGCCAGTCCCCATCTCTGGCCCCTTGCTGCCCTCCTGTGGTCATTCTGCAGCACAACTGTCCCTCCTACCAGACCCTCGCCTTCCATTTTATGAGAAATAATCAAATTCCAGGCACATCCCATGGTCCTAGCACAACCAAACCCTGCCCTGGCTTTAAGAGGAAGCTAAACACCACATTTGGTGCTCCTAGCTCTTCCCCTTTAGGTGGAGTTCTTGACAAACAGGACTCTGACGGACCGACAGATGCACTTTTCTAAAATATACAGGAAGATTTATCCACAGCGGAAGTCTGTTCCTGATCCTCTCCTTAAAAAAAGCACTGACCTATTTCATGCAAACGGTGCATATGCTCATTATGCATAGATTTCTAACAGTTTTTTGAATCCTGCTCACTTATAATCGTCACGGATAGTTCCACAGGCTATGCGCTAATTATACATTGTAGAGTTTAATCACATTTACATTTTTTGTTCAATTCCATCGATTCTCCGTCCCCCTTTTGTATAATGAAAAAGGGGAAGTAGGAATGCCCAATGTGCCTTCTCTCTACCATTCATTTTTGAGTCTTTAGCACTCGGACCAATGAGCTAAAGCACGACCAGAAGTAATTTCCCCTCGTTCTTTGTAAAGGGATAGGTAAGTTGGTCTCCAGCTAGCTTCCATACAGAGAGCGTTGTGGAACAACAGGCCTTGGGGAGCGTTCCAGCTTTGCTGTTGTCTATTGCAAGATCAGTTCCCAACAGTATGTTCTGCTGGAGAACACGAGATTACAAGAAACGGCCAAACCAATCTGAGTTTGACCTCACGACTGCTGGACTTTGCCCACGGTTCCTCCATCCCCGTTCAATAATTTCCAGAATAACCCAAGCTAGTATGTTCCTGAAAAAGAGAAACAGGAAATACCATGCAAGGACACCCACGTGGCAGGCAACCCTGCCTTGCTGAGTAGGACAAATGTTGCAAGTCAAGTCAGAGTTCATTTCCAAAATGAAAACGTGCCGCGCTGGATCAGGTCACTTCACCAGTAAGTCCACCACACTGACTCTCAGCAGCAGACAGCCAATATTTCGGGGGGGTGGGAGGGGAGCAGCTGCTGAATGCACCTTAGCAATCACATCAGACAGCACAAGGGAGTAACCGGCACTTCTCTTTAGAGCAGGGTTCGGACAAAGATGTCGCAAAACACTGAGGACTTGAGGTACAGGGTGTTACAGCGTCACCTTCAGCTACTCAGCCTCTCTCTCTGCTGCGCAGTTTCGTAAAGAGGGGCCTTTGGCTCTGCGCTCTCACCTCTGCATGTGGTCGGGACTGAGGTTGGCTGTGTTAAGCACACAGATATAGTGAGTCGGGATGCCGCAGCCCTGTCGGACGTGATGCGCCAGCAAGAAAAAGTCCACCCTGAGAAGGAGAAAGAGAAACACTGTAAAGAGAGTCAAGTCGTCCGTGCGCAGACAAGAGAAAAGCCGGTGGCTGTTTCTTAAGCAGAGCGATTAAAAGCGTTTTACACCGGAGGCTGAGTTTGCTTTATCAAGGCCCCATTCTAAGTTGAAATCACTGCACGACCTCACCGCTTACACCCTCGGCGTGCCCTCCCACAGTAACATCTACCCAGCCAGGGTACAACAGCAATGCCTACGCGCTAGCGATGCAAGAGCTCTTATGCACGGCTGCCATAGCCTTGCTGTACCCCACCCCTAACGTATTTCAGTCTATATTCATGCAGCACGTTGTGTGGTGGAAAGCAACTGAAGAAATGGATGGGAAATGTAAGCAAGGACAGAGCCCAACCCCTCCTTATCAACATGCTAGGAAAATGTTTTTATCATTGCAGCTGCTGTGTTGCTCCCAGGAAAGAAGACAGAATCTCTTATTGGACCAACTTCTGTTGGTGAGACAAAGCTTTTGCACTTACTTAGAACTATTCTCCAGGGATATTGTTTCATGTACAAAGCAGACAGGGACTCTCTTTGCAAGGCCCTATGAGAAAGCATTCTAGAGCAAATGGCATTACACGGTTTACTTGCCTCAGTAGGCTGCCTTAAGCCAGGGCTACTCAACACGCGGCCTGTTTGTTTGCAGCCCGGGTTTACGTGGGGCTCAACATGCGGCCCACGGGTGGGCTCCATTGATCATGGCCTCCACTGGGGACACACTTCACAACGGCGAGGCGACTCCCAGGCGGGGTGAGCACTGAAAGACGCAAGCAGACTGGAACGCGCCTACAGGGTGTTGGCGTTTCTAGCCCCCCGGGAGGTGGTGCGGGGAGCGCCGGGGCATTGTGTGAAAAATTATTTGCATACATTTGCATGTCTATGCAACCACACTTAAGTTGCGGCCCTCGGCATGTGCTGTGAGTATCGTTGTGGCCCCCGGGGCTTCCAAAGTTGAGTAGCCCTGGCTTAAGGGCTGAACTGAACTTCTGGGGTCTAGAAAGTCTATGTATCAACTTCACTAGTGCATTCTCTGTGGCTAGAAAGGGCAATTTCCTGCCCTTTGCTCTGGAACTAAAATACGTGCTAGGTTTGCACAAGCACCCCTTTTAGTGGCAGTTACAGAGTGATGGAGGGAGGGAACATGGAGGCTGCCAAAGAACAGACTCTGTGGGTCACCTGCCACTCACCAGTCTCTGCAGGTGACAGTGTGGTCAATTACAGTCCCTGGAACAGGGCTTACAAAGTGCTCAGTGGAAGCAGAATAGAGAGTGGTGCTGATTTTCTTCTGCACCACGAAGACCACCATCTTGGGGTGGTAGTTCTCAAAAGCATCAAAGCACGTCTGGAGCTGTGGGATCTCATAGTGCGCCACAGTGGTCAGCTGGCTGTCCGACACCCCATCTCTGTAAACAGCTATCTTCTCGGGCAGACAGTGATTCACCTGAGCAGGAAACAAGACAAAGAGTGGACGCTTCTTCACTGGGGCTTTTCCAAGGGAGGCTAGATAGGCGTCGGTCTTCGATTTAGACACAACAGATTCTGAAGCTTGATGGGGGGCAGGGTTAGACTAGATGAGCTCCGTGGCCCCTCCTAACCCTATGATTGTAAGACGGTTCTAAGGTAACATGGGTGAATTTGAGGTCTTAGTGCAGTACAGCCTAATGCTGTGAAGGAGGGTGAATTATACTTGGGATTACGATCCAAGAGCCCACAAATATAAGGTCAAGTACCATCCTGGCTCTGTAAGGCTTAGTCTACACTTCAGGGTTTTTGCACAAAAAGCCTTTTGCGGACGAGTTCTTGCGCAAAAGCGCGTCCAGATCTCAAAGCACATTGCAAAAGCGATGTGCATTTGCACAAGAGAGCGTCCACACTGCATGGACACTCTTGAGCAAGAAAGCTCTGATTGGCATTCACTGAACAGCCATCAGAGCACCTGTGCTTTTTCCGATAGGGGTTTCTAGCTCAAAAACCCCTCCGGAGCATCCACACCTGCCTTTTTGCACAAGAGCTGCAGTGCAAAAAGGAGTTATTCCCCATGAGGAGAGGAATAACTCTACCGGCAAAGCCCTCTGTTCTGTGGATTTTCTTGCGCAAAAACACGCTTGAGGTGTGGACGCTCTGCCTGTTTTTGCGTAAAACCCTTGTAGTGTAGACACAGCCTAAGAGAATACCCACTGGCATCAGCGGACAGTTTGACATGGACTTTTAGTTAAAGTCACTGCTGCGTGCAGCATCACTTGGTGGGACTGAGGTCAGTAACTGTGAACCTCAACTGCTAACTCCTAACGCTCAGGATAACACAGAGAGTTAACATCCAATTTTGAAGCCGGGTTTTTCAGGCTGAGATAATGCTGCCTCAGTTTCTATCTGGAAGATTATAGCCCCAACCACACGGCCTAGAAACTTATTCTGTGAAGTGAAAGCCTGCATGCTGTGAGACACAATGGGCCACAAGCACTACACAAGCACAAAGACACACTACTGAGCCTTGTGCGTGGGGTTTCAAGGCAGTCAGTCGGCTGTTCGACACCAGTCACTGCTAATTGAACCGCAGTCCTGAAAGATGCTGGTTCATCGATCCCCATGTGAAATGAGTTGGCCGGGTCTCAGTCCAGCCCCAAGGGAACAAGTCTCCACATTCTAAAAAGCCACCACCATCACAACCAGCACCCTTTTGGGCAGTCTCATCAGAATACCATGGACTGAATGGGCCACAAACGGAATCCCCCTCCTTCCTCTACAAGCGGACTCATTCTAAAGCTCCATTAAGGCATGGTCTGAGGACAGTATCGGGAAGAGCGTGCCCCACCGCTATCTAGGAATGATCTATCCTGCATCTAGACTTCAGTTTCAGGGCTGTCAATCTGGCACCTTCCTCAAGAGATAAAAGTCCACTGTATCTAATTGATACCTTTATAAATAGGACTTCTTTTTAAATTGGTGCCTTTGCACCTCAAAGCCTGAAAGTAGACCTAACTGCAAAAAAGCCATCCTCCCAGACACGCGGACGCCCATTTTAGCTGAAAGCATATACACGATGTGCTGAAGTAGAGAAATAATCAAGCAGCAACGTAACGACCCTTACACTTTCGCATAGAGCGGACCATTCCTTTTTTGCACCGAGGGAATTTATGACGAGATAGAAGTGCTGAGGTTGTTCAAAGACAGGGGAGTCTAACCCATTAAGACAGATAGCAGCACTGATGGCGAGAAAAGCTATTCAGCAAGAGCCCCAGTTGCACAGTAGCCTTCACTGAGGTAATTAAGCAAGTCCCTGAGATAAGGAAAATCATACATGCCGTGCCAAACTAGGGGCCATTTCAGCATTTTCGATTCAAGGCGAGGTCTGCAAAGTCTCTTATTCACTCGCTTCACTTTCAATGGTTTCTGCTTTTATTTGAGACACAATAGTGGGTTAGAAGGAGTTAGGTCTGACTCGGTGGATAGAAATGTCTCCTGTGGATAGACATCAGGGTCCACTGATCCACAGGGTTGTTCTCCCAAGAGCTAGTGGCCACTAGAGAGGAGCGCGGTCCTGTTGCACCTGGGAGCCAGCACCCCCCACAAGCAGCTCCTCCCCCAGCCTGGCTGCATTACCCCCAGCCCTGCCGCCAGCAGGGTTGTACGACCCCAGAGAGGAGATGCTGTAGCTAGAGGCGTGGCTAAGTGAGGTGCAGCCCTGATGCTGGTGCTGGTTCCATGCTCCACTCCACTGACCGCGGTGTCTCTTGGGAGCAGAGCCCTGCAGATCAGCCGATCCCGACGTCCACCTGTGGATATCCGCATCTGCAGGTAGACACTGCTAACCACGCAGGGCTCTACACGGTGAGTATCGTCCATCTAACCCGCTACTCTGTCTCTGATGTGCCCAGCACTGGAGGTTTAGGAAACAGGTGCAAGATGCATACGCAGCCAGCCAATATGGGACAATCTACCCCTCACATGTAAGAGACTGGCTTAAGCCCTGAAGCACAAGGTTTCATGTTCCTTCCAAATTGTGTGTCATTAAGTAGAACTCTGGATATTCTTGATATCCCTAGAACTATCCCAGTTCTTTTTAAATCTGTAAGTGGCACCCAGAGCTCTTCATCCTAGGGTGCTGAACAGAGATGGTGCCTGCCCACCTGAATACCGCGAAGGACACGTATGTTTCTCTTTGCAGTTTCATCAATTTCTCGTAGTGGTCAGCAGGGCCTGCACATGAAGCGGGGGAAGGGTACACTTTACCAGGGCCCGGACGCCCAGGAGGCCTGGCCCAAGCAGAAATTGTGGTGTGGGCGTGGAAGGGACCCATGTTACAAATCTGTACTGGACTCAAAAAAATTTTTGCTTGGGTCCAGGCAGTCTGTGAAGTCACCCTCTACATTTCCTCACCTCGTAGAACTTCTGTAAGGCCCCGACCAGGCAAAGCTTCAAACTGTCTGCAATTTCCTGATGAGGCATCTGGAACACAACCCTAGAATACCACTTGGTGAGAACACTGGTGGCAGAAGGAGAAAGGTAAATATTACCTACAGGACGCGTGGGAGCCAAAGCCCAAAAGAGTTACACAAATCAAAACAAATTCTGCTCCGGCTTTGCATTCGTCTTTTCTCGGACTGTTTCTAAAAGGACTCAGCAATAGGAACACCATGTGATCAGAGATAACGCCGACCAGTCCTTGGCATTGGGAATTGGTGATACCAAGCAAACAAGTTATTAGACCCTGTTGAAAAGGACAGCCAAGGTTAAGTCAACATTTTTTTTTCTGTTTTAGTAAGGGCAAGGCAGTGCCATAAAGTGACAATATTGATAAAGAAAAAGTTTCGCTTCCAGTCAAGCGATGTAACTTTTCCATCACAACTGCAGCTCTCTAGCAGTTCAAACGCAGGAGAAGCACTCAAGACGAGAAAGCTTTTCATCTGGGTATGACAATGTGCAATTTCAATCACAGGCACTTCCAACAAGAGGCAGTCAAAAGCCTGGAAGAATAAGACAAACTTCCCAGAGCCTCCCGCTTTGCTATGGGCCAAGACGTATTGTGTGGCTAATTGATCAGCACCCCAGAAAGCAGCAGGAAATACATCGAGCTGGAGAAAATTGATCAAAACAGCAACTGCCCCACTTGGGACCTATCGGACCTTCACTGTGACAGAAGATTCTGGAACGTTCCATTACATAAGAACAGTCAAACTGGGTCAGACCAAAGGTCCATCTAGCCCAGTGCCCTGTCTGCCCACAGTGGCCAATGCCAGATGCCCCAGAGGGAGGGAACACAACAGGGAATCATCACATGATCCCTCTCCTGTCATCCATTTCCAGACAAACAGAGGCTAGGGACACCATTCCTACCCATCCTGGCTAATAGCCATTGATGGACGTAACCTCCATGAATCTAGCTCTTTTTTGAACCCTGTTAAAGTCCTAGTCTTTACCACATCCTCTAGCAAGGAGTTCCACAGGTTGACGGTGCGCTGAATGAAGAAAAACTTCCTTTTGTTTGTTTTAAACCTGCTGTTTTATTAAAACAGCAGATCCATCCATCTCCCCCTGCAGTCCACACCATGGGTCAGACGCTCTGCAAACATCACTGGCTCCTGTGTGAGGCACACCCCTCAGCCACACATGGAATAGCTTAGAGGCCCAAGTTTTACAGGCTGTAAACGGGCAGCCCCCACTCTAGTATAGACACCACTTACTGATTGGTGCTTGCAACGAAGCCAACCACAGAGCGCATCCCCCTGCTGGGGTCGTGGTACACATCCATGCCAATCACCATCAGCTGCTTCTGGAAAGGAGAAAGGAAGCTGAGTGCAGTGGGGATCTGCTAGGCATAGGCATAACTCACCACCTCGCTGGAAATTTTCTGAACCAGGGGTGTAGCCACGGGTGGGCCTGAGTCGGCAGGAGCTCAGGGACCCACCCACTTGTCATCCAGTCCCACCCAACCTCCTGGTCCAGCTCTGCTCCTGCACAGCCAGTCGGGGGCTCTTGCCAGGGACCGGGGCTGGTGTCAGCGCACGTGCTCCAGCTGGGGAGAGAAGATCGGGGCAGGAGGGTTCGCCCTGCTTTCCCCACTCCTGCTGAGAACTGGGATCTCAGCTTGCCCCATTCAGCCTGTCTAGTGCTCCAGCCAAGGAGCCAGGCTGGGGACTTGCTCCGCTCCTCCCACCTGGAGCCCCCAATCCCCAAGTCCCCAAGCCTATTCCCTGCGTGGAGTGCTGGGCAGGGGGCAGCACAGCTGGGGTGCACTTTGCTAAAGCCCCCCTATTTTTCCAGGACCCTGGGCCAGAGTTTCTATCATGCCCCAGGGCTGAGGGTGGACAGGTGACTCCAATAGCTCTTGCCCCAGCCTCCTGTCACGGTCTGTCCAACCAAGAGTCCCAGTCTCCCTACGCCACTGATCTGAACCCTCCCTAAAAAGCAAAATAGTAGCGCTGGATTAAACGACAAGAGGGAGGCCCCAGCGCTGGGCTTAGCTCTGATGGTCATAAAATCCCCGGAATGAATCAAAAGTGGCTAGTCACCAGCAGAGAGCCAGCCAGGCAGTTCGTTTGCTCTGTTCTTCACAAGTACGCCCGGATGGAGGGAAGTGCTACCGCACTCATTTTACAGACAGGTAATGGAGACACAGGCAGAGTTAGCACCCACACAAGAGGTCTGTACAGGGTTAGGAATACCCATGCTTTGAGTATTAGGCTAGCGTGCTGATGGCCTATAAGAGGCAGGTTGAGGGAAAGGCGTACGTTCCCCGGGAAAGAGGCAGGAAGGTGGATAGCTACCAGAGAGGCTGAACACCCCTTTCGCACTATGGACTATTCCTTGTCTATTCGATCTAGGACGAATTAATATTTGCGCATGCTTGTGGCAGGCGTGTGTGGAAAGGAACCCAAGGACGCAGGAGCGGTCACAGATGAGAGCCCTGCACCTACAGTCAAGGTGCCTCTCTTGAGGGAAAGAACTTCTGCCTGGCTTACCAATGGGATGTCCACTCCCCAGAGCTCCCCACCTAACTTGCAATTAATCTGCAGCAGAATTTTCTGTGCGATGCTCCTTAACTTGATTGGCTGGGACACGATGGTTCGAACGTTGATGACCTGCAGCAATGGGAAATATTAAAAAACCCCACAAAACCCTTAACTCCAGCGAAGTTTTTAAGATGGCAAAAGCAGGGTCTATTTTTCCTCACCCCAGACTGCATTCCTACTATACGCCAATCATAAACGTAACAGATTGTGCATGCATATTACAAGGCGTCCTTCTATACCACTTTAACAGCTGTTAAGTTTCTCCATTAGTATTTTATTTCTTCGCTTTTCCCCAAATCTCATTAAGTTTAACAAGAAGTAAAAGTTTGTATCTGTTAAAGCCTGTCTAACCAAATTCTGATCCCTGGATCTGCAAGTGTAATTCTAATTATGTCGAGAGTTTTGAATGTGCATTTAAGGGCAGAATTTGGACTTTGCTTAACAAAAGAGACACAGATGCACTGAACACAAAACCTGATGCCCATCCAGCCCTTCACCCCCCATTTCAACTAAAGCTGGCAAGTATTTATAAGAGACCTCAGTCTTATATAAAAGAACGGGTAGTCCTGTGGCACCTTAGAGACCAACTAAAATACAGAGAATCATAGGCTTTGATGGGTAAAACCCACTTCATCAGACGAATGGGAGTGGAAATACAAGAAACCAAGAGATAGATATATATAACAGAAGAAAAAGTACCTGTCAATTGTGCCCCATACATAGCTTTTGATGTGAAAACACAGATGCTAAAGGCAGGAGAAATTGGCTTGGTAACATGCCAGCCAATTAACCTCTTTGCTCAAGCCCAGGGTAACGGTGTTCAATTGGAAGATGAATTCCAGTTCTGCAGACTGTTTAGCGGTATGCAGTAAAATCATGTGGCTTATTCACGGTCCCCTTAAGAGTCAGGTGAAATGACGATGATTTTGTGTTACTGTAGGGCTTGGTTTATTTTTAAACGTGGCCAGATGAGCGTGCCTGCTCTGTTCCTTCGAGAGGTACGTTAACTCCAGAGAGAAACGTGCTGAGAAGCCTCAAATGTAGACGAGGATGAAGTGGGAAGTATTTTGTGGTCTCATTCCCGGTTAGAACTTGGAGTATGGAATCCCGTCTCCACCATCCCAACCGGTCCCAAGAAGGTCACTGCGATGTTATCGCTGACTCACCTGAGAGGGTACCGGCAACTGCACACAGCACAGCTTTTTAATGGCGCCATACAAGTCATCTCTGGTCCCGGTGATGATACAGACCACCATCTGTATCTTACCCTTCAGGAAATAAGTGCAGAGTCAGGTGTTAGCATCGCAGATTTTGCTGGTTGCTCACTGACTTCGCTCTGCCTTTGCAGTGGAATGAATGCAGCCCTCCCTGAGTAGCACTGTGGTGAAGGAAAACACACAATCCTGTCTAATAGAGCAGCAGCCACGAGCAGTACCACAGGGATCTGTCAGAATGAGCAGAATCCTCGCTAGCAGCCTATTCCTATAGCTATGCCAATATTCTTAAACATCGATTCGGGACAGTTAGACCTTCAGCATAAGAACTCTGGGCCTCAATCGTTCTTGGGCCTCCCCAGCTCCCTCTGCCTGGAGGGAGGCCTGGATTTGGGAGCCCAGGTCTTCAGCAACAGCCCCATGAACCGTGTAACCCCAATGTTCCTTTCTAGTATCTAAGCCCTTCGCTGATGGGCTGGCATCCAGCCGCCATGACATGAACAACAGCAATTAAAGCAAACCTCGTGCCTCATTTAACTGAGATAACAAGCAGCCAGGCGTTGATAGCTGCATGTTGTGAAAGATCCCATGGCACAGAAAGCTGGAAAATAATTGTTCCACAAATAACCAACGTAAACAGGCGAGCCCTTATCGCCAGGGCAGTGCAGAGGAGCATTACAAGTGCAACATCTGCATTAGATCCCAGGGACAGGATGTGGGCAGGTAGCAAAGTCTCTCAAGACCTCTGCTGATCAAGCGTCTATCTTCAAACACCACAAGCAACGTGCCGCACTGGATAGCTGTTAATATATTAATTCAAGATAAACTACTGAGAGGCTGCAGTTGGAGAGCAGAGCCAAGGCCATCCTGAGGGGAGCCCAGGCCAAACCCCACACCAGGCGTGGGACCTACCCTGCCCCAAACCCCACCCCTGCTCCCCCAAGCAATGCAGCCTGGATTACAGGGGGCCTGGTGCAGCTGCAACAGGAATCACACCCCCATACTCACCACATGGGCGGCAGGAGCTGGAGCAGCCCTGCAGCCTGCTCCACCCCGCTGCCCTCAGTTTCTCCGTGTCGACGGGCAGTGGAGAGCCCTGGAGCCAGAGCGTTCGGCTTCTTGCTGCCACAGAGAAGCCCATGCGCAGCAAGCCGGGAGAGGGTGACAAAGTGGAGTGGTGCAGGCTGCTGGGGCACTCCGGTTCCTGCCACCCATGTGCTGAATAAAGGGGGGGGCACCTCTACTGCCCCCTCCCCATGCCAGCCCTGTAATCCCCCTGGTCCCTTCTATTCATAGGATAGTTGGTATGGCCGCCATGAGGCCCCCCACAAAAGGCAGGGCCTGGGATAGCCACCCCAATTCGCCCTATGGGTGGGACAGCTCTGAGTAGAGCAACTCCACATGCAAGTCTCACACAACAGTCCACAAAGGGGAGACAGCAGCCGAGGGGGCTAAGGAGGTCTGTTCCCCACACACAGGGCCTATATAGCCCTGCAGAGATTTCCTGCTCCCCTGATTTGTATTTAGGGCATACCTGAGTCGGATGCCTTCGTGATGCTGCGAGACTGAAATAGGACCATTTACATTCTCGATTTGCCACTCAATCGATTTCAACTAGTCTTAAAGCATGTCATAGAAGGGGTCTATGGAAAGGTTACGATTTACTAAATAAGATTATCCAGTTTAAATCCGTATCTCACCCATGCAGGAGTTACCCTAGGGACAGCCTCAAGGTAGCAGACATTAGGGATGAGAAGGTTTAACCAGTTTAAGGGTGAGGCTTACCAGGTAAGGTTAAGTGACGGGGACTGCCAGGGCAGTCCCTGCCGAGGGGGGAGGGGAGAGGGAGGGATGCCCTGGCCCATTGCAGGCAGGAGGTGCTCTAGTATCCAGCTAATTAAAATCATGGCAGACCACAGATGTTGCTGGACCGGAAAGTGCTGGACTAGAGAGGTTCAACCCACACCCTTCTCTGGACATTCCAGCCATTCAGTTAACAAAAGTCTTTTCAGAGAGGTTAACTCTTGAAACCTAACCCTAATTGTGTTGCCTAGAAGGGTTAAAACCAAAGATAGTGGGTCCTAGAGAGTCTCCAGAAATGCTAGGGAAGCAGGCAGTTAGTTAACAGGAGGCCAGGACAGCCAATGGAAACAGGAGTATAGGCTTCTGAATCAGAAGCAGTGACCTTTCTGTTCCTGTCTGTGTGGGACCAGAGCAGAGCTGGACAGACATGAATTAAGCCTGGAAGCTAGGCAAGGACATCTAGCAGCATCCATGCCTAGGGAAGGACTAAATCTTGAATCTACAGATATGTGAGTCGGACAGGGACTGTTTAGTCAGACGCAATCAGGTTATTTTCTATATTTTGGACTTTTGTGCTAAGCACATGAGCCCCTTATACTGTAAACTGAATCCCCGGGAAGTATTCCTCCCCCCCCCCAGGTGGTCTATAATAGCTAGCAACAAAATAACGTCACCAAGTGTATTTTCTGTTGTTAATAATTAAAAAAAAGACAACCACCCTTTTAAAGAACATGATCTGATTCCGGTGTCCTAGAAGGCAGGAGGTCTGTGTGTACGTGCCTAAGACCGCAAGCCATACTAGTAGGATAAATTAGTTTTCCGAGCGCTCTCCAAAAGGAAGGGTTAAAGAGATTGAGTGTACCTCACAGGAAGGAACTCCCAAACGAGTCCAAGTTCTCAAAGAGGATTTTTTTGCTTTTGGGTGGTGGTGGCAAAACCAAGCCAACGCCAAAGAACCTGTGACCTTGGGGAGTTTCTAAACAGAAGCCTTTAGAGGCAGAATATTTTAGAGTCAAGTGCAGGCTCCCACCTTCTGCACTCGAAGTGCCAGAGTGGGGAACAGCCTTGATCTCTTTTAAATAGGAGTACCCAGACCCTATTCACTCTGTCCCTCCCTCCCTCTTACCTCAGTGCCCAAGATGGACTTGATAGTCCTAGCATAGGTCTCTGTTCGATCATCCTTCAATTCCACCCAGGCAGGCTGGCTTAACTTCATGCCAATGGGGCCAGAGACTTTCTCCAGCACGTTGACCAACTCGCGTGCTTGGTCCACGGCCCGTTTTGGATAAAACAATGCCCAATAATACATGGGAATCTAGGAGCAGAACCAGACAGCCAACATTATCACAGAGCTCATATGAGCGGAGACGGTGGTGATTTCACCAGAAACGTTTTACCAAGCCAACAATAAACCCTCATTACCCACCCTCTGAAATAGATGCATTTTGGTTTTACAGACAAGGAAACCATGGCCCAGAGAAATTCAGTGGGGCACCCAAAGTCAAAGGAAGAGCTGGGAAAGGATACAGAAGACCCACTGATGGAACACTTCTTTCCTTCACCTCCTGCCAAAATTTGAGGCAACACAGCCAGAAAGCAGACAAATGTACATCTGCACCACAGAGTGCACTTCCACAAGTCTTGCTCTCCTGTTGCACTTTAATCTACACAAGCTTGGGAGGAAAATTTAAAAAAAAAGTTACAATAAGTGATAAAAAAAGATTCTGAATTCTAGTTCCAGATGAAACACTTCCAAACCTCCCCTAACAGAACGCGTCCATCAGCAAGCACATTCTGAGGAAAGACTTTTCCCACCAGGTTTGATAGATCTAGTGCTTTGGAAAAAATCTAACTTCTTGTCCAGCAAGGACTGAAGCAGTCCAGGTACCAGTACAGCTTGTGCCTTCCCTAAATTAGAAATCAAAGGGGCGCTTAAAAAAAAAAAAAACAACAACAACCACCCCCAGCTGAACAGGCTGCTCCACTTTCCTGGTATTGGGAAGCAACCTGTCTGTCTGCAGCGGACTTTACCGTAGAGATGGCAGCTTCTCTCATTATTTCTTTGGTCCAGTTTAGATCCTCAGAAGTCATTAAAGAGCTGTTCCGCAGATATATTCTTTCCAAAGGGAGAATGCGCCCTTGTGTCTGAAGAGAATAAGAGACAAGCACACACAACTGTTTACACACACACTGCAAAGATACCGGGAAATGGTGCTCAAGTCCCATCTGCCACCTGTCCCCTCTGCCTTTTTAGCATGTGAGCTCTCTTCAGGCAAGTGCCAACTCAAAAGGGAAAAGGAGACTTTTCTCCCCACTGTTCTTCTGATGCAGGCTATGTAAATAGCATCAACTGACCTACATGCTGTGAGTGTGTGTCTAAACTGTGCCTTCATGCTGAACAAGGAATTCTTTTTAGTTTCTTGGTTTTGATTTTTTTTTTTTTTTTTACAAAAAGAGCCAAGTGTACTGCCATAGGGAAGAAACATTCATATTAAAGGTTTTAAGGTTGAAACTAATTGCACAGAAGTCAGGACAGCCAGAATTGAAGGATTTTACTTTTGTTTTTACACTCTGGCCCTTATGTGGAAGCATTCCAAGAGGATCTCTTATCCCACCATTTAAACACACTTTGTGTTACGATAGAAAGAGGGCAATAAACGGTGCAGTTTGGTTTTCAGCTATATGCAAAGTTGCTGGAGAACAGGGTCCAGTCAAAGTCAAGGAATTGACAGAGCACTTGAATGTGCCATATGGTGACCTCTACAAGGGTCTTTTCCATCTCCGTCAATGGGAGGACATTGTCTATGAATAAAAAAAAAAAAACTCAGCACATTCTGTAGTGCGCTATTGGCAGGTTTCCAGTAGGTGCAGCAGGAAGCCAGACAATTGTTTGTTGTGGCTGTAGGAGAAGATAGCACGGGGACCAAATGCCACATGGTCCTCTAGGCACTGCGGTACACGTGGCCATAAAAGGATAGGCCAGATCGCCACCAGTCAAAACTGGTTCTGATCTCGTGCTCAGTGGAATTCACACATGCTCTTATTAAGTCACTGCTATGGATGGATAAGATCTGCAGGGTTTGCTCTGAAGAGGAAAGATATTACAGAGCCATACAGTATCAGGGTCACTAGGTGCAGGAAGTAACTACTCCCCTTAGGGTATGTCTACATAGCAGCATTATTTCAAAATAACAGTCTGCATCTACACAGCCGACAGTTATTTCGAAATAGTGTCAAAATACTGTCAAGCTGGAGGACTTCTTACTCTGACTCCTGTAACCCTCCTTGTAGGAGGAGCAAGGGAAGTCGGAGGACGAGGGCTCTATTTCGAAATCAGTACTGTGTAGATGCTCCCCATTTCGAAATAAACAACACAATTAACGTAGCTCAAGTTGCGAAGCTAATTTCGAGTGAAGTCCTGCTGCGTAGACGCACCCTTAAAGAATCCCAAGAGGTGACAATGCTTTGCATGTCAATGACACTCTGAAGAGTGCTTACACAAGGACAGTCTCAAATAAAAACCCTTCCCCAATGAAGTAACATCATCATTTTATAGATGGGGAAAATAGACAGCAAGGTTCAAGTAACTCATCCCATGCCAGAGCAAATCAGTGGCACGGTCTGGAAGAGACTAGAACAGCCCTGTTCCCCCGTGCTCCAAGCTCTAGACAATACTAGTGTAGGACAGGAAATCTCTTACCCTATACACGTCCTTGTCCAAACATAAGCCCCACTGTGACATTTCCCTGCTGGCAGCTTTGTTCTCCTCAATCCTGTGCAGCAGATTTCTCAGAGATGCATGGTGCTGCTTCGGGCTCAAGTTGATCTGACTGGTTAGATCCTGGAGGGCATGGGTAAGACAGCAGAAGCCACATGGGAGAACGTCAGTATCCTGAGGCGGAATTGGAGCGATATCCAACCTTTACTTGTATACGCAATCAATCATTTTCAGGGTGAACAGCAAGGGGCCCTATGGCACCTTGAAGGCTAACAATCATTTGGGCACAAGTTTTTGTAGTCTAGAGCCCACGAAACCTTATGCTCAAATAAACGTGTTAGTCTTTAAGGTGTCAGAGGCACTGTTCCCTGTAAGCTGAGCACTTGGATGGACACTCGGGAGAGATTCAAATGCCGCCTAGCTGATTAGCAAAGCACCCACGACTAGGCTTTTTGTTTCTATGGGTGGTGCACATTCACATGTGCCTCTGACGCACATAAAACTTTACTGCACACGCAGATGGAAAAAAATCCACACACGAAAGGAAAAGATTAGAGGGAACACTGTCCACGGGACTCCTTGTCGTCACTGAATACTACCATGGCCACCCACCCACACACCCACACCCACCCACCACCCCCCCCCACACACACCGTACTATATAAGCAAACGCGGACAGTGATATAACAAAAAATCCAAGTACTGATCCAGTTGTTCCCAGGTAACTCCTTAGAGCAAAGGAGGAAGGACACAGATTACTGAATCCCATTTATTTGGAGCCTCATTACACTACATTTAGGGATTTGCTTACCTAAGCCAGGTCTACACTAGACCTGGAAAAGTCAGGTTAAAGAATCAGCCCCAGCTATATAAAATACATAGATGAGTGGGCTTCCCTTAATCATAGAATCATAGGACTGGAAGGGACCTCAAGAGGTCATCGAGTCCAGCCCCCCGCCCTCAAGGCAGGACCAAGCTCCGTCTACACCATCCCTGACAGATGTCTATCTAACCTGTTCTTAAATATCTCCAGAGAGGGAGATTCCACCACCTCCCTTGGCAATTTATTCCAATATTTGACCACCCTGACAGTTAGGAATTTTTTCCTAATGTCCAATCTAAACCTCCCCTGCTGCACTTTAAGCCCATTACTCCTTGTCCTGTCCTCAGAAACCAAGAGGAACAAATTTTCTCCTTCCTCCTTGTAACACCCTTTTAGATATTTGAAAACCGCTATCATGTCCCCCCTTAATCTTCTTTTTTCCAAACTAAACAAGCCCAGTTCATGAAGCCTGGCATCATAGGTCATGTTCTCTAGACCTTTAATCATTCTTGTCGCTCTTCTCTGTACCCTTTCCAATTTCTCCACATCTTTCTTGAAATGTGGCACCCAGAACTGGACACAGTACTCCAGCTGAGGCCTAACCAGTGCAGAGTAGAGCGGCAGAATGACTTCACGAGTTTTGCTTACAACACACCTGTTGATACAACCTAGAATCATATTTGCTTTTTTTGCAGCAGCATCACACTGTTGACTCATATTCAACCTGTGGTCCACTATGACCCCTAGTTTGGCCAAGTTTGGCGCCGTCTTTACGGAGGGAGGCCAACAGGAGCAAACGCTCCCATCAGCTTCCCTTCCTCCTTGCAACTGCAAAGAGTACCGGTGCCACCCTTGGCATTTGAGTTAGCGGGTCTTAAGTAGACCCACTAAGGCGAGCGCCAGAAGACTGATCTCCGGCACCACAAGGAGAGACGTGGACCCAGATGTGAATACTAATGAGTTACCAAGTACCTAGGTTCCTTACATTTATAGGCAACTAGAAGATTTACCCAGTGTTGCTCTGGTCCTTGACTCAATTGTTGTTTTTTGGAAAATAAAATGAAAAATGTCCAGGCTTCTTTGAACTATCGCTCTGGGGTGGGGCTCGGGATGAGGGGTTTTATAAGATGCGATCATATTCTGGGCAGATCCTGTTCTCCTGGCACAACCAAAGCCTGCTCTTGCTCCAAGTTATGATAAGAGGAAACTGCCTACCAGATTTGGTGGTCCTAGAGCTCTCACTGTTTAGAAGTTCTTGGCTCTCTCAAATATGCAGTGATTATAGGGCACTGCAAGCTCTTCAAACTTCCCTGTCCTGTATAGCTCGACCTCAACCCTAGGCTTCTAGCTAACCCATACCCACTCCCCAGCTACAGAATTACCTCCAATCCCCTCTGTCAAAATAAACCCATAACCCTGCCAAGGCCTGGCCAAACATCAACCTCAGGGCTCAGCCTAAGAGCTCGATGTTTGGGCTAGGGCGAAACACTGGAGGAAGAACAGGTCTGAGAAGACCAATAGCTGTGAAGTTTAATCCTCACAACTGGGCCATTCCAGCAACCCACTGTACTCCTTCCACTGGGAAGACAGAAATCAGTCAATCTGAATGTTATTGCGAGAGACGTGTAGCGCGATCCGGTCCAGTGAACTGGATCTTAGATCCACCTCCTGCGCACCAGTTTGCAAGTCTTGGGAGAGGGAGCAGAGGACATAAGCAAAGAGAAACATCTGCTCAGGGGGGCTCAAGACCTGCCCTGCGGCGGCAATGCTCCAACCTTCATGGCTCTGAAGTCCTTCCTCATCTTCTCAGGGATCCCGGTCATGTAGGAGAGCTCGGGCAGCAGCAGAATCTCACCCCTCTGAAGCTGAAGGGAAACGGGAGCCAGGACATATTAACAGACTGCCAGCTGGGTTCTTCCCAGCCATGCTGGGCACATGAAAGATGCAACCAGCCCTTGAAACCGCTTAAAAAAGGGGGGAAGCTTGAACTGCCAAAAAGAGAGACTGGAATCAGAAACAGCATGGGGCTGTTTCTGTCACTACTGGTATCCCAGTTACTTTTGACGGGGCTCAAAAGGGCACCTGAGGAGGCATTCTGCATGGCCTCATTGGTTCCTTCCCAGCGAACACTCGCGACCTTATGACTTTGTCGAGTTGCAAAGCAATTTGCTTCTGGCCATGGGAAGGGCCCGCACCAAGTGCAACCGACCCTGAACACCGGGCGGTTGAAAGAAGCCACGGAAGAGCGGCAGGCGGAGAGCCGGCTGGCTGAGAGGACTGGCAACGAGGCGTTTTCAGCACAGCGACCAACGCTGCCTTATCAAACAGGTTGGATGGTTAGATGGGAGGACCTGGGGGAGGGAGTGTCTAAGATGCCACCACATTGGGCACTAAATGCCCTCAGCAGAGAGGTCAAAGGCCGGTTAGGACAAGGGGACAGAATCCCTCTGCCACCTAGAAGTGGCCCCTTCCAGGGCAGGATTATGGCACGTGGACTACAAGGGAAGCTGTTGCCTTTGAGCAGACAGCTTCACAAACCAAGGCTGCCAGCTGTTCACTGGGAATCGAGTGCTGAAAAATCCCACTACCCAGGCTTTCCAGCTGCAAAACCGACTCACCTTCCCTTGGGGAGTCTGCTTTTCCCTGGGTCTATGGATCAGCAGCGGCTGGTCCGCCTCCCTGACGGTTATCCCATAATTTTTGCTGAAAAAGAAGTCAGGGAAGATTTTTTTAAAGCAGCACTTTCCTCATCCCAGGGCAACCAGCTCAGCTCCCGGCTTGCGGAAGAGACTCTCATACAAAACTAGAGAAGAGAAACTCAGGGCTCGGACTACATCTGCATTAAAGTTAAAGTACGGGCAATGTTCCAGAATGGAGCCCAAGCTAAGCCTGGCTGTTGAACGTTGGTTGCCCATCAGATTTCTTCTTCTTCCCGCACCACCTCCCTCGGTACAGAAGCGTCTACCTGTAATAGTCCAGGAAGGTGATCTCTGTCCCATCTGACATGGTGAAACTGTCCTTCGGCGTCTTGTTCCAGTCAATGTCATCAATAAGGTACGTGTGATTATTATACCGGGTAATGACGATATTGCCAATTACATACTTGGTGCACTCGTCCTGAAAGTTGTCACTGCTCTGCTGGTAGATTGCATTCCTTTGTGGAGAGGGATGGATAAAAGCCCTCAGATTTCAGCCACCTTCTTACACAAGGAAGAACTACAATTATAAGATTCCCTAGGTCAAAGTGGGCAATAATTTTCAAAGGGGGCACCCAGAAGGGGCGGAGCCATGAAACTTCCATACTCCCCAGACCTGGGGCGGGGGAGCAGCAGGGTGTTCATAGGCCGGATCAAACTGCTTGACGGGCTGGATCCGGCCCACAGAGGCTCTCTTGCCCACCCCTGCCCTAGGTCGTGGATAAATTGCACTAACGAGACAGCATGGGGGAATCTTGCATTATCTGTGCTGTAACTGCTCTGCAGTGAAAGAAAAGATTCAAACAACAATGCTTAGACTCCCCACTCAGTTGCACTTCCCTGAAGCTTTGTGGTGGTTCAGAGGATAACGCTATGGGATCACCACATTCCCCCTTTCAGAGAACTACTCCTCATGGCACACTTACGGAAACAGCAGTTCTCTGTAAGCCCCATCCCTGTTTCCTGAGCCCACTAGAGGTTTAATTCTCACATCTTCTCTTACTCACATGACATCCAGGACAGAGTCATTTCGGATAACCTTGTGGGAGACGTCTGCCAACAGGAAGAGACCTCCATCTGTCCTCCGGATGCTGGCTGAGTAACCTGGCCAGATCTGCAACCTGTGGGAAAGCAGATTGCCTGTGTATCGGCGTGCTCATCCAAAACTCCAGTATCTGAGCTGTTCTGCCAGTGAAACTGTACAGCAAACACAAGGCAAGCGTGGCACAGGGAATACATTTAACACAGCCAGCAGCTAGAATCTCAGCTAATGTTTCTGAACCGCATGTCAGATTTTTTCAGGTTACAACGACCAAACTGGCACCTCAGAATTCAGACAAGGCACATGACAAAGGGCTGAGTTTCTAGAATGGAGGTGCACAGGTACAATGGCGAGAGGCCTATACACGCAAATCAATAGCACAAGCTGACCCCTGAGATCTCAAGATCCAAAAGCACCAACTAGGCCTGGAGCCATTCGCTCAGAGGCAGCATCAGCCTCAAACCTCTGCGAGTGGTTTAGCCGCTAGTAAGAGACAGACGCCATTATCCTGGCTTATGCGCCCTGAAGGAGGATAGAGATTAACGAAGGGTTCTGCATGGCACGACTGCCGTGGGACTTGCCTTTTGCTCACAAGGAGCTGGGAGACAAAATGTGAGTCAACCACCACTCTTCTCACTTTGTCCGCTGGCTTCTTTTTGCTTGCACAGACAGTGCACTTAGCCGCAGGGACCATATTTACCTCGAAATCTGTAGTCTTCGGACCATCATTACAACAGAGCCCCAATCCTGGCTGAAGCCTCTGTGTACTACCACGGTGTAGGGATGCTACATTTCGCTTAATCAGCTAATCGAATAGTCGATGCAATTTGCTTCGACTATTCGATAGGGCACCTCCACCTTTGAAGTGTAGCAACAGCTGGGGCCGGTTGGGGGACTCAAACCGTCCCCGTGCTCCCCGCAGCATTAGGAAGTGGCAGTGTTGCATGGAGTCCAGGGTCAGCTGGGGACTCAGCTGCCGCTTTGAGGTACCACCTCCTCTTCCTCCCGCCCTTGCTGCCTCTATCAGAAAGAGGGAGCAAAGGGGTGGAACGACTCGTCGTTCACATCCCTGCCACAGTGCGAATAATCATCTGTTAATGGCTTGGGAGCCAGTAGCAGAGAGATTTTCTCTTTGTCCTGGTGGAACATAACGGACTGGACATTTCCAAAGTCCAGCATCCTCCCCTTGCCAGGTTAATTGGCAGGATCAAGCCAAGGTCTTCTCCTACCCAACCCATTCCGGCCAGCAGCCCACAACTACAGGGCTTACTCTCCGCAAAACAGGCCGTTAGAATGTGAAACATTTGCACACCACCAGCAGCTTGTTTAGACTAACATATTGAAAGGACAGGCTCATCTCCCTCAGCACTGCAAGATGCCTGGAGATCATGCCAATAAGCACAGAGACAAATAATAGTACTAACCTATACTGCTGCAGCACTGTAGGATTGGTGGGGTCATAGAAATTTCTCCCAACAAGTTTCAAATCTAACATTCTCATCACCCTAGAATAGAAAAGCAGGGTAATTACAAGATTCAGGGGGCGGGGGCAGATAAATGTCACCATTAAAGTTGCATTGCATCGCTCACACCGTTAGGGAGACACTACAAAATAGTTTTTAAGAATCTGATCTGTGAGGTGCTTCATACCCTCAACATACAACAGAGCCAATACGAATGGAGAAAACTCAGCATTTTGTAGGATTGGCTCCTCTGTGCACTAAAAAAGGAAAGTAATAGTCTGCTAGGAGAAAGACCATCTAAGGTACGTGCCCTTTTCCCTTTTGACGCATGACAGCTGAAACAGGTTTCAACTTGATTTTAAACTTTTTCCTCCTGGTTTGTTTTTCTAGCTTAATATCCCGGGAATGCCATCTCTCCTGTTTTTGTTGAAGTTCCCAGACCTCAGCTGAGGACACGGGGAGGGGAGAGTTGCTGAATCTTGAACAGTTCTTTCCTACAGCAAGTTTGTCGGTGTTTGAGTTAAACTAAGTGTCAACAACAACAAGAAATTTAAGAACAGAGATTAGGATCCATCTCTCCATTGCTCTGGTTCAGGTCTCATTTCCTGCTGTACCATAATCTAAGAGTTCTCTAGTTACCCACAGAAGACAGAGCAGTAAAGCAGAACAGTTCCGTAAAGACTGAGCACACAAGGCCTGAATTTCCAATATAAAATCTTTTCCGAAAACAAAAATAAACAAACTTCAGGCTTTTATCAGAAAGCAAACAAAGCATTCCCTTCTCCAAGAACCCCCCCAAAAAACATTTCCCCTCCCTTTGCAGGTCCCCTTTTAGAATTGCTTGTGCACAGAAAAACTAGCCTTTTAAGTCATTGTATTCATTTGTTTAAACACTATCAGATTAGTCTGTACGTTTGTGGATCTACCACCACCTGAGATTAAATATCTCTCTCTCTCATAGAACTGGAAGGGACCTTGAGAGGTCATCGAGTCCAGTCCCCTGCCCTCACAGCAGGACCAAGCCCCATCCCGGACAGATTTGCCCCAGATCCCTAAATGGCCTCCTCAAGGATTGACCTCAAATTGAAACCATTTCAAAATCTAATCTACATTTCACCAATAAACTGCCTTTTACTTGTGCATTTCTCACAACCAGGGCAATGAAAACAGATTAGCTGGCTTCACTTTCAGGTTCTCCTGAACCGGCCCAAAGGTGCAATGTTTGTAACACAGTAGAAGAGAAAAGTTGAAATCCAACACAAAAGCTTAAGTGACTTGTTTAAGTGTTCGTGAGAGCATTGTAGTCATTAGGTTTTTACAGTTTTCCCACACCCAATACCAAAAAAAATCTTAAAAATTAACATAAGTTACCAATGTTGACCATTTAAATAAAAAATATTTTACTCATTTTAAAGAGCTTGAAAAACTCAAAGAAAATTGGAGAATAGAAACAGAGCCTTCCGGAAAAAACAAAACCCTATGCAACTTCAACATGGAAGAAAAAATAAAGTAATCGGACAAACACAGATGCATTCGATTTCTCTATGAGCCAAAATATGGTTCTTGGTATTGTGTCTCACCACTCTCCCAGTGTGGAAAAAAAATAAAATGGTTGCTCCTGTGTTTAACAGTTAATTTCTCCAGCTCTCCGTCCGTCTTGATCTTGCACACACTGAAGTCAATGACAATCATGCAGGATCAGGATCAGAGAGCTCTTACCAAAAATGAGTGTTCCTTAAAACAAAGCAAAGAAAGTGGAAGAACATTTGCTTATAAGTCAATCTGCCTGAATGAACTCTATACACCATGCCCTGGAAATGGAGTATAGCGATACAGTACAGTAAAAACTAAAATAGATGTTCTAATGCAAGACAAGAAAGACTCTCCTGGATTTGTTTGAAACAGGACTGAAACCTGCCACGTCCCAGATGACACATGCAAAGTGTGTGAATTCTTGCAAGAGATTCTGGCTTTCATAATAAGGCAAGCCAGATGGTTAGGCTAAGTACCTAAACAGCTGATGAGGTGACCGACCATGGTTCAGGATAAGCAGACAGATTTTAGATTAGAATGCAGGTGTCTGCAAAAATTACTCTGTAGCAATAGGGTACTGGTATATGTACAGTAGCTCCCTCCCTCATCCCCGAATCTAGCTTGGAAGAGTCAAACTTCTTCCCTTTATATTTTTTGAAGAATTCCCTCTCCACAACCCCTCCTCCCCTATGCATCAGTGGTGCGACCAGGGCAACTAGCAAAGGGAGGGCCACCCAGAAGAATAGGGGGACATTTGGGGGCACCCCATTTAGCAATTAAAGTTTTGGTGCAAGTACGGGGACCAGTGCCCCTCCTGTGTGTTGTCACAAGTCACCTATGGATACAACTGCTTAGAAACTTGAGTAAAAATGGAGCACAGGCATTACACGGCTGGGACGCCTTGTCAACTAGCTGGCAGCCACACACACACACAAGTCAAAGGTTAAGCATCCTGACAAGTCAAATTTTCCTCACCTCCTGAAGACCACGTTATAAAACGGAATGCACAGGTCTGAGCTGGGCTCTAGAATTCTAGTCATCTGCAGCTTTATGCTGATTTCCGCTCCATCCGTCTTTCTCTGACACGTCAGCTCAACCGTCTAGTGCAGGGATGAAGGCATCTTAGTAGCAGCAAGAAGTGAAACGACTCAGACCATTAAAATTGAAACCCCCGTTGGAGCCACCTTGCAGCTGAGAATGCCCTTCCTGCTGCCCCAAAGGATTCATCTCTGCATCACATGAGAGCATCCAGCATCTTCCAAGCAGGAGCTCCTCCGTACAAAAATATCCCCACTAGGGAGGCCAACTTTTTGGGGAGATGCAAGTATTGGATTTCAGCACGTTACTCCACCTGAAGCATGGCTGGCAAAATCACAGCACCCTTCTCCCGCATCCAGTCCCTGAGACAGATGGGGGTCCACATCTTCATCTTTATTCTGACCCACTAGACACAGAGATATGTAGGGATGCAGTCTTGAAACTTCCAAGACCTAGTTATATTGGTAAATCTCTGTGCACACTGCCTGCTGGTGAATCAGTTTTGTGTTCCTGAAAGGTTAGTGCCAACAGGCACTGTGCAAAATTCCTGCATGTCACTCTGCTAAAAATACACCAATTTGAACATGCCAGACCCTCATCTATTCTAGTCCTGCGTCCCCCAAACTGCCAATTGTGCAGC
Organism: Pelodiscus sinensis; assembly: GCF_052426305.1. Taxonomy (NCBI): domain Eukaryota; kingdom Metazoa; phylum Chordata; order Testudines; family Trionychidae; genus Pelodiscus; species Pelodiscus sinensis. Next base: position 6,367,610 of record NC_143079.1, on the reverse strand, counting down.
CACTCTACAAAGTGGAGAAAAAATGGTACCAAAGTCACAATCCCCTGCCATATGCTCCAAGTTGACCAGTTACACATCCTAGGTGCCTTTCCGAATCTCTATCTGTTAAAGTGGCAGACGATTCCTCTCTCTCGTCCCGGAAACGTATGGGGAACATACACTTCTCTTTACTTGGGAATAAGGAGAAAAGCCATTTAAAGCAATTGATGTCCTCAGCTGTTTCAAGGCTAACAAGAATGTCACAGATATTCAGTGGATTATGGAAATCCAACCAGGGCCCTAAGAATGACTGGTTTAGGATATGCCAGTCACAGGATAAAACACCTGCACTTTTTACTTATAAGTTTCACTTGCACATTTCAAAAAAGCCATGTTCTGGAATGTTATAATCTGGCCCCTTATAATAGCTGAAACCACGTGGCACCATGCAAGAGTCAGGCTGTGTATCTTCTGCACCGGTATCACGTCTTACCTGAGGCAACTTGACAGGCAGGTAGAGGATAGAACCATCAAATGCAGTAACGTCTCCCGTCACAGACCTATGCTCCTTCATCATCCCAAAGCGCATACTCTTGCATTCCACATTAGGGCTGCAAATCAAGAAATAAAGGAGAAGGGGGGAGGGGGGAGAATGCTTTATAATGTCTGCAATAGCCTTTTACTATGCATTCCATTTCTAATTTATGCTACTGTCATGATTACAGGCTCTCAGAGGGCTCTAGTATTACACCACACAATCCTGCCACAGCCAGAACCCAAACACGAGCCCATAAAGCCGCAATAGAAGAAAAAAAAGTCAATGCCATGTGCAGATTCATATCAAGGCACAAGAAGAAAACTAGAGTTCAAATCAACTCTCTATTGACATAGATGCCACAGGGTAAGGATTGTGTCTTATTGCCATGAAGACTTACAATAGCACGTGATATTGTGACTCGCCCCACCTAGTGGCTATTCCCGAGTATCTATTAACACTCACGGTAGGATCTTAATGCTTTATGCCAGCGGGTTTCACGCTTATTTTCTCATGACCCCGTTAAAGAAAAGGGTAGATGCTGCGACCCAACATGATTTGACTGGAGTGCGGGTTCCAGGGTGGGGCTGAGGTGGGGTGTAGGAGGATGCTCCAGATGTGGGGGAATGGAGGGAAGGTCACAGCTGGGGCAGGAGGGGCTTGAGGGGTTCCTGGTCCATGGTGCAGTGGGGGGGGGGGGAGGAGAGAGAGGGGGCTAAGGCAGCTTCCTGCCTCTCCTAGCACCACAGACCAGGCTGAGCCCCAGAAGCGGCCAGCAGCAGGTTCCCAGCCAATGGGAGTGAGGAGCTGGTGCTCGGGGCAGGGGCAGTGCACAGAGCCCTGAGCGTTCTCTCCGTCCTCCGTCCATCTAGGTGCTGGGCCTGCTGCCAGCTGCTTCTGAGACGCAGCACAGTCTGCAATGCCAGGACTGGCTGGTATCTGCCTTAGCTTCCCCCACTGCTCACCTCCATCCCCCTGCATCCACGAGACTCAGGGCCTTACATTCTGCGACCCAGTCTTGGATCACGACCCGTCGTTTGAAAACCCCTGGGCTACGTCTACACTGGCCCCTTTTCCGGAAGGGGCATGTAAATTTCACTAGTCGTCGTAGGGAAATCCGCAGGGGATTTAAATATCCCCCGCGGCATTTAAATAAAAATGTCCGCCGCTTTTTTCCGGCTTTTAAAAAAGCCGGAAAAGAGCGTCTAGACTGGCCCCGATCCTCCGGAAAAAGTGCCCTTTTCCGGAGGGTCTTATTCCTACTTTGAATAAGGAATAAGACTTTGAAGTAGGAATAAGACCCTCCGGAAAAGGGCACTTTTTCCGGAGGATCGGGGCCAGTCTAGACGCTCTTTTCCGGCTTTTTTAAAAGCCGGAAAAAAGCGGCGGACATTTTTATTTAAATGCCGCGGGGGATATTTAAATCCCCCGCGGATTTCCCTACGACGACTAGTGAAATTTACATGCCCCTTCCGGAAAAGGGGCCAGTGTAGACGTAGCCCTGCTTTATGCCAAGAAAAAGAGTTTGTATTGTGTCACACCTGCAGGATAGTTGTGTGACCACCAAAAGGATTCTGAAAGAACTGTTACCATACACTCCTCTAATTAAATCCAGATGTGCAGAGGGCAGTATCTTCCCCAATGCTTAATTTCAGGATTTGTGAAATTTTAAATTAATAATGTTTTCCCTGGGCACTCTGTCCTCCAAATCTCCACAGGAATTGCTTAAAAAAATTCTGAGAAGCAAGTTCATGGATGTCACATTAATCCCACTGCTTATTTCAACACCGCTACAAATCTCACTATAAATTGAGATACAAGTTGAACTGTGCAAAGCGCCACTACCTGAAAGTCACGTGGTATTGGTAAACAGCTTCATTTTTGCAGTGTATTTTAATTAGATTCAATCCTAAGGGAAAAGCTGTTCCTTTGGATCCTTGCTTCATTACCGGTTCTCTGTAAAAATACAAAGGGAAGGAAGACAAAGGCCATACAATAGCTTCTCTATGCGAAGAGGCAAAACAGGATGACAGCATTAGCTGAGGATTTGGTGAAAAAAAAAAAGTCTAAGTGCGTCAACACCACTCCTTGACCTCTTCTATACTTTACACCTGTGTAACAGTTAGTAGGCACTGAGAACATCTCATGAATACTTTCCACATGCACAGCTCAAAGCCGTTTATAAATGTTCAACTCCCACCCTCCACTGTAAGGCAGGAAATATTGCATCCATTTTACAGATGGGCAAACTAAGGAAAGAGTGGACTTTAAGCGATCTACCCAAGTTTGTTCAGTGACTACGTGTGTTCTTATCACACTGTCTGTTTAAAAAAATATTAATTTTAAGAGATAAGTTCCAGCTTGGCTTTGCAACACTGTTGATTCAGACTGTGTGAAGTTTGTGTAGAATTTGGAAGGGTCTTCCTGAAGGTCACTAGTATTGTCCCCTCCCTTTGCAGCATGACCCATGTTACTCGTCCGAAAATAAGTCAGGGAGCCAGATAGCTGGTCTATTTTACAATATATTCAACATGGCTCCCCCTGCTGTACAATCAGCAAATTAGTGTAAGACAGCAGCTGCAAAAAGCCTTACACAGGCTGCGTTTCAAAGAACTGCTGCTGCGATGCTGAAGTGAGCCCAAGTGTTTTCATGGCACCTAAGAAATCCTCCCCTCACAGAATTTTGCTCTTCCTCTGTGGTTTCCACTCTGCACCGGGTCCTACTTCTTTGTTAACCCAAGACCAAAGCCACAGCTCAGAAGAGATCGATGCACAATATGAGGGGTAGATATTTGCATCCTCTCCCCCCAATAGCATACAAGAATCTGCAGCAATGAGCCCGACAGGTGCCAAGCCAGACCACTGAACAGCAGGTTTACTTTAAGGTTTTCTAGAGCACACATGGCTACAGTAGCCACTTACGGTATCTACGTCCCCGCTGATTGAAGAGAGGTCTAGCAATGGGTATGGCAAGTTGCTCACTTACTTTCTCTCCATCTGTTCAACAAGGGGCGGTGGAGGACTTTCTGGCTGGGGTGTAAGCTGGGGGGCTGACAGCAGTGGCGGTGAGCGTGGAGGCGGAAGCATGGCTGGGCGCAGGAAAGGCGAGTCCGTAGGAGCTTTGTACAACATCCTGCCAAGCGGGATGGCTGTTCTTCCAAGAGGGACAGGTGGCGATTCCATTAGCCCACGGCCAAGAATTCTGAATCCAGAGGCAAGAATGAAAAGGAAAGATGTTAATCCTTCCCCTGCTTTAGGCCCCTCCCCTCCCCCCGCATTATAATGGAGATTACTTGACTGGTGTGGACGCAGGTTATGTTTAACACACATTTTGATCGGTTTTTACTTCACTCCTTCAGTTTTGAGGCTGAAGCTTGTTGAAAACCAAGATTCACACGCAATGACATCCATCCAAGAACCAGACTGCTGCCAGACTCATCACACATCTGCGAGCTGCATCTGTTCTTTCTTCAGATTTGTCCTTCACCAAATGGCACAGCTATGTCTTTAGACCCCAAGAGCTCCCCAGTATCCCCGTTCAAGAGCCCAAACCCTTCAAAAGTAGCATGCCCGTGACACCTCGTTCTTTCACAGGGAGTTTTAGGAGAGAGGCACAGACATTGTAGATGGACGAGTGCTGTTAAAAAGTTCCACCTACGCCTTCCCCACGAGCCAGTAAAAGACAATTCCCTGTGTTACATTCTTATTTGTAATTTGTACTGGATTTACCTGGCGTTGCTCCGGTCCTTAACTCAAATCGGTTTTCTTTTTCTTAATTGAAATAGTTTTTCTGGGGTGGGGGTGGGGGAGAGGGGTTGAGTATATAGGCTGCCCCAGGGAGAGAGAACCACCCCAGCTTGGGACCGGATGAGAAGCGCCTGTCCATGGCTGCTACAGCGGCCACAGCTGGAGGAGGGGCGCCTGTCCCCCAGCTGGGGGGCAGAGACACACACAGACACAAATCTTTACAATATATAGCAGATCACTGACCCTTTCTCCAACCCTGCTCCCCAGCAGCCCCTGTTCGCAGCAGCCAGGGCTGGCCACAGGCAGGGGCTGTTTTTCAGCTGGCTCCCCCCAGCACTGGCTCCTGTCCCCTCCCTCGTGCCTTTCAGAGGCAGCGGGGGGGGGGGGGGGGGGAGGGGCACTGCAGAGAGCATGGGTGAGCAGGGACTGCTTGAGTTCCCCCTCACCCCATGTTCCCTGCAGCACTTCTGCTTTTGAAATGTACAAGAGCCCCAGAGGGCTCTTGTACATTTCAAAAGCAGCAGCACAGGCTGTGGGAACCACAAGCACCGTTTCCCCACTGTGCCTCTGCCTCTCCTGCCCCCCGCAGAGCCAGTGCTGGGGGGAACCAGTTCCTGCTCCTCCCGCACATGCGTGCATACGTGCGTGTGTGCGCGCGTGGGGGAAGTGACTTGTCAAGTGGCTACTCAACTATCCGATAAGCATTTGCTTATCAGATAGTCGACTAGTCACTAGCATCCCTACCCACCACGTGGCAAACAACATCACTCGATCTACCTGCCCTGGCAAAATAAGAGATTGAGTCAATTTTGCCAGGATTCAACCTTTGCTGCTAAGGAGCATTCATATTTCAAGCCTGATGTTTAGCTCATTAAGCCATCTCCATTATCTGTGATGTCCATGGATGTGAGAGTATAACTGTACACAGTTAAGCGATGAGCACATGGGTACATGAGGAGCTGCCTGCCCACCCCGCGCTACTGCATCTGAATCAGCAATGCAGATGTGTGTGGGCGGGGGGGGGGGGGGCAGTACATGCAGGAAGCTGGCTTTAAAGCCGACTCCCTGCATGCACCAGCTCGCAGGGAGCCAACTGCCACCTTCATGTAACCTCTGCAATTTTCCACAGTTACACGGTTAATTACTTACATTTTACTATTCCTACTACATACACTGCACACCTGCAGCACGCCAGCCTAGCTCACTGCTAGGTAAAAGCTTCTGCCAACTAAGCATCACATGCATAGCTCTTTCTGAACGAAGGGTTTGGCTCAGACCCACGTTTTACTCACGTGCCAGGAGCAAGCGGCATTCTCTCCACCTTGCTGTCCCCAGCTGGCATTACATTTGGTGACGGAAAGCTGGGTCGCAGTGGCATGACGGCTTTAGGTTTGACCTCCATATCACCCATTCCCCTGCCCAGGATGCCTCGACCTAAACGGACAGATTCAAAACGTGCCTGAAGAAACCTCCCAACATAGCAGGGAGGTTAAAATACTACACCACAAAGCAGCCTTTACAGGAACAGAAGAGAAACTTGTAGAAGACTGAGATAACTTACCCCAAGGGAGAACTGTCTGTCCCATGGCTGATCTTGGGATTGTCTCAACACCAAGTCCTTGGAACATGGAAGGCAGACTTGTGACAGATGCAAGAGGCTCCTGCCAAAAGCCAAAGGAGAACAATGTAAAGAATAGAGAGAGAAACCTAAGGGAACAACAGTCTCAATGTTGCTGTACTTCCAAGAGATGTATCATGCAAGAAACTCTCTCTTGGGTGCTCAAGTATAACTACAAAGTAAGGAAAGTCTCTATACGGAACTCTTAAGGGGGCAGTTGATTTGACAGCAGTGTTTCCAGGCAACCCAGGTGGACCAAAAGCAGAGTTTTCTTAGCTTCTCCCCCCCCCCCCCCCGCCCCGCCCCACAGATCCACTTACTGCAGCTGTAAATTTTCCCTACAGAGATTTGTAGGCTACAGACCTCAAGTTACACATTTACAACGGCCAGGCAGCAATTCATTCTAAAGCTAAAGATTTTAAATTTAAAATTAGTTGGCTGCTGTACCTTCATAAAGTGAGGGAAGATGGCCAGGCCTCTTAAGAGCAAGAGAAGGAACACTCAGACACCACCCATGCTGCAGTGAGCACAGTCAGTTTATTTTACTAATCCAGTGGTGGACAACCTGCAGCCTGAGAGCCACACCGGCCCATTGGGGTTCTACGTATGGTCCACGACACACTCGTGCGGCCCCCTCCTTAGCCTGCGCTAATGCTGATATCATCAGACACAGCAATAAGAACAGCTATTTAGTTGCAATTATTTAGGTCAGTGTTTCTCAACCAGTAGTACGAGTACCCTTGGGGGTACTTGAGAGAAGTTGGGGGGGGGTACGTCAACTGAAATCTGGAGAAAACTGAATTTTTGTTTTAAGTTTTACAGCACTGTATTATTTTTGTACGTTTTACACCCCAAAATTTCATCGCCCACCTGGGTATGATTAAGTTATTTAAACAAATGTATTGCAATGGCAGAAAAAAAATGTATGTGTCTGAAAACTGTAGGTACTGCTACTTATAATTTTTTTTGAAAAAGGGGTACTTTATTAAAAAAAGGTCGAGAAACACTGGCTTAGGTTAACACTAAACAATATTCTCTGCTAGAACAAAGACACTAAAATATTTGCTACAATTATTTCCTAAGCAACTGCAGCGTTATCACGGATGTGTAGGCACCTAACCAGAGACAGTCCGCCCTGGAGAGCTTACAGTCTAAGAATAAAGTTGCCATAGCAGGTCTCCTACTTACAGACTGTTACATTAAGAACTAGAAGATTTACCCAGCTTTGCTCAGACCCTTAACCAATTCATTTTTGTTATACGCTTTCAAACATATAGTAGATGTGTTGCATTTTTTGCCAGTAGATGGCTCTCTACTCCACCAAACAAAGTCCCCGTTGCTCAGGTCCTTAATCAATGTATGTTTTTCTTCATTTAAATCATTGCTCTGGGGTGAGGCTGGGGAGGAGGGGGTCAGGATGTAGGCTGCCCTGGGGAGAGGGGAAAAACCCAACCTTCTCTCACCCCAGCAGGTTGGGGCCAAGTGAGAAGCACCTCTCCATGGCCACTGCAGCCCCAGCAGGCACAGCCGGCAGAGGGGTGCATGTCCCCCGACTGGGGCAGGACCAAATTCATCTGCCCCCTGCATTCCCCAGCCAGAGTGAGGAATGCAGCAAACGGGGCACTTTCCCCTTGCTTCCTGATGAAGGGGAACAGCCAGCAATGTCCCCCTACAAATGGAGGCAGAGGGAGCTTCAGCCTGGAGGGTGGGAGATTTGGGGTTGGGGCAGTCCCAGGCAGGAGGGCATGCTCCCAGCCAGCACTTTCACCTGCCTGGTGATTGTGTCTCTTTTCTGGATGGTTTTATGAGATGTAATCCCATTCCAGGCACTTCCCATTGTCCTGGCACAACCAAACCCTGACCTTGCTTTAAGTTATGAGAAGAGGAAGCTGCCTGCCGAATTTGGTGGTCCTAGCTCGTACTGTTTAGGAGGAGTTCTTGAACAGAGACAAGCACACAGACAGACACACTCAAATATATGGCAGATTAAAAATATCAAAAGAGTCAGATTTTGCTACTCTTCTTCCCATTAAGGTCGTCTTTAAGAAGGTATAGTTCTGAAATGGGGGGAGGGGGAGAGGTGGTTATATGGCTCTCTTTAAGGAGGGGAGCAAAAATATGCTTCTACCAATCCTGCCCAAGAGGTCTCCTTGCAAACAAAACATTTTACACTGGAGTTGAAATGACCCAGAGCAATTAAGTGAAATTTATGGTTTTTTACAGGGAAAGGGAGAGCGTGAGAGCCAATCAATTTAAAAAAGATAGTTCCATACCTCAGGCCTCCCAGACAACTACTACAACTTTTATGATTTTAAAAACCTGCTTTTTCCTTCCGCTTGTTGCTACAAGAATAACTCACATCACGGGAGATATTTAAGAGCAGGCTAGACAGACACCTGTCAGGAATGGTCTAGATCAGGGGTTCCCAAACTTTTCGGCATCACGCCCCCTTTTTGATTTTTGAGAAACCCTCTCCCTCTCCCCCCCACCAGCAGCAAAACTTGTTGAGAAAATAAAAGGAACTTACCGAGGCCAAAAAACAAAAATAGCAGCAAAACTTAGCGGGTGGGGAGGGGATTGACAGGCGGGGGCTGAGTTACCTTGCGCCCTCCCCCCCCCCCGGAATTTCTTCATGCCTCCCCCCCCCCCCAGTTTGGGAACCCATGGACTCTAGATGGTGCTTAGTCCTGCTGTGAGGGAAGGGGACTGGACTACCTCTCCAGATCCCTCTCAGTTCTAGGATTCACAATCACAGTAAGAAGACTGACTCTACACAGGATCAGTGCAAAGTACAATGGACCTAGAATGCGTAATTTACAGCTTACACAGATACACCTGTGCTAGCTCTGACCAAGCTAGCATAGATGTATAGCTGTAGTAGCATTAGGGACACCCAAGTCCCACTACCCAAGTACATAACCAGGATCCCTCATGGGTTGTACTTGGGACGGGACTAGTCCATCCTGCTGCTCATGTTGCCACATCGACATGGTTATGTTTAGCATGTCAGCTAAGACACTTTTCACTTGACAAACACGCCCCAAAAGAGATCAACATCTTCCATTTGGGAATCCCAGGCGTCCGCTGGCTCAACCAATCTATGCAGCACCTAGGGGCTGCGAGCAGGTTCTGTAAATGAGCCCCAGGACTTCTACGCAGCACAGTCATACCAATAAAGAAATGAATAAGCAAGATGTTCCCAGAGAAACACATGGACCGTGCCCCCCGCGGAACGTTTACCTCCTGGACCAGCCCCACCGGCTGCCCCGGCTCTTCCGACGCCCTCTGCATCCTGCTGGTATGTGGCACAGACGCTGCCCTGCCTCGGACCAAATATTCAGGCGGCGGCGGCGGCGGCGGCTGCTGAGGCCCGAGCAGGCGGGACCCACAGGGCATGCGAAAGGGCGCAGCGCCCTGGAAAGGAGGCCTTCGGGGATCCATGGCGAGGCTGCCGGAGAGAAAACACTCGTGCTGTGCAGGCATGTACAAGTGGGCAGGGGGGGGTCACCCACAGGCCGGGGACCTGGGGGAAACCCCTGCTTGACATCCAGGGGGGCAGCTCAGGGATGCCTCTCCCCAGGGCCAGGCTCCATGTACGGCATGCACAGCGCCCATCGCGGTATCGCCAGTGCCAGCCCTGAGCAGGGGCCCTCGCTGCTAGAACCCCTGGGGGAAGAGACCCTCTGCCTGCCCACCCCTAACCAGGGAGGGACCCCCTGCTAGAATCCCCATGGGAGGCCCCCCTGCCTGCCCCTGTTAGCTCCCCCCACCCCAGGGAGGGGGTCCCCCTTCTAAAACCCCCAAGGGAGGGGCCCCCTGCCTGTCCCCCACCCCAGAGAGGGGACCCCCCCCTCCTAGAACCCCCCACGGGAGGGGCCCCCCTGCCTGCCCCCCACCCCAGAGAGGGGCCCCCCCTCCTAGAACCCCCCACGGGAGGGGCCCCCCTGCCTGCCCCCCACCCCAGAGAGGGGCCCCCCCTCCTAGAACCCCCCACGGGAGGGGCCCCCCTGCCTGCCCCCCACCCCAGAGAGGGGCCCCCCCTCCTAGAACCCCCCACGGGAGGGGCCCCCCTGTCTGCCCCCCACCCCAGAGAGGGGCCCCCCCTCCTAGAACCCCCCACGGGAGGGGCCCCCCTGCCTGCCCCCCACCCCAGAGAGGGGCCCCCCCTCCTAGAACCCCCCACGGGAGGGGCCCCCCTGTCTGCCCCCCCCCACCCCCCCCCCAGAGAGGGGCCCCCCCCCTCCTAGAACCCCCCCCCCCCCCCCACGGGAGGGGCCCCCCTGCCTGCCCCCCACCCCAGAGAGGGGCCCCCCCTCCTAGAACCCCCCACGGGAGGGGCCCCCCTGCCTGCCCCCCACCCCAGAGAGGGGCCCCCCCTCCTAGAACCCCCCACGGGAGGGGCCCCCCTGCCTGCCCCCCCGAGGGCCCCCCCCGAACCCCCCACGGGAGGGGCCCCCGGGAGGTGGCTGCCCTCACCGGGCCGGACACGACGCTCCGCACCAGCCTCAACTTCCCGCCCCCACGGCCAAGCCCCAGCACCTCGCCCTGACGCCTGGCGCTCCCACGGCTTTCCCATTGGCCCTCGCCTCTGCCTGTCACTCAACGCCGGCCTCCCATTGGGACTATCCCGGCAAGGTCCCGCCCAGGCGACCAAAATGGAGGGGAAAGGGGGAGTGCGCAGTAGTGCAGACCACGTGATCAAGCCCTAGCACCCCCCCGCGCAGTGAATGGTGCCTTCCATGTGCTCTCTGTCCCCGCAGGGTGGTGGGTGCAGCCCACGTGGCGCGTGGCCCGAGCAGGCTCCTGCAATTGTTCAAGTCCAATTAACAGCAGCTCAATTACGAATGTCACGCGGCCTCCTTTTCCTGCGGAGTGACACAGCGGGGGCAAAGGAGAGACCAACAACAAGAGCAGCAACACAACCCTCCCCAAAATGCAAATGCAAATGTTGGCTTTTCCATGCTTGTTTTTATCATTTTAAAAAATTAAAACCCCACAAAAGTCTGAATGAATAAAATTGCAATCATCACAGGATTTCCGAGGGCTGGAAAACATGTGTCGGTTGACTCTCACAACCCCTATGGGTGCTAGGCACTATTACTAGCAAGTCAGGGAACTGAGGCGGAGTGAAGTCCAGCGTCATCCATTTTCTTAGCTAGTGAACTATTTGTGTCAGGGGCTGTATTGGTTCAGTGTTTGTAGAGGCCCAGCACAATGACAGCCTCTCCTAGGAGCAGCTGCAGAGCTGGAAGGGAAACCAGCAGGGGTCACAATAGGTGGAGAGGGGAGGACTACAGGCATTTCTAAGCCAGGTAGAACTCATTCTCTCCGCCCTGGTTTCCATCCGGAGAGCAGGATGCTTCCATGTGTGAGTGTGCTGCTCACCTTTCCCCGGGGATGAGCGGGGTAGAGGGAGTAATAGGATTCCATGGTGTGGAGTCTTTCCTGGAGGAGGGGGTGATGCATTTGCAGTAGGGTTGATTCCTTTTGGTGGCTGTTGAGTCCCTGAGCACCAGGAACAGTAACCCTGGGACTCCGCCCCCCCCCCCCCCCATTCATGAACCCTGTTTTTGGCTGGGATTTCTCACTGAGAAGCCCAATCCCACAGCTTCCTTTCTCCCTCCTTCCATGTGCCTCACTCTGTCTCTGAAATCCGCCTCTTTGCTTCCCCCCTGCTTCTTAGAACTGACTGCTGTCTGCGTCTTTCCTCTGTGCGGCCGATCTAGCTCCCAGCCTGGGAAGCTGCAGCACACGGAGGTGTAGTTTAGGGAGATCTCCAAAGACCTCTTATGGTCTTTGGGGCTACCACCTAGTACAGCATCAAGTGAGTCCCAGATGCCCTGGACCCCACTCAGAAACAGAGGAAGCACCTAAAAGAAGGTATGGAGCACCAGGGGCCATGCAAATAGGTATGAAGGTGAGGGAAGGAGGGGTACCTCTTAGAGAGACAGAGAGTCACCTACAGAGGATATCTGGGGAATTTCCTGGAATGTAATTCCATTTTCACATAGCCTTAAGCCTCCATCTCCCATTCTATATAAAGATGCTCGTGGACTCCTTACTGAAGGACATTTTCTTCAATGGCCAAACACAATAGAATAATATAGGAGTCAAACCAGTGGTCCATCTAGTCCAGTGCCCTGTTTCCAGCAGGGACTAGTAACAGATCCAGGAGTACAAACCGGGTCTCCTGAATCCAGGGCCAGTATTCTAGACCACACTACCTCACAGATAGCAGCCTACAGAAAATGTAGTACACCACAAAATTTAATTTCTGAAGAGATTAACGCAATATTAATTTTTAATATGTAATTAAAGCAACGTTTTAGAGACTCTGAAACAGAAAGCTGCAGAAACCAGAGGCACTTGCCAATTTTAGACCAATCTTATCATAGAAAGAGCAGTCTCATAAACTGTGCTTAAGAAGCATGATTTAGGGTCTGTAGGCGATCTACAAGCTTGTGAGCAGTGAAGGAACCAAACACCCATTTTTTTGCACCTTAAAAGCTCAAAGAAAGCAATTTTATGTAGCTAAGTGGCAGTGAGATTTTCACTCTCATTTCAAGGTCACACTGAAGTCTGCCAAAATGTGAGGTAAGAAAAAAAGTGAAAACTTGCACCATGAGAGTGTAGTTACTTCCAATGACTACACAGAAAAGGTAAAACATAGATAATGAAATTAAACTCAATGCTAACAAAATTTGGCAGAAGTTTATCAAATTCCTTTTTATTTAACCAAAGACAGAACTGAAACAATAGCTGAATGTATATATTTCATTTGATTACATTAATATCAATACATTAATAAATAAGGAGCTATAGAAAGCAAAGTAAATTGATATGACAAATCTGTTAATTTAGCATGGAATATTCTAATTTTTATTAAGCAGGTATAATCAAATTTAGTTAATTCATTTCACACATCATGAAGTAGCAATATTAGCAAAAACTTAAAAAACAACAAATAGTCTGGTAGCACTTAAAGTGCTACCAGACTGTTGTTTTTTAAGATTGTCCTGTACAGACTAACTCGGCTGCCCTCTGAAGCTTCTCAATATTAGCAAGATCATCTGAATAAAACATTTCATAAATAAAAAGATTTCAAACCCACTTTGTATCACATGCTCTCCCAAACACACCTGTACCAAACAAAGGGGGGATCTTCCCAGAACAGAACAGGTCACTCCACCCACAGTGTTAAATTTGACCAAGACTAGAACCCTGATTACTGTGTAGTGACCTGAACTAAGGAACGTAATCACAGAAGCCAATTTGAAACCTGAACTCTGATTATGGGGCAGTCATACTCTGAAAGGGCCTAAAATAATCCCTTATAAAGGAGAGGGATTCGATCAGCACTCCAATTACAGGGAAGTCACTTAATTAGAAAGGTAAAAGTGCATAATGCCAGGGAGCAAAAAGCAGAGACCCAAACCCAAATTACAGGGCGGTCATGCTCAAAAGGTATTAAAGAGCAAAGTATTTCCCATACATCTGCGCGATGTGAGGTGCATCCCAATTCACGCTGACTACACTGCTAGCAGGACACGAGGCCAAAACTGCAAGAAGGCAGAAACCTAACCCTGAATTATAGGGAGGTGAGTCACACTGCTCCAGGTTGCAATGCACTCAGGGGAACGTGACTTGCCCCCCGGATTACAGGGCAGGCACTCTTACTAACCAGCTAATGGAGCAAATAACGTCAAAAACACAGAACAGCACAGACCTGGACCCCACTTACAGGGCTGTCACGCTGCTGAAGGTATTAAAAGACTCGAGATCCCCATGCCGTGTAATGACATTGTCAAACATACATCTTTGGGTTTCTATGTAAAAGACAAAGGAACCCAAAGATGTATGTTTGACATACTCTGTAGGGACATACACCTTTACCCAGTTCCTAGGGCTCAAGGTGCGACCCTACAGTGCGGAAGGGATAGAGAAATTTGTGCAGGTAACAACATGATTTGATTACTGGGAAGTAACTGTGCCCAGAATCCCTTTTCTTCCCTTCCGTCCCCAGTATCTTGTTTTGCTTCATCTTAGCCTGACGATTCTCCGACGCTTCGTTTTGTTTCTGCTTGGAAGTTCTGGAAATAGACCCAAGGAGGAAGGCAGATGGTAGCACACGTCCCAAGTCCTCTCCCCAGAAATCAATTCTTTAATTAGTCCTGTGAAAAACCTTCTAGTCACTCATTAATTGGACATTTATTGAGTGTGAGACGCTCCTAGGAACGGCTATATTTCAATTTTCCTAACGTCTGTGCAGATAGCGTTCACTCTAAGTGAGCTATGGAAAAACATCAGCACTGACTTGGGTGCAGCTAGACTGGCAAGATTTTGCGCAATTGCACAAAAACTTGCCAGCTGTCTACACTGTACAAAATCAGTGCTTCTTGCTCAAACAGTTTCATGCTCCCACTCAGGGATAAGCCCTCTTGCGCAAGAGGGCCAGTGTAGACAGGCAACTTCATTTTTTGCGCAAGAAAGCCCGATGGCTAAAATGGCCATCGGAGCTTTCTTGCGCAAAAGCGCATCTAGATGGGCATGGATGCTTTTGCGCAAAAACACTTTTTGCGCAAAAGCATCCTTGCCAATCTAGATGCGCTTTTACGGAAATACTTTTAACAGAAAAACTTTTCCGTTAAAAGTATTTCTGCAAAATCATGCCAGTCTAGACGCAGCCACTGAGTTTAGATACCCCTCTTCCAGGGTTAACTCAGTCTCTTCCCTCTCTGGACCCACAATAAAGGAGCAGCAGCATGCTGAGAGGGGCAGATGAGATAGAGGAGGGGTAATGTCCCCACATATAATCAATAATGAATTACCCACACATTATTTAACCCACTTACCAGCTCTTCTTGCTCATCTATAACCATCCGTTTGGAAAGAACTCGGTATCTTTAAAAACAGATAAATGATAAAGCGACATTGCAGCCAGGGCCGACTTATCCATCAGGCACAGTGCCTAGGGCCCACACTACTTTTAGGGGCCCACGAAAATGTTTTAATTTCTTTTAAAATCAGAAGAAAAAAAATGAATTTTAGGGTCAAGGAAAATGTTTTAATTTTTTTCCTCGCATCAGAAAAAAATGAAACTTTTAGGGCCCACGAAAATCTATTAAATTTTGCCTAAAACAGAAAAAAATGTTGAAGTATTTAAAGCTATATCAAAAATAATTTTTAATATTTTTTTTTAATGGAGGAAGGGGCCCACGAAGGCAAGAGCGCCTAGGGCCCATGAAAGTCATAATGCGGCCCTGATTGCAGCTGTCTATGGGGAGAGGTACATTAATTGGTTAGGGGGCTAGTGAGGGAGAGAGGGCCAGGATGTGTAGGGGGAGGGAGAGGACAATGCAAAATTCCCCCCAACCAGAGGAGCAGGGGAGATGGGCAAGCAACGATGACCGTACCCCAGGCATCAAGCAATGGGAAGGAGTCACTCAGTGCTCCCACACCAGCGTCTGTACGCTGCCCTGGGCTGAGCAAGAACGGCCGCCTATGCAGGCGGATGCTTCCCCAGCAGAAGCATCACCAGGCTGGTCCTTCGGGTTCTGCGCCCTTCAGGAAAAGACCCACCTCGGCCTGCGGAGCAGTGTTCCCCGGAAGCTGGGCGCTTCCACTCAGGAGAGACTCCGGTGCCGCCTACCTGTTTAGCAGAGCCCCCACAGCCGTATTTGCTTCTACTGGCCGTGCACATGCACATGCCTCAGTGCACATCAAATTATTCCACACGTGGATGGAAGCGATGAGAGGGAACATTGCTGCTGACGCACATTCCCTCCAAGTGAGAAGCAAAGCCCCTGCCCAACCGCCCCCCCAAAACGTGGCCCCCGACGCAGGAGAAAGATGCTCCCCACATTGTCCTTGCACACCAGAGACTAGGGAGGCCCAGGGTATAGTAGATTTTGTGGACCACCCTAGGCCCTGAGGTGGGACCAACAGGGGTTCAGTGTGTGGGAGAGGGCTGCTGGGAAGTGGGCTTGGCGTGGGAGGGAGTTGGGGGGTCGGGGAGGGTGCAGGAGCAGGCTGGAGGTGGGAGGGCTGGGCAGGAGGTAGCTGGGGGTGCTGCAGGGCAGGAGCGCCAGCGATGGCTCCCTGATGCTGGGCGAGGGGCGGGGGGGGAAGGGGACTCTGAGCCTCAGGGTCCAGATCCAGGCAAGGGCTGGATTTGGTCCCCAGGCCATCGGTTCAGAATCCCAGCGGAAGCTACCTGCTCTGGGCAGCAGGGCCCCCTCTCTCTGGCATCACCGCTTGGGTTGGCCCCTCCCTAGCTGCCTTGGCCAGCCACACCTCTCTCCCTTACGGGATCTGGCTGAGCTTGCTTCCGGAGCCAATACTCTTTTTCTCATCTCAGTTGGTGTTTCGGCCCAGACCCCGTTGCTTCCAGTCCCCAGGGGACGTGCCGCTGCCTCCCGGGGTACATCAGAGCCCTACACAAACCCCTTTGCCCAGAGAGCGAGGCCGCAGGGGGCACTGGCAGATGGCACCAGCCTGCAAAGGTTGCCGGGGAGGAACACAGCTATTGCCCTGTTGCTGGGGTGGGGAACCTACGGCCCAGGGGCCGGAGCTGCATGTGCATGGCTGCAGTGCTGGGACCACGTATGTAGGGGGACCGGTCCCTATCCTGCCATAGAGACCCTGCCTTTATGGGCATATTGCTCTGGCCCAGCGGGGGAGAACCGCACCGGTCCTCTATGCTCATCCCAGTCCTTAACGACAGCACTTCCCTGGGAGATCGATTCCTATGCTCAGAGGCACTGGCCTCAGGACCCTCTCGTGGGAGCTTTCCGCAATGGGCAGTTTCCACTTTGAGTCTTGTGCTGCCCGGGAGAGAGCCGGGGCTCAGAGACCGACCCTGTGGGTGTGGAAATATTTCACGCCCCCCTCCAGCCTCACGGCCAACCCCAGGTCGCAGCAGCGTGCAGGCCGCTTGTGCGAGAGGCCCGAGCCTTTCTGCAGCAGGCGTCTCCCGGGATGGGGTCAACCTTCCCCGTTGCTAATAAACCACCCGCCAGGAGGCAACAGGCCAGCAGGAGGCAAGGAAGAAAGGGCACGGCCAAGCACTTTCCTCCCTCTCCCCGGCTTGCAACTCAGCCCTCTGTGGGGAGCAGCTACTTCAGCCCCTGGGGAAGGGCGAGAGGCTCCCACTTCCCCCCTGCGCCCTCCCTGTCTGGTGCCACGGCTGGAGAAAGTGGCTCCCGCCGCTTACACCAGAGGGCGCGTTCACACCATTAGCTCCAAGCCAGCGCCAGAGCTGCTGCTGCCTGAAGAGCCCAGGCCCTGCCGTCTCCTCAGCTGAGCTATTTCGCTCCACTTCTGTGGTGCCGGCTGCGGGTATCCCCCCCGGGGAAGCAGCCGTAAGAACAGCAGAGGCGTAATAACGTAATCGGTGAAAACAAGATTGGTGTAGCCAGTGGCAACTAGCGCCTGCGGGTGGAGAGAGGGCTGCCCCGAGGGGCAGGGAGGGGACAAGTGGGGGCACCCCATTGACAATTAAAAGTTTGGCAGGGGCTTAGGGGGGGCTGTGCACCTCCCACCTGTCTCATACGGGTGTAGCTCCAATGTGCGTTTCTCACACAGGGGGGCTGATTTTGCCCAGCCCTGGGCAAGGTGGGAGGAGGTAGCTCTGGGTAGAAGGAGCAGGAGCAGGAGCAGGAGCAGGAGCAGGAGCAGGCGCAGGGAGGGGTGGAGGCTGGTCCCCCCCAGCCGGTCCATGGTGCATGTGGCCTAGAGCTCTGGGGGTGGCTGTTGCCACGGTAGCAATGGCTGGACCCCAGGGCACCTGCCCTCTTTGCCCCGCCAGGCCCTGGAGCAGCTGCCTCCTTCCCCCCTCGTGAGCGGGCCCCCAGACGTTAGCTCGAGAGAAGGGCTCACCTCACCCGCCTTGCCTAGGTGATATGGAGGCAGTGAGCAAATGCCTCCTCTCCAGCCTCTATTTCCGTTTGTAAATTCTGCTTTTCTTCTTGCAGAACAGCTTCATGCTCTCTCCTTCCCCCGGCCGGGCTCCCCCACTCAGCTGCCCCGGCCACAGGTGCACTGGTTGTCACCCCAGGCCTGCGTATCTGAGCAGGGGAAACTGAGGCAGGGGGCAGTAATGCCCAAACGGACGAGGGGGCAGCCCTGTAAGCTGGAGGACATTAGGGTGGAAGGGCTGGCGGTCTCTGGGGCAGTGGTCCTTACAGAATAAGCCTCAAATTAAAATAGCTGCTCTGGGGCAGTGGCTTTCAAAACAACAGGTCGCAGCCCGGTACTGGGCCCTGGAATGTCAGGCGCTGGGTCTCCTGGCTGGAGGGGGGGGCAGGTGAGCAGTGGGGGGGCTAAGGAAGCTACCAGCCTGTCCTGGCACCGCAGACTGCACGGCTGGGGAGAGAGCGCGCACGGCTGGGGAGAGAGCGCGCACGGCTGGGGAGAGAGCGCGCACGGCTCCCCACACTGCCGCTGCCCCGAGCACTAGCCCTGCACTCCCATGGGCTGGGAACCTGCTGCCGGCTGCTTCCAGGGTGCAGCAGGGTCTGCGGTGCCAGGAGAGGCAGGAAGCTGCCTTAGCTCCTCCGCTGCCCGGGTGCCGCTCGAGGTCAGCCCCTCCTGCCCCAGCCCTGGCCCCCCCCAAACTGGAGTCCCCTCCTCCGCTCCAAAGCTCAGCCCCAGTCCAGTCAAATTATCTTGGGTCATGAGAATGGACAATTTTCTTCATCCGGGTCATGAGAAAAAAAAAAGTTTGAACCCCGCTGCTCTAGCAGTGCCGGCTGGGAAGGAGGAACGCAGCCGCCGAGGAGGAAGGCCTGACAATTCCATCAGTGCGTGTGTTCCCCCACGCAGAGCACAAGGAAAAAACGGTTAAGGAGAGTCCTGCAGCCACAGCAACGGACGCACCAACTGCTCAGACCGACATCGGTTAGGGGACACTGTGACATCACAAGGAGACACGACTTCATTGTTGTCCTAGCACTCGCTGGTTTCCAGAGTTGAGCTCAGAAGCCATGGAGGGCAGCTAAGCCCCCACACCCACGGGCCAGCTGCTTAGGGCATCACGGGTGGGGGTTGCTTGGTGCAGAGAACACCCACAGCAGGATCTCGGCGTCTGGAAGTCCGGCGTGTAAGTCTCGTTTGGTGAGCACTAGGGATTTACGTGGGGCTCGGGAGGAAGCGCACAATGTCCCAGTAGACGGAGCCTCTCCCTCCGCTTGGCCTGAGATAAGCCATTCCCTCACGGACAGAGACTGCATGGGCGGAACGTGGCGGTTCGAGCAAGGGGCCTCCTTACCCTGCGCCAAGTGAAGAGGAACTTTCCTCCCCCCCTTCCCGGGTCAGCGGCATAGACTGCTCCCCGCCCCACAGGATGTCAGGCTGGCAGGAGTACGTCAGCAGCTCCATGAGAGACGGGTTGTGCTGCGATGCAGCGGTGATCTCCGTGGCTCACCAGCAGCTGCTGGCGGCCCACCCCGGCGGGGTTCTGGCAAACGTGAGCCAGCAGGAGATCCAAGCCCTCCTGGGCCGGAACAGAGATGCCCTGCTCACCAGGGGAGCCACGCTGGGCGGGCTCAGGTGTCTGGTGATCCGGGACAATCTCTATGCAGACGACACCCACAATTACACCATGGACCTCCGGACCAAACAGCAGGAGAACAGTGACGCCTACACCCATGCTGTCACAGTCGCCCTGGCCAGCCCCGTGTGCCTCATTCTTGTGGGCAAGAAGGGGATCCAGGGAGGGACGCTGAACATGAAGGCCTTCAAGATGGCGCGTTACATCAAGAGCAGACTGCACCAATAAAGACAAACCCTGAGCGACCTCCAACCCTGGCCCTGCGTTCCTCTTTTCCCCGGTACCTGCAGAGTACCACATCGCCACTCGGGTCTAACGCTGCCCTTAGAGCACCCTGTTACCGCTAGAGGTGGGAGCATTCTACGGCCGCTCTGGCCCAATGGAACATTTGATCTATAGGGCAACGCTCCAGGGTTGTGTCTACACTGGCAAGTTATTCCAGAAAATCAGCCGCTTTTCCGGAAAAACTTGCCAGCTGTCTACACTGGCCGCTTGAATTTCCGGAAAAGCACTGACGATCTCATGTAAAATCATCAGTGCTTTTCCGGAAAAACTATGCTGCTCCCGTTCGGGCAAAAGTTTTTTTTCCGGAAAACTGTTCCGGAAAAGGGCCACTGTAGACAGCACAGTAGTTTTCCGCAAAAAAGCCCCAATCGCAAAAATGGCAATCGGGGCTTTTTTGCGGAAAAGCACGTCTAGATTGGCCACAGACGCTTTTCTGCAAGAAGTGCTTTTCCGGAAAAGCGTCCTGCCAATCTAGACGCGCTTTTCCAAAAATGCTTTTAACAGAAAACTTCTCCGTTAAAAGCATTTCCGGAAAATCATGCCAGTGTAGACGTAAGTCCAGGTGTATTTGGCCAAATCCATCTGCTTGGCAAAGCAACAGCCAATTGGCCAATAAAAAGGGAGGGGGAACATACAGCACACTAAAGATCTGAGAGCCTGGACCCCCCTCCAAGAGGATTTGCTTTTGGCTCCATGCTCTTCCAATATCCTCACAAAGGACAAAGCAATAGCTAGTCGCTAGACGGCCACGACTCTTATATTTTGACATGTAAGAGACACGAGTTGCCAGCACAGACGGTACCCACCTTCAGAGGATTAAGAGCCTTTTTGTAAAGATCCGCAACAACCAGGCTTTTCTAATAACAAAGACCTTTCTGGCCACTGAGTTAGGCAGAGCAGTTCTCAGGGACCGGCGCCTGACCCCAAGATGTCCCTGACACTGTTGGCAAGCTGGGTCACCGAAAGGTTGTGCTACACCCGTGTTTCTCATCAAAGCCATAACTGTGCGGGGGGGTTGCATCTGAAGCCAGCCAAACTGCTAGAAGCAAATTGGGCTTACCAAGACCGGCCCTTTCCACCTTATTTTACCCTCCTTTGAGTCAAGGGACATAAAACCGTGGAACCCAACCCAAAGAACAACAGTGATGGGCAACCTGGCCATCAGCCTTAGCCATCGCAGCTAGACATCCCTCTCACGCCCTTGCCTGCCGCAGTGTGCAGACCCAGATTTCAGTGCTAATAAAGCGGATTATCTGGATGAGTGAGATGTTGCTACTACCTCCTGAACAGCGGAGTGGGAGGTTTGATGGTAACGTCAGATAATGCCTGGAGATTTCACAAGGTTTCTATCAAAATTGCAGCAGCCCCAGGAGGGGCGGTTGGTTTTAACTGGTGTGAATATTTACTGAATGACTCTCCTAGAGAGGTATCGGTAGATGTTCCACAAGGGTTAGGGACGGAGCAGACGAGGGTACCAAACCCTTCCCACACAGCAGGTTTGGAGGGCAGGGTGGAGAAGAAACAAACCCCACAGACACTGCCCAGAATCAGTCTCAGTTGACCCAACTTGTGACAATTTGTCAGAGACCGAGGGTAGGCAAAAAAGATGCTTCTGAGGGAAGGTGCAACGGTGCAGGGAGCTAGGAGGGCAAAAGGTGACCTCGAGGATGCCAAGATGTAGGAAACTGCAGGAAGGACGGGCAGATTCCCAAACGCTGGGGGAGGGGAAGGGAGCAGTGAGTTTCAGGGCGAGAGCGCACACAAGACGCTAAGTACAGAGAGGATGCGCTGCAGCCAGCCAGGAATAAACTGTAGCCCACACACATCCCACATGGGCACTCAGAAGCAGTTTTATTCCACTTGGATTGCCACACAAAACGCTGCTGGTAGAGTCCAGCAGCCTTCCCGCCACACTGCGGCGAGGGCAGCTCTCTCTGGCTCTCCCACCGCGTCAAGTGCAGAGGTCTTCTGAGAGCGACCGCCCCAGTGGGAATCCGCTGCCTCGGCGCAAGCCGCCGGGGAGGTCGACGGCTCTCGTCAGCTGCTCACACCAACGGGCGAGGAATTCGGGGCGGCTGAAGTCTCAGCGGAAGAGGTGGAACGAAGTAGTTTCTGTGGAGTCCTCCAGAACCTAGCGGCCATTGTACACAAGTGGACTTGGCCTATTCCTCCACAGCCTCAATAATACAATGAACGCACTGGGCCCATCAGCAACCAGCCAGATTTTGGGATTGGGAGAAACAGGGGCCGGGAGGAGCTTGAAGGGCACTGACTGGATTTGGGACCTAGGCCACATTTTAATGTTCGACTCCTCTCAACAGCATGACGAGCCGTGGGTGAAGTTAATGGCACATTCTCCAATGGTTCCCCAGCAGGGCGGGCTGGAAAATTTAAACAGGCCCATCCCACTTAGGAGTTCAAAGTGACTTTGGCAAACAGGGCTCCTCCCCTTCACTCCTTGGTGCGGATTCACCCACAAGGCCGAATCGCACCCTGACCGGCACAGGGCCTAGCCTTTTTAAGGGACACAAGCAGGGACACGAGGCAGTGCGTCTCTCTGGGGGGCAGTGAAAGCAAGGCACTGAATGGCTGCACAGAACAGAATTGCCTCGGGGCACGTCTACACTGCAAAGAAAAACCCGGGGCTGGCCCGGGCCAGCTGGCTCCAGCTGTTTGGCATCAGCGTAGATTTGCAGGCTCAGGCCGAAGCCCGGCCTCCGGGACCTTGACAGCGGGTCTCGGCAGAGCTGCGCCGCAATTAAACACCCCCTACGTGGGAGCCGGAGCCAGCTAGCATGGGCCTGCTGCGTCTGACTGCAGCCTAGGGAGAGAGGCAGGATTCCAGCCTGGGCGTGGGGACAGGCAGGGCCGCGAGCGGGCAGGAACAGCTCCCTTGGTAGCTCAGCCCAAAGGGGAAACACTGGCGAAAGCGTAACTGTCCCCAGGCTCGGCTCGTGGGCTCTCCCCAGCAGGGCGTGGGAGGGCGGCAGAGGCAGCTCACTCAATGGCAGGGACGTTGCTTGAGGGGCTTTGTCACGGGCGCTGGCTGGGTGAGGGACTCGGGCAGGGCAAGGCAGTGGATATGGGAAGACACTGCAAGCTCATACAGAACCCAGAGGGCTGAAGGGAAGCCCCCCACAGGGGTACTGGGCAGGCTACGCCGCACCCACCCGAACCCCGATTGTCTCCGATCCGCAGCTAGGCCCCCAGGCAGAGTAGAAGTTACTCGGGCTTTGCTACATGCACAGGGTGGGAAGAGTTCATCTACACACGGAATAGACATGTGCAGGCTTGTGCCAGGCGGGACAGGAACGCACCTGTCCCCTGTAATTATAGCTACCGCTGGAGGGGAGGAGCCCTCCTCATGCCTCTTGCTCAGAGCTCAGCCAGCAAAGAACCCGGAGAAGAGGCCTCTCCGTGCCAGATGCCCGTGGGCGATGTAGCAGCACAGAGGGCATCGCACGGCCACGGGCAAGCCTCCTGGGGGACGCGCCTGCTTCCCGCAGCCAGAACGGCGCCGGAGCTGCGCTGGGGGTCCCGGGCGGGTGGGAGGAGCAGCCCAGCTGGGAGATTCCGAGTCGCTGCCGCTTGTCCTGAACCTTCACAAAGGAGAGGAGAAAGCCAGAGAACTCCCCCCTGCCCCCGCACTTCTCGCCTCTCGCCTATCGATGCTTGTGCTCCAGCAGGGACTCGAAGTCTGGGGAACACACCAGCTTGTGCTTGACGTGCCCCAGGACGATCATCTCGCCAGTCCTGCTGTCGCCGATGCCCACGGATACCAGCTCCTTTCAACAAGACAGGAGACACCATTATACACAGCGAGAGCTGCCCCTGTGGACAGGCCTGTCCATGAGTAACTAGCGCCCATCCCCTGGGATTCTGGGCTCAGGAAAACACATCTTCACGACTCCTTGAGAGCGCAACGCTCTAGCGTCATGCCCGGGCCCTCAGTCATCGCAGGAGCGAGTTACGCTCCCATCAAACACCCATTTTCAGTGCTCCGTCGTGGGGGCGGGGGGGGGGGGGAAGAGGGCGGGGGAGCGGTTCCTGTCCAGCTGGGAGAGCCAAACCCAGTAGATCATCTGCTAGCTGCCTGGGCACCTAGATCCCCTTTGTGCAGGTTACAGACCCAGCTAGGTGACTAGAGTAGGCAAAATCCTTGCTCAACTGCAGGCTCCCCACCCCACTTCTTTGCAAGTGAGCTGAACTTCTCTCCTCCAGCCCCCGTCTCTAAGATAAATCCCCCCACTGCCAGTGCTGGGGAGTAGATGCAACACACCCTCATGTCATGGGGCCTCCTTCTGGCCCCCAATAAGACAGCAGCAGCAGCTCTTCTCATTCCCCGCAGGGCACAGCAAGCGGATGGCTTGGGAAAACGAGATGTAACATCCCTAGTATCTACATTTAGTTTAATCAACTAGTCGATAAACAGTTCCCAGCCGCAGTTCCCAGCCTGGGAGCTAACCCTGCTGCGGCTCTGCCTTTAAAATGCATAAAATACATTTAAGGGGCTGGTGCGCAGCAGGAGGGACCCGGCGTGAGCCTGCCGGCTCTTAATACATTGAAGGGACTAAAGCGCAGCAGGAAGGACCCAGCACGAGCCGAGAATCAGCTGTCCCAGCTCGCACTGGGTCCCCCCCCCCGGCTACGCTCCTAATTTTTAAATGTATTTATTGAGAGCCTACTGGCTCTTAATACATTTCAAAAGCAGAGGGGCAGTGTCTGGGACTGGGCGCGAGCCGGGAATCAGCTTGCGCCCAGTCCCCGCGACTTTCCCCTGCACTGTCTTTCTGGAACCGGCTTTTAAGCTAGCTCCTCCCGGTACCCGCTCCTGCTCCTCACCCTGCTGCCTCCAATACTAGTCGCTTACATCCCTAGTAGCTACAGAACCTTGCACCTCTGGGGCACTGGCTGAAGTCAGGCCCAGGTGGAGAGCGGAGGAAAGGCGCTGCTACCCGGGGGCTGCTGAGGGGAGCCTCAGACCAATCCCTAGCAGCTAGGGCTCCAGACGATGGTGTTCAGGTGCCACGGAGACAGGCATCGCGGGTCACAGAATCTGGTACGACAGCTACTCTCACTAGCCATCTTAGTCAAGAGACCCCAGACTGAATGGGCCCCGGACAGGGAATGCTCCTCCAACCACAGAGGGGCCCCTTCAGGCCAGGTCAGCCCTGAAACACAAGGCACAGGGCTGCAAATGCACAGCGGCGGTGGAGGAATCATTCCCCAGGCTGGCAATGCCTCCCCCTCCCCCTCAGCGGGGCCAGGACGAGGCGCTGGCCCTGCCTGCCGGCCGCTGAGCGAGCGGTTACCTGCAGAAAGGAGCAGGGCGTCCCCATGGTCACGTCCAGAGTCACTCTGCCCAGCGCCAGCTGCACCCTCCCTGATTTGCGGATCAGCAGCTTCCCCACCTGCCCTTCCGGCAGGTCCGCCAGGGTGCAGATGTGATCAGCCTGCTTGCCCTCCTGTGGAGAGACACGGGCGGGGTTCGCGTGGTCCAGCACCTTGGCCCCGGGCTCTTCTCCAGCCAGGAGCTGGGATGCACGTGTGCCCCCCCGCATAGTGTCTCTCCGGAGAGGAGCAAAAGAGCCCGCAGGACGTGCCGCCTCCTCCATGCAGCAAGGCTCACGTGTGCCGTGTCACTGGGGAGACGCTAGCTGCCTCTTTCAGGATTTGGTGCCAGCTCCAGCAGGGTCTACCACCCCCGAGCCTTGTGAGGCTGCAAGCGGATCTGCCACCTGGCCCGAGCTGCCAGGATGCCACAGGCCAACAGACTGGGATCCTGGCTGGGGGAACTGGGCATGATCACAAGCCAACACATGGACGGAGCTGCCTGCACACGTGGCACTGATGAAATCCTGGGGGTTTTCTGGGTGTGTGTGAAGGACTCAGGGAAGGGGTTTGGGGAGCACTGTTCAAATTGCCTCTGGGCCCCCATCCCACCCCAGAGATGTCACTGCAGGACACAGCCAGCCCCCCAGAAATGCCAACACAGACTCCATCCCTTGTGGCGTTGCTCCTCCTCCTCCCATTGCACATGCACACCAGGGAGCTGCCATCGGACAGGGCTCGGCTCTTTGCTAGGTTTTACCCACAATCCCAAGCCTCGTGCTTCTCTAGCGCCCAGCCCCAACCGGTGCATATAGCTCCCCCGATGTGCAGCAAGCTGCCCTTTGCTGCAACGTCCATCTCATTCCCCTCCCTATGGGGCCTCCTACCTGGCTCTTCTCCTGCATCACCACCATCAGCTGCCCCTCCTCGTTCTGCACCTCTGTTTTGATGGGTTTGGTGTCCTGCGTGAGCGGCTGCCCGGGGAGCGTGTCCGGCAGCTGCAAAAAGACCAGCTCCTCCTCCTTGCTCAGGCTGAGCTGCTGCAGCATCTCTGCCACGGAGATCTCTTGGGGGTAGCTGGGAGGTGCCTTTGCCGGAGCTGGCTTGGCGACCGCCAGCGGCTGCTCCGAGTCCTCCTCGTCGCGGGGCTCCTCTTTCACTAAGAGCAGAGACAAGGTTGCAGGCTCCCCGTGCGGGGCGATCACCACTGCCCCGCAACCCAACCGGCCCACGCGCCGGGAGTGCCCGCGTCACTGTGCGGGGGCTGTAGCCACTGCAGCAGGACAGCCGGGGGTGCAGGAAGAAAGCTGGGCTCTAGCACCCTCGCCTCCTGCTGGAGTTGGTGGGAATCGAGGTTCTCAGCACCGTGCAGACCGGGACCTCAGTGACTGGGAGGGTAACGTCACACCCAGTGAAAGCTGGGGCTACCCTGGAATCAACCCTTGATTCCGGGGGGACGGGGAGGAGGCGTCTCTGTCTTCTCAAGGGCTGGAGACAAGAACTATCGTGGGTCAGAGCTAACTACACTGTACCTTTTGGGCTGCTGTCAATGGTCCAGCATACTAACTGGTCATGGTCACATCCCCATGGGGTTTCCCTCCATCCCATGCAACTTCTGGACCTCACTGCTCTCCAATCAGGGAAGCCCTGATGTGCCTCTGCTCCCTACAACGGGGTAAGGAGCTAGAAATGGAAGGGCCAGAGCAAACGTACTAGACCTGCCAAGGAGGTCGTCTCCTGGCCAAGAGCCAGTAGCCTCAGCTTTAATGCTTGCACTTTGGGAGTTCACTGCCACCAACCAGCTCCGGGTTCCCCTACTCAGGCATCCAAGCTGCGAGGCTGCAACTAGGACTGGTGAAAGCTCAGCCCTGGGACGTATCCCCCTTGGGATCGCAGCAGAGTCCGACCACGATGGGTTCGGAGCTGACACCTTTCACTGCAGGCAAATCCACTTCCATCTTCTCTTCCTTGATGTCGGTGCTGGAGACCCAGGGCTTGACGTCTTCCTGGTCATCCCCCTCTTCCTTGAACAGCCAGCCCGAGTGGGCCAGCGGCAGCTGAACCGGCTTGTTCCGGATGTCGTTCCTCAAGCGCGGGTCGTCAAGGAACTGGCGGGGGAAAGGCAGAGAGGGGGAAAGAGTAAAAAAGCAGAACATCCCTCAGCGGCAGAGAGAGGAGAGAGCTACGCCAGCCATCCTCATTTCTTTCTTTTCAGTGGAACAATCCTGGAGTAGGGTTGCCAGACGGTTGAAACAAAAATACGGAAATCCCCCCCCCCCCCAAAAAAAACACAACCACCAGGAAAAAATTCTGTTGAAGGGAGAGAAAAAAAAAGGGGGGGGGGGGAGTTGAGGGGGAAAAACAAACAAACAAAAAAAAACCCAGCATGTCCCCTTTAAGCGTGAGTGCATGGATAGGAACAGGGGAGCGATTGAGCACTAAGACCCAGGGCATTGCTTCCCCTAGGTCTTTTGGCCGGCAGCCATTTTGTGCCGGCAGCTTTGGGGAACCAGGTAAGCATGGGGGCTGGGGGTGTTGGGGGCTGGGGGGGAACTCGAGGGGGGTGGGGAGGCCAGGCACTGAGTGTGTGTAGGGTTGCCAGGTGCCCGGCATTTTCGCCTCTGGCCAGGGAAATATTCAGAAAATACCGGATATCTTAGGTGTCCGGTATTCTCTGAATTTTTTTAACCGGACAAGAGGTGAAAATACCGGACTGTCCGGGTGAATACTGGACACCTGGCAACCCTATCCTGGAGTGAGCTCCTCTGTTCCAGCTGGCTGGAGAACGCTAGCCCTGCCCCCTCCCTCCCAGCCTTGCGTACGTCATCCTTTTCCAGCATACGCAGGATCTGCTTGGTCTCCTCGTCCGTTTCCCTCTTCTCTTTCTTTATGTTGATGATGTGGGAAGGGCCGAAGTCGGTCATGTCCACAGTCTTGTCCCAGGTGCCTGGGTGGAAGAGGACAGCGCGGGGTGAAGGTTTGGAACAGGGATCACCCCTTTGCTGAGCGCCGGACGTCAACCCCCCCCTTCTCCTGGAGTGGCTCTGGATTCAGAGGCCAGCAGACGGAGGTCCCCTCCTTCAACTCTAGAACAAGCTTCTCGCCTGCCAATGTGCCTCCAGCCTGGCCTAGGGGAATTGCACCTCTGGTGGGGCGGGGGAGCTCAGGGCTGGGTTTCTCCACAAGGCGTTCTCTCAAGCCACTACACGAGTTAGCGCCGCTTGCGCGAGCGCAGTCCAGGTGCAAAACACACACGTCTTGCCGAGTGACTGGCTCAGCAGCTGACGAGTTAGAATTTCGGCTGCCGCATCCCCGTGGCATTAGGAGCTCGAACTTGATCATCAACCCCTCCACCCCACACAGCTCAGCTCGCTAGACTTGAAAGTGCCACTTTGACTGAGCCAGCATCTAGGCAGCACCAGCGTCCGTCAACCCGGGGGCATCGCTGTTCAGCCCAAAGGGCTTTTGCAGTCCAAGATACATATAAGCGGGACCCAGGGATCCTTCTCACCACCACCCAAATGCAGCCATCTCTATCCCTGGCCTTAGCTGTGAGTTACCTCCACGGAGGAGAAGCAAAGCAGGAGAGAGACTCTGGGGAAAGTGGCTTCTGCAACACCCTCCCGCCCACAAGGGATGTCCCAACCCCTGCTAATGGTACCCTTCTTCTTCATCATTTCTGCTGGGCCTTGCTCAAAGATGGAGTGGGACTGAATGACCTCTGGCCTCCCTCTGCCTCGCCCGTGGCCATCTCGCTGCCGATCCCGATCTCTCTCTTTCTTCTCTTTCTTGATGGAGACAGCCTCTTTCGGCCTGAAGGAAAAGAGCAGAGGGCGTACGGTTTGAAACGCTCCCGCTAAACCCTAGCACGCTTGACGCAACCCTCGCGCACATCTTCTAACAATAACATACACGCAGAAGATGCCAGAATATTTTACAAACTGTCTAGCACGACTGCTGCCATGCGGCCAGCTCTGGGGTGGAACCTGCAGGCTGTTTAATCGTGCACAGCCACCAATACACATTAGTTTTAGATCATCACATTCCACTCCACTGAGATACGGCATAAGCCGGCCACTTACTCCTCTTTGATCTTCCTGCTAATTATGTTGGGGGTGAACGTTTTCTGCAAAACAAAACAAAAACCAGATTGAGATGCTTGTTCAGAAAGTGCAAATATAAGCCACAGAAACCAAACAGGGGCTATTGGGTGGCCCCACCATCTGCTGCTGAGCTTAGTAACATTGTGTTAGATCCTAAGAGGGGCAAGTTTTGGACCCTGGATGTAACTCCTGCCTTCGGGAGGTGCTCTGCATCAGTTTTATCATGGTTCTGCCCATGGGTGTGGCTGTTTACAAGCCGTCTTACGCACCGGCACCTGACTGTCCACCTAGGCCCGGATTAGTCCAGTATCTGTGCATGATGCTTTACAAACAAGAGCTTGGTTCTGTGCCAGGCTTCCTATCGGACTGTATTACAAACTGAGGCAGTGCAGCATGTCCTGTTACCTCTACAGAAGGTACAAGCTCCAACTACACATATTGCCCACGAGGCACTGGGACAGGTTAGAGGGCAGCCTTTAAAAGAAGAGGCCACAGAGGAGATGGCAACACCCAGAGATTGGCAAGATCACGCCTAGGCTGAGAATGCCTGAATAATGCTGTTGATTGAAGGCAGGGTGGGGAACATTTTTTGGGTCAGGGGCCACTGACCCACAGAAAAATCAGTTGGGGGGCCACACAAAAGAAGCCCCCCCCCCAAAAAAAAGAGGACCCCACCCCTCTGATGTGGTCCCTGACTGACCAGAAAGACACACTCGCATGCCCAGGGGGCTGGGGTTAGACTAGATCTGGGGTAGAGCCAAGAATGAGATGCCTTATGGGCTGGATCCAGGCAAGCCAGGGGCCTCATCCGGTCCCCAGAGCTTAGGTTCCCCACCCCTAATCTAAGACTTGTTTTCTGACTTCTCTTCAGACATTAATTGATTGACCCTCACACCCAGCCCTATAAGGCAAGTAGACAAGCGTTCCCCCACTTTCCAGATGGGAAAAGGAAACAGAAAGTGCCAAGGCCTCAGAACGAGTTAGTGTCAGAGAAGCGTTCTGATCGCTCCAACAACTATTCTGCACAGGAATTGGCATATCAGATCACAGCAAGAGTCAACATAGCATCGTCTCCTCCTCATCAGATGCTGCACAGGAAGGCGTGAGCCATTCCAAAACAGACAACTTACTTTTTAACCCAAGCAGTTTGTGTTTAGCGTACGCCCCTTCCTCCAGGCAGCAAGATACAAAGCACAAGTGGACACAAACTATTGTAATAAAAAAAAATTGGGTCTCTAAGCTCTTGCGTGTCAGTAGGAGGCAGCTTTTGTTAGACTCTGAAAATGAGCCAAGAACAATTAGCAGCATCCTTCAGAGAAGTGTCTGCGCAACAGGATTTAAGCAGGTCTGTTGAGGGGGGCAAACCCTTTGGAGCAGTGACTATGTATTTTCGATCATTAGTACAGCCCCAAATCATGGATATTACAGGCTAGATCCAGCACTTGGTAAAGTCAGTGGTACTGATCCCGGGGGGTGCAGGATAAGGTCTTATAAATTGAGATCAAATGCATTCTACGGGCCACTCATTTGGTTAAAGAAAGTCAGGAGAGGAGTCTCGTCTGGGCAATCGGGGACACTTACCTTTTTTACGCCTCCGAGGGTAAGGTCTCGGGAACGGATGGAGGGGAGGCGCCCAGGCGTAATTGGGGTGGCAGGTCTCCTCCCTATCAGCCCTCGTGCCCCAGGGAGTCCAGGCCGGAGGCTGCCTGGGTTGCCAGCATCGTTGCCTGAACTCCCCTCCGACATCCTTTCCAGTTACCTGGGCAGGAGAGAGATCAGTGGGAACGTGGCTGAAACGTCCAGCAGCCCAAAGAGCTGATCCCTAGAAACCCATTTCCTGAGCAGCTTTCATGATTCCTTCACTCTCCAGACACCGTGCAGTCAGGAGGAGGAACTGGTTGCAATTGAGAGAAAAGGGAATAAGGATAACTGCTAGGACAATGCATTAACAAGCACAAGAGACAAAGGGGACCCAAGATACCCAGGGGATGACTAATTGAAGGGCCCGGGTGGGGAGGGGCAGGGAAGGTGTATTGATCACAGGACAGCCTGAGCTCTGTAGGTGATCTGCCTTTTGCTGACTTGGGGACCAGCTCCCCCACAGGGGATCAGAAATAAGGGCCCACACACCGAGGCCTCACTATATCAGGGCTCAGAGCCACCTCCCACCTGGAACCTTTGCTGTACTGGGACGGAGACCCCCACCCTGTCACATGGGCTTGGACACCTTTCCTTCTCCCCACAGGCAGGGGCCCAGTGACCTTCCAGAGCCCATGCTAAAAGGGAACACGCCTTCCCCGCAGCAGGAGGAGCTGCCCCTGTCTTCAGACCCCCCACTATAGGAGTTCAACACCCACCAGCAAAGGGCTCAGACCCATCCCTTTCAAGGCTTACCCCATCTCTACGCACGTTCCCATAGGGAGCTCTGACCCCACCCATCGTCAGGCTCAAACCCCCCTCCCAGCCTCCAAACCCACTCCCATAGGAAGCTCAATCCCTCCTCCAGGTGAACACCCCCCCTGGGCTCAGTGCCCCCCAGTCCAGATCCCCCCAGGGCTCAGCCTCCCAGCTCAGGCTGTCCTTTTTCTGTAGGTGATCTGCCTTTTGCTGGCTTGGGGATCAGCTCCCCCCCAGGGCTCAGCCCCCCCTCTCCAGTCCAGACCCCACCAGGACTCAGCCCCTCTCCCCGGGCTCAGCCCCCCAGTCCAGATCCCCCCACAGGGCTCATCCTCCCCCCATCCAGACACCCTCCCCCCGGGGCTCAGACCCCCCACATCCCCCAGTCCAGTTTCCCTCCCCCCGGGCTCAGCCCCTCCCCCCAGTCCAGACTCCCTCCCCCCCGGCTCAGCCCCCCCCCAGTCCAGACTCCCTCCCCCCCGGGCTCAGCCCCCCCCCAGTCCAGACTCCCTCCCCCCGGGCTCAGCCCCCCCCCCCAGTCCAGACTCCCCCCCCCCGGGCTCAGCCCCCCCCCCAGTCCAGACTCCCCCCCCGGGCTCAGTCCCCCCGGG
The DNA here is from genome assembly GCF_052426305.1 of Pelodiscus sinensis. NCBI lineage: Eukaryota > Metazoa > Chordata > Testudines > Trionychidae > Pelodiscus > Pelodiscus sinensis. Next base: position 6,335,455 of record NC_143079.1, on the reverse strand, counting down.
CTCAGCCCCCCCTCCAGTCCAGATTCCCGCCCCCCCCCCCGTCTCCTACCCCGGCCTCGCCCAGCAGCAGCCAGGAGGACGCCTGGCCCCAGCCTGGACCTTTCAACTCCAGCGCGCACGCGCACGCCGGCCCGCCGCCATTTTTGTGCGGGGCAGCGAAAACCGGAAGGACTCCGGCCGCGCCGCCATCTTTGTGCAGGGCGCACTTGCGCCGGGGGGGGAAAACCGAGCGGGCCGCCATCTTGGTGAGGGGCGACCTCTGGCCTGGGAGGAAGGGGCCGCCATCTTGGTGAGGGGCGCTCCCCCTCCCCCACTCCCTGGGGACAAGGGAGCTGCTAGTGGGCAGGGAGGGAAACTGAGGCAGGGTGCTAAAGGCAATGAGTGGGCCCATCCAGCAGAGGACCCAGGAGTCCAGACTCTTCTGTCCTGCATAAGTGGTGCTGCTGGCCCCACCGTCCCCCTGCCAGCCCCCCGGAGCACCCTAGGCCATGAGGATGCCCCAGGATGGGGGAAGCTGCTAGACGCTGACCCTGTGTTGCGAGTTGGGTTTTAAGCAGAGTCCGGCCAGGGCCTGGATTGCAGAGCCTTTCTTTCCCTTTGGGGGCTTCGTCAGCTGGGAGCAAACTCTCACGTTGACCTGCGAGCCCCGGATGCCCCTCTTCTCATTCTTTGCAAGGGTGTTGCCAACTCTTGTGGTTTTTATTGCCAGGCATGAGCAACGCTCCCCCTTTTTAGCCACCCACGTGCAGGATAAATGTTGTTACGTGCACCCAAGCATGTGTGGATGTGCACCACCAGTAGACACGCACCCTGCCAGCTGTGGGAGTAACCACACTAAGGCTGCATCTAGACTGGCATGATTTTGCGCAAATACTTTTAACGGAAAAATTTTTCCATTAAAAGTATTTGCGCAAGAGAGCGTCTATACTGGCATGTGCCTCTGCGCAAAAGATTTGCTTTTGCACAAAAGCATCCATGCCAGCGTAGAAGCTCTCTTGCGCAGGAAAGCTCCGATGGCCATTTTAGCCATCGGGCTTTCTTGCGCAAGAAATTAACTTGGCTGTCTACACTGGCCCTCTTGCACAAAAACAGTTGCGCAAGAGGGCTTATCCCTGAGCGGGAGCGTCGGAGTATTTGCGCAAGAACCACTGATTTTGTACAGTACAAAGTCAGTGTTCTTGCGCAAATACTCGCGGCCGGTGTAGGCAGGTGGCAAGATTTTGCGCAAAAGCAGGTGCTTTTGCGCAAAATCTTGCCAGTCTAGACACAGCTTCGGTGTGTGGTTATTCTCCGCTTCAGAGATCCTAGGTTCAAATCCGCCTTGTGGCGGTTACATGGGCTATCTGCTAATCAGCTGGGCAGCATTTGAATCTTTCCTAGGTGGCTGCACAGCTTAAAGGGAAGATTGGTCTTGAGCTATTTATTGTTTTTCTTACACACCCCAGCTTCTGGAGGATACTAGTTACATAAGATTTCAATAATTGATTTTAAGTTTAAAGAAAAAATACCTTTCAAGCTCTCATTTTGGAGAAAAGCTTGACAACGTAACCTGAATGCAACCCAAAAACTCAGAAACCAAAACATCTTTAAAAAAAAATCTCCTGATTTTCTCCAGGGACTGGCTCATGATTTTCAAATGCTTGGGGTTGCAAATACTTGCAATTTTACACCCATACAGCTCTATGCTCAGACACAATTTTGCAAACCCACACGCTTCACAGATTACCTGGTTTCCAGGAGGCAGCCAAGCAGCTATCTGTTGAAGTCTGGTACATCGAATTATTTGACCCCATAAAACTGGGCCTGTAATTATTTGCTGGAGAAAAGCCCAAAGTTGCTTTTCAAAATCAAGCCCCAGCTTTGTAATTATCCTTGACGCCTTGCTAGGAAACAGCCTCAGGTATCACCTCACTAGTGCTAAGTGAAAATAGAAAAATCTCTAGTGTTTCGGGGCTTTAATTTAACACCTCTGCAGGAGAGGAGGGAGGGAGGCAATGCAAGAGGGCTCTCCAGGCCTAAGGGAAAATCCCGCTAGCTGAAATTGTTGCTATCGTATTCATTTTCACACATAAAGAGAAAGGTGTTTTTTAAACCAGCCTCTCAGAAAAGCAGAGCTCCTTCATTACATCTGTTGTGCCATAAAACTGCAGTAATGGAGCATGTTAACACTTGAGGCGAAGAGCGGAAAGTTGAAGATGGATGCTGATTTTTCCTGCAGTTTCCACACCATCCCTGCTAGGGTTGCCAGATGGTTTCAACAAAAATACCGGACACTCTTGACATTACATCACAGTCTACATTGCATCTTATTTAGAAAACACCGGGCAGTTCTATTTTCTCATTTCTATTTTCTCAATTTGTTTCCCAAACAGAAAGCTCAAATACTGGGCTGTCCGGTTCAAAACCAGACACCTGGCAACCCAAGTCTCTGCAGCCACAGTGAACCCCTGAACATGCCCTTAACAGGAGGGAAGGGAGAACTCATTTGGCCCAAATTGGAGCCCCTGTTCTAGCTTTAGAAAAGGATTTCTGAGGCTCTGCTTATTAGCTGTGGCCAAACACAAATTGGGGACTGTTGTATGATTTCCTTTGTTAAATCTTGTTTTGTAAGAGGCCTAGAAGCCCGTCGAGAATTATTTTCAAATAAGAATCTGTATTATCTGCGTAGCACAAGCTTATAATTAGAAATAGATGCCTGGAGTTACACTTTGATTTCACGGTTCCTTGTGTAAATCTGGAGTAACTCCACTGAAACAAATAGAGAGATCCTGTGTTGACACCGGTGTAAAGGAGAACAGCGTCGCTCATCCTTTTCAGTAAGAGTTTTCTTGGAAAATCAAGGTATGATAAGACCTGCTCAATGGAGCTTTATGCTGATTTGCATCAGCTGAAAATCTGCCCACGGGTGCCTAGTTAGAGAAGGGACGTTTTGCAAAACTCTCAAAAGTTTCACAGAGCCACACCTACAAAAAAGCTTCCCAGAGCAGTGTTTCCCAAATGCATTTTCCATGGAACCCTTTTCAGCTTAAAAGAATTTCAAGGAACCCCTAGGGTTGCCAGGGTAAAATTTGTCAAGCAAAAAAAAGACCCACCAGAATTGGTCGAGAAAAAAAACAACAACTGCAAAATAGACTCCGTCTCTTTAAGAAGGGGCGGGGGAGTGTCTCTTTTTTGCGGAACCCTTACTTTCCCTTCATGGAACCCCAGGGTTCCACGGAGCACCAATTGGGACACACTGTCCTAGAGGTTTGATGGGCTCTCATACCCCTCTAATTAGCCTCCATTTCCATTATGCCCTGTTGGTGGGGGACAGAACACAGAGAGGAAATGTCAGGTTTACAGAACCATCACATTTGCTCCACAGGCGAATTCTCCCCTGTGCTGCAGGCCAGTCCAAGGTCCGTGAACCACTTTGGGTCTCCTTGGTATGAATGAATGAAACTAAAAGGGCAGCAGGTTTAAAATAAAATAAAAGGAAGTTCTTCTTCACACAGTGCATAGTCAATCTGTGGAACTCCTTGCCTGAGGAGGCTGTGAAGGCTCGGACTATCACAGGGTTTAAAAGAGAACTAGATACATTCATGGAGGTTAAGTCCATTCATGGCTATTAGCCAGTATGGGTAAGGAATGGTGTCCCTGGCTTCTGTTTGTCAGAGGGTGGAGATGGATGGCAGGAGAGAGATCGCTTGATCATTTCCTGTTTGGTTCACTCCCTCTGGGGTATCTGCCATTGGCCACTGTGGGCAGACAGGATACTGGGCTGGATGGACCTTTGGTCTGACCCAGTCTGGCCGTTCTTATGTTCTTATGTAATGAATGGGTCACTTTCACCCATCCAGAAGCGTGATAGAAATGTAGCCGTGTTAGTCTGGTGTAGCTGAAACAAAACACAGGACTATGTCGCACTTTAAAGACTAACAAGATGGTTTATTAGGTGAGGAGCTTCCGTGGGCCAGACCCACTTCCTCAGATCAAATAGTGGAAGAAATTGTCACAACTAAATATACTAAAGGGATACAATTAAAAAAATTAACACATATGAAAAGGACAAATCAAATTTCAGAACAGAAGGGGGATGGGGGATCCTACCCATTACATAGATAGCTTCCCCAATTATCACCTCTAATATCATTAGCTCACAGACATTTACCTTCCCCCCCCATCCCATCCCCCTTCTGTTCTGAAATGTGATTTGTCCTTTTCATATGTGTTCATTTTTTTCATTGTATCCTTTGGTATATATGGTTGTGACAATTTTCTTCCACTATTCAATCTGAGGAAGTGGGTCTGGCCCACGGAAGCTCCTCACCTAATAAACCATCTTGTTAGTCTTTAAAGTGCTGCATAGTCCTGTGTTTTGCTTCACCATCCAGAAGAGAGAGTCAGCTGTACCCGATGGTCCCTGGACTTGTGCTCTGTCAGCCTGAGGCAGGGGGAGGGAGTTCCAGGTCCAGAGCCCTCTGCTGAAAACACCCACCCCCCAGGTCTTACATGAACCCATCTGGGCACGCAGGGACGCAGCCGATCTCAATTGTGCACACGCAGAGAGCCGGTGCTCTGACCCTACGTCCCAAATCAACGTAAATGGACGCTGATCCAGCTCCTTCCCTACTCCAGCGGAGATTCACACGCAACTCGCTCACTGCAGTGACCATTCACAGATGCACCTCTCCCCCCCCCCCCGCACCTCCCTGCCCCGTCTGTTCCCTGGCCGTGAGCCCAGGGCTAGGGGAAGCCCCAGGCTTGGGGAGGTGAATTCTCTTTTGGCAGCCTTGCAAGTGCCACCGTGCTCTGGCCGCGACGGAGGGGACAGTGACAAAGAGCATTCATTAAGGGCTTTGCCGGGCAGCTGTGGCCGCATCCTGTCTAGCCAGGTGCCCTTGACAACGAGATGGATGATGTAATTACCAGCATATCCGTTACCTCTACTCAACCCGCTGCCAAGCAGGTCCCAGCAGCAGCCCAGGGGACGGTGTTTCGGGACTCGATGGGGCAGCTGTGAGGTCGGGGAAGGGAATGGAGAGATTCCCATTCAGCCTGAAATCCCTTCACTTGACCGTCCGATTTTCTATACAAGCCACTGACAACGGGAGGGAAAGTCAAGCATCCATGGCCCTCCTCTGCTCCCTGCGATTTCGCTGCAAGGTTTGGTTCAGGGGCCTTCATGCGGAGGAGCTCCAAGTGGTAGATCAGACTGGCGGCCATTCTGGGAGACATGGCTTAGCCAGAAACAATGTACTGAGCTCCATACAGTGAAGCTTAGTGGCCTGTGAGCATCCGCGGTGGGTGAAGGTAGGGTTGGGGGACGCAAGCCCCCAGCCCCGCCTCTTCTGCCCAGGCCCCGCCCCCACAGGAGCCAAGCCGCACCCCCAAGCACCATGGGCAGGTGGGGCGGCACGTGGTCCCAGCCTCTGAGGCCTCAATGCACAAAGAGGGCGGGCACCCAGGGGCAACAACACTCCACCCCCAGTCTGCCTAGAGTAGGCGTTCTGGGGGTGGAGAGTGGGCGGGGTCAGGCTGGTGGTTTGGGAAGGCAACGCCTCCTCCTGCCTCGTGTACCCGCTGCCCCTGCCTGTGAGCAAGACGAGGGCAGCCCAGCTAATCTCATGCTCCCTTCTGGCCTTGCACTCTGTGCATCAGAACTGGGAGTGGGATCCAGGAATCCTGACACACACACACACACACACACACACACACACACACACACACACACACACACACACACACACACACACACACACACACACACACACACTCAATACATCTCTTATTCTTATAGTATATATCAGGGGACTATGAACAATTTTTGACTTGGTCACCAGCTGGAAAAGGCTGAGAGTCCAACAAACGCAGCCCCCTCCCAGGTAATCAGTAAGCATCCAGGAAGGAATAGGATGTCAGCAGGCTGTAGCCATGCAAGCACGGGCGCCTAACGCTGCTCAAATACATGCCTGCTGCCAACCTTGCCAAACCAGTGTCTGAGTCCGGCCCATTCTTCCAAAAGTTTCTGATGAGTCAACGTTGCTTGGTGACCGCCCGACTCTCCCCATGTTTTGGCACCAGGCGGTAATGCACGGCCCGCTTCTGCACCCATCCCGAGGCCGCAGTCCCCTCCCTCCCCCACGCCCGTGCGTGCTGTGACTCCCCACCCTCCACCCGGCCGAAGTCTCTGTAATTTCACAGTGCTGTCCCTGCACAGCTGAGGATGCAGCTTGAGGAAGCTAGGCAGGGAACGGGGCTGCTCATCACCTGATGCTTTGCAGCCTGAGACCCGATTGGCGGAGAAGAGCTGTATATTTTTTTTTTTCTCCTGCATGCTGCTGTGATTTTTTTCTCTCCTCTTCGGTAGGGTGTCTGCTGTTTCCTAGCGTTTGCAAGAGTCTGGGCAGCAGCAGCAGCCGGAGGCTGAGGAGCAGCGTCAGCCCAGAAGGAGGCAAGGGACTGCATGGGAGGCAGCAGCACCTAGCTGGAGCGACTGCTTTTGCAGCCAAGTTTCTGCAAATCAGAAACCTCCCCCCCGCGTGCCTGACACACATTTAATACACAAAGGCAGCCACACTAACTTCTCAGCCGCCCTCAGAGGTTCCCTGTGGAGACAGGTAAGGTGCTTTTTAACCTTGTACTCGGGGATGGTGAGTGTGTGGTTCTGAGTGCCCAACCAGGTGCCAGGAACACTTGAGTTCCGAGCCCTGCTCTGACACTGACTCACTGCGTGGCCTTGGGCAAGTCACTTATGCCTTTGTTTCCTCATCTGTAAAATGGGAGCAAAAAAACCCCTCCCTTCCAGGGATTAAGTCTGGTGAAGTGCATGAAGGGCAGATAGTGCTAGGTATGAGTTACTATTGAGGATGGAGCTTTAGAAGCCCTTAGGCAGGAAAAGCCCCTTATATATAAGCCGAGAAGGGAGGTTAAATAGCCCAGGCACGGGCCCCATCTGCAAATCTCTCCAAGCCCTGGCATCGGTTTCAAGGGCTTGAGGAGACAGCTGTACCTGCCACGTTGCTTTTCACCGTCCCCAAGGAAACGACCTTCTTCTTTCTTCACGACACTGCCGATCGGAACGGGGAAGATTGGAGAACTTTAAGTGGGTTTCTGTGAACGGGGGATAATGGGCCACACACCTCTGACAGCCTGAAGTCCCATGCTGTTAAAAGGCTTACACTGGTGGCCAGATTGGGGTGTCTTGTGCATGTGTAGGACGTCCACAGATGTAGGAAGGAGGTGTACATATGTGTGTGAGTTAGTGGGTGTCTGAGAGGCTGGGTCGGCTTGCATGATGTATGTGAGTATGAAGTGCACAGGGAATCTGTGAATGGCTGTGCATGCGCCGCATGTGCATGGCTTATATGGTCTGTATGCAAGTCTACAGGAGTGGGATGGACGGAGGTTCATGTACGGGATGATGCATGCACATGGATGATTGTCTCTCTGTTTGCATGAATGCACATGCCTGTGGCGGTATGTATTTGTACATGAACGGGGATGTGTTGTATGTACGTATCGATAGGGGTGTGTATGTACTGTGTGTACACGGCTGCGAGCGGATGCCCTAATGTTTGTGGGTATATGTGTGTGGAGATGCATAATACGCATGTGCTTGTGGCTGGATGATTGTGACTATATGTGGCTGAGCTAGTGGGTGTGTATGCAGGCATATGTGTTTGTGTGCCTGAACTTGTGCGTATGCACTTAGAAATGGCCGGGTGTGGTTGTGTAACCTAATGTGAATTGGTGTATTAGCAGGCCCGTAGTTATGTATGTGTCTTTAGGCGTGTGTGTGTATGTGTGTGTGTGTGTGTACTCTTACGTGTGTGTGTGTGTGTGTGTGTGTGTGTGTACTCTGCTGTCTGAGTGGCTGGGGGTGCCTGTTTGTGTAAGCATGTGCTTGTGCATGGGCAGTGGGGTGTGCATGCACGTGTCACAAGCGTGTGAGGAGGTCTGCGTGGGGGTGTAAGGGCTGTGTGCGCGGAGGGGCTGCATGTGAGCAGGGGGGGGGCGAGATTGCAAGTTGCACCCGACCGTGCTGCCTTTGTGACCTTGGCTCTCTACAGCTCAGTTTCTTAGCCCTTGGCAGGCTCTGCTGGGGGAATTTCTCTGCCTGCAATAGCCTAGGGGATGTGGGAGGGGGCATTGCTTTCAGCCACCTTGAACAGCAGGGAGCCCATCTCTTCCAACCCCGCTCTGGCTCCATCCCCCTGGCTTGGCTCAGACAGGTGAAAACGGAGCTTGCTGTTCCGAGGGTGGGGGAGAGGGGCTGGAAGGAGATGACGTGGGTGAGATCCGAGGAAAGGGCCCGTAGTTTAAAGGGACCGGAATGCAGGAGCTCGGGATTGTCTCCTAGCCGGAGACAGGGGATTTGGGACAGGCGAGGTTTGCTGCCCACGTCCCTGGCCCTTCCTTTGGAGCGGCATTCACATCAGAGCTAGGCTGCTAGGCTTGTTCTGCATCAGTCCCTGCGGAGCCCAGCGCCCTCCCCACTCCTCCCACACACATTCTGCTTTCCCCTGGCTCTCTCCAGGCCCTGCCTTGGATCCGGGCTGTCCGCGTGGGAGCTGCTTCTCTCGAGCGCTGGCCCAGGCGCTGCGTTCCCCTGTAGTCAAGTGGCTTTTCATTTGCAAATCGGAGGTTGGAAATGGAGCGCTCTTTGCTTGAGGGATGTGTGCGCGTGAAAAGGACGTGCACAATTTTACACGAGCGTGCGGATGCTCGTGTGCATCCGTGGGCACACCCCACTCCAGGTCTTCCTCTGCCCATGCAGAGCGTGGGTGACGTGTTCCTTTGAGCGTCTCTTCACGACAGTGTCTTTGTCGCTGGATGTTTCTTTCTCTGAACGTACGCAGAAAGCATGACAGCTGCCTTCCTCTAGCTCTCTGGGCCTCCGTGTGCACCTCACACATGCGCCTGCCTCGTCATACATGTCACTGTGTGTTATTCCCCGGCCATGCATTTAAAGCTCCACCTGGGTGCATCCATACGTCTTCCCATTTCTGGATGTGCCTGGATGTCTTTTTTGCACATGCACCGTGGCACCACTCTTCGGCCACATACACAAATCAGATGATAACGCAACATGTGTGTGCTTCCATCTGCCACATGCTTGCATGTCATCACCCTTTCTTTGTGCGTGCACGTGCAGCAGCAAAGCAATAGCTTCACACAGCAGCAGCTCCCTGCGTATGCATGTTTTCTTCCCCGGCCCTGGACATACCTGTGGCAGGCTAGTCACTTGTTCCTTGCTTTACCATGCACATGTGCATGTTTTTTTCAGTGACAGTCACACACACAGAGTTGTGTGTATCTCTCTGGGCAGGGGTTGCTGTCACTATTCATGCATGTGCAATCACAATTGCATATGTGTCTCCAGCTTATCATTTCCTGTAACAGAGACAAACCAATTGCTGACACACGTGTGTATCTGCACACACTTGTGTCTGTTCATACATGTGCTTCACCATTCATGTACGGGCCTCAGTATACTGGTGCATAATAGTGTGTCATGGTGTGCTGTTTCTCCGCATGTCTTCATGTCTGGGCGCTACATGCATGTTCTCGCTTTTTGCTCACTTCTCTGTGTCTGAGCAGGCAGCTTGCGGTCCCTGTAGGAATCACGCCATCTGCACATACATCTTTCCCTCTCTCCCTCCCTTTGTGGATCGCCACACATGCCTTCACGCCTCTGCGTGCGTAGGAGATCTGCATGCACTCATGACTAAATTCGCAAGAGCCTGTGTGCATCAGAGAAGCCACGCAGCCTGCTATGTATTCTTCCAACACCGGGTATTAATTGGACCTAAAAATGGATTGGAACATTATGCCAATTACTGGCAGGGAATGATTTGCGCTGGCCATCCGGATCTCCTCCCTGTGACCTGTTGCCAAGTCTGGGTAATAAAAACACATGGACACATTGCACCGGATTAGACCACAGGGCTGCAGATTAGACTTTGTGTGGTGGTACCCAAGCATGATGAGATGGGGTGTGTGTGTGGGGGGGAGGGTATGTGGGGGTGTGTGTGTCTGTGTGTAGGGTGTGTGTTCTCCCTTCCAAAAACACAGCTTTTCCATATATACCATAGTAATAGAGAGAGAGCCGTGTTAGTCTGATCTTGCGAAAACAAAAGGAAACACTATGTAGCTCTTTAAAGACTAACAAGATGGTTTCATAGGTGATGAGCTTTCGTGGGCCAGACCCACTTCCTCAGATCATATGCACCGTGTCAGGGTTCCCCCGACCTCTGGATTGTGCTGTGCTACCGCTGGGGACTCCAGGGCTCGCCCCGCTAGAGGGTACATCAGAAACACCCTCGTCCCAAGCGCACGGCTGACAGCCCGTGTCCCCGGCTGCGCACGCACACCACCCTCCACAGCAACTGCCACTTGGACGTCCAGTGCAGGCCAAGGCCCGTCCTGGGAATGGCAGCTGAGTGACTTCCAAAGGCGCCTGGGGGCAGCCGGATCCCCGGGGGCGGAGAGCAGCAGGCACTTGCTCCTTTGGGCATTTTGGGCTTTGCCGAGGGGAGGTGGGTCACCGGGCCAGCCAGGTGCCGCCACCTCCCTGTGTGGCAGTGGCCGTGGTACATTTGACTTCTGCTCATGCCTCCAGCTCCTGGCCCGGCGTTACTGGGCTGTCAGCCCTCGGAGTTCTGGACTGCGCGTCGGCCACGCGCCGCTCACATACCTCATCAGGGCACATGGGAAGCCCAGTGTCTGTTCCCCATCTGCCCTCCCTCCTCGGCCTCATTCACCGCCTCCTCCTCTCTCTCCATCTGCTCCTGAGCTCCAGGCTCCACGCCTAACCCAGCTTCCCTCCCGCTCCGGCTGGATTCCTGGCAGGGCTCCCCCCTGACACCAGGAAGGCCACACAGCCACGCCACAGAGCCACAGAGTTTTCGCCTTGCGTATGGCTGCCATTGCCCTCCATCCCCGCTACGCCCGAGGAAAGGCTGAGAATTATCCGCCGGGGCCCTTTTCTCCCCAAGTTCTTCCTCTTGCACTCTCTGCCACCCTGAGCAGAGCCGGGCTGACGGGCTGAGCTGTCAGCCTACCTGCTGCCGCTGCTTCGAAGCCACACGAAGCACCCTTCCTGGAACTGGATTCTGCTGCAGAGAGAGCTGCCTCTCTCCCCAAGGCGCTGGAGGAAAACGGCCGTTGTGCGCTGGATGGGTGAATCATACAGAGTTTCTCAACGAGCCACGGCGGCCACTGCAAACCCACTGGCCACGACAGCTCCCTCCTCTTCCTTTGCCAGCAGCCTCCGCACGGAGGCCGAAGACAGACTGCAGCATGGAAGCTGGGCTCCCGTGGCCCTAGAGAGGGTCGGCCATCGGACGTCGGGCCCTCGGTCTTCCCCCATTGGCCCGCCGGACGAGTATCGTCACAGTTGCATCCACCTGAGAAAAGTGTCAAGGAGAAGAGAGAAATACCAGGATCGTCTGGGGGTGCTGAGGGAGTGGTCCCCATGCCGGAGCCGAGCCGGGCTGGAAAGGTGCCCGTGAATTGCTTCTTGGAACTCGCATCGGCCCCTTAGCCACGGTCACAAGCAGGGTTCTCTGAAAGCCAGGTGCGTGTGCGGCCGCTTAGGAGAGATTCCAATGCTTCCCTGCTGATTAGCAGAGTGCCCGCCGCTCGGTTTTGTTTTTCCTGGTGGTGCACATTCACACCTGCTTTGGTGCATGTAGCAAAATTTATTCCTCACATGGATGAAAAAATTCCGCACGTGGATGGAAAAGCTTAGAGTGAACGCTGGTCAAAAGGCACAGCTCTGTTCATGAAACCAAACAGCTCTCTGTTGGGTTGACTGCAGCTGATCCAAAGGACAGTGTTACTAGTCCCACCGGATCCCCAAGGATTGGTCTCTAAGCAAACCAGAGGATCGGTCTCGGAGCAGACCAGCAGCAACCACTGGCTTTTTATCAGCAGCTGCTTCCCACGGATTGGGCTTGAAGCTGTGGCTTGAAGAGCTTTCTGCCCCTACCAGGGTGGTTGGCAGGAGAATGCAGCCAGCAGAGAGTTGGCGATTATCTCCCAGTCAGTTGCTAACAGCACCATAGCCACAGCAGGCTCAGCCTGCCTCTCCTGACGCCCACCCTTGTGCACAATGGTTTGGTACGAGTGTTGGTCTAATGCCGACAGGGGAAACTGAACCTGGGACCTCTGGAGCCTAGTGCATCCACGGCTCGAGCTAACAGCCAGCCAGCTCAGTGTTCAGACTGTAGAGCAGTGTTTCTTTAACTGTGTTCCAAGGCACACCAGTGTGCCGCGAAGCAGTCAGAGGTGTTCCGCGGAGAACAACAGAATTCAAAATGGCCACCCTTAAAGGGGCAGACTACTTTTTTTTTTTTTTGCTCAATAACTTTCCCCCGATTCCTTTTCCCACCAACCTTTTTTTTTTCCCCTCAACAAAAAATCCTTGATGTTCTTCATAAAAAAAATTCTTCTTTGGTGTTCTTCGGTCTTAAAAAGTTTAAGAAACTCTGCGGTCGAGCAAACTCATTATTCTCTCTGCAAGTGGTCTCAGTGCCACTCCATGGGCCAGTGAACACCACCCAGCAGGTGTGTGGGTTACCTAGGCACACGCCGGCCTGTGCACACCAGCAGGTTACTACTGTAGGGTGGCTCACAGGTGCAGGGTGTGTTGGCTGGTGGTGGTTGTGGATTTCCTCTTGGGTTGTGCACTCTGGTTGGTGGTTGCCGTAGGGTTCTTCGCAAGGGCTCGGCACACTGATTGGTGGTTGTTCTCGAGTTGCTTTGCACACCGGTTGGTTAGTATCGCCGGGCTGTGCGTTCTGGTTGGTTGTTGTTCTCAAATTGCCTTGCTCACCAGCTGGTTATTATTATAGGGTTGCTTATAGGATCCAAGCGGGGGGCCGTTTGGTTTTGCCACATGCAGATATAGGCAAACAAAGGAGACCCCACGCAGGTCCTAGTGAGCTGTGGCCCTGATCCTTTAACAAGCCTGTCACCCTGGTAACCGCGGGGACTCGATTTCCGAAGACAGCCTTCCCCCTCCGCTCAGGCCTGTTGCAATTCCCCTCCCTATGGTGGGAGAGCTCGAGTCCTCGCAGGGTTAAGTTCTGAGCTGCTGAATTCTGAGCGCTCGCAACAAACCCCAAAGCTGTGGGCTGTTCGTGTGGCAGCAGCTATAAATAAAAGCACCTGCTTCCCCAACACAAAGGAGCCATCACGGCAGGGGGGGAAGAGAAGAAAGACAATTAGGAAAATCTGACATGAAACCAACTGCGATCCTGCTGCAGGGGCCGGGGCCCATGAGAGAGAGCCGGAGAGGAGGAGGAGGGGGAGAGAAAAGACCCATTTGCAGATCTGTCTTTCTAAAGGCCCTGCCAGATCCCTCCCAGAGTCTGATCTTGCGGATGGAAGAACCACCCAGGGATTTGGGATGACCACAGCAGCGTAGATTTTACAACTCGCCTGAGAGCAGCTTTTCAAAACAGACTCCAAGCAGCCTAGGCTGACTTACCAGCGGCTCGGCCCAAGCTCTCAGAGCAAAGGGAAGGTAAATTAGCAACTACTGATTACCCAGTGCCCCTCCCTAGGTGAGCACAGGTGCTCAGACCTGTTCTCTCCAGGCAGAGCCTCACCCCGTTGAAACCGATTGCTCACTTGTTTATAAAGAAGCCAGAGAAAAGCGTGAATGGAAAACTCACCAGAGCCAACTCAGTCGGCCCCCAGGGGTGCCTGACCTCCCTCCCTCCCCTTTCATCCTGCGCCCATGAAACAGAGCTGTCGCCGCTATCCCTATTGTACGGAGTGGGAAACTGAGGCACAGGCTGGGAGAATTGACTTGCCTAAGGTCAAAGAGCAAATCGGTGGCAGGGACAGACTGCAGACTCAACCCCAGAGGCCGGCTGGGCCGTAGGTATAAAGCAGGCGTTCCTCGGAGCACCAAGAGCTGGTGCCGGACAACACTGCCCCAACTCGAAGTCCTTGCTGTTGCTGTTTTCCAGCCTGCCCCCCTCCCGCAAAGCCTTGAGCAAAGACAGCGCCGTCCCTTTAAAGAGAAACACCCAGCTGAGACGGGTCCCTTCCTGGCAGGACTCCTTCCCCTCCTCCCAGGGCCCACTGCAGGGGGAAAAGCCTCCCCAAGTCACATCTGATCTCTCCCTCCCAGCCTGTGCCGGGCGGGTGGAAGTGAAATCCCTCTGCCTGGGAGCTTTAGAGCCTCATGCCTCGCTCCCCCTCATGGAAAATACCCCAGCCAGCCTCATAATGCTCCAAGGAGCTGCCGCTGCACTCAGCCCTCGGCTCTCCTGCCGTTTGCATCTTAAGCAGTCCTCACCCCAGCACTGCCGGCGTCTGGGAAGGTCGAAGACGTGGGTAACGTCATGCAGCCCTGCCAGGCCTCGGCCCCAGGCTCCAAGTGCGGGGCAGATGTCAGGTTTTTCTGAGCGCTGCGGCTCCCAGGATCCCCGGGGGAGCGGCTGGGTGCCGAGTGCATTTGCAAACCTGCAACGCTGGGTGAAATTCTGCCCATGTGCCGCTCAGCTTCCTGCAAGCCCCCAAGCTGGCAGGACACGGCAGAGCTCACTCTGTTAGCAGGGCTCAGACCCACCGTAAATCTCCCTGTTTTACCAAGTCACCCGGCGCCCTTTTGCACAAACACACGTGTTGTATGAACATCCCCATGTTCCATCCATGCCACCTGTACCCATGGGTTCTGCCCGCTGCACACAGTCAACACATACTGATGTCACATGAACCCCGACCTCTGCTCACGCATGACACTGCACATATGTGGCACGTGCATATTACAAACACACAATCACGTCCCCTACACATCCTTCTGTGCGCTACCTGCACCCATTCACCCCCATTCTTTGCACATACATGCACCTTGAACACACCCTCTTGGCATTCTCATATCCTGGCATAGCCAGGCAAGTGTTCCTGTAAGCTGGGTGCTTGCGCAGATGCTCAGGAGAGATTCCAGTGCCTCCCAGCTGATTAGACAAATGCCCACAGCTGGGTTTGTATTTATTGTGGTGGTGCACATCCACACACTCTTGGGAGCACATAACAAAATTTATTCTGCACATGGATGGAAAAATCCACACATAGAAAAGCTTAGAGGGAACATGGACCTGGGCCCTTCCCCCAGAGCTCTCCCTGCCTTTCAAACCAACAACAACAAAAAAAATCCTCAAATCCTTCCTTCTTTCCTGCCTTTGGCCCGGAGCCCCTTCCCTCCCCAGCACCATCTGCTCCGAATCTGTCCCATTCAAGGCTGGCAGTAGACGCGCTGGCACCGACACCTGCAAGGTGCCGGCTGCGCTGTCAAACCTCCGAGTGGGCTGACACCCGCTCTTCAGCTGGTACCGTGGATGCAGATGGAATTAATTAGGGCTCGGAGGAGAGGGACACAGCGAGCGAGCGCGACCGAAGCGGAGGCATCGCTGCCTAAGTTACAGCTCGCTGGGAAGGGCAATATTCTGTCCCAGGCTCTCCAGTCCAGATCGGTGCCCGTTGGGCTAGGCCCCACACAGGCACAGAAGCAGAGACAATCCCTGCCCCACACAGCTCACCAGTGCCCCTCCTTTGACAGCGAAGAACCGAAGCGCAGAGCAGCGAGGGGTCAGGTTTCCAAGGGCTCACGGCCGGGGCCATTCTCCAAAGCGCTCAGCCGGGCACACGCTGGCAGCCTGGCACCCATCCAGGACGCATGCACAGCCCAGCCCTTTCGGAAATCTGGCTGGAAGTGACCTACCTGCACCACGCAGGGAGGCTAGGATGGAATCCAGCCCCCCACACCCTAAGTTCTGAGCTAGCCTTAACCAGATCAGCCTGCCCTTGCGTTCCCCTGACGGCACCAATTCCCCGCATCCCTGCTTTTAGGGACGGGTGTTTTCCATGCCGTGGTGGCCGGGCTCTGCTCACAGCAGCCACGGGCGCATCCTGCTATAAGCAAAAAACTCCATGCAGTGCTGGGAGAGGGGCTGCCACAGAGCACCCCCAAATTCTCCCACCAAGAATGGGGAGCTGCAACGGAGTCCAGGGCTGGGGGAGGAGGGCGGGGCTCTGCCGTGGGGGCCACGCAGAGGGCGGGAGGCTAAACCCACTCTGGCCAAGGGAACGTCTTTCTGTGGTTTGGTGTTGAAGCCACTTGGTTTTACACCTCGTGGTTCCTCCCCCCCCCTTCTCATCCCCTCCCTGTGCCTAGGAGCCAGGCGGGTTGGACCATGGAGCTGCTCTCCACTCCCCGCAGCATCGAGATCAACAACATCACCTGCGACTCGTTCCGGATCTCCTGGGCCATGGACGGGGGCGACCTGGAGAGAGTCACCCACTACTTCATTGACCTCAACAAGAAGGAGAACAAGAACTCCAACAAATTCAAGCACAGGGTGAGCCGGAGGGGCAGGGTTGGGGGGCACGGTGGGGCACGTGGGCGTGTTCTCCTTTGCACGCTCAGCCCCACCTGGAGTCACTCCCCGGGTAGCCCAGTGGCTGCCATCTCGTCCCGGCTGCACGGCTGCCTCTTTACATCCTCCAAAGTAGGCCCCTTGGCTGGCTGCTTCCGTAGAGGACTCATGGCACGTGTCCTGTGGAGCGTGGAAAATCAGTGGGAACAGCCCAGGGTGGACGGGGTGTGTGTGTGGGCGCTGTGCCTGCTGCCTCTGTAGGTAACTAAAAGAGTCAGGTTCAAATCCAGCTCCCGCTGCGGTCAAAATCCTTCAGCGGGATCTGAGCCCCTCGGCCTCTCAGCCCACCGGTGCCCCCCCAGCCTGAGACACCTGAACCAGGCAGCACATGGAGAAAGAACCTCCTTCCCCGCCCCCTAGGTCTCCTGAGAGAATGGGTGCGAGGGGTCGGAGCAGCAGGGAGTCCTGGGAGATTTCAGGCCTGTTCCCACGAAGCAGTGGGAGGATGGGCAGGGAGGCAGCTGTACCCCCCAAATCAGTATGGACCCTCCAAAGCAAAGCCCGAGGAGCCGTGGAGTGAATCACTCCCTCTGGAACGCAGTCACCGATTCAGGATCCGTTCCGCAGGATGGTTACCACGGTGATGCTATTTAATGTGAAACGTTATTTTTTTTCCCCTCCCCAATAATAAGCTTCTTTTTTTCCCCCATGTCTCCTGACTCTCCAGCATTTGCTGTTGCCACAGAAACGGCACCGCGCGGCACAGGCTTTTTGGTGGCCCATTGACACGGCAATTTGTGCCTTAAAAGAAAGGTTTTCAGGCCACCCCAGAGCTAGTTTGGCTGTTTCCAGGGCCCCGGGAGGTTGCTTTCCCCGTCTTGCTTGCAAGAGGGGGGTGGGCAAAACCTTTGTGGAGCGGGGCCGGCCGTACATTGGGGCCTTAGCGGTGAAACGCAGAGGGCACCGTCTCAGCTGTTGCTCATACCGAAAAAGAATACATGTTCCATAGGACTGAATACCGGGGACGGGCACTACAGCATGCTGTAGAATACTGTAGTACTGTTACTGCCGAAACAAATGCCACGGCAACACAGTATTAGGCAGCATCGAATCCCATAGCAATAATTACAGCAGTGACCTGTACTCAAGCACGACAGTATTCCACTGCAGCCAGTATCGTGCATAAATACATCGTCCGCAGTGACCGGTATGACAACAGGCAAGACTCAATTGTTCAATTGCTCTGCAATAATAAGTAACAGAGTATTCCCCCGATATTAATACCATACTAATGAGTACTATAATGCTCTGCAGTAACAGATACAATAGTATTCTACTTCGGTAGGCACTTCGGCTCCATATCCCCTAGTAACAGCTGTCACCACCCTGCAGCGTACTACAGTACGAGACGCTAGGGTGAAGCTAGAACGCAGTGGCTGTCGGTGGCGTTCTCTGTCAATTTGCCCTATGCGAGAGCAACTTACCGGCAGAGCCCTGCACATGGGCGGGTGTCGGCTTCCTACCTGCGGGCAGCCCCGTCCGCAGAGGCTGAGAGCCGCGGCTCATTCTGTACCCGGGCAGGGCGCGGCTTGCGAGTAGCGACGGTTGTTTGGGTAGCCCCAAGCCTGTCCGGCACCGCTTGCCGGCCGGCCGATTGGGAGCTCGGCTGCCGTTGCTGTTATAGATGAGGGTGGCTGCTAAGAAGGGTTCGGCGGGCTCCGACAGGCATGCCCGTCTCGGGGAGCGGCTCTGTAAGGCCATCGGCAGACAGGCAGCTGGAGGGCCCGGCTTGATCACCTTTGTGCAGTGCTGGGAGGCTGTTCCCGGGTGGGCGCTGTGCTTCCCAGGGTCTCAAGGCCTGGGGGTCCCGCTGCTCATGGGGGGAGGCTGTGGGGGGAGCCCTAGTCACCCTGCATCAGTCCCCGGCCTGGTTTCTCTTTGCATGTGTGGCACGGCGCTCACCCTGGAACAGGATGTCCCCACCAAGCTGGTGGCCAAGGCGGTCCCGCTGCCCATGACCGTGAGGGGCCACTGGTTCCTGAGCCCCCGGACCGAGTACAGCGTGGCCGTGCAGACGGCCGTCAAGCAGACCGACGGGGAGTACCTGGTGTCCGGCTGGAGCGAGACTGTGGAGTTCTGCACGGGGGGTGAGTGCGCACGGAGGAGTCGGGAGCCACGGCCGGTTGGGGAACCTCGGCTGCATGGTCTGGGGGCCCACCTGGCATGGGGACCCCTGGGGACCCTGGTGGCCTTTCCTGGGAAGGGCATCTCCAGTCTGCTGCCCCACACGGGGGGGTTGGTTTTCAGAGCTGAGCTCATTGCACCGGAGCTGCCTGGAGGAAAAATAACTCTGTCATGTTCTGCCACTTACGCAGGGTCTGGGGCGTTCATGCTGCTTGTGCAAGCCCTGAGCATGGGTTTCACGCTGCTTGTGAGAACCCTGAGTATGGGTTTCACACTGCTCGTGTGAGCCCTGAACATGGGTTTCACATTCCTTGTGTGAGCCCTAGGCATGGGTTTCACACGGCTCGTGAGAGCCCTGAGCATGGGTTTCACACTG
Source organism: Pelodiscus sinensis (assembly GCF_052426305.1). Lineage (NCBI taxonomy): Eukaryota > Metazoa > Chordata > Testudines > Trionychidae > Pelodiscus > Pelodiscus sinensis. Next base: position 6,316,519 of record NC_143079.1, on the reverse strand, counting down.
CTCGTGCGAGCCCTAGGCATGGGTTTCACACTGCTTGTGAGAGCCCTGAGCATGGGTTTCACACTGCTCATGAGAGCCCTGAGCATGGGTTTCACACTGCTCGTGCAAGCCCTAGGCATGGGTTTCACACTGCTTGTGAGAGCCCTGGGCATGGGTTTCACACTGCTCGTGCGAGGCCTAGGCGGGGGGTTCACGCTTCCTAAGTATGAAAAGAGAACGGGGCTGTCCATAGGTTGCCTCTTGGGCTCCAGCGGCCTGAGACGAGCTGCTGGGAACTGGCGCCCTCGGCAATACACGTGATCGGCACCCCCACCTCCACAGCCCTCAACGGACGTTTATCTTGGCACCCTCGGTGGCCGCCTAGGTGGCCTGGATTGACGGGCTGCCACTGCTCTTTGGGCAGCCATTTGTCTTAGTCTGCAACCGTACTCTGTGGGGCCCACTGCCAGGCCGTGGGGGGCTGCACGTCTCCTTCCTTTCTCCTGCATTCGCTGGGGTGGGCGTGGAGGGGGGTTGCTGTGCTGTGCCCCTGCTTTGCTCTCAGGTGGGGGCCCACCCCACCTCCACGGGGGCTTTGTGAGTATCCCTGCCCCCCACAATTGACAGGGAGTCCCTGTTCCCTGCCCATCCCTCATCCTCTCAGCACCAGGAGACAATGGTGCTGCCGAGGGGCATCCCGTGCAGTCAGAGACCCCCTGGGGCTGGAGCCTGTGGCAGGCTGCGGGTGCTCACATGAAGGGGACCGAGGGGGGGCTGGGTGCATGGCAGCCCAGGAGGGGACGGGGTGTCCTGTGCGAAAGGCACAGAAACAGCCACGAGCAGAGGCTGCTGGGAACGCGGGGGCGCGAGGGCGAGTGAACCCCAGTCTGGTGGCCGTGAGGGAGCCAGTGGAGGGGAAAGGGCAGGAAAGACAATAAAGCAGAGGAGCCGGCTGCAGCCATAGGAGGCAGAAACACGAGGGGGGGGGGGGGGGAGCTGGTTGGCTGTCTCGCGTGCAGAGGGGGAGCGAGCTGGCTAGCGGTGGGGGAACCAGGCTGAGCTGCGGAGGGGGGAGCTGGCTGCAGTGAGGTACATGATGGCGAACGTTCCCCCCCCCCCCCCGCAGACTACGCCAAAGAGCACCTGGCCCAGCTGCAGGAGAAGGCCGAGCTCATAGCGGGCCGGATGCTCCGATTCTCTGTCTTCTATCGGAACCAGCACAAGGAATATTTCCAGCACGTCAGGTAACACCCCCGCCCTCCCCCAGCTCCCGCTGCTTTCCTGGCCTAGGAAGAGACCACAGAGCTGGCCTGCCCTCCGTCAAACGCACTCCCCGCCCTGGGACTAGACCCCCCGCCCCCTGTTTTAACCCCAGGGCCCATCCCTCTCCCACGGCGGGGAACAGAGCCCCCAACGCCTGCCTCTTAGTCCCGCCCCCTGCTCTACCCACTAGTCCATACTGCCCAGCTGGTGTTAGCCCCACATCAGTAGCCGAGCCCTGCTGTCATGAGGGCCTGCTGGGGTAACCCGGAGGAGCTGTGGGTCTCTAGCAGGGCAGATGGAGCCCGGACCGGCTCTGCTGGTTGGCATCCAGGGGTCCCTGTGCGCTGAGCACTTGGGCGGTCGCCCAGGAGAGAGTCAGGTGCTGCCTAGCTGATCAGCAGCTCGCCCCCTGCTGGCAGCTGGTGTTTCTCTGGGTGGTGCACATCCCCTCATGCCTCGGTGCACATATTATTCCGCACCCGGCGGGGAAAACGAGCGGGCGCACGGGCCGACTCTCTGCGGCTCTCTTCCCCTCAGGGTGCACTGTGGGAACGCGATGAAGCCCTCCCTGAAGGACAACAGCGGGAGCCACGGCTCCCCCACCAGCGGCATGCTGCACGGGATCTTCTTCAGCTGCAACACCGAGTTCAACACGGGCCAGCCCCCGCAGGACTCGCCCTACGGCCGCTACCGCTTCCAGATCCCCGCCCAGCGCCTCTTCAGCCCCAGCACCAACCTCTACTTTGCGGACTTCTACTGCATGTACACCGCCTACCACTACGTCATCCTGGTGCTGGCCCCCAAGGGCTCCCCGGGCGACCACTTCTGCCGGGAGCGCCTGCCCCAGCTGGACATTTCCTGCAACAAGTTCCTGACGTGCTGCACGGAGGATGGCGAGCTGGTCTATCGCCACGCCCAGGACGTCATCCTGGAGCTCATCTACACCGAGCCGGTCGACCTCAGCCTGGGCGTGCTGGGGGAGATCAGCGGCCACCAGCTGATGAGCCTCTCCACCGCCGACGCCAAAAAGGACCCCAGCTGCAAGACGTGCAACATCAGCGTGGGGCGCTAGTGACTGGGGGAGGGGGCGGCGGGTGGGGGGGCATGCATGAGGCAGGACTGTACGGCTCGGAGGCGCTCTGCAGCCGACGGGGCTTGGGGCGGGGTGGAAAGCTGGACACGGAAGGGCCTGGTGGACGCGGGATTTCCGCTCTCTCGGCGCCCGGCCTCGCCCTCCAGGTCGCTGAGGACGTGGCCGGATCCCGGCTGCGGCAGGACAGGACCACGGGGGTTGCTCCAGCGGGATCGTGGCCTCCGCTGGCTCTTCATTGACTGTGACAGGCGCGTTGCTGCTGTCAGCCCGAGGGGACGTACCGGAGCTGGCGGCTCATCAGACTCACGCCAAGGTGGAACGACCTGCCCCCGTCTGCCCTCGCCCCCAGGACGTGGGAGTTCCAGCCCGTTCGGGACCAAGCTGCCCTCTTGGTGTCGTTTTCAAGCTGGGAAGAAGCTTTGGGTTGAGCTGGAAATGGCCCCGGGGGAACCCGGAGCTCCCCCTCCCCGCTAGGAGCCCCCCTTCCCCTGGGTCTGCCCTCCCGCCCCACCTCCCCCTGTCAATTTAGTGAGTCCCCCCCCCTTCTACGATGCCCTCCCACCCTGCCTTTGGCTCAGACAAGTCCTCACCTGCAACCTGCTCCCCCCCGGCCCCGGGGCACCCCAAGGGTGGGTCACACTGACCCTGGGAGCCAGCCTCCTAGCCCGGGACAGACGTGTGCTGGGGGCTTGTGAGCCCGGCGTGCACGTACCCACCCAGCCCCCGGGTGTGGCCGAGCTTAGACAGCCACGTGGGAACCTGCAGCCGGCTGGTTTGGCCTGGCTGGGCCTCCCCGCGGGCGGGGGCGTTGCGGGCTCCGGGCAGAGCGTGCAGCGGCCGCTCCCGCGGTCCGGGCTCTGTCACGGCGCCAGGCTGCGCCCTGGCTGAGCATGTGGGCTGCGTGCGCGGCCCCACGGCAGGTCCCGGCAGGCCCCGTGGCACTCCGGGGGCGGGCTGGGATTGCTGGGGGTGGCGGCAGCGTGACGATGCCCGGGCTGCTCCCCTGTCGCGGCCCCGGCTGGGTGGGGAGAGGAATGCAGCGTCCCTGCTGGCGGCCTCAGCCGCGTCCTGGAGCGACCTGCCTGCGGGGGCGGGGGGCGGGGAGATTTCTGCCTCTCTTCCTCTTGCCCCCCCCTTGCCCGCTCCCATCGCCAAGCACGGCTCTGTTGCCCCCTGCCCCCATGCACCAGGGTTACTGGCATGCTGGGTCTCCTTGCTGCGCCCACGCTACGGCCACCGATGTGTTGCTCCCCAGAGGGGTCTTTCTGCAGGTGCTGGGAGGAGAGTGGCATGGCTAGCGCCCCAGCCTCCTGGCCCACTGTCCACGCCAATCCTGCAGAACGTCCCTCCGCTTCTGCCCCACTCACCTCCTGTGTTTCCTCCCCTGGAGAGATTCCAACGCCGCCCCACCGACGAGCAGCGCGCCCACAGCCGGCTGCCTGTGTTTCTCCTGGTGGTGCACATCCGCACGTGCCTTGGTGCACATAAAATTTATTCTGCGCAGGGGGTGGGAAAAGCGAGAGGGCACTTCGCCCGCCTCCTCCCCGGCTGGGCCTCTCTGCCTCCTCTTTATAAATAGTGCTGGTCTTTCTGTGCTACGTGAAAGCTTTAGCTCTCCCGGGGAGCCGGCCGGCTCCCCGTTACACATGGTGTGAAGCACCCGTCAGCCTTCGGGCTGCCCTGGGCCCCGACATGGGGGGGGCACCGCCGAAGCTGGAAGAGCCACGAGCTGTCTGCTCTTTCACCGCATCCCGCTGCAGTCTGGGGCCAGAGTCTGGAGCACAGAGGCAACGGGGACGTTGTGTGGGGAGAGGTTTTTCGGAAATCCGACCAGACCCACACAAGGCGCTTGTGGGCCTCCCAAGCAGCAGGTCCCAGCAAACGAACTAAGGACTCTGAGCCCAGCCCCCTAGAATTGCGATGGCCTGGCCCTTTGCCCACAGGGGTCTTGAACCCAGAGGCCGCCAGCTGGAAAAGCCTGAACTGCTGCTGTGTGAGCTAACAGGCCGAGCCCCCCTGCTGGCAGCAGTCGTAGAGTCACCAATTTTCTGTAGACCAGCCACGGGGAGGCGCTGGCTGGGAACGTGTCCGCCAGAGGGGAGCAGACCTCTGCTGGGACCTGCTCGCTGTCCCTGGGGGGCAGGCAATTCCACACCCGCAGGTATCCCGGACCGTGCCTCGCAAGCATAGCCCCAGCGATCTATCAGCGCCATGTCCCCACTGCCCAGAGAAGGAGAGCAGGGCCTTGATTATCCTAAGAACGGCCACACTGGGTCAGACCAAAGGTCCATGTATCCCAGTGTCCTGTCTGCCGGCAGTGGCCAATGCCAGATGCCCCAGAGGGAGGGATCACAACAGGTAATCCTCTCATGATCCCTCCCCTCTCACTCGCCTCCAGAGAAACAGAGGCCATTCCTACCCATCCTGGCTAAGAGCCATTGATGGACGTAACCTCCATGAATCTATCTAGCTCTTTTTGAACCCTGTTAATGTTCTAGCCTTCACTGCATCCTCTGGCAAGGAGTTCCACAGGTTAACCGTGTGCTGAGTGACGAAAAACTTCCTTTTGTTTGTTTTAAACGATCAGGCAGTCACTAAGTTCACCCTTCAAGGGAGCAGGAAGTGTCAAGCGCTGGCGAGGGTGCCAGGCAGGGAGGCCTGGCTCTGGCGGGCCCAGCAGCGTTTTCATTCTCAGTGGCATTCGGGGTGCAGGAGCCTCTGGCTATGCAGTGTTTGCTGTGTGCCGTCACCGTATTGTGCTTGTAAAGCTGTGGCCAGGAAGTGCTAGGGACCGTGGCTGTTTTTCCACAAGCTTTGGATTTTCTCTCCGATTGCAAACTCCAGCCATGATACCCGACAAAACAAATATCCACGCCTCTATTGGGACGTGGCTGGGCAGAGGTTGCTGCTGGCCCTGGGCAGGGCTGGCCTCTGGCGAAGACCATGGTTCCCACAGCTGCGGCATCCTCACGAGCTTCTACAAGCAGTGGTTTTGAGAGCTCATGCCAGCAAGGAGGACACACTTTGCAGGACCATGTGCCGTTGCTCATGGCAGTGTGGAATAGTGGTCAGTGCAGGCAGGGACTGGTAGGGGTGACAGTTAGCCTTCCTGAGGGACCAGCAGAGGAGGGTGGGGGTCTAAACTTAGACTAAGGGCCTAAAAGGGTGTTACAAGGAGGAGGGAGAAAAATTGTTCTTCTGGGCATCTGTGAACAGGACAAGGAGCAATGGGCTTAAACTGCAGCAAGGGAGGTTTAGGTTGGACATTAGGAAAAGCTTCCTCACCGTTCGGGCATGTCTACACTAGGAAATTATTTCAAAATAATTCAATTCCAACTAATAACTCCCAAAATAACATCGAACTAGCGTGTCCTCACTGCGGGGCAACCTCGAAATGAGTCCGAGGAGGCTCCGTTCTTGTGGGCGCGCTACCTCGACTTAGCGCTCCAGGAAGCCCTGGGGGAGTCATGACTTCAAATGACTCTGGGGAGTCGATATTTCAAAGTAGCAGCGGCGGCGCGTCCACACGGCTGCTATTCCGAAAGAAGCGGTATTCCCCGGGGAAAGCAGGAGCACAGATTTCCAAATAACCGGCCTGGGATTTCGAAATAACAGGCTTGGTCGGGTGGATGCTCCGCTTGTTATTTTGAAATAACTCCCTAGTGTCGACCAGGCCTTAGAGTGGCTAAGCCCTGGAATGAGCTGCCTAGAGAGACTGTGGCATCTCCATCATTGGAGGTATTTAAGAGCAGGTTCGATTAGTATCTGTCAAGGATGATCTAGATCAGGGCTACTCAACACGCAGCCTATTTGTTTGCGACCTGCGGTGCGGTTCGGGTTTACTCACGGCTCAACAGGTGGGATCCTTTGGACAAGGCCTCCACTGGGAACGTGCTCCACCACGGCGAGGCGTCTCCCAGGCAGTGAGCATTGAAAGTCGCAAGCGGACGGGCCGGCTGAAACAGACGGGTACAGGGTGTCGGCGTTTCTAGTCCCCAGGGAGGAGGTGCCGGGAGCGCCATGGCTTTGTGTGAAAGAAGCTATTTGCATATATATATATGTTCATGTATATGCAACCACACTTCAGTTGTGGCCCTTGGCATGCGCTGTATCATTGTGGCTTCCAAAGCTGAGTAGCCCTGATCTAGATGGTGCTTGGTCCTGCCATGAGGGCAAGACTGGACTTGATGGCCTTTTGAGGTCCCTTCCAGTTCTATTGTCCTAGGATTCTACGTCCAGAGCTTTCAGCCTGCGTTGGAGCAGCCACGCTGCAATTTTTTTAGCAGCCTGAGCCCAAGTCAGCTGATGGAAGGTCTGCAACACCGGGGGCCCACAGATGGTTTTATCACAGTGAAGATCTACCCCAGAGCCTTCCCTGGAGACAGAAGGAGGAGGGGGCCGGTGTCAAGCGGCCCTGCCTAGAGACAGCTGGAAGTGGGAGGTGGTACGGGGGATTGACAGCTTTGCTAGCGACCAGAGGTGCTGGTGTGTCACAGCCGAATGTGACCTCATTGAGGACGTGGGCCCAGCACCACGGTGTTGTGTGAGGAGGCGGTAAAGTGCCCATTGGCAGTGGGTGGGTCGAGGCGGGTGTAATGCACACGTGGGGGCAGGAGGTAGATGGGACTTTGACTCCGTCGGCGCCTCCGGGAGACCCGGAGGGGATGGAAGCCCTCGGCTGGGAGCGTGTCCAGCACAGGGGGGCAGATCTCTGCTTGGGAATGGCTTTAAAGACAGATGCGGGCCAGCTTTCCCTTTCCGCAGCAGCCGGGTGGGCGCCGGACGGGGCCACGCCTTTTCTGAGAGGCGCCACCCCCCACCCTCTGCGCCCCGCATGTGGCCGAGAACCGCAGCATGGCGCTTGCGTGGCACCATCCGCACCATCCTGGGCCGGATGCGGTGCTTGTCCAGTCTCTGTGATCGATGCACGCTGTAAAGACAACCCCTTCCAAATCTGTGCTGTGCTGACAGTGTGTATCAATAAACTAATAACCTGTGTGCCGCCCTGCCTGCTGCTCGCATTGGCGCCCTGGTGTGTGTGTACCAGGGACGTCTTTTATATGTGGGGGGGAGTGCGGCAGTGGGAAACTTGCGGGAGCTGGTCCATTATGGAGACTCCTGGAGATCAGTGTAGGACCCTGGGTGAATAGGGCCCCATAAAACACACTAAGCAGAGGACAGAATGGGCCACGGCTGCCACCCACAACTGCAATGGGATGGATGGAGGGTGCCTTGAACCCATGCCACTGATCCTGTGAGTGTCTCCACATGACACAGGGCCAGGTTTGGGGGGGTTGGCTTTGGCATTGAGCCAGGATGTTAGGGGATCCTGACCCTGTCGGGGCTGAGCCAGGACTGCTACCCCACGTTCAGGAATTGCTGCCCTTGCCCCTAGGAATGGGTCCAGAGAGCCCGACACGGCACTGCCGCTCCACATGGTTGAATACTCCCACGCTCACCCCAGAACAATGCTCCACAACAATGAATGCCCTTTGCTACAGTTAATACGACCGCAGAACTCCATGGTAACACAGAGAGCATCGCGGCTAGGCTGTAATCCGTACTATACAAAACCCCATAATAGTATCCCACGCGCAAGCACTTTACACACGCGTTTCTACTCGGCTAATTCTGCAGCCCTTGACTTTGCGCGAGCGAGGATGGTGGAGCGGGGCCGGCCTTGCTTCGGGTGATCCCGACAGAACACTGCAGGGTTTCTCCCTGCCAAGGTGGAGAGAGGATCTTGCAGCCCGAGAGGTTCATTTCCTTCCTCCCCGGCTGCCCTGAGATTACTCCAGCGCCTCCGAAACCTCGCAAGCAGCTCTGCTGCGCTTGGCTAACGCTCTGCCTTCGGAATGGGGCACAGAGGCTCGGGTTGCCAAAGGTGTTTAGGCACCTAGCTCCCAAGGGAATCAGGCGCCTCGGTCTCTCTGAGGATCTGTGCCCAATGTGCCTGCAGACCTAAGGAAAAGAGTTGGCGAAAGCAGTAGGAGGTTCTGGATTCAGAGCGTAGAGCTCACAGCCAGTCTAGTTGGGAATCTTGTCTTGGTCTGCGCTAAGAGAGACCAGTGCCCTCTCTCACGGTCTTCATCTGCAGCGTGGAATCCTGCCTCCAGCTGTACCGGGACACACGAACGGTCCACCTAGGCTGGGCTCCTGTCTGTCATCCCTAAGAAAAGCCAGATGGTACAGGGGAGGCCAGAACAAAAAAATACCCCCTCCCCTCCACTTCTAGTGCGGCGCGTTCCAAGCCATGGCAGTTGCAATGCCTGTGATTTCGCAGATGTTGCCAATGAGATGTTTTAAATTAGTCATCGCAAATGCTGCAAAACTCATCTCCACAAGAACAAGGCGCGTCAGTAGCTGCCTGGCAATTAATCCAGAAAGAGGGCACGTCTGCATTACGCTCCTGGCCAGCTGTGCAGCAGCAGGCTAGGCAGGGCTGAGAGGGCAGGTTTCCTCCTGACCGCCGGCTGGTGGGCAGCCCGTACCGGGGAGCATGAGGATGGATGACCCACGTCATTTTTAACCCAGCAAGTGTCACCGCAGAGGCTGTTCTTGATGTCAGTGTCTGGTATTATTAAATAATATATGAAAAGATCCTATTCACACACAAGTTCCCTTTGCAAATTAGGCAAGCTACAGTGAGCGAGAGAACATTGCTAAAAAAGATCCTAACTGGCAATTAACATGCAATTACCCATCATGCTTTGCACTATTATCCCACTCGTATCATTAGCATGAAACACAGACCAAGAAAAGAAAACTTGCCCATTTGGTTGCCCATCCCTTCCTCCTGGAGCAGGGGCAAGGACCAGCTGCCTATCAGGGATCTAGCGGTGACTCCCAGATGAAGGTTTTATCCCAAGGGGTATTCAGCTTTCTTACCTGCAATTTGCAACAAGCCTGGAGATTGTGCACAGAGTAGACGCAGCACGGACAGAGGCAGGCAGGGCAAATTTTTCCCTACTCTCCTGCTCATCCCAAATACAGGAGGCCCCCGGCTTGCAACGTGATTGGTTCCAGGGGAAGCGTCGTAACTCGAACCGGCATTTACGGTAGCAGCGTGCGCCATCATAAATGCAGGGTGAGGACATAAGTCAGGGGTTTCTGGCCCCTTTTGCACTTACAAAAATGTCTGTAAGTGCGGGGGGGTTGGAACTTGGGCGGTTGCAAGTCGGGAGCCTCCTGTAAGAGCGTCTACCTCTGTCGTGTTTGTCATCAGTAGATTCCCCAAGAGCTTGATAAATGAGGGCAGCCTAATTATCCCCATTTTACAGATGGGAAAACTGATGCATAGAGAGGGGTCAGTGGCAGAACTAGGTAGCCATTGTTTTTTGATGTTGATGCTCGCCCAGCTGGGCCAAGACCTGGCAAACGCATTTCACATGGGCCACTGGGCTCCACTCAGTCAGAGGCCAAATGACTTAAAACTATTCCCCCACCCTCTCATGAACAGAAAATATTATTTTTTGGAGCGTTCCACAACCACAATCAGAGATCACTAACAAGTCTGCCTGGGAACAGGTGCCCTTGCTGTTATGTTCCTTGGCAACAGACGCCTTCCCAAAGCTCCTAGCATTGGCTGCCCTCGCAATGCCATCTCCCCAGCAGCACCATCCTCTCCCACCCCGCCCCCATTCCCTGCTACTCACTGCTGCTCCTCCCAGATAATAGACGCCACTTGACACTTAGAGCGAACCAGCCTCTGAGAAAATGCTGACACCCCATCTACCCAGCTTAGTCCCATCCCTGGGGATTACAGCGGATGAGAAGCTGGAGATGAGTCAACAGGGCGCCCTGGCAGCCAAGGAGGCTAACGGCGTATTGGGCTGCATTAGGAGGAGCATGGCCGGCAGATCTAGGGAAGGGATCATTCCCCTTTATTCGGCCACATCTGGAGTCTTGCGTCCAGTTCTGGCACCCCCGTTACAGAAAGGATGTGGATGCATTGGAGAGGGTCCAGCGGAGGGCAACACAAATGATGAGGGGGCTGGAGCACATGACTTACGAGGAGAGGCTGAGGGATTTGGGCTTATTTAGCCTACAGAAGAGGGAGGGGGGATTTGAGAGCAGACTTCAGCTACCTGAAGGGGGGTTCCAAAGAGGATGGAGAGAGGCTGTTCTCAGGGGTGGCAGATGGCAGAACAAGGAGCAATGGGCTCAAGTTGCTGTGCGGGAGGTCTAGGTCAGAGAGTAGGAAAAACTCTTTCCCTGGGAGGGTGGGGAAGCACTGGGCTGGGTTCTCTAGGGAGGGGGTGGAATCTCCATTCCTAGAGGTGTTTAAGTCCTGGCTTGACAAAGCCCTGGATGGGATGATTGGGGTTGGGGTTGGCCCTGCTTTGGGCCGGGGGTTGTATAATTCTGTCATTGTATGCTCACTAGCTTGTTTGGTCACAAGAGGGAGCTGCGGAGCTGTCTTGTTTCTGAAACGGCACAGACCTGTGCAAAGTCCCAGAGCCTCGGCGCATGGAGGTGTTAGTCTACGTCCCGTCTGCTCCTCCTTCGGGGAGTGTGTCTCACATTTTAGACCCAGACTCACCTTCGATAGCCCATGTGGACCGGGGGATATTACACGTCTCGGTGCTAAAAATGGCTGCCCATGGCCACTGCAGAATGCAGAATCCTGACTCCAGGCTCCCAGGCAATGTAAGCTGCAAAACTGGATCTCTTTGCACCATTTCAATTGCCTTCCCCTGCTCTGTTCTCTAGGGTCTCAGCCCCACACTATGGGTGTGTCTAGACGACAGGGTTTTGTCTACAGACTTTTGTCGACAAAACTATTCCTGCGTCTACACTACCGCCGAGTTCTGTCGACATAACGTCGACAGAACTCGGCAGTTTTGTTGACAGCGGTAAACTTCATTCTACGAGGAATAACGCCTTTTGTCGACAGAGTTCTGTCCACAGAAGGCGTTATTGCATCTACACTGCCCTTTGCGTCTACACTCCCATGTCGACAAAGCGGCTTGCTTTGTCGACAGAACTGGATGTCGTCTAGACGCTCTTTGTCGACAGAAGCTTTGTCGACAGTACCTGTCGACAAAGCCTCTGTCGACAAAAGCCTGTAGTCTAGACGTACCCTATGTCCTGTCCTTTGCCCCCGCCACGGTGACATCAGTGCTTAGGAACACCGTGCGTGGTGCTTTGGGAGCTGGGTTCACCTCTCCTCTGCCTCTCAGACCACATGTGAACCCCCGGACGGGAGCTGCCTGGTAAGCAGAAGGACTGGAGTGAAGCTGTCCAGTTACGGCATCGCCCTGCAAATCACTTCTCCCTGCTTATCGTGGTTTGTGAGCCCCAGCCGAAAGGCGCCGTGAAACAAAGCCCCGCTGGGTTTATGTGGCACGCCACGGCTGCTCGCAACGCTGCGGCGAGATCAGCCGAGGGAGAACTCACTCGTGGCTACTGCAAAAGCACAAGCCACTGCCACTTGGTCCAGGGTGTTTGCTGCATTCTGATCCCGGCGCTATCCTGTGCGGAGGGATCAAATGGGTGACAGGACTTTCCGCTCCATGGGTCCCAATCAAGGGCGGTGCAGTAGAATTCACGCATGGAGAGCTTCCACCCCCAGTGATGGGCAACCACATCCACCAGGCTCAGTCCATGCATAATTTCATGAGTCAGCTGAAATGGGCTCCGGGTTTGCTCTCCCCACTCCGTCTCCACTTAACAGTTGGCCCAATGAGCACAGGGCGGATCGGCGGCTACTGAAAGGACCGGGCGAACTAGTGGGAATCAGGCTGCAGGCTGCCCAGGCGGCCCTTTCTGTCCATGCAGCCCAGGGAGCAGACAGGCGCCCCTGATGTGACAGCGCCGGGGTTGCTGAAACGTTAATTGCTGGCAGGGCATCAATACAAAGACAGCGCGAGGGCCAACGCAGATTGAATCCAGACGCGAGCTGGGCAGATGGAAGGGAGTCACGGAAAGGGAAGAAGGAGGCCAACATTCCCCGCAGCTGTCGGCACCTAAATCAAAGCGGCCTGTCATCCGGAGGGTCCGAGGAGCTGCAATTGCAAGAGAGACCCGAGCTGGAGGGGAGTTTCCCAACCCAGGGTCTTTTCACCAGAAGAGGCCAATTGGCTGGGGCCGGAGCTGTTGGTGGGAGAGGGTCCGTTCGGGTAGCTCCCCCCGCACACAGCCCGAAAAAGGACAAGTTCTGAAATGGCAAAGCTTTGACACTACCGAAAGGAGCTGTTCCGATTTCTGCCGCAAAGCAACATTCAGCGCAGCCATGTTAGCGAATTTACTCTCAAAAAGGGCTTCAAAGAATGTGGCGTGTGTGTAAGTGTGGGTGGGTGTGTGTCTGGGTGTGGGGGTGTGTGACGGCGCGTTGGGGGTCCCCCGTCTCCTGCACCCCGAAATGGCACAAACAGACCGCACCAGCCGGTGGAATAGAGGAAGTTTATTGCCTCTCCAGGATACAGCACAGCACAGATGGAATCTGGTCACAGAGCTGGGCTAGGATGCCTCAGGCCCCCTTGAGATGGGGGAGACTGGGCCCCTAAACTCCAGCCCCTTTCCCTAGGCTGTCTCCTCCATGCTCCCAGACAGAAACTCACTAACACTCTTCCAGCCCTGCCCCCCAGCCAGGGCAGCATTCCCCCTCCCTTTGTTCCTCTCCATGGGGGGTGTCTGGCCATACCGGTTTGCATAGTGACTCATCCTGTTTTGCTGGGTCATGGTACCCACAGCAGCCAGTGGGGGTTACCCCAGAGCCAGCAGCATAGAAACCAGCCAGGTACCCCCACTACGTCACAGGGTGTGGGTGTCTGTGTGTGTGTGTGCATTTGAAACTGAAACAAAGTTACCAAAGCAAACCATTCTTCTGAGCTGCAAGTCACCAATTTTTTTGGAGATGGGAAAAATAGATTGGGATGGGAAAAAAGTTGCACCTCTCAACAACCCTGCCAGGACAGAGAACTGTCCTCCACCCAGCTCGACTTGAGATACTTTTCAGATAGTGTTTATTACCCACTCAGCTGCCTCCCCTCCCTGCTAGGCCCTGCTGGACCCCTAAAATCAGAGGGACTCTCCCAGAATAGCGTGATTTTAGGCCAGCCCCTGCCTGAGCAAGCTGCCTGCCGGGTGTTGGGGCTGTGGCCAGGGACCAGATAATGGCCTGATCCCAGGATGTAAGATGCTCAGCAGATGGTGGTGAACAAGGACCCAATTACAAGCCCAGGGAAGTCAGCATAGAGACTTCGGTGGCTTTAAAACAGGCCCTCAAAGCCAGACTCTCCTGCAGCTCACAGCTGGCGCCCTGCAAGTGTTCCCAGCCCATTGTGACGCCCCTGGTCCCTGGCTCAGCACTCTGAGGTTATGTCTACACTGGGGAGCTTTGGAGACACAAGTGCCGCCGACGCGCAACAGTCACCGAAAGTGAGAACCGGTCAAGCTGGTTTTTCTGCCTCCCATTGTCGACAGTTCTTGGCCACATGGCTAGCTCCCCTGTTGACAGATAGAGCAAAGCATTCTGGGTAAGTGTCCCACAGGGCAGTGTGGTGGGAAGGCAGAGCTGATCCCTGCATTTCTTGGATTCCCTCGGAGCTCTGGGAGCTCTCTGTGCTGAGGAATGTCCAAGCAGCACAGCAACCCTTGCCAGCCATTCCCCGGCAGCAGCAGCCCCCCTGCCGCTGGGTTCCTAGCAGGGCAGAACAGGAGCAGTCCAATGATTTGCTCTTTGTTCCCCAAACAGAGCAGCTCACTCAGCTGTCAGACACTTTCCAGAGCTTTGAAAGGGGGAGGGGCACATGCCTGCAGGGCAGCAGAGATCACAAAACACTGAGCACAGCCATCTGTGCAGGCCTTGTGGGATACTGGGGGAAGCCGGTTTTCTCGACAAAACAAACAGCAAGAGTCCACACTGGCTCTTTGTTGACAAGAAAGGGAGGGGAAAAGCCAAAAGTCTCGGGCAAGGCTGGAAGTTTTTTGTTGTCAAAACTGGGTGTTTTTCCCAACAAAAGCCGCATGGGCGGTGCAAATGCTCTCACAGTTTTGTCACCAAAAGGCAGTTTTGGGCGACCAAACGTGCCAGTGTAGACAAGCCCTTAGTGTGCTCCCATTGGGGACCAAGGAAGCATTAGCAAACAGGAAAGGGTCTGGCTGGGAGAGCTAGGACTTTATTATATTTTCCAAACACATTCCGAAGGACAGCAGCCAGTTTTGGAGCTTTTCCCACCGCCCAGAGCCAGCACACTGCTTGCTGCTGGCTGCCGGGACCTCGCCTACTGTTGGATCAGGCCCATGGTCAGAGGCGATCTCTTCAGGGACCGGAGCCACCTTCTCCCCTGGGCTCTCAGCCACTGTCTTGGATGCAGCTGCAGCCCACTGCTGGGTCCTGGATTCGCCCTCGCCACAAGAAGAATCGGTTTGGTAGCTGCCTCCTGCCACTAGCTCGGTGGTGCACATGGAAGGCACTTGGACAGCAACGCCTTTGTTTCTCCGCTTCCTGCCAGCTTGTCTCTCCTCTCCTTTCACTGCCCACGTGCCCCATTCATCCTCCAGGTAGATGGTCAATGGTACATCCAGAAAGAGGCTGATGGGAATTTCTCTACCTCGGTCCTGGCAGGGCAGCGTGGGAGGCACACAAGCGAGGGGGTTTCTTGCCCTTTGGCGTCTCCTGCTCATGGCTCTTTTTCTCCTTTTCACACGTGGTCTCCTCCTTGTCTTCCTTCCTTTGGAAAGTTTTGCTTTTCTCGCAGGTCTCAGGTAGCCTCTTCCCCTGGCGGAGGATGTGGAGGGGCCATCAGCGTCGCTCACGTCCTCCTTTCGGGACTTGGCCCAGGAGTAATATCGCGAGGCGATGAGAAGAGAAGGCGCATCCGAGTCCCCGCTGTTCCTGGCTCCCCTCCCGCCCTTGGCACTGGATGCCAACGGAGCCTCCCTGTCACTCGTCTCCTCCTTCGCTTCCCCCTTTGCTCTGCTGCAAGATGTCAAGGACACGCCAGCACGTTGGCCCCTGGTCCTGACATAACAGGTGCACTGGGCCTTACACACAGTCCCGTGGGGCTTTCTGGGAGTTGGCTGCAGGTGGGCGACACGTTGGCCGGCTCTGGGGTGGCGTGGCCGGCGATAGCTCTGCACTATGAACTGGGCCATGGAGTAGGTGACTCCGATCTTCTTGGAAAGCTGCCGAGGGGTGTAGTGCATGTCCTGCCATTTCTCTTTCTTGAGCCTCATACCACTCCCTTCCCGCTCACTTGGCCCATCTCCGTATCATCTTCACTCCAGAGCCGCGCGCCAGCTGTCTATGACATCAGCGGCTGCCCGGGTGATGTCATAAGCACCCTTCATACCGAGGCTGGCAGCAGAGACTGTCAGGAAGCGGACTGCAGGTTAGTCACTTTCCGGAGAAAGTTCGGAGACCTGTTTCCTGGACTCCTTAAACGCCTGGATTCGCCAGAGGGGCGCTGTGATCTGGCATGTGGAGTGTGTGTGTGTGTGTGTGTAAGTGTGAGTGTGTGTGTGTGTACTTCCTGCCCTTCTCACTTTGTTCAATGGGGACGGGTCCCAGCTTAGTCCTGGCTAGAGGAGCGATGGACAATGTCAGTGATAACTAAGCTAGCCACGCTATTTAATCTAGGTCATCCAGCATCACAGTATATAGCAGGGCTGGGCAGGATGCAGCCCGGGGGCCGGATCCGGCCCACCTCACGCTTTGATCCAGCCCTCGTATTGCATCTGGCCACTTTCTACGTCTGTCCTGCTGCCTCTGCCACTGAATTTCCAGGCAGTGGCTCAGGCCGCAAGATCCTATTTAAATGGCTCACGGTTGCCAGTCGCGGTGCTCCCCCTGCATAGGCCGGAGCCACGATCTCTTTAAATAGCAACCGCAGGCAATGCGGTAGCGGTGGGGCTAGGAGTCGCGAGCCCTTTGCTGTGTTTTTCATTCAAAGCCTCCAGCCCCAGACAACTTTAGAGGGAAGATAGTCCCCAGCTCCGCCCCTTCCACTCCAGGTCCCGCCCCTTCTGGGGAGGGAGCCGGCTTGTGACCGCATCTCAAAATGCATTAAGTGGCCCCCCTGTGAGAACGATTACCGACCCCCGGCCTATGGGTACTTTTCTCTTTTTCTAGCACCCCTGGGCCGAGGAAAGAGCAAAAGAGAAACTCCAGCCTCAGAGCCACGCCGAACGGAGCAGTTTGCTCAGCACGGGAATCGCCACAGACACGCGGGAACTGATGGAAAGAACAGCGCAAGTCCTGAGGCCCGTACTCAGCTTCTACCCCCTCTGCCCTGAATGGGGAAACGCTCGTTGGAGTCATTGGCAGCGCTGCTGAACGAGGCCTGCCCCACGACGGAGCCTCGGCTGTGCGGGGCTCTGGTGGCGCTTAGTGCATCTCTGTTAACCCTTCCCAGGGAGCTGAAGTGGGGCCCCTGGCAATGTCTTTTGGAGCAGGCGGACGTCCCAGTTCCTCTGTAAAGACATCCGGGGCACCTGGTGCTGGCCACTGTCGGCAGACAGGCGACTGGGCTAGATGGACCTTTGGCCGTTCTTATGTTCTTATTCAATATTTTGACGCAGTGTTTTTGCTGTGTCCTCCAGTTTCCCACCGCCCTGTATCCTAGCTGTCCACCGCGCAGTCACCCCACCCCAGGGCAAAGGTCCCGCAGGGGTGCTAAGCCCCCAGGATGGGCTCCCTGGGTGCTTTGGGACCCTTCGGGAGGAGAAACGCTGCAGAAACGTAAGACAGGACAGGCAGACCCACAGGCGAGAGTCCCAGCGACTCATGCAGAGAGACACAGGACAGGAGAGGGACAGAGGCAGGATCACACTTCTTGGGCTGGAGCGAGGAGGAGAGAGGAGTTTGGGAAGGCTGAGGGCGAACGTTTCCAGCGCTTGGCTTCCCTTCCCAGGTGCCTCCCGCAAACCCACAACAGAGCCGGCAACTCCCCTGCCCGACCAGGACTCTGCCCACTATTTGGGCTGAGGATGGAGAGTGGGATCCAGGCATCTGGATTTTCCCCTGGACAGGACCAGGAGCTCTCCCTATTTGTCTCGAGCCTCTGTCCAAAGGCTCCTCTGCTGCAAAATGGCTCTTGCAGTCTGAGCGGGACCCCTGGGCACCATTCAGGCCTGACTCTGATCTGTCCTGAAGCTCTGGAGTTTGGGATCGGACCCATCTCTGGGTCAGAGACAGGCTCGTGTGCGAACGCTGTTCTCATTGCACCTGGCACCTCCTGGCAAATGTGCCGGCACCTGAGCATTTCAGAGACCCAGCCTCGTTGGGGTTCACACCCAGGACAGACCAGTGATCCCTGTAAGCCGAGTGCTTGGGCGGCCACCCAGCAGAGGGACAAAGGCCGCTCCGCTAATTATCAGAGCGCCCCCAGCCGGTAGCATGTCTGTCTCCTGGTGGTGCACATCCTCACATGCATCGGTGCATGGAACAAAATTTATTCTGCACACGGATAGAAAAGAATTAGAGGAAACATTGTCCAAGACTCTGCTCCTTGCTGACTCTAAGTGCCCCTCTGACCTTACAGGTTTCTCTTGTGTCTAATTACTCTGTAACAGTTTCCTGCTATTCCCCTTAGCACATGGCGTGAGGGGAAAAGTGATTGGAATACAAAAACATGTACAAAAAGTACTTCTTAATAATGCACAATCAAGCCCATCCTCTCCTCTGCAACTCCCCGTATCAGCAAAGCACCGATGCGCTTCTTGACACGTAACACTGATGTGCTTGCTTCACTGCTTTCCTGCCTCCAGACCCAGATAGAGTGGGCCTTTTTCAGTCTCATTCACCATACACTGGAGACACTCCATGGGCACCACTAGAATTCCTCCACCTTAAGATGTGCGCGAAAGGAGAATCAGACCCACGGGAGATGGAGACAGCGCAGAAAAGGGCCCACAAAAGAGAGAGCTCAGCTGGAAACATCTGGAGAGCACCACTACCGCAAGAGCCCCGCAAGAAACGGAGGAGCTGGACACGGAAGGCGAGCCGGCAGGAGTACAGGACCCAGGAGATTAGTGTCCCTCCCAAGAGGGAGACCCAATGGGACTGTGGCAAAGAAGGACCCCCCCCCCCAAAAGAGTCAGCACGGCCAGAGACCACCGGCAGGTGGCAGAGGACAAAAGAGGATCCCCAAAAGAAGGGACACAGCAGGGAATACCTGGTGGGCAGGCGCATGCCAGCGAGGACTCCAGGCGGGTTCGTTTGCAACACGTTCCGTTTATTAGATTCAGACCTTCCAACTGGGGCCGATGGAACTCCTTCCCGCAGTTGCTTTGGGGCGGTCTCTAGATCGACCGATGGGTCGTGAGAGAGGACGACGCTCCAACCGGCGATCAGGCATTTAAGAACATTGGGGGGGGGGGGAAGGCCCCCGGCACATTAGGTTTCTCTCAGAAAAGCACCACGACAACAAACTCCGCAAAGAGCGGAGAGTTAAAAAGGCCAACGGCCTGACAAGACCGAGTATTTATTACACTGTTACAACAGGCGGGCGTGCTGGGCTCTTCGCTCCTGTGGGGTCTGGACGTTCAGGGAGCTGAGCCGATACCTGCTTTGTCAAGTTTATAAAGGCAAAGACCTGCCACACGATTGGGCTTTCCCGCATTAAGCGATACCTCCTGGAGGGTGGGGGGGGGGGGGGGGGGGGGGACCAGGGGAGTTGGGGATACAATCGATTAATCAACGGTAGTTGCAAAGTGGTTAAAAAGAACATTTGCTTCCGGCTTGGAGGGGCTGCCCTGCTTCATCAAACAAAGAGGCCCAGGAATGGGTATTTAAAGAGATAAAAGACCCCTTCCCCCCCCCCCCGCAAAAAAAAAAAATCTGCTCTATGCCAGCAGCTGACTGCACCTTGGCCACTGTGTGAGTGTGTCTTAGTGCTGAGGTTCGCGGTGTGTTTCTCAGTCCAGTCTGTCTGTCTGCCTGTGTGGCCCCCCCGCCCCGCGCATGCGGTTGTTGTATGCAGAAAAGAACCGTCCCTCCAGCGGGGGGGTGGCGAGGGGCCCCGGTGGCTGTGGCCCCTCACTTCCTTGAGTGAAGCGTGTCCTGGAATTTGGTGCTGGTGTACCGCAGGTGGAAACCCTTCTTGTTGATAGTGTCGTCCGAGTGGAACTTGATCATCACCGAGTCTCCGGCGGAGCAGACCTCTTCCGGGGGCTGGCGGGAGGCAATGGAGTGGAGAGACGGTCAGGGCCCCGTTTCTCCCCCCACAGGGCAAGACTGCAGGGGTCTGAGAGTCTACAACAGCGGTGGGCAACCTACGGCCCTAGGGCCACATCCGGCCCATCGGGGTTCTGTGAGCGGCCTGCGAGACATTTTGGTTACGATGCCCCTGCGCAGGGCTGCCAGACTCCGCTGGTTTCCGTCCACTTCGTCTTTTCCTACCAGTGTTACTAAAATGACACATAAAGCCAGGGCTCCTGCACATTCTAGGTACACCAGCACAGTGAGCAAAACTGCCCGATCCCCACAGATGGGCGTGTAGGGTTGCCAGGTGTCCGGTAATTGCGTCTTCTGCCAGTTACAAAAAAACAGAAAATACCGGTGCACGTAAAATGTCGGGTGTTTTCTGTTTTTCTCGGACGGAAGGCCGGTGGGTACATTTTCCTCCTGCCGCATCTAGCCGGGGGAACAGGGGAATTTAAAGGTGCAGCAACCTTTTTTTCCCCCTCTCGAGTATGGTCTCCCCCTTTTTTTTCCTCACTCAACCAATTTTTGCCCCGCCATGTTCGGGATTTTTTGTGAAGGCATCTGGCAACCCTACTTGGTTGCAACAGTCTTGCGGCCCACTGAGATGAAGGAGGCCAACTCCTGCGGCAAATGCACAGCCTGGGTTGCCCATCGCTGGTGTGCAGACTCCCTGGGGCAAACAAGGGGAACCTTGTTTAATGTTCCCCTTCCCCCAGTGCAGCTCAGTGGGTCGCAGGAAGGGGCTTGTCCGTTGCGACTGAGAGAGGTCAGCAGCAAACCACCACCAGCTCTGAAGCAAGGAGGGGGCAGGGCGAAGGCCTGGGGGGCTGAGAGTCACGGATGAATCTCGGGACACGTCGTGGGATGGGGCAGTTTACACCCCACCGCGGAAGGGGCGTAGCAGCTTAATGTTTATTTATGCACCAGTCTGAACTGGGTTAATTCAGCGGACACGGATGCTGGGTGGACACTGATTTCGGCTTGGCTTACCTCCCCCTTTCCTTTTGGGCCCAACCCCCGCTCCCCCCGGGAGGGTAGGTGTTTCCCCCTCTCCTCCAACGGGCTTGCTGGGCTTTGCATTATAATCGGTTATTCTGTTCTCTATTGGGCCTTACCCTGTGCGCATCCCCCAGTAGCTAATGCTGGGCCAGGCCGTTTTTCAGGGAAGAGTCTATTTGCCAAAAAATGGCATTTTTCAGTCCAACCTCTCCCCAGTGAACAGTGTCATCCAAAAACAAATGGGAAAAAAACCCCCAAAAGTAAAAAATGGTCCATTTTTGACATTTTCAAAACAAACGTTTTCGACTTTTTGTTTAGAAATGTGGCTAGACTGGCTTACATTTAAAAAATAAATGGGTGAAGAAAGACCACCCCCCAAAATGTTGAAAAAAAAACTTGGAAAAAATCCATTTGGGATCAAACAAAACATTTTGTCTCCCGCCTGAATTTTTCGGTTCAGCCACCAAACCGAATGATCAATCATTGCAGGGGGTGAGGAACCTCAGGCTCAGGTGCTGGATCCGGCCCCCGAGGCTCAGGGGTACCCCTTGCATTTGGGAGCCCATGTTGGTGTAACTCATGCACCTAGTGTGGTTCACTGGCCCATGCAGTGGCACCTAGAGCACAGCAACAGTGAAGACCAAGAGACCTCTACAGTAGGGGCTAGGAGGCAGCTGGTGTTTAGCTTGGAGGGTAAAGGCTCCTCTACTAAGGTCCTAGGTTCAAATCCACCTGGTGGGGGTTAGATTGGCACTCCAGCCCCCTGCCACTTCCCTGTGGGGCTGGAGCACACAAAATCTACTAGGGTGGGCCTCCCTAGTGTCTGAAAGCAAGGGTCTCCTTCTTAGTCGGGGGCCACAACCGTGAGGGTTCTCACTTGTGTCATGCTGCTGCCTGATTTTTCTGTGGGTCAGCGGCTCCTGAGCCAAAAAAAATGGTTCTCTGCCCCGGAATTCCTGGCTTGGGGGCTGCTGTTTTGCTCCCAAATGTGGGTGTGCAACATGCACAGAGTTTCACTCGGGTGTGGCCCCGATCTCCCCTCCTTCGGAAGCTGACCGGGGAAGGAAGGAAGAGAGCACAGTTGAGGAGCTTACCCCGGATCCACAGTAGCGCCCCAGGCGTGGCGCGGTCCCGTCATAACCGTCGAAGAGCTCAATGTAGTCGTAACCGCAGTCGGCCTCCTCCTCGATCTCAAAGGTCTGGAAGATGAGCTCCACCCCGTAGCCTTCCTCCGCCACAATCACCCACTCGCAGTCCGAGCCCCCGGGGTAGTTGTTGTCTCCGAACTGGGCGTGCGAGTACAGGTCCTTGGTTTTCACCTCAGCTCGCAGCTGGCCCCCGCACACTGGAGGCAGAGCACACGGGCACGGCCGGGAGGTGAAGGACAAGCAGCTATTGCCAGAGAGCGCCGTCGCCCGCTCCGTGTTCTAACGCCTTCTCTCGGCCACCACCGTGGGCCTCATCCACCTCCAGAGCTCACCCCACGCCCATCCCACCCCACCTGTGTGGCATGGTAGGCGTGGGAGTGAGACTCGGCCTCTGGCCCCTTCCAGCCTTTGGCCTCTCTGCTACGTCGGCAAACGTGGGCGTTTTGTGAATGCTGGACAATAGCCCCAGACCCAGCCAACCCATTTTGCACTGAGCAGCGCTGAGATGGGTGGCCAAAGGGGCCACGCAGAAGCGCCCCATCCCGAGTCCCACCGACTTCCCAAAGAAACTGGGCGGCAGCTTTGCTTGTGTAACCCACACACCTGCTGGGTGCGGGGCCTGTCCCAGGCAGTGGCACGGAGACCACGTACAGAGAGAGAGGACTAATTTGCTCTCCAGCAGCGTTTCTTAAAGTGCGTTCCGAGGAGAGAACAGAATTCAAAATGGCTGCCCTTAAAGGGCAAGCCTCCTTTTTTTTCTTTTTTTTTTTTTGGCTCAACAACTTTTCCCTGGGGGCTTTTTTTTTCCCCTCAGCAAAAAAAGTCTTTGGTGTTTCTTAGTCTTAAAAAGTTTAAGAAACAGTGCTCTACAGTCTTAGCTGAGAGCCAGTTGGCTTCTAGCTTAAGTGGTAGAGCAGGGGCAGGAAACTTAAGGCCTGGGGGCCAGGTGCGGCCCCCAGCTTGCCTGGATCTGGCCCCCGAGACTTGGGGTTCCCCCCCAGCATTGGGAAGCCTGTGCTGGCACTCCAGCCCCACCCCACCGTCCCACTGTGGGGCTGGCGGAAACAATCTACTAGCTTGGGCCTCCCTAGGATCTGCTGTCTGAGGGGAAGGAGGGGAGATGTGGGGAGTGTCGTTCTCTCTCTCAGTCGGGAGCCACGTCAGTGAGTTCTTCTTTTTTAGCTTCTCACTCGTGTGAGGCCCCTGACCCAAAAAGGTTCCCCACCCCCGCAGCAGAGGCTCACGCACCAAGCTCCAGAGGTCCCAGGTAGGGATGTTAAGTTTAGATTAACCGGTTAATCGACTAATCGATGCAATTTGCAATTAGTCATAAGGGCGCCTCGGCCTTTGAACAGCCCCAGGGCTGTTGCTACACTTGAAAGGCGAAAGTGCTGTGGGGCGCACAGGGCCAGCTGGGGACTCAAGCAGCCCCGTGCTGGCCCCATACTCCCCCTCGCACCCCTGTTTCAAAGTGGCAGCTCCGCATGGACCCTGGGATCAGCTGGGGTCAGCTTTGAAGCCCCCCCCCCCCCGCATGACTGCCTCTTTCGGACTAGTCGATAAGCATTGGCTTGTCAACTAGTTGTTCCCATCCCTCGTCCCAGGTTCCAATCCGCCCTCCGGCAGTACACTGGCTCCTCTCCATGTTGCTCCGCTGTCACCTGTTGACCCAAGTTTCTCTGCTCTTCTCCTACCTTGCCCCTCTCCATACATTTAACACAAGGATGGAGTCCCTAAAGCCTCCATGTTCCCAGGGAGATGTGGGGGGAAGGAGGGACATGACAACACCTGGCCTGATTTTGCCACGACCCTCTGGAGGTTTTAGGTACCTGCCACTCACCCAAGCCTCAAGCTGTCAAAAGCCCAGTTACCTGTGGAATAGGTGGCCTGGAAGCCCTTCTTCTGGACGGAGTTATCGGAGAAGAATTTGAGGAACAGCTTGTTGCCGGTGGAGATGACAGGATCTGGTTCCTTAGCCCCACAGAACCTGCCCAGGACTGGGGCCTTGGCATCTTTCCCATTGTAAACCTCCAGGTGGTCGTAAGTGCATTCCTGATGGCCTTCTACATCCAGCTCCGTGAAGGTCTGGGAAGAGGGGAGGAGATGGAAGGACACTTACAATGACAGTAGGTGGCAAAGCCCAGAAGTCTGGCTCTCAAGGTACTATGGTGATGGGGGACCATTACGCTCTGCTCTGCATGGATTAGACCTCAGTTGGAGTCTTGTGTCCAGTTCTGGGAGCCACGTTTCTGGAAGAGGTGGGGAAATTGGAGAGGGTCCAGAGAAGAGCAATAAAAATGATTAACGGTCTAGAACAGTGGCGAGGAGTCCTGTGGCACCTTATAGACTAACTGAAATGTTGGAGCATGAGCTTTCGTGGGCAAAGACCCACTTCGTCAGATGCATGTAGTGGAAATTTCCAGAGGCAGGTATAAATATGCAGGCCAGAATCAGGCTGGAGATGAAGAGGTGGATCCAATCAGGGAGGATGAGGCCCACTTCTAGCAGCTGATCTGGAGGTGTGAATTCCAAGAGAGGAGAAGCTGCTTTTGTAGTTAGCGAGCCATTCACAGTCTTTGTCTAGAACAGTGTTTCTCAATCTTTTTTTTTTATAAAGCACCCCTTTTTAAAAAAAAGTTATAAATACCCCCAATACCTACAGGTTTCAGACACACCATTTTTTTCCCTACTGTTGCAACACATTTGTTTAAACAACTTAACTGTAGTCAGGCGGGCGATGACATTTTTGGGTGTAAAAAGTACAAAAGTAATAAAACGCTGTAAAACAAAAATCCAGTTTTCTCCAAATTTCAGTTGTGTTGATGTACTCCCCAGACCTCTCTCGAGTACCCCAAGGGTACTCGTATCACTGGCTGAGAAACACTGGTCTAGAAAACATGAGCTAGAAGGGAAGACTGAAAGAATTGGGCTTGTTTAGTTTAGAAAAGAGAAAACAGAGAGGGGACGTGCTAGCAGTTTTCAAGTATCTAAAAGGGTGTTACAAGAAGGAGGGAGAAAAATTGTTCCCCTTGGCCTCTAAGGATAGAACAAGCAAGGAGCTTAAATTGCAGAAGCAAGAAGCAATGGGCTAAAATTGCAGCAAGGGAGGTTTAGGTTGGACATTAGGAAAAACTTCCTGCCTGTCAGGGTGGTGAAGCACCGGAATAAATTGCCTACGGGGGTTGTGGAATCTCCATCACTGGAGATATTCAAGAGCAGGTTAGACAGACAGACCTCTCGAGGACCCTCCCAGTTCTAGTGTTCTGTGACTCTATGATTCCAAGTCATGTCTCTGGCCGTTCTATGAGGAGCCACGTTCGTCCGACTGCAGCTGGAAGGCTCTGTGCAGAGGTGTCTGCAATCTACTCCCTCCCCTTTGCCCGCTCGCCGAGGAACAGGAACAAGAAATGCCCCGTGGGGATGTTACTACCTAACTGTTCCCTTCCTCCGCCACGTGCCACGGCTCCATCGGCCATCCATGGACGGTGGCCACAGGTGGAGAGAGGACAATGGGCTACGTGGATCAGTGGTCTGAGGTGGACTGTTTACTTCATATGAGGACCGGGAGGGTCGGTCATTATATTGTGTTTTTCTGTTGCTGACCCCTTGCCCTATACGTTACCAGTTTGACGCGGTGCCCAGGCGTGGTGGTGATCGCCCATGTGCATTCTTTCTTGCTCGGGTATTTATCGGGCCAGTTAGGGCTGGTGATGGTCCCCGTGATGGACGTCACCTTGTGATCACAGCCGGCTGCAGGAAGAGGATCCCAAAGGAGGAGTCAGTCGGGGGCTCATTTCTCCCCCCTCCTTTCCCCAAACTCACTCACCCGCCCCTCCCAAAGGCTTATCCCAGAGGAAGAGCTGAGGAAAGCAAAGAATCGGGCAGCGAGCCTTTCAGAGCAACGAGCAGCCCAGCCAGACGGTCGGACCTTCCCTGCCATCCGGGGGACCCGCCTACCTTCCTTGCAGTCGTGCTTGTTGTCGTGCAGCACGAAGCCGCTGCGGCACTGGCACTGGTAGCTGCCGAAGGTGTTCAGGCAGTCGTGCTGGCAACCCCCGTTATCCTTGGAGCATTCGTCTTTGTCTAAGGGGAGAAGAAGCAGGCCTCGGGTTAGCTGGGCCCGACACTGCTCCCTGCCGGGGCAACGGCCAACCCTTCTCGACAGGGCGAAAGCTGGGTCAGAAAGAGGCAGGCTCCCCCTCGGGGCTCGCTCGTAAGGCGGCACAGACCCCCACGGAACGACCGCGAGGGAAGCGCAGCCGACGGAACCGGAGTCCCCGGCATCGCCTGCTCGAGCGCCAGTGTCTTCCAAGGAGACACGCTGTGCCGGGGAAGTGCTGAAATCACTCCCTCTCTCTTCCCCGCCTCTGGGGGCTCGGCTGCTGGAAGTCCCAGGCCCTGGCCTCGAAAGGTTTAGCTGTCAGAGAAGGAATCTCTCAGACAAGCCAGTTCGTCGGCCACCAGAGCGATGGGCCTGCTCTCACGGCCACCAGCGACGGACGCACAAGAGTGCAAGCGAGAGGAGACTCAAACTCCGTGTCTGTAAAGCGTGCCCAGTGCTCGCTCCCTAGGGACCTCCGTTCAGTATGCGAGGGACACAACCATTACCTGCTTACGGTATCGACGGGTCGGCCGAAAAACACACACAAGGACAACCAAAGATGCAAGGAAGACCAGGGCACGGAGTCCCTCTTTACTCATCAACAGGAAATGTCACAGACACAATAAAAAAGGGGAAATAAAGGTCGGCCGGACAACGCCAAACCAGAGAAGTCTAAAAACAATGGCGAATTAAAAAAACATAATAAGGCCGGCAACCAGTTCTGTCAAGCAAGGGATTTGGGGCTTGGGCCGCCCTCGGGGTGAGGTGCCGAGCTAGGACAGGATGGGAGGACATTGGCTCCCTGGTCCCTGGATCCTTTGGAGGGGCAGAGGGGTTCCTGAGGGGCCGACCGGAGGATGGGCCTTGTTCCTTTCGGGGCTCGTAGTCTTTTCTGCAGGCGGAATTTCAAGCCGGGGGGGCGAGATTTTGGGGGCGGCAGCAGCGGCTGCTTCGTCTCTGGAACGACAGAGAGAGGGAGAGAGAAAGAGAGAGAGAAAATGAACGCCAACCCGGGCCGCGGTGTCAGGAAGGGCAGCTGGACCCCCTGGACTGGGAGCCAAGCCAAGGGCTGAGGGCAGGGGAAGGGGGCGGGCGGCATGCAGAGAGCCGGGGCCGTACTCAGCAAGCCGAACGGGAGGGGAAGCGCAGACACAGCGACTGCTGCAGAACTACAGGAGAGGCGCAGCACAAAGGGAAAGTCGTAAGAACCCCACAAACCCCCTGAAACACCCGCCACCCTCCCCAAGGCTTCTGAAAGCAAACTTCCCTTCCCAGGGGCGGCTGGGCCGGGAGGGTCTGACGCAGCCCTCGGAGGGAGTGTTCAAGGTGGACGGGGAACCTCTTGTCCCATGTTATCCTGGCCTTGCTGGCTCCAGGTCGGCACAGGGGACAATGCAAGGGGGCAGAGACAGGCTGGCAGACTCCAGCCAGGTCTGAGACAAGGGAGTATTGGGAGCCAATTGGACCTTTCAAGCTAACGGTCAAATAAAGTCTTTGCTAGGCTTGGCCTGCTAAAAGCCAATTCCACATCATCCCGGGGAGGCAGCTCTCGGCACAGATCCCAGAGGGCGGGAGAGCGGCCCACGGTGTGCAGCGTGTGAATTTGGGGGAGTTCTGGGAGACCACACTTGAGGGATCACAGTGCGCACTCTGGTGTGTGGAGGAGATCGGAGGAGGCAAAGTCCTCCCACGTGCCCACTTACCTCCACTCCGCTGCACCCTGGCTCAACCGTTACGGGAAGGACTTGCCCCGGCACACGGCAGAACCGCCCTGAAACGCGGGGTCCTCTCAAGGCGGTGGAGGATGGGTAGGGTTCCCAGGGCTTCCAGCTGGGAAGGTTAGATGATCTTTACGGGCAATTTCTTTGGCTGGGGGGGCAGGTCAAGAGGCAGCGGGGTGATGCAGATATGGCATGGGACTGGCAGCCAGGAGACTCGGATTCTATTTGCCAGCTCTGCTACTGACCTGTTAGTGTGACCCTGGGCAAGTCACTTCTCCTCTCTTGGCTGGTTTCCTCTCCCTCCCTTTGTCAGCTGTGTCTGGGTGAAGAGCTTTGTGCGGGGACGCTTGCGCACGATGTGTTTGTGCGGCCCTGATCTCAGCTGTGGCCTCGAGGTGCCAGCGTAACCCAAATAACAATAATCCCAGAATCATAGAAGAGTGGGGCTAGCCTCAGGAATCATCAAGTCCAGCCCCTGCTCAGGCAGAACCAACCCCAACTCAATCATCATCCCAGCCAGGGCTTTGTCAAACTGGGACTTAAAAAACCTCCAGGGGATGGAGATTCCACCCCCTGGAGATTCCACCCCTCCCTAGGAAAAGAGGTTTTCTTAGTATCCAACCTAAGCCTTGCCCCCTACAACTTGAGCCCATTGCTCCTCCTTGTTCTGCCACCACTGAGAACAGCCTCTCTCTGTCCTCTTCGGAACCCCCTTCAGGGAGTTGAAGGCTGCTCTCAGATCCCCCCTTGCTCTTCGCTTCTGGAGACTAACTAAGCCCAAATCCCTCAGCCTCTCCTCATAGGTCATGTGCTTCAGCCCTCTAATAACAGGACAGTTAAGCCTACACCTATGGCGCTCTCCACTCGGCAGATCCTGACTCCAGGGACAGACAAGTCAGCCCCAGCAGGAAGCTCGCGAGTGCAAGCCCCCAGGGGCAGCGAGCCCTGTACAGCACCAAGCACACCGTCAGGTGCTTGCCAAGCAGGAGTGACTGGTCTGCGAGGAGCGGCCATTTCAAACCCTGTGGGATGCAGGAACCTGACAGTGCTTCCACACGTTTCATGGAGTTACGGCCGAACTCAGGAAAGGCCGGCTGGGCTTGTGGCTGAGGCCTCATGCAATCGGGGCTCACCATCCAGACTCTCCATGTGGCCAGTCACTTCCGTGCCTCATCGGTAGGACAAGGGTGTAATCTAGCTCACAGAGCTGGCAGGGACCTGGAGGGTCATCAAGTGCAATCCCCTGCTCTCCCGGCAGGACCGGGTACCATCCCTGACAGATTTGCCCCACATCCCTAAATGGCCCCCTTGAGGCTTGAAGTCACAACCCTGGGTTTAGCAGGCCAACGCTCAAACCACTGAGCTATCCCTCCCCCAGTCTGTCTATTTAGATTGTCAACTCCACAGGGCCGGGCCAAGTCCCTTACTCGGGGCCTGAGCGCCTGATCACAGTGAGAGCCAGTGGGCGTGCTCCTAGGACTCTGCGACCAGCCAGGCATCTTCAGGACCCTCTTTCATAGACATGCCCATGGGGCTCTGTGTAGCACGGTGCATGGGCCTGGAGCCCCGATGAGCCTGGCTGTGGCTAAGAATGGGGAGACGTGCAGTAACAAGCCCCGTGTGCAACCTCCCCCCTTGTTCTAATCAGCCACTGCTGCATGTGACCAGAGCTTTTCATGGTGTGTGTGTGTGTGTGTGTGTGTGTGTGTGTGTGTGCATGTGACCAGAGCTTTTCATGGTGTGTGTGTGTGTGTGCATGTGACCAGAGCTTTTCATGGTGTGTGTGTGTGTGTGCATGTGACCAGAGCTTTTCATGGTGTGTGTGTGTGTGTGTGTGTGTGTGTGCGCATGTGACCAGAGCTTTTCATGGTGTGTGTGTGTGTGTGTGTGTGTGTGTGTAACACCTAACTCGGCCATGAGCAGGATATGGCCCGGGGGCTGGCTGTTTTTATTTATATGCTACTGTCTGTGCCACCCAACTTCCCGCCGGCGGCTCAGGCCGCAGAATCCTATTTAAACAGCTCACGGTCGCGGCGCTACCCCGGCAGAGGCGGGAGCTGCGAGCCCTTTAAATAGCCAGAGCAACCCTGGGAGCTGCGAGCCCTCTGTTGTGTTTTTCATTCAAATCCTCCAGTCCCAGACAACTCTAGGGAGTGGCCAGTCCCCAGCCCCGCCCCTTCTGTCCCAGCCCCGCCCCTTCCGCCCAGACCCCGCCTCTTCTGGGGGGGTGGAGCCAACCCATGACCATGTATCAAAATTCATTAAGTGGCCTCCCCGGTGAAAATTATTAGCTGGCCCTGGCCTAACCGGACAGGCAGCAAACAGAGCAGAAGGGGAGCGTTTCAGTCGAGGCTGGGGTGTTGCCGTGTAATAAAGCCCCACCAGGAAGGACTCTTGGGATAGGGAGACAAAGAGAATTTGCATAGGAAAGGAGCTGTCTTTAGCAACCGTTTATTCTAGCAACTCGTTCACTGAAAAGAATGCGTTATAGCGATACCGGCTGACACGTATCCCGCCGGTTCCCAAAGCATCTGCCACATTGCAGGCCTGAGGCTGCTTTCCACCTGCACCACACATGCCCACTGCAATCAAGCAATGCAGGACTGGGCCGGACAGCCCCGTGGGCATGGCCCTGACTCCCGAAAGCTCCCCGTTGGCCAAAGCACGCGCTGCCTTCACCGAGACGCGAGCGCCGCAGCGCGAAGTGTGCACTGCGGTGCTTTCCGGGAGCAGGCCCCCCTGGAGTGGGGATGGAATGCAGCCACTGCTGGGGTGGAGGGCAACTGCCCGGCAGATAACACTGCCCAGTTGGAAGGAAGGGCCAGAAAGAGACCGAAGAGGGACCGGACTTGCTGTCTGAATCACACACACATACAGCTGGGACGCAATGTGCCGGTGTGGAAGGGACATTACCAGGGGAGCTTACCTGAGTGCTGATACGGGTAGATCCAGCAGAAATGGGTCCTTAAGCGTGGTTAGACACCACCAAGAATCGGCAGCTCCTGCTAAGGAACAGGGCATTCCGGCCAACGTCTTGGTGGACACGGTGCACAGCTGCGGTTCCACCCCATCTCGGTCTCTTTCTGATCTTGTTCACTGGGCTCACAGCCCCCCACCTTAACCTGTGGTGTTAGCTCCGTTCTCAGCCAGCGCTCTCTCAGCAGCCCCCGATTATCCCCTACGGAGCCCCGGAGACGAGGAACGTGACTCAGACACGAAGGCAGGAGGGTTCCTCCCCATGCAACAGGACAACAGGGAGATGGTTTTGCTTCCTGCCTGAGCCTGGAGTACAAATGGCCCAAGGACTCCAGAGATGACCCCGGGAACAGGAAGGCATTGAGAGAGGAAGCCAGCCAAGGGAACGTCGGAGAGATGCCCATGATTGGCCCTGCCTGGTGCTGGGCTGCAACAAGAGAATACTCTGGGGGTAAAGAAGGGTGATGGGCCAGAGGGAGACTCCAGTTCTGTTTGTGTCCTCCAGCTCTACCTTGCTGCTGGGAACCGGCCATGACCTGCGTGAGAAGACAGAAGGGATATTTTTAAGGCCTCGTTAGCAGTGGGCACCCTGGGAATTCTCAGCCTGAGGTTCCCGCGAGCAGCGCTGGGACAGACTGGGGGCCCCCGAGAAGTCGCCCACGGTTACCCGGGGCCACACAATGCAAGCCAGGGTGTGTCGAGAACTGTTCTGGGGGTGGCTCGGCAGTTATTCAGGAAGCCTTTGGGGAAGGACTGCGTGTCCACAACGGGGCCAGGAACACACACGGCACGTCAGCAGGCCGAGGAAGACCCAAGTCGGGGCCTGATCCTGCAGCTCCGAGCCACCCAAGCGGTGCCGCTAGAACCAACGGGCGCCACCCTGTCCCTACTGAAGTCAGTGACAAAATTTTTGTGGTGGCTTCAGCGGATTTCACCCATCTAGGTGAGTGAAGTCCCCAGAGCAGGCTCTAAAGCTAGGAAGCTGAGGAGAATCGGAGACTTACCCGGACGCCTCGGCAATGTAGCTGGCTGCGTATCAATGGTGGTTCTTTGGTGGCTGGTGGCGATTCTTGCCGCCTGGGCCTGGCTGGGTTTTCACGCCTCGTTTTCATTGACAGAAATAAAGCCAATGCATGGTCCGCGAGGCCGGCCTATTGGCTCGCTGGCCATTCCAGCCGCCGCAGGCCTCGATCAACAAGCAATGCGATGGTGCTGGAGAAGCTGCCGGAGCCCTGTTGGGTGGGTTCTTGGGAACGTCTCCGGTGGCTGCATGGGCGTGGGGCAGGGCGCCCACGGAGCCATAGGAAATTCGCTGAGCGTTGAGGGCAAAACGGCTCAGGCAGAAGGCCTGAGAGGGCCAGGACCCTGAGGAATCCACTGGAGCCTCAAGGAATTTGATATCACTGCTCTACTTTCTTTGGCCTATACTCGGGAATGCCCTACGGCATAGGCTTAAACCCGTTCCTCTGCAGAATAGCATGTGCTTCCCCTTCACACGGGTCCTTCCATCGCCTGCCCTTCCCTGGGATTTCAGCGCCTGCTTAGAGCTAACCATGTTCCTACACATGCATGAAAAGCATGAGATGCGTCGCAGCAGTAACGTCATTAAGGAACCTCAGGACCAAACCTGGCCAGCCCTAAAACCCCACCCCAAACCCAAATGCTTCGGGGTCCCGGAGCCAGCCTCTCAGCTGGGCTCCTGCAAAGCGACGCTGTTCTCCATCGGCTGGAAGAGATCGCCCGCGAGGGCGGCGGATAAAGAGTCTTCCACAAGCTAACGCTGATCTGAGGCTTCGGAGGGGGGAAGAAGAGAAAGACACAGACCACACGGGAAATAAGCAGGTAATGGTTTTCAGTGACCTGTCCCCACATTCCTTGTCCGGTTCAAAGGACGGAGACCCAAGCTAGACGTATCAGAGACTTCACCTCCACCGCAGCATTAAGGGACAAATCCTGCCGAGACTTAACCCCCCCGCAATGCCTAGATTTAGACCCAAGGCAGTCCCACTGCTGCATTAGGTATAAGCCGGGGATGCAGATGACCCTGCATAGGCAAGACACCAGGACAGGTCAATATCTCCCTGCTGCTACCAGCCTAGGGAAGGAGGGGGAGGTTTGAGCACATCCCGGCCGGAGGAGGAAGGGAGGGGCCCCCTCGAGCAGAGACGGCGCGCCCCAGCGCGGCAGGAAGAGGGACACGCAGCCACGGCACCGAGCAGACAGTGGCATTGTCAAAGCAGAGCCAAGACGCGCGGCGGGGGGGCAGGCAAAGCGGAGGAGGCGACACCCGTGGCCAAGCTGGGACAGCTCAGGAAGCTGTTATGCCACAAGAATGCCAGAGAATGCAGTGCCCTGGGGAGGGAAGGGCAGCGCCAAGGGCAGGCGGGGCCAGGGCACCTCATGGCTTGCCCTGGAGCTGTCCCTTTGCATGGAGGCCAACGAATCCGACCCCTTGGGGCGGGGCCGGTCTTCCTGTTCTGTGCCTGTACAGCGCCTGGCCCAACGGGGCGCCGGGCACTCCTGCAATTCTAGGGCAGTCCTAAGGTATCTGGGGCCTGTTCCTCAGAGGCGCCGAGCGCCAGCACGCCGGACCTCTGGGGGCTCGGCGCCTTTTAAAGCCAGGCAGGCAGCGCCGCCGGCCTAAGCAGCCGTATGCTGGTGGTTCGATGCCTAAACGCTGCCATTTGCGCAGGCAGTTTTGCACCGCTAATGGGCTGCAGGCTTAGAGGCTGCTCTTGAGACTCAGCCTCGCACGTGGGCGCGTCTGTGCACGGACCTGGAGCGTGGCAAGCCGACACTGCCCGCAGCAGCGTCACAGAGCCCTAGGGGGATGTTTGGGCCCGGTCGCAGGGGCCCCGGGGCCCCGTAGCGCCCGGCAGGGGGTGGAGTCCCTCCTGTGCGGGCCACGCACTCAGTCTGTGTATAGACAAGCCCTACTTGCATCAGGTCCCCCAAAAGCGGGGATCAGACAACGCCTGGCCTTCCGGCACTGGAGGAAGAGTCAGAGGGGCAATTTGTCTAACCAACGAAGGCCCACAGGCGTGAGGCCGTGTTGGCTGCACGTATCCCTCGCTTAGGGCTTGTCATCCCGACTGCAGCGCGGCTACAGTCACACACAGGGATCGAGAGGAGCTGGGCCCATGCTGCAGACAGACCCCCCGGGAATGGTGCTGCTTTCTGTGTCTGCCGAACTCGGCCTGGAGGCACCCCTGGGGCTGCCTCTGACCATCCCCTGGGGCTGCCTCTGACCATCCCCTGGGGCTGCCTCTGACCATCCCCTGGGGGGGCCTCTGACCATCCCTGGCTGTATCTGACCCACATGAGGCTGGATTCCGCTGCCCTCCCTTCTGGTGAGTCCTGCCCTTGTGCTACTGGCTGCCACAGGACACGGGGCGCAAGCAAGGGGGGCAGAGTCGGGGCCAGAGCGAGCAGCGAGACCCAGATCCTCCAAGTTAGTCCTGCTCCGAGCTCCCTGCGCTTTCACCAGAACGGCAGCACCTGAGGGTCTGGGCCTAAGCCCCATCTCCGTGACGTTGGAGCAGGTTCACTTCAGCATCTTCTGGATTTACACCTATACCAGGGGGCCGACTGCAGACCGTGCCCGGAACGTGCCCCATAGTGCACAGCGGCACCAGAGGAACAAACTCCGGCCCTACAACTGACAGGTCTCCCTCCGCCCTTCTTTTCCTGTTATAAATTCTGGGTTCCTGCTTTCCCTCCCCAGCTCATCCAAGGAAGTGGGTTTTGCCCAGGAAAGCTCATGCTACTCTCTCTACATTTTGTTAGTCTCTAAGGTGCCACAGGACTACTCGTTGCGTTTATCGCTACAGACTCACGCGGCGACCCCTCTGAGACGCTAGCAGGACAGAGATTTTTGCCTATTCAATGGAGAGTTTTGTAAATGGCTTTAGTAGCGGGTTTGGGTTTTTTTTTTAATTTCCTTAAGCAGGGGCCTTTTGAGAGTCTGGCTGGGATTTTGGTCTAAATCTCCAGCTGGTGTGAATCAGTGCAGCACCGAAGCTGGTTCACACCAGCTGAGAATGCGGCTGGGAAGAGCGGAAGAAACTCCAAGGGGTCCCCCCCGGCAGAAACTCCAAGGGGTTTCCCCCCCCAACACAGCTGCAGATGGGAAGGTGTCTGCAGAGAACTTCCCGGAGGCTGCACAGCGCCCTCCGGTGGGCAGGGCTGGGGACTGCACCCTCTCGGCATCGGGAAGTGTTTGGAAGTGGTTAGCAGTGGGGTGCGGGGCAAAGGACGCCCATGCTGCCGGCGGGAGGGTCTACCTGAGAAGAAATGGGCTTTGAAGCCCTTCTTGGAGACGGTGTTGTCGGACTTGAACTCGATCCTCATGTTGTTGTACTGGGAAGTGATGACTTCCGGCTTCTCCGCGCCGCAGAACTTGCCGTGCAGCTTGGAGTCGGCCGACAGCCCACTGCGCACCTCCACAAAGTCGTACTTGCACACCTGCTGGGGGACAGGAGGAGGAGCCCGGCTGAGACGGGGTGAGGAGAGGCGGCCGGCTCTCGGGGCCTAGAGCCCAGAGCGTGTCTCCGCTGCTCCTACCCGCCAGTGTAAACGTGCTGCAGAAAGTGTCTGGCCGCGGGGAGGGGTCACGATTTACAGCGGCGTGCACGTGCCCACGTGAGATTTGCACCAATGCATCTGCACTAGTTAGACGGTGGTGCCTGGGAGCTGACACTAGGCAAATTCAAGCTGGAAATAGGGTGTACGTTTCCCACAGCGAGGCTAACTTTAACACCGAGATGGGCTGTGTTTCTAAAAGATTTGCTCTGGTTCACAATCACAATTCACAATCACACAATCACAATCACAATCACACAATCACAATCACAATCTGGGAATTGACTTCAGGGAAGGTCTCTGGCCAGACGAGTCGATCGCCAAGGTCCCTTCTGACCGCGGTGTCTATGAATCTCGTGCGACAAACACCCTGGTGCAGAAAGTCCCTCATTTCCTCAGACAGCCCCTGCTACCTGGGCTTTGACCCACGGCGCTCCCAGGCTGTCAGAAACCAACATCGGGCCTCCCTCTGCAGCCAGGCCTCCCCGCCAGTCCAGACCGCGCCCGCAGGGGCTGGCGACTCTGTGGGGACCCGCAGCAAAGCGGGCGGGGGCGAGGCGTGAACGCGGGAGGCGCCGTGGGACTCACGTCATTCCCCTCGGTCTCGAAGAATTCGAACTGCAGGGAGATGCGGTACTGGGAGGGCGCCACCAGATGCCAGACGCAGTCCTTGTTCGGGGGGTATTCCTTGGGCCAGCCCGGGCTGGTGATGGAGCCGTTGAGTCTGGTGAGGAGGCCTCCGCAGGCGGCTGCAGGGGGTCAAGCACAGGGAGCATTGCCCACGCTTCCCTCAACACCCCGCTCCCCGAGGCCGGGCTGTGGGAGACTTCGACTGTCCTAGAGCATGCCGGGGGGGGGGGGGGGGGCTGGGTGCTGGAGCAACGGGGGGCAAGGTGAGCAGGGGGAAAAGGAGTCACAGCTTTGGAGCCCTCAGCAGGTTAGGAAGCCCCCCCCCCGGAGATACTGACCTTCACAGCGGCGCTTGTCCAAAGCCAGTTCATAGCCGGGGTCGCAGGCGCACCGGTAGCTGCCCAGGGTGTTGACGCAGCGCTGTTCACACCCGCCGTTGTTGGCCTGTGAGCACTCGTCTACCTCTGTCAGGGGACAAAAGCAGAGAAAGGCCCTGGTTTGGGGGAGCACGAATGTTGTGGGGGCAGGCCAGCCCCCGGCTCCCCCGAAGGGGTGGGGCCTGTGGCAGAAGGGGCGGGACTGAGGGCTGCAGAGAGAAACCACGAGAGCGAGGGAGTGTGAAAGAGAGACACTGTGTGTGTGAGAGAGAGACTTGGTGACACAGATGGAGTGTGTGTGTGACCATGACTGGGTGCGGGGTGCAGAGCGTGTGTGGTGCAGACTCGGGGTGTGTGTGACAGCGACACAGTGTGTGTGTGTCTCTGCACTCTTCTGAGTCACTGACCATCCGTGCTAGAGACTGGAGCAGCTCCGCTGTGGGTCTCCCGCCCCCTGCTCTGCAGAGATGGGGTACAGGGGCAGGGGGACACCCTGACTTCAGCGCTCCCTGCTCCCCTCCACGCCCCTGCTCAGCTCACAGGAGAATCTGGGAGCAGCCAGGCTCAGGACGGAGCAAGGCATGTGGGGGGGAGGCTGAACACACGCTGCAGGCTGTAAATATGCACGCTCTGCTAATCAGCTGCGTCTCGGTGCTGGCCAGCAGGGGGCGCAGTGCCACTCCGGGAGGCCCCCTGGAGGACAGGAACGCAGCAGGGCTGGGGACTGCAGGAGCACAGGGAGAAAGCCTGGGGAGAAGTGGCTCAGCTTGTCCCTGCCCCGCTACGCGGCCCTGAACGCAGCCCTTGCACCAAGAGGCTCACGTCAGCTCCAGGCGAGGCTGGCGGGGGAGAGGCCGAA
Organism: Pelodiscus sinensis; assembly: GCF_052426305.1. Classification (NCBI taxonomy): domain Eukaryota; kingdom Metazoa; phylum Chordata; order Testudines; family Trionychidae; genus Pelodiscus; species Pelodiscus sinensis. The sequence goes on along the minus strand of NC_143079.1, from coordinate 6,279,639 downwards.
GGAGGCTCCGGTACCTTTGAAGAAGTTGACGGCGAAGCCAGCCTTGTTGATGGAGCCGTCCGAGACAAACTTCATCCACAGCTTGTTGGACGTGCTCTTGATGTCGTCGGGCTTGTCATAGCCGCAGTACCGGCCGATCAGGCTGCTCGACTCGGTGCTGCCGTCCCGGATCTCCAGGTAGTCGTAGGCACAGCTGTCGTGCCGCTCGATCTGGGATGGGGGGGGGGGCAGGCAAGACAGCAGGTCACCCGAAGTCTCCCGAGGATCCATCAGCTGCCCAGCGGCCAGATGGCAACTTAGCCTGCTGAGGTTAACTCCCCAGCCCAGGAGCAGTGGCCCAAACCGTTGTGGTTTCACTTGGCACTAGCGCTCCTGTCAGCTAATAATCCCAACGCAATTAAACAGGCAGGGGCGGGACCACAGCCCCCACTGTAAAATTTGGGAAACTGAGGCATGGAACCTGGAAGGGACTTGCCCAAGGTCACCCTGCAGGTCAGTGGCAGAGCATGGAGTGGGACCCAGGGAGCTGCCCTGAAGGAGATGCATTGCACGTTCAGTGCAAGTGTGAGCAGTCGAACACCCTAGGACACAGACATGCCTGAGAGGGGCAAACCGTGTGTATGAGCAGGGATTATGCTACAGACAGAAGTTGGGGATGCAGGGTCTGAGTTTACTTTCACTTGAACCACGTTTCTCGTGGTGCGAGCCACGGCCTCCAGCAGTGATGCCAGCTTTACCCCCCCGCGAAAGCACAGGCAAGCCCATAATGGGCACGTAAAGAGCCTGGAGGGGCATGTCTGAGCTGCACACAAGGAGTCACTGCCGTACGCATAACACGGGGGCTTGCTCGAAAGCACGCAGAAGACACGGCTGCAGGGCTAGCAGCTCACACAAGCCCTGCTCAGATCCCAGCTATGCACTCAGATGGGCTGCTCGCTTCGCTCCCGTTTCCACTGCAATTTTTAGCGCGTGAGCCCAATCAAAGCTCGCGCAAGGATGGCCACCGAGCTGCAGTCAGGCCATCTCCACGGCCATGCCCACGGCCCTTCCCACAATCCCTTGCAGCCTTCCTCCAGCCGGGGCTGCGGAGCTGAGCTGGGCAGAAACCCACTCGTTACTGCGGGAAAGCCTCCGGCGCGAAGGCATCCGCACGGTTTGCGAGGACGTGCCGAGGCGATAGATCGTTTAGATGGGAAAACTTTCGGCAGGCTTTGTTTCACAGAGAGCGGCACGCCGCATTGCGCTGCAGATCAAGGAGTCAAACCGCGTCGCTTCCCGACTGAGCACCGCGACCGGGCGGTGTCAAGAGAAGCCCCGAGCCGTGGCCACGTGGGTGCGTGGGAATGTTTGGAAATGCCGACTGGCCGTTCTGATTTCAGGCCACAGGAAATTTCGCCACGTCGGGCGGGAAGTTCTGAGCGTGGGCAGGCGAGGTTGCCAGTAGGTTTCTCGGTTAGCAGGAATGCTGCTGTAATGGGAAGAGCCCGGGGTGTGTGTATGTGTGTGTGTGACTCCGGATGACTCAAGTTTGTGGGTTCGCTTATGGCCTGTGATGACTCCAGGGAGCCTGTTGCTGTGCAGTTGGGCAAGAGGGGATTGTGAAAAGGCGGGAGGGGATGCGTTTGCTGCAGCCTGCTGGGAATTGCTGTTAACACGAGTGAGGCATGATGCAGGACTCAGACTGCCAGTGCTGCCAAAGGCATTCCAAAGGGGTTTGCACACCGGGCAGGGAATGAAGCAATCTGCACTGTAATCCCGACACTGAGCCACTGAGTAACCTTGGCCAAGTTACTTCCCCTCTCTAACAGCTCTACTATGGGGAATAGGGCAATACTCAACTCTTACCTGGGGCTTTTCCTCCAGGAAGCTTAAAGGATCATTACTCCCACACGGGGACACTGAGGAACAGAGAGGGAAAAGTGACTTGTCCAAGGTCAGTCGCAGCACAGCCATGAAAAGCAATTAAGCCTCACCCAGTGCTCTATCCACTTGGCAATGCTGCCCCTTCACCCAGCAGCTGGGAAGATTAACTAATTAGTGCATCCGAGGGGCTTAGAGATCATCACGGCCAAATCCCAGGAGGCACTGGGCTCAGTCCCAGAAGCTCGGCATGTCTGAGGATCGGGGCCGCTGGGAGAGTCAAGGCTCCGTGCCCCCTAACTGGGGTGCTACCCCAGCCCCTGCGCACACTCACAGCCCGTACCTCGAACGACTGGAAAGTGAGGCCGACGTGGTAGCCCTCGGAGATTGTGATCTTCCAGGTGCACACCTTGTTGGGCCGGTATTCATCAGGGTAGTTGGGAGACTGGATGTGGCCGTTGTCTTTCTTCATTTCTCCCCCGCAGATGGCTGCAAGGGAAGGGGGGGATGGTGTTTCCTGGCAGGAGAGGGGACGCTGTGCTGGGGCCTGGCCCGGGGAGCCCACTGGGAGAAAGTTATTTGGGAGGCCCATTCCCAAGAGCAAAATTCTCATCCGCCCTCTCCAAAGAAAAGGGACCTTGGAGACCTCCCCCTGCTCCGCCCGGCCCCCTCCCACCCCGCGCGACCCCTCCGGGCCCCCGGTACCTTCGTAGACAGCGAAGAACCCTTTGCCGACCCAGTTGCTGCTGCTGCGGAACTCGATCCAGAGGCGGCTGTCGGTGGAGATGATGGGCTCGGGGAGCTTATTCCCGCAGAACCTGCCTGGAGAAGGACACGTGCTTGACGGGGTCTCTCGCCGCAGCACGTCCTGCGGGCCGGCAGTGGCGCGGGCCCTCTGCTGCCTGCACCGCCCGTGGGGAGCAAAACAGTTGGCAAGGCAACCTCGCTTTCCCACAAGGCCTGGCGGACACGGGCACGCTGCCAGTTTGGATGGGCGTCCGGCCGTTCCTGGTGTTTCCAGCGGGGGACGTGGCAAGTAGCGTTCTGGTTTGTGCAGACATAAGCTGGAGCCAGCCATTTTTAAAGGCAGTGCAGGCTAATGGTCAAGCAGGAAACTAGCGATCAGGAACTCCTGGGCCCCGTTCCCAGCACTGGCTCACTGTGTGATCCTCAGCAAGTCTCCGAGTGGCAGGTTTCTCCAAAGAGTTTTGAACGCTAGGGGGTGGAAAATCTGGCCCGTCATGCCTCGGTGTGAGCCGCTCTGTCCCAAAAAGGGGAGACTGCCCCGCCTGCCTGCCAGATGGGGCGTGTGGATGAATAGGGTCATTTGCAATTGGTCACATGCAGGGGTCACTCCAATGCTGCATGTGCTCATTTGCCAAGCACTTGGAAGATGCGGGTGAACATGGGGGAAGGATCTGGTTAGACTAGGGTAGGTAAGATACGCCCCTGGCTGAATCCGGCATGCCAAGCCATTTGATCTGGCCCGCTGTCCATCCTGCTGCTCTCCCACCCCCAGGCCAATCAAAACCGGGGGGGGGGGGGTGCATAAACGCATTTTGTGTTCAAAGCAGCCGGTGGCTCCCTCCCCCGCTAAGGATGCACGGCGCCTAGAGGGTGCCACCAGCCACTCTGAATAGCGAATGACTTTGTGCACTTCCCTGCCTCTAGGTCCCGATTGGCTTAGGGGCGGGGGGAGCGCATAAAATCTCCTCCCCCTGCCTGTGGTACCTAGAGGGAGCCGCCCCTTTCTGCATGAGGCCCCGCCCCTTCTGGGGAGGGTGGGCCTGGCCCGTGACCATGCACCAAAATTCATGAAGTGGTCCCCCTGCAAAACTTATTGCCCACCCTGGGTCAGACGAACACCCGTCGGAGGTGATCTAGATAGATCGAACGCTGCCTCGGCTCTCGGGACGGACTACTCGGCGTTTCTCAACCTTTTTGATACCAGGGACCGGCCGGCTACCTTCCTGAACTGTGAGGGAGATCTCAGGTCTCATAGACTCATAGACTTTAAGGTCAGAAGGGACCATTATGATCATCTAGTCTGACCCCCTGCACAGTGCAGGCCACAGAATCTCACCCACCCCCTCCTAGAATAATCCTCTCACCTATATCTCAGATATTGAAGCCTTCAAATAGTTTGAAGACCCCAAGATGCAGAGAATCCTCCAGCCGTGATCTGTACCCCATGCTACAGAGGAAGGCGAAAAACCTCCAGGTCCACAGACCGGTCGCGGAGAAATACTGCCACAGGCAACCCTTTGATATTCCTTCCAGCGTTATGTCGCTATGATTCTCCGGTTGCGTTTCTTATCTCACACTCATGTCAATGGGGATTAACCCCATTTACCCCACCGGGGTGAGAAAGAGGAAAAAGAAGCCCAAAACACTAATTACTCTGCCCGCTCTGGCTGACAGCGTGACCACCACTCAGCATCACTGCGGAAACTTCCTTGCCACAAGCAAATAAAGCAGAAAAGGCGGAGAACGCGGGCAGGGAGAGCTGGGAGTTAATGGTGGAGGAAGAGGTTATTATAGAGATTGAGTTCCAGCAGCACAACATAGGGCCTAAAAGATTCTTGCTGGTTACCTCGCTGTGTGGCCTTTCTCCAGAACCCGTCTCTCACCTCCACGTAATCATACCAGCATAGCCGGCTTCGGTATAGATCCATGGTCGTGAAGTTCAGGATGATCTGAGAGAGAAAACAAGCAGAGGTTAAACACCCCCTGTGCAAGGACCCAAGGATAACACACAGGCTAAGTGAGTGCCTCCTCCCCCTCTGATAGCTAGGTTAGGACAGGATAAAAGCCTACTACTGGTGCCAGCTCAGAGTTACCTCTATAACGGATGTAGTGTTAGCCTGTACCCAGCTCCCAGGTTCAAACCCATCCGGGGTTCGTTATGCCATTCCATCCATGTCCTTCCGACAGGCTTTGAGGGTGGGTGACTGAACCCAAGAGCAGCAGTAGGGCTTTCCACTAGAGATGCCGAAGTTTAACCAGTTAACTGACTAGATGATGCTGGTTGGTCCCGGTTAAAGGTTAAACTCCCACGAGGCTGAGCTTGCTGGTCTCGTGTAACTGATTTCATTGTAATCAGTTACACGATTACTATTTTTTAGGAGTTTTTACCTCCCTACGTTCCGCTTGGTGGAGTCACGAACCCATCGCGTCCTCTGCTCAGCCGAGGCTCTTTCCACCATCTCAGATGTCTAGAGGACGTCAGTGCCCGGAAGCCACTTTGATCCAAGACCTGCCCATTTCCAGAAGCAACTAGACACCCTCTGCCCAATGTGCAGAAGGGGGGTGCTCACTACGGCGTGAAAACTGTGGCCCATGAAGGCACTTCCAGTTAGGAAGCTCACAAGTCAGGCAGCCCAAATCCCCAGTGGGTTGTGATCAGAAGGCCCAAACTTTGGAAAGCTGCACCTCTGCACCGCAGCAAGAACGAGGCCCCTCTGCTACTGCCAGCATCCCTGGCAAGTTCCACCGCCGGCTGGGGAAAGCTGTCAATCAACTCAGGCCAGTGTCCAAAGGGGACCGCACATTCGGGGTTTAGCTTTGGACTTTGGGTGGAAATAAAGGACAGAAACACAAACTGAACCCTGGCTGGCGTAGAGTTTCCTTTGAGTTTGAGGTGGGGACTACCGGTTAAACGCTCTGGTCCTGCAACCTCGGGACTGGACCGGCATCCAGAATTTGCCGATCCACCGGAGATCAATATTGTCTAGCAGCATTCCCAGCACTTTCACTGCTTACTGGGCTCTTGGAAGTTAAATTAGAGTTAAATAACAGCACAGAACGCTGGGAGCCAGGCCTGTGGCTATAAACAAACTTTATGGGGCTGTGAGAAACTGGGCCACACCCATGCTAAGTGGACATGAGATGAACTAAAATCATGCCGGACCATGGATGTTACCGGATCAGAGAGTGCCGGGCTAGAGAGGTTCTCCTGGATGCATTGGAGAGGGTCCAGCGGAGGGCAACCAAAATGATGAGGGAGCTGGAGCATATGACCTACGAGGAGAGGCTGAGGGACTTGGGTCTGTTTAGTCTGCAGAAGCGAAGAGTGAGGGGGGATTTGAGGGCAGCCTTCAACTTCCTGAAGGGAGGTTCCAAAGAGGACGGAGAGAGGCTGTTCTCAGTAGTGACAGGTGGCAGAACAAGGAGCAATGGTCTCAAGTTGTGGTGGGAGAGGTCCAGGTTGGATATTAGGAAAAACTATTTCCCTAGGAGGGTGGGGAAGCACTCGGGTGGGTTCCCTAGGGAAGTAGTGGAGTCTCCATCCCTAGAGGTGTTTAAGTCTCGGCTTGACAAAGCCCTGGCTGGGTTGATTTAGTTGGGATTGGTCCTGCTTAGGGCAGGGGCTGGACTTGATGACTCCTGAGGTCTCTTCCAGCTCTACGGTTCTATGATTCTATAAGCCCCCCAGGAAAGCAAAGGTTCCCGTGAGAGGACTGCGAGAGGCTGGAATGAAACGCAGGCAATCATGACTTTGCATCAAGCTCTGCTGATTAACTCCTCCGGCTAGAAAAGGGCCCCGACGGCAGAGCCTGGCTCCAGATCTCACCGCACCCCCCGCACAGGCAGTGTCGGAGCTGGGTTCCTCTCCAAAGTCCCGCAAAGCTCTGCCTTGCGAGACGGCAGCTAGAGGCACTGACGAGGTAGAGCAAGGAGCCTGCCTCGCTGCTGACGTGGGAAAGCCGAGAGAGCCGTCGGCTGGCATGAGCCAAAGGCAGGCGAGTGGGGGAGGGAGGCTCTAGATGGGTCTAAGAGCAAGAGTTGAACCAGGAGAGGAGCACCAAGGACTCGATCTAACACTCATTGAGCATCTTGGGAGCCTGCCCAGGGACGTCAGCGGGGCTCTGGATTGGCTCATTCGGCAGATCACTGGGGGGGGGGGATCTTTCCAAGTCCCCCTCCACGGATGTGCGGGGAGCCCCATAGACTGGAGCAGCCATGGGGAAAAATCGCAGGGGCTCAGTGCCCATTGACTGCCCATCGCCTGCCTCCCCCCCAGCACCTCTCACCTGCCGGCAGCCCTGCGAACAGCTGTGTCCCCCCGGCCCGCGGGAGATTTCCCACGGGCTGGCAAGGCCCCCGGGAACTGCCCACACAGCTGTGCTAGCCCCTGCTGGGGGTGGCCCACGAGGCCGGTTTGGTCCCCAGCTGGTGTAGACGTGGGGCTATCCCAGGAGCGGCTGTGCTGTGGGCAACGAGCGGCACATGGCCGGGCGGGGTGGGGGCTGAACCGCCCTGCCCGGCTCCTCGGGCCTGAGGCTACAGGGCAGAACCCCAATCTAGCTGGGATCCCTTGTTGGCAGTGTGGAAAAGGGTCTCAACCACGCTGGACAGGCCTTTCCCATCCCAAGCTGCTTGGGACCTGGTGAAACCTGAGGGCATAAGACTCAAGAAGGGGCTAACGTCCCCCCGGGCCAGGGTGGGCGACAACGAGCAGGTACCTTTTCCCCGGGGGTGACCGATATCCTCCAGATGCAGTGCATGTGTGCAGGGTATCCGTTGGGGAACTCCGGGGAGGAGAAATTCCCCTGGCTGTCCTGGAGGGTCTCTCCACAGGCTGGGAACAACAGGAAAAGGAAGAGGGTTAAACCCAGCAGGAAAGCCACCCATGCCCCCAGCAACCTGCCAGGCGAGGGGGTGAGAGGCAGAGGGTTTGGGGGGCAAGGCATCCAAATGGGAGAGAGAAAAGAACCTTATCCCAGTCTTCCCCCAATTCCAGCCCCAGGAAGGCCCCGCACAGAGGACCTAGCAGAGATGAAGCTACAGATCCAAGCCACTTGCACCTAACGCATCGCTACCCGGGCCAGCACCACCTGCCTCCCCAAAGCCACGCCTTGATCCTTCCACCTGCAGCCCTCCGAGAGCAGGGTCCAGGCCGGCGGACTGAGTGTCTCGCCTGGTCACAGCAGAGGCACGCAGGGACGTGTTACTGTTACCGGCATGGATTCGGAAGGGGCACCACGAGCCAAGGCTTGGAAACGGGGTGGAAGTGGAGGAGCTGGGTGGGCGGACGGGGAGGAGGAGGCTGGGGACCGCTAGCAGCAGCAGGTGGATCGATGAGTAGGGATGTTAAATATCGGTTAACGGAATAGTCGAGTAACCTCATGAATTCTTATCGGTTAGGCGACTATTCTCCAGCCCCCGGGGGTGGGGCCGGCAGCCAGTGCGCTCCGGCACTCCCGAGGAGCCCTCAGCCACTTCGCGCTGCTGCCTTTGGATCAGTGCAGGGTGCCAGGAAGGAGCTGGTCCATGAGGGGAGCCCGTTTAAAAACCAGCTCCCCTCATAGACCGGCTGCCTGTCACCTTGTGTTGCTGCCTCTGATAAAGAGGCAGCAGCGTAGGGTGGCAGCAGCCCCTGTATGGGGGGGGATCTGAGCTCCCAGACTTGGCATGAGCCAAAACTGACTCCGATTGCCTGCATGCTCGGTTCCTAACACACTTTAAATGCAGAGCCACAGTGGGGGTAGGTCCCAGACATGGCATGAGCCGAAACTGAGTCAGATTGCCTGGCCGCCTGGCTCCTAGTACACGTTACATGCAGAACCGCAGCGGGGGTAGGTCCCAGACCCATTGCAAGCCAGGAGTGAGCCAGGCTGTTGGCCAGCCTGCTGAAAAATTTAGTGGCAAGGGAGGCGGGGGGGAAGGGAAATGCGTGTAGTCTGTAGCATTCTCCTATAAGCTTTTGCTTCTCGGTTAATCGACTTCATCATCACAACCCTCGTTCAGAGAGGCTAGGTTCGTACAGGGAGGAAGAGCAGCCGTGGAGTGGGTGGAGGGCAGAGCTGGAGTCGAGGTGCGGGAGTAACAGCTTGGTGCGAGAGGACAGTGGCCGCAGGGCTGGGGGCGGTTGGGAGACAGGAAGGGGATTAGAGCTGTAAGGAGCCTCAGAAACCCCCAGCCTGCTTGGGCTCTGTCTCTGAGCATTCTGACCCGTCGGTGGTCCTGCTGCAAAACCGCACCTGTGTGCCAGGAACACCCCAAAGCTTTTGCACCGCTGCCCTGGGGGCACCAGCCTCCTTCGGCGGGCCCAGCAGCTCTTGACAGTCTGCAGGGCCGTCCGTAGGATTTATGGGGCCCTACGCAGCCCGGCTGAACTGGTGCCCCTGTGCCCGATGGCAGCGGGGACGTTTTGGAGAGATGGGATTTTATCATCTTCCAATGGCATCTTGTGAAAGCAAATGAAACGAGCTCCTCTCCGGAGGAAGCGGCGCCACAGAGCAGGGAGAGGAAGAGGCGGGTGTGTGGACATGAAGACCCAGCGGTGCCCCAAATTTGCAGGTCCCCAAGCAGCTGTGCATGGGTAAAGACGGCTCCTGAGGCCGTGATGGGACAGGAAGCTCCTTTCGACCCCGAGTCCCATTCCAAGGGAGCACAAGGCGAGGGAGACCAATGGCTCAATGGACCAACAAGCACTGAAGATGGGCTGATCCCGGGGACAAGGACAGGGCCCTCTCTGCAGGGCCACACAGCCCATCACCGCACGCTCCCAGGAACTGCAGACACGCGTCTCCGGCATGCTCAAAGCAGCGCGCGCTGCCCCATGGTAGCTTTCACGGACGCCGGCGTCCCACGGCTGCCGAGTTCAGCTCTGAATGCAAAGTTCCGGGAGGCTTGGACCAGGCTCAACCACCAGCGGCTTTCAAAGATCCCATCCCTCCAGACAGCACATCGCACAGGGGCAATTTATCCCCCTTAGCCGGCCTCCGTCACCTGGGGTGGGCGCTGACCCTGCATCCCTGCACAGGTTAGTACTTGCAAACCTGATGCTGAACATCCCCCCCCCCCCCACCCCGGCTCCCAACCCCTCTGGCTGTTGTCGCTCCAAGTGAAATCTCCCTCTTGTGTCTCTGGGTTGCAATCTGAGTGATACGCAGCAGCGCTGGCTTTTTAAGAGGCCTCTCCAATTAAATCAATAGCCGGGACTGAGGCGCCCAAGTAGCCATGGAAACCCAACCTGGTGCCCTGTTGCCACAGCAACTGAAGTTCCGACTTTAGGATGGAAAATGAAACCTTACGAGAGTTTTCGTGTCGCGGTCCCTCCCCAGCCTCCTCTCTGCCTCTCACTCCGATCTCGGCCTTTCCAGCAAAGCAGTTCTCCCAGGAACAATTCCCCCGCCTTCCAGTTCCAATAGCCACCAAGCTAGAGCCGCAAACCAGGGCCAGCCCACAACATTATGGCACCTGAGGCGGGGAGCTCAAATGACGCCCCCGTGCGCCCATTTCTCCTGCCTGCCTGTTCCGTCTCTTGTGCCCTCCTTCCTCCAGCCCAGCACTCCCCCATCTCCGTGCATCGAGAGCAGAGAGGATACATCTGCACCAGCACAGACACAATGTTCTACACTCGGGGTCCTAGTGACGCCCCCCGCAGTCCGGCACCTGAGGCCTCATGGTCAGGCCAGCCCTGCCGCAAACCCAGCCAGGTGTGAGCTACATCCAAATGCCAGTTAAGGCGTCCCAGGGACTGCATCCGTACTAGTGCCCCCGTGGTGGCTGTCAATCCCGTCCCGCCTCCCTCCGGGCAGGAATCTTGCCCCCCCACTCTGCCACTCCCTGCAGCTGGGCCCGTGACAGGTTTAGTGCTTAGCACTGTCTGGAGCTAGCCCAGTGTTCCCATCTGGAAGCCACATCACCCAGTCAGCTGTGGTGAAGCTTAGAGGCCTTTCAATATCACGGTTCGTGGGCCAAGACAGCCTCCCTGGGTGTGAAGCCAGCCTGGGGGCGTGCCTCCAAGGAGCAAGGAGCAAGGTGAAATGTAAAAATCATTTCAAAATTGGGGAAGAGGGAAGCTGAGGCTCTTTTTAATAATCACGTTCCCTGCTGGGTTTCTAACCTTAGAAATACTGGCCATGTTGACCAATGTTCCGTCTAACTTTTTTCCATTCGTGGGCAGAATAAACCTCCTTGCAGGCTTCTGTCTCCACGATAAAGGAGCAAAAGTGGCAAAAATAAGCCACGTGCTTCGTTTTATTCCACGATACAGCTTATCTCTAAGCAGCAGGGATTTCTTCGGGGTCTGCTCTTGTCCCAAGGCACGGTCTGTGTTGATTTCTGGCTCTCGGTCTGTTCTCTGCAGGGTACTTAGATATTACACCCATTTGCAACGCCTCGGTCACTATAGCACCTGTTCTGTAAATACATTACCTGTTTCTAGCAACGTTGCCCTTTGGATCCTGGAGCACTTTGCACACATGGATGAATTCTGCCTTGCAACCTGCTCCCTTCAGCCCAAACATCTGGGTATTACCCTCATGTCCTAGATGGGGAAACTGAGGCACGCTGGAATGAGCAGCTCATACCCAGCCAGTGACAGGCAGGAATAGAACCCAGGCAATCCAGCTCCTACACAGCCTCATTCTTTGGCTCACTGGGCCAAGTTCAGACCTCAGGCTGCACTGGGGGTAACTCTACTGACTGTGTGTCTCAGCTCCCCATCTGTACAATGGGGGGGGGGTCTTAATTGTTCCTTTGCCTTGTCTATTGACCTTGTGAGCCCCTTGTGAGGCAGGGACCGCCTCTTGTGTGTACGTACAGCTCCATGCGCAATGAGGGCAACAGGTTTAAAACAAATAAAAGGAAGTTCTTCTTCACACGGTGCACAGTCAACCTGTGGAACTCCTTGCCTGAGGAGGCTGTGAAGGCTAGGACTATAACAGGGTTTAAAAGAGAACTAGATACATTCATGGAGGTTAAGTCCATCAATGGCTGTTAGCCAGGATGGGTAAGGAATGGTGTCCCCAGCCTCTGTTTGTCAGAGTGTGGAGATGGATGGCAGAAGAGAGATCGCTTGATCATTACCTGGTCGGTTCACGCCCTCTGGGACACCTGGCATTGGCCACTGTCGGCAGACAGGATACTGGGCTGGACGGACCTTTGGTCTGAACCCGTGTGGCCGATCTTATGGTCTTATGAGGCAGCTGATTAGAACTCGTTAGGAGATTTCCCGGTGTCTACCCCAGCCTCCTCCTCACGGCTGCCAAAGCCTCTGCAGAACAAAGCTCGGATGGCTGATCGCTGATCGCACCAGGGATGTCAGGGAAACCAGATGGAAGACACTTGCTCTGAAGCCTGCGGGAAGCCCCAGCGGCAGACTGGAGACTGACTGTTCTTCGCCAGCCGATCTTCCCCATCAACAAAAGTGTGGCCTTGTAGCCAAGGAGGCTGATGGCATCTTTGGGTGCATTAGGAAGAGTATTTCCAGCAGATCTAGAGAAGTGATTATTCCCCTTTATTCGGCACTGGGGAGGCCACATCTGGAGTCTTGTGTCCAGTTCTGGGCCTCCCCACTACAGAAAGGATGTGGACGCATTGGAGAGGGTCCAGTGGAGGGCGACCAAAATGATTAGGGGGCTGAAGCACATGACCTGGGAGGGGCGGCTGAGGGATCTGGGCTTGTTTAGCCTGCAGAAGAGAAGAGTGAGGGGGATTTGAGAGCAGCCTGCAACTTTCTGAAGGGGGGTTCCAAAGAGGATGGAGAGAGGCTGTTCTCAGTGGTGGCCGATGGCAGAACAAGGAGCAATGGGCTCAAGTTACAGAGGGGGACGTCTAGGTTGGAGATTAGGAAAAACTCTTTCCCTAGGCGGGTGGGGAAGCGCTGGGATGGGTTCCCTAGGGAGGGGGTGGAATCTCCATCCCTGGAGGTTTTGAAGTCCTGACTTGACAAAGCCCTGGCTGGGATGACTGAGTTGGTTGGTCCTGCCTTGGGGAGGGGGCTGGACTCGCTGCCCTGAGGTCTCTTCCAGCCCTGGGATTCGATGATTCTAACACCCTTTAACTGGGGTTGGGGGAGGAAACTGTCGCTTGGCATGTGTCTCCTTGGCTGGTTTTTGCAGGCGGCACTCCAGAGCCGCGTTCTGTTTGCCTCACAGGTGCTTTGGTTCTCCATGAAATCCTCTGTCTGCAGCCACCGGTAAGGGGCAATGGGGAAGGATTATAACAGAGCTTGTCGACTTTGGGGTCCAGAGACAGCTGCAGAAAAAGCCCATCTGGGGGAAACTCGGCAGATTCGTATCCTCTTTATTTTCATCCTGGTGTTGACAGTATTTAGGGGAGACTGAGTGGTCCCCAAAAGTGATCAGCACCAGCGAGAGCCAGGCAAAATAAGAGGGAGACGCCAGTTTCCTACACACAAATCGGCCGGCACACCTGCAGCCTTTCCCGGCTCTCCGAGCTCTGTGCTTCCCACGCCCGCAACTCCGCCAGTGCTACCGTATCCCTCGGCACTGACTCATCATTCCCGTCAGAAACACTCCCTCTGCAATGCCTGGACTCCTCGGGGGAAAACAAGCCTATTCTGTTTACAAGCCTTCATCCTCTCCGTGACCACAGAGACTGAGGGAGGCTGGGGGGCGGGGGGGGGAGGTGTCTGGCATCTCCAGGCCAGAAAAGGACTCGGGAGTCAAATGGGAACCAGAAGTTTCACACACTGCGGCCCTTCTCTTGACTATTTCTCCCTGCCTTCGTGTTGGATATCTCTTTCATTGCCGCAGCCAGTGATGGCTGGGTGGTCCCCCAAGCCTTGATGAGGCTGGGAGCAGTCAGCCCAGACAGGGCTCTCAGACTTGGGCTACGTCATGCTATTTCCATACACACAGCAGTGGGAAACCCTCAGCTCCGAGCATGATGTCAGAACCAGGGGAATAACACGCAAGGACAGGGCTGGAGCGCCGGGATCAGCTTATGGAGGTTGTGAGTCTGCTCCCAGAGGGTCACTGACTCATTCCCTGCCCTCTGAACTCCCTTCTGAGTCTGCCTCGCCAGACATGTTTCAGTCATGCAGCTAGGAGACAAACCAAATAGGCATGTGGGTGTGCTAGAATAAAACAACACCGGTACTGCGTGCCCCATTTGAAGCGGAGTCACGGCTTCTGCAGAGCCCTGCGCGGATACAAAACGTATGTCTGTATTCACACCCACATCCGCAAAAACGAGCCATGGATGCCCGCATCCATATTAGCAGATAGAAAGCAGATATCTGCAAATGTGCAGGGTGCTAGGTACCAAATTTGCATCCACAGCCAGACCTGCAAAAACGAGCCCCAGATATCTGCAGATTTGCAGGGCTCTGTGTGTATTTGAGCTGGGCTTTAGGTTTTTTCAATCTCTTTCTATAAAAACGAGTCTCATGGCACCTTAAAGCTTAAAAATTATTAGGGCTAGTGAGTTGTAGCTCACAAAAGCTTACGCCCTCATTCATTCGTTAGTCTTTCAAGTGCCACCGGTCTCCTCGCTGTTTTTGCTGAAACACGGCTACTCCTCTGAAAACACTCTCTAACCATTCATTTTCCCTTTGGGTTTACTATTTACTTGTGTTTCAACCTTTGCCAACATTTTGAAAACATTAAAAAAAAAAAGAAATCTGTCAGGATCGATTGAAACCAGGGAGAATTGGTGGGGGGAAAATGATCGTTTTTTTCTGTCAAAAATTTGAAATTCAGATGATTTTTTGTTTGGGTGGAAATCTCAAAATTTGAACCATTTCAACCAGCAGGGTCATGGAGTTAAGGCCTTCTGGGGTCAAAAAGGCTCAACTCTTGCGCTCGCTGGGGGGGCCTTGCTGTACTTTGCTTCGCTTGCTGTAAAGGGGGGCATAATCATCCCCATTTTCCAACTCTTTGTCTGCCTCATCTATTTAGACTGCAAACTCTTTAAGGCAGGCCCTGGCTTATACATATGTACCGCACCTAGTGCCCTCACTTGGGCTCTTGAATGCTGTTGGAATACCAGTAATAATACGAATGTATCAGGGCAGGCTAGTATATCTGGCTTCTATGTTGTCCTTTTCCCCTTGATCCTTAGGCATCATTAAAGAGAATAAGCCAGAATATCTTATTGCCTCTATATAAATCCATGGCACGCCCACATCCTGAATACTGCGTACAGATGTGGTCGCCTCATCTCCAAAAAGATATCTTGGCACTGGAAAAGGTTCAGAAAAAGGCAGCAAAAATGATTAAGGGTTTGGAACAGGTCCCATATGAAGAGAGATTAAAACGACGTGGACTTTTCAGCATAACACAGAGGAGACAAAGGGGTAATGTGACAGAGGTTTATAAAATTGTGGACTGATGAGAAAGTGAATAAGGAAAAGTTATTTACTTGTTCCCATAACATAAGAACTCAGGGTCACCAAGGGCGTGTCTAGACGACAGGGTTTTGTCGACAAAAGTGGACTTTTGTCGACAAAACTATACCCGCGTCTACACTACCGTCGAGTTCTGTCAAAATAACGTCGACAGAACTCAGCAGTTTTGTCAATGGCGGTAAACCTCATTCTACAAGGAATAACGCCTTTTGTCGACAGAGTTCTGTCCACAGAAGGCGATATTGCATCTACACTGTGCTTTGCGTCTACACTCTCATGTTGACAAAGCAGCTTGCTTTGTCAACAGAACTGGATGTTGTCTAGACGCTCTGGGTACATCTAGATTACATGCCTCCGTCGACGGAGGCATGTAGATTAGCCAGATCGGCAGAGGGAAATGAAGCCGCGATTAAAATAATCGCGGCTTCATTTAAATTTAAATGGCTGCCCTGCTCTGCCGATCAGCTGTTTGTCGGCAGATCGGGGCAGTCTGGACGCGCCGCGCCGACAAAGAAGCCTTTTTTGATCGGCACAGGTATGCCTCGTGAAACCAGGTTTACCTGTGCCGATCAAGAAAGGCTTCTTTGTCGGCGCGGCGCGTCCAGACTGCCCCAATCTGCCGACAAACAGCTGATCGGCAGAGCGGGGCAGCCATTTAAATTTAAATGAAGCCGCGATTATTTTAATTGCGGCTTCATTTCCCTCTGCCGATCTGGCTAATCTATATGCCTCCGTCGACGGAGGCATGTAGTCTAGACACACCCTCTTTGTCTACAGAAGCTTTGTCGACAGTATCTGTCGACAAAAGCCTGTAGTCTAGACATACCCCAAAGGAACTTAATAGGTCACAGGTTTAAAAGAAACAAAAGAAAGTATTTCTTCACATGGTACATAGTCAACCTGTGGAACTCCTTGCCAGAGGATGTTGTGAAGGCTAGGACTTTAACAGGGTTCAAAAAAGAACCAGGTAAATTCATGGAGGTTAGGTCCATCAATATAGCCAGGGTGGGTAGGAATTGTGTCCCTAGCTGCTGCTTGTCAGAGGCTGGGAATTGGTGACAGTGGATAGATCACTGGATGATTCCCTGTTCCATTCACTCCCTCTGGGGCATCTGGCATTGGCCACTGTCAGCAGACAGGACACTGGGGTAGATGGACCTTCCTTCATCTGACCCAGTCTGGCCGTTCTTATCCCAGCAGCCAGGTGTTCTGCATCTCCCCTGCCCCCACCTTGGATGCCGAGCTGCCAGTGAGCCTTACCTGGACACCTGTAGAGTTTGCGCGCCTGGTCGATGTCCCCTTTGCTCAACCGAGTGCGCTGGCCGATGTGGGGCACCACCCCGTTCACACTGTATTTGGGCTTGATGGTGTCAAGGAAAACCCCCCTGGAACAAGAGCAGAGAATGGATGATGCCAGCCACTCAGGTCCCTCCATGGCAAAACAGCACCCGGGGCAGAATGTTACATTTCGTGGGCTCCACCCAGGGCTCCCCTCCGCCTCAAAGTGGAAGCAGAGGGAGGAAGGTCCTTGCCCCCCTCTCTGAGTCTCTGCTGCACCCCCAGGCTCAATCTGAGACCTAAGTGAGATTCGGCGGGCCTGGCTCAGCCGTTCCAGCGAGTCCCAGTGTGCTTGTGGTTTGAGTGCTCAAACCGTGCTCACGACTCCTGGGGAGATGCTGGAGTCAGCGGGGTTCAAATGCTGCCCGGAGGACTGGCAGAACACCCCCAGCTGGCGGCATGTGTTTCTGCTGGTGGTGTACATCTGCACATGCCTCGGTGCACATAAAATTTATTCCGCACATGGACGGAAAAATTAGAGGGAACATGGGTGGGGTTACCCCAGAAATGAACAGGGCCACACAGTTAAAGAAGGTGCCACAAAAATTCAGCACAATTATTTCCTGGAATGACTGGCAGAGCGAAGGGAGAGGAAGTATATAAGTCACCCTTGCGGACTGGAAGGAAAAGCATTCAGTAAGGACAGAAAAGCAGGACTCTTATCACAGAATCATACAGTAACGTCCCCAGAGGCAGCCGGGACACCACACTAGCACTGTTACTATATGGCTATGTCTACACTGCAGGCTTCTTGTGCAAGAATTGTTTTTGCACAAGAGTTATTGTGCAAAAGGTCTTGCACGAGAGCACATCCACACTACCATGTGCTTTTACGCAAGAGCACCCATGGCAGTGTGGACGCTCTATTGTGCAAGAAACCTCTGACGGCCATTTTAGCCATTGAGGTTTCTTGCGCAAGAAACCCCTGTTGCCCGTCCACACTGCCTTCTTGTGCAAGAGCTCTTGTGCAGGAGGGCTTATTCCTTGAGGGGAGAGGAAATTCTCTTGCGCAAGAAGCCCTCTGTTCTGACGTCTTACTGTACATTTACTTGCGCAAGAAGGCACATGCAGTGTAGACACGCCGCAAGTTTTGACGCAAGAACGGTGTTCTTGTGCAAAAAGCCTGCAGTGTAGACATAGCCTATTAGTATTAGTAGTGCAGTATCACAAGGAGCACTGCATGTGAGAACTAGGATGAATTAACATATGAGTATGAGATGCGATAACAGCAGCATTAATACTCGTATCAAAAGTATTGAAACCTATTAGAAATGTTAAGTGGCATTACAGGTTGAACCTCTCTAATTCGGAACTCTCTGGTTTGGCTCCCTCCACGGTCCGGCATGAGTTTAGTGAGCCGGATTCCACTTATCATGGATGTGGCCAAGTGTCCCGCGGTCCCATAAAGTGTGTTTACAGCCACCAGGCCTGGCTCTCTGTGCGCTGTGCTGTTTAAGCTCTCATTTACCCCTCAATGTATGCTAAGAGCCCAGCAAGCAGTGGCAGTGTTGATAATGCTCCCATGGGTCGGTAAATTCTCTGGTTGGGCACCGGTCAGGTCCCAAGGGTGCCGGACTAGAGAGGTTCAAACCTGTACTACATCTGTAGTACCAATACTAGCAGGAGAGACAAGGAGTCCTGTGGCACCTTATAGACTAAGGGTATGTCTACACTAGCTCGCTAATTTGAGCTAGGTAGGCAAATCAGGGAACCGGAGTTGCAAATGAAGCCTGGGATTTAAATATCCTGGGCTTTATTTGCATGTTCCCATCCAGCCGTCATTTTTAAATCCCCCTTAGTCCGAACGAACTGCTCGCGGCTACACGCAGCAGTTTAAAGTTAATCCAAACTAAGTCCTTAGTTCGGATTAACTGTTACTCCTCATTCCACTAGTGTAGACATACCCCAACAGATTTATTGGAGCATAAGCTTTTGTGGGCAAAGCCCCACTTCGTCAGATGCATGTAGTGGAAATTCCAGGGGCAGGTATAAATATACAGGCATAAGAAAAGAGTACCAATCAAGAGTGAGGCGGGAGATAACATGGCTACCCCTCTAATACTAACAGGAATGTTACTAGCTGTTTTTCTACAACTGTTCTACAACTATTGCTAGTTGTATTGTTGCAACAGTGTTGTGATAGCTCTGCCGAGCTGTGTGTTTTCTTAGCATTGCTGCAGCCAGCAGTATTGTTGGTTATTGCTGCAGCCAGCAGTACTGTTGGTTATCAGCCAGAGGGAAGTTTGCTTTGATCCCAGAACCTTGATGGAGCCGGGGCGGCAGCTTGGGACCAACGTTCCGGGGGAGCTGCGCCACTTTGCATGCGGGCGGGAGGCAGCAACAAATCCACGGATTTAAATCAGCCATCCCGATTGTGTGCGGAAGGGTGCCGACGGGAGGGGACTGAAACTGGAGCAGAGAAGAGCAGCTGCACTCTGAGCTCTGCGCGACTAGGGGACTGGTCATCTGGCCTGCCTTGTGGGGAGCGTATCAAAGCAGACGAACGGGAACGGTGTAATATGCAGGCTGGCTTCCTCCCCTGGGGCGCAGGGTGGGCGTCAGACACCGCGCCCTGGAGAGGGTGGCAGGGCTGTAAAATTCCAGGCGCGATCAGCCCTGTTCCAGGGGAACAGGGGCAAGCTGCTAATACCAGCTCACGGGGCCCCTGTAATTAACGTGCACCTTGTATACATGACGGAGAGTGAGTCGACCAGGCCGGAAGCCCGCACCGGTGGAAGAACAGGACTGCATGCAGCCGGTGGGGGGAGAGGGGCACATAGCTCAGGCCTGAGGGTGTCCTCTGCCAGTCAGAGATTGGGACTTGGGGTGCAGTGGGAGCAGCAAGGCTAATCTTTCAATTAGTACGGGTCTCGGGAGGGGACTGCGGTCTAGTGGTTAGAGCAGAAGAGGTTTAGAGTGAGGACTCTTGGATATTATTTTAGCTCTGGGAGGGGAGTGGGGTTTAGTGGTTAGAGCAGAAGAGGTTCAGAGTGAGGACTCTTAGATATTATTTTAGCTCTGGGAGGGGAGTGGGGTCTAGTGGTTAGAGCAGAAGAGGTTTAGAGTGAGGACTCGGATATTATTTTAGCTCTGGGAGGGGAGTGGGGTCTAGTGGTTAGAGCAGAAGAGGTTTGAAGTGAGGACTCCTGGGTATTATCTTAGCTCTGGGAGGGACCTGGGGCCTAGTGGTAGAGCAGAGGAGGTTTGAAGTGAGGACTGCTGGGTATTGGCTTAGCTCTGGGGGCCGGGGGACTGGGGGCTAGTAGTGAGAGCAGAGGAGGTCCTGGCTAACACGGACCGGATGGAACATGTGCCTTTGGAGTGACCCCATGCATCACCCTGACCAGCCAGCGGCAGCTGTGCAGAGCAGGGCAGCTGTCCATGGCCTTTGGGTGTTTCACCACCCAACACGAAAACACCGACATGTAAACAAAAGTGCAGCGCTGTCACGGAAACGCAGCCCCCAGCGGGCAGGGTGGCCCTCCAGGGCCGGTGGTCTCTGTCCTCACCAGAGACCGAAACCACAGGGGAGGGGACGCATTATCCCACCCACTCGGAGCTCAGAGGGGGTCAGGGAAGAGGTTTCCCTCCCCATCCCCTAGGGAAATTCCACCGGGGCCTGGGACGCCCACGGTATCTCCACCAGTGAAGGCAGCATCTTCCCCACAGACACATGGTCCCAAGGGGCCAGGCTCCCCCCCAGGACACCTCGCGAGGCCCAAACCTAAGAGCTGAGCTCCCCCAAGTCCCAATACGCCAGTGCGCCTGGTCCTCCTGCCAGGGAGACCCCGCACTGGCCCATCCTCCTCGCAGTGTCTGGGTGTCTCTTTCTTGCCTCTTCTCACAAGCCAGCAAAACAGGCAGCAAATTCCACGGTGCCGGCCGGGTGTGTGTAGGGTTGCTAGGTGCCCGGTATTCTACCGGACGGTCCGGTATTTGCACTTTGTCCGGTAAAAAAAAAAATCGGAAAATACCGGACACGTGCAATGTGCGGTATTCTCTGATTTTTCCGACTGCGCACCGGATGGAAGCCTGGCGTGGGCGGGGGCAGCGGCTGGAAGGCGGGGCCACCATCGGCGCTGGGAGCCTGTGATTGCGCAGAAGTTTGGCGGAGGCGGGGGGAGTGGCTGGGACTCCCCTGCCAGGCTTCCGCGCAATCACAGGCCCCCAGCGCCGATGGCGGCTCCGCCTCCCAGCCTGGAAGTCTGGGGTTGCGATCGCCGCTCTGGGCGTGTCAGAACGGGGGGTGGGGTGTGTGTGTGTGTGTGTGTGTGTCTGCGTTCCTTTTTTTTTTTTTTTGCGCTCGACAAAAATACCGCGTGTCTGGTATTTTTTGGGAGACCATCTGGCGACCCGAGGTGTGTGGGAGGGAGGAAATGAAACAGGGGGAGAGAAAACGAGTGAGAACGTGTGTGGAAGAGGAACCGAGGGCTGGTCTGCAGAGGGGACCCACCTCAGCCCCGCTACGTCTCTGGGGGGCCGGGAGGGGGTGTGTGTGAAAAACCCAGAACTCGGAGAGCTCGGGCTTCACGGACCTAACACTTGGGGCAGACGGCGCTAGGCTGAAGGAAGCGTTCTCCAGTGACTTAGCTACAGCCTCGGGGAGGTACATTCACAGAACTGTCGTCACCTCTCCGAGAGGCCGGCTTGATTACGCCCCTCAGGGCTTTTTCACACCCAGACCAGGGTCACTAAACCAGCCTCCTTCTCCAGAGCAGGCCCGGAGCGCTGCAGCTGTGTAGACGCACCCAGAGAGCGGGAGAAGGGAAGGGACGGAGAGCAAGGGGAATGGAAGAAAATGGAAAAGCACGAGAAAGGGAGATGCTGTGCCAGCAGCACTAGCTCCCCGGCTCGGGTCGGGAATCTGTTGCTAATTAATGGAATCTTCCCCCGCTCCTGTTACCATATGGACGTGTTTAAATCTGGAAGGGGAGCACGGGGCGGGGGGAGGGGCAGGTTTATTTCTCTATAGTTTCCATCCCTGTCCTCGTGAGCGATCTGCAGGCGCGCTTCCCTGGCCCCGCGCTGTCATTCTTACACACTTCACCCAGTTGGCAGGGACTCCCTTCTGGCTGCCAGGGCGAAGACGGGAGCAGCCACAGAATTCAAACGAGCAGCTGAGATATTCCCCCCCCCCCCACTCCCATCCTCCACAGCAGCAGCGCCGTGTGCTGCAGACCGTCCCTGAGGATGCCCCAGATCGGCCTTTCCCTCCTCAAAAGGCTTTGGCTGGAGATGGAAAATAAGCGGTGACATTTCAGGGCCGGCTCTACCGCGGTAACCCTGCGGCGAGTTGCCAATGACCCCGGGAGCAGCCCACCAGCCCACGTCCCATATCCAGCCTCCAGCTTTCACGAAATCACAGGGCAGGGTGGAAATGCCAAAAAAAAATTTATTTAAAAAAAAAAAAAATACAGCCAAGCAGCCGTGACTACGGAAAGTTCTCGATGGAGGCCCAGGATCTCTCGGTGGTCGGGGCTGCTGGCTCTGCAGATGCCACTTCACCCAGCTACAGGCAGATGTACAGCGCCCCAGATCAAAAATGACCCCACCTTTTGGATGGCTGACAGTTTGGGGTCCAACCAGTGCCACAGTCTGCAGAATTGGCCTGGAATTTCCACCCTGTCCTGGTTTAGAGGAGGTGGGTACATGCCTCCCCTCGGCCCTCGCTTGGAGCTGAGAATGACCAACACCTCTGCAAGGAAGGGTCCCGAGTTGGACACCCAAAGCCAAAGGCATCTCAAATTATTCTGGAAGCACCTAACAACTGGGGCACCCTTGTGCTGGGGAGATGCACACACCTAGCCAGCTTCGGAAGAGCTGCAATCAAATAAGAAAGGTGAGATAGAGAGGTGAAGTGACATGCCCCCGACCACCCAATCGGTCAGTGGCAGAGTGGGAGAGAGCCCCAAGACCACTCCTATTGGTTCAGGAGGAGCCAGCGTTTAGTTAGGATGCTGCTGGATCTGATTCAGCAAAGCACTTAAGCCCCTGCCCGGCATGCCCAGGGCATGGTGAATCGAGATTCTGACTAGTCTCACAGAATCTGCCAACACCCTGCTAACGCAGGCCTGACTCTGTATCTGGCCCCCTGGCCTGTGATAGTCCCTGGTGAGTAGCCAGAAGGACCCTGTCTCCATGACGGGTAACCAGGCGGGCTCAAGCCATTCCTGCGCCCCGGCCAGCGGGACACATGTGCGGCTCCACCCCCGGGCGCACGGCGCATGCACGGCCTTGCCCCCCAATGCGCTGCGCACCTTACAGCTGCCATCAGGCGCCCCCATAGGTTGGCACCCCGGGGCAGCTGCCCCGCTAGCCACCCCATTAATCCGGCCCTCAGGGTAACAGGTGGGTTGGGCAGGTTTGGTTCAGGCCACCTGGGGAACACAGTGTATCTCTTACGAAAGCAAAACCCAGCGTCATGTCCCTGCCAGCGGGGCTGACGCTGGCAAGGGAGCCTGGTGAAACCCGCCAGGCAGATCACGGAGAAACTGCACCAGCTGCACCTTCGTAGCCTGCAGTGACAGGCGTCTGCCGAGCGCGCACCGACGGGAATTCACAGCCCCCCCCCCGCCGAGCCAACCTCCCCTGGGAGAAGACTGACAAACCCCGAGAGCGGCAGCACAAGGAGGAATCCCGCGGAGCGCCCCTGGCTCAGCAGAGAACACCGTCAGCTCTCTGCAACCCGGCCGACCCAGCGGCGGTGCGGCTGGCTCGCGCCCAGCGATTCTGAGATATCCTAATTAGCCATTTGCATTTTCAAAGCCCTTTCCCCGGCTGCAGCTGCCTCAGAAACTTCTCCTGAGGGGATTTCTCATGCCTCTGATCAGGATTCCAATGCGGCTCGGGGCAAGGGAGAATCCATTCGGGGCGTCTCTCTCTGCGCCAAGGCCCCTCGGGGGGAGCCCAGCATGGCTGCTGCCAGCACTGGAGGGGGCAGGAGAAACCGTGGGATGAGATGCACCTGGCTGGCAGGAACTGGGGCTGAAGGAAACGTTTGGTAACCAGGAAGTGCCTCATGAGTCGAGGAATTAAATTCCTAGCGGAAGGGTCGGACGCCTCAGCAACTGGACCCTTGAAATCCAGACGGGACAAACCCTGTTGGGAGCAGGCTGCGTTGGCAAGGGAAGAGGCCATAGGAGACGCTTTCAAAGGCTGTCTTGGAGCTGGGATAACAGATCATCATTCCCGTCCTCCCTCTCTCCATGCGAATACCTAGGCGCCCTGTTCTCTGGCTTTCCCCAACCGCGGTGGATAAAGAATGGCTGAATCAGGGAGGAAGACGGGAATTGTGGGAGGCAGGGCTGTGCAGCCTGGGCGAGCAAAGCCTTCTCCCTCCCCATGGCAACGCAGGGTTTTCCAGGCCGGGCCCCACATTTCTCAGGTAAACGCTCAGCGTGGGCCCGGCCAAAGAGTCTATGGGGCCCACGGTGGCCATGGACAGCGGCTGTGCCGTGCAGCCGGGCGGTTCCCAGCCAGGGCAGTGGGGCCCTAGGAACCGCTTTGCCCCAAAGCCGGGCCTGACTCAGCTCCAGCTGCCATAGAGCCTATTTTGACCGAGTGGTTTGCTGGGCCTGCCCTAGCGATGGGCTTTTAATGGGGAGCTAGCTCGGGCTGATTCGGGAGCTGCTCTCAGGTGCCCCTCTGGCACCGGCCCCTGTGGGACGCAGCCCGAACATGGGGCCTGTCTGTGCTCACCTGCCCCCAGCCTTCCCTCTGAGGGAGGAAACGGGGGGCCTGCCTCGAGGCGCAGCTGGCCCAGCGCCCGGCGCACCCACACAAGGGGTGTCAGTGGAGAGACGTCTGCAATGAACTGGGCTGGGGGGGGGTCTCATTTTCATAGAATCCTAGACCACTAGAACTGGAAGGGACCTCGACAGGTCATCGAGTCCAGTCCCCTGCCCTCACGGCAGGACCAAGCAGCTCTCCAGGAGCTACTCACCCACCGAAGCCTGAGTCAAGGGATTTTCTCTGCCTCCTCCTGCGCATTCCCTCCCAAACCCCCACACTCCAAGCCAGGAGTCTGGATCCAGAGCAGCAGGGACAATTATCCTCGTCCGAGCTGGCCAACAAGCCAGCGCCTTGCGAGGACTTTCACCCTAGCCAGTATGTCTTGCACAGCGGGCCAGGCTCAGCTCTGGGGCAGTTCCAGGGTGCATCGGCCCAGGCGTGGCTGTCACAGAGCAGCTGCGGGGGGGAGAGGCCAGGTGCGCACGCGTGGGCTGAGCAAGTGAATGAAGCAACCTCTCCGTGGGCTCCTACCTGGAGAAGGTGTTCCTGGCGTAGTGCATGATGCTGTCAAAATCGTACGTCTCCCCCAGGGACTCCACCTCCTCGGGCTCCATCTTCAAGAAGTTATACTCCTGCCCTGCGGAAAGCGGGGGAGACAGAGGCACAAATAAGACGAGGCCAGGCAACAGTCCCTCTAACGCGTTTTTCTATCCATTTGCGGAATAAATTTTGTTATATGCACCAAGGCATGTGTCGATGTGCACCACCCATAGAAACACATGCTGTGGGCAACTGTTCCAATCAGCTTGGCAGCAGCTGAATCTCTCCTGGGTGGCCACCCAAGCACCCAACTTACAGGATAAACTGACCCCAGGTGGGGAAAATCTTAGGAACCCGGATAAGCCACACGTGTCCTTGATCTAGCTCTCTCCCCTCGAGCGTGGGCCGACTGCTGCCATCCTCAAGGGTGGCAGGTGTGGGGAGGAAGGAGAGGGGAGGGCAGTGGAAAGGAATGGAGGAGAGAGGCGTGCAGGGGCCTTTACCTGGCTGGATGTTCTCCCGGACGATGGAGACGTGGTCGTCCCGGTCTGGGCGTGTGTGCTCGTGCCAGAAGCCGATGACGTGGCCCAGCTCGTGAACCACGATGCCAAACTTGTCGCAGTTCTTGCCAATGGAGATGGCCTGAGGTCCCCCTCCTCTGTGGCCCACGTAGGAGCAGCACCTGGGGGTGGGGAAGGGGGAATCAGAGCCCCATCCAACCCCATGCGTAGCAGGAGTGAGAAATCTGCCAGCCAATCAGCAACACTCCTTGGTGCTCAGGGGCAGAGGCCAATATGCCAGTCTCCGAAGGGTTAATGCTCTTAAAGGTACACACCTCCCCTGGGGCTAACTGGTCTGGGATTAGACTTAGGTTCCATCCATCATCCCTGCATGGGCAGGACGCTGCCACCGCACAATAGCGCGGCAGCACCTCCGCCGGAGGCAGCACATATGGGAAAGCGTTACTCCGTGGAAACTTTTCATGGCCTGCCCGTGCTTTATTTCAATGAAAGCCCCTGCAGCTCCAACTCCAGTAGGGGCCCCGTCGGAAACCGGGGAGACTCAGCCAGGGCTGCAGCTGCCTGAGGGATGGAAAAGTGAAAGCTGGAAAAGCGAAAGTGGGGGGAGGGGTGCGAGAAGCTGCTCCAGGTGGGGATGGGGGAACGTTAGGATGGAGTAAGACCTGGCCTGGATCTTTGCCTGGAACTAGCCTGGGGTTAACTCCTAAGAGCAATCGTGTTTCCTCTCTGCAGCCCTGCGCTCAGGCCAGGACTGGACGTGGACGAGCCAAAATACCATCAGGAAAGCTCCTTGGCCAGGCTGCAGGGACTCCGAGAGCCCCGACAAGAGCTCACCTCTGGGGCTAGACTCATTCCAGCTCAGAACCAACCCCCTGCAGTCACTGGACACACCCTGGGCTAGACCCGCAGGACAGCAAATTTTTATAATTAACATAGATGCATTGGAGAGGGTCCAGCGGAGGGCAACCAAAATGATGAGGGGGCTGGAGCACATGACTTATGAGGAGAGGCTGAGGGAGTTGGGTCTGTTTAGTCTGCAGAAGAGAAGAGTGAGGGGGGATTTGAGAGCAGCCTGCAACTTCCTGAAGGGGGGTTCCAAAGAGGACGGAGAGAGGCTGTTCTCAGTGGGGACAGATGGCAGAACAAGGAGCAATGGTCTCAAGTTACAGTGGGGGAGGTCTAGGTTGGATATTAGGAAAATCTATTTCACTAGGAGGGTGGGGAAGCGCTGGGATGGGTTCCCTAGGGAAGTAGTGGAGTCTCCATCCCTAGAGGTGTTTAAGTCTTGGCTTGACAAAGCCCTGGCCAGGTTGATTTAGTTGGGATTGGTCCTGCCTAGAGCAGGGGGCTGGACTTGATGACCTTCTGAGGTCTCTTCCAGCTCTATGGTTCTATGTTATAATTCTTAATCCAACCCCCCCCCCCAATCCCTTCCATGAGAGGATCTCAAAGCACGTCACACAATAAGCCCCCTTAGTCCCTTGCGGGAGCAGGTCCGTGTTGTTACCACCACTGTGCAATATGGAAATGGAGGCCCAGGGGTGCAAAGTGATCTGCCCAAGGTCACCCAGCGAATCAGCGGCGGAGTAGAGCACAAGTGTGCTTTCCCATGGCTGTGCTTTCATCTCTAGGCATGGGGCGCTTCAGCTCTGCACGCAGCCTTTTAGGCTGGGGTTTCCCAAGAGGCCCTATGGGAGTCAGGTGCTCCTATTGTGTTTCCAAGTAAAGCAAGTACCTAACTCCCCTAGGCTGCTTTGCAAAGTCTCAGTCTTAGTTCCCAGCTTGCGCAACTCTGCTCCCACCTTGGCTCTGGGGAACAGGGTCCCCAGCCCCACTCACCCACAAGGCCTGTGCGTGAACACGATGTAGCTCTCTTCGGTATTGCGCTCCAAAAACGTCACGCAGGTGTGCTTCTCCCAGTGGCGCATGGCCTGCCGGAAAATCGCCCGCTGGCTCCCTGCACGAGAGGCAGGAGGAGACCAGTTACTGAGACGCTAAGCCCCGTGGGGTGTTTGTTCTCTGAATGTACAGCACCTAGCACCAGGGGACCCGGGTCCATAACTAGTGCTCCTAGGTGCTACGGTAATACCGATCATCATCACAACAGGCCCTGCAGAGGTGGGTGAGGGGCACGGAACCCTATTGCACCTGCGAGAGCATCGTGCTCAACAATCTTTCACTCTTACGTGGAAATGTGGAACTGCAGGGCCAGATTTTCCAAAGAGCCCTGCACCCAGCAGCTGTGTTCACAATCTACAGGCCTCTTACCAAAAGAGGCAAGAGTCATCACTGGCGTCCGATCACATTCACAGCCGGGAAAAATGCATCACAGACCGTGACATCTGATCTCCCCTGTGAAACGTGGCCTCTCGTGTACGTGTTCCCGATAGGATGCTCATTTCACCAGCATTTTTCAAACTTTTGTCCTGACTCAAAAGGAGGGCACAGCGGGGTGGGGGCTTGCAAGGGTAATGTAGGAAGGTCGCAGTGCTCCTCTCTTATTTCTGTGCTACCTTCAAAGCTGGAGAGCAACAGCTGCTGGCTGGGCACCCAGCAGCTCTGAAGGCAGCCCAGCTCTGAAGGCAGCAGCCTGCCAGCAGCAGGGCAGAAGTACCAGACCAGGGTATCCTGACTTCTGTGCTGGTGCCTTCAGAGCTGGGTGGCCGGAAAGCAGCAGCTGATGGGCCAGAGAGAGCCCTGATCTGAAGGCAGCAGCACAAAAGGAAAGGGGACAATGTCATACCAGGCCATCCTGACATCTGTGCTGCTGCTGGCGACCACTCCGCCTTCAGAGCTGGGCTCCCAGCCAGCAGCCATCGCTAAATTAACTTTATTCCCCACCACCACCTCTTTTAGGTCAGGGCCCCTGCAGTTACACCATCAAGACATTTCAGGTGCAGATATCTGAAATCATGACATTCATTATTTTTAAAAAATCCTATGACCATAAATTGGGTAGGGTCCGAGTCATCATTATCCTCATTTTAAAAGCTGGGGAAACTGAGGCACAAAGCTGCTCATATACAGCCCCACAGCAAGTCTGGGGCAGAGCTAGGAAGAGAACTCAGGTGTCTAGGCTCCCAATCCCCTGCTGTAACCACTGGGCCACATTGCTGCCACGTAGGAGCACAGCTTGGCAATGAAACTTGCTCCCTGCGGGCCCAGCCAATCGCCCCCACTCACCACTGAAGTTCCCGCTGATCACGTAGGGAATGACCCCGTCCGGCCACACCCTCTCATGGCGGGAGGTGGCTGCACGGCGGCTCCGAGACCGCACCTGTCTCCATTGTCTCTTCCGCTGCCGCCTGGCCGCCAGGCTGGTGCTGATCCCTAGGGGCATGAGAGCAGCGACGGCAGAGGTGTGACCATCTCCTATAGTCCAGGGGACCCTCACCGTCCCAGGCCAAATCCCCCTGGTGTAACACCACCGCCTTCGGTTACACCAGCGACGGACCCAGCCCAACCAACCCCACACCCCAGGCCAATCACTAATCCACCCGCCCTTCCATCCGTTCTGGGGTGATGGCTCCGAGGCCCAGCGTGAGGGTCATGATATAGGGACTAAGCTGAGACCATCAAACTCATTCACGAATGCGTCTGCGTCACACTGGAACCCAGCACTTCACAGTGGAAACCCAGGCTGGACCCCAGAGCTAGCCCAGATTATAGGCAAAATGAACATAAGAACGGCCGTACTGGGTCAGACCAAAGGTCCATCTAGCCCAGTATCCTGTCTGCCGACAGTGGCCAGCACCAGGTACCCCAGAGAGGGTGGACCGAAGACAATGATCAAGCAATTTGTCTCCTGCCATCCCTCTCCAGCCTCTGACAAACAGAGGCCAAGGACACCATTTTATCCCCTGGCTAATAGCCTTTTATGGACCTAACCTCCATGAAATTATCTAGCTTCTCTTTAAACTCTATTATAGTCTTAGCCTTCACAGCCTCCTCTGGCAAGGAGTTCCACAGGTTGACTACACGCTGTGTGAAGAAGAACTTTCTTTTATTAGTTTTAAACCTGCTACCCATTAATTTCATCTGGTGTCCTCTAGTTCTTCTATTTAGAGAACTAATAAATAACTTTTCTTTATCGGCCCTCTCCACACCACTCATGATTTTATAGACCTCTATCCTATCCCCCCTCAGTCTCCTCTTTTCTAAACTGAAAAGTCCCAGTCGCTTTAACCTCTCCTCATATGGGACCCGTTCCAAACCCCTAATGGACTAATCCAGGGGTGGGCAATAATTTTGGAGGGGGCCACACCAAGAATTTGGTGGGTGGGCAAGAGCCACACTCTTCCATGATATTAATGCAGGAGGGGCGGCGTCTGGGACGGAGCCTAGGTGCAGAGCAGAGATTGGGGTAGGGGATTAGGGTTTAGGAGTAGGTGCGGGGGTTGGGAGGGATCTTGAGCTTGGGGGTTGGGAGATTCGGTGTGGAGGTTGGGGGTGAAGGAGGGCCACTCAAATAGGCCAGCTGTGTCTCCATGCCCCACGCGCCCCTACAGGGAGGACCCTCCGTGCGCTGCCTGTACTGCAAGCATGGCCCAGGCAGCTCCCATTGGCCAGATTCTGACCAATAGGAGCTGTGCGATGGTGCTGGGGGCGGGGACAGTGACGCACCCCCGGGGGTACGCAGCATGCAGAGATGCACAAGGCCCCTGTAGCCGGGCGTGCTGAGCGGTGTGCGGGAGCGTGGCAGGCAGGCCCATGTGGGTTCCGTGTGTGGCTCATGACACAGTTTGTTGACTGCTGCCCACACGCGGGGTGGCCAGGTTCTGCTGGGTTTTGTCCGTGTATTTTTTTCCCTACTGATATTACTACAGTGACCCACCCGTAAAGCCAGGGCCCGTGAAGGGAGGGGCGGGCGGATCGCGCACACAATGCCTGTGAGAGCCGTGCGCCCCCCGAACCCAGTCCCAGCGCTGCCACGGTTCCGTCAGTGCCCCCTCCACTTTCTAGGAACGCCAACGCAGTGAGCAAAATCGTGTGGCCCACGGAGATGAAGGAAGGCCACTCATGCAGCTCACTCACTAGCGTAGGTTGCCTCTTGCTTAGCCTGGGTCTAAATAACTCCCCTTATTCTGAAATAACAAGGCGAGCGTCCACACTACCACGCCTGTTACTTCGCAATAACAACTCCTGCTTGCGAAGAGCGATAACGCTTTGGGGATGTCGAGACTACATTGTTTTTTCGAAAAAACTGCCCCCTTTTCGAAAAAACTTCACCTGCGTCCACACTGCAATCGCGTTCTTTCGAAATTAAATCGAGAGAATGCAGGGGTTTTTCCGACATTGGTAAACCTCAGGTTACGAGGAAGAATGCCTTCTTTGAAAGAGCTCTTTCGCAAAAAGGCGTGCGTGGACGCAGAACAATTTTCGAAAGAGGAGGCAATCGAAAAAAGCCCCGGTGGCCATTCTGTGCATAGCAATCCAGGCTTTCTCGAGAGAGGGTCCATGCAGTCTGGATGCGCTCTTTCGAAAAAGCTGATGGTTTTTTCGATCCGGTTTTGAGGTGCGGATGCTCTTTCGGAAGAAGCTTGCAGTCTAGACATACCCTTAGCTAGCAATTGTTATTTTGGGCGTGGTTATTTCAAAACCAGTGATTTTGAAATCATTTCCCAGCGTAGACATGCCCTCCTATAGGCGCTGGGGTTATGCGGGGGCCGTATTTGGCCCAGGGATCCCTCGCTGGTGCACAGGAGGAGATTTTCATGAGTGATTTGGGGTGCCCAAGTCGAGGCCCTAAAGGAGAGCGTCTCGGCCGGAACGCACCACGGTGCCCACTTTGTCTGAGGCATGATGGCGCATGAGGTAGGAGAACCACTGATGGAGAAAAGCTGCTAGCTCCCCAAGGGTCTGTCCCTCCGTGGCCCGTGGCAGGACTTTGCCCTCTGGCCTCTCCCCTCGCACGCTGCCGAGCCCAGCTAGGACCGTCTCATGCCACGGGGGCGTCTGCTCTTCTCCGTGGGGAGCGTCTCCCTGCGGCCCAACAGACCCCACCACCAGGGAGACAGCAAGACTCGTGGAGAGATCCCCAGCAACTCCAGCCCAGCCCGGGGAATGCGAGCGGTTAAACAGCTCAGCAGGGTGGGAACTGGCCCCCGGGTGCTGGGGCGCCTTTGTCTTCTCCCAACCGGACACGCCGCCTGCAAATATTGGCCGTGGAGCCCTGCCAGCAGGGGCTGCCCCCTTTTCAGCCTCTCTCAGCTGAGCTAACAGTGGCACAGCTTGCGGGGAGACGGGGTCTGTGCAACCCTCCAGCCCTGGCCAGGCTGTTCTGTTTGTCTTCAGTGCAGGGGGGACAGAGAGCGGGGAGAAAGGCAGGAGAGCGGGGCTGGGGAGTCCAGCTGTGCCAAATGGCTCCCGTGCACAAGCCAGAGCAGGAGGACGTCTCAGTGCAAGAGGGTCTGGGACTGGCAGGCAACACAGAAAGAGACCCATGGGGATGGGGAAGTGAGCTTCCTATCCGTGGCTCTGGGGGCTAAACCCACGAGCTCCACGGCCTGGGCTCTCAGGCGCTACGGGTCTACAAACAATCCTGATAAACTTGCATCGGAAGCCGAGAGGGGGCAAATTAAACCTCTTCTCCGGTCCCTGCTGCATCTTGCTCCTTCTGAGAGAGCGACTAGACCAGCCCCGCCGGAGACAACCAGGGAATGAATAAGAAGCATCCATGCTTGCCATCCCTGGTGCTCCAGGGCCTGTGTTGTGCTCTCCATTTCCAGGCAGCGTCAAGCAGACAAAGTGACTCACCCAAGGCCACACAGCATAGCAGTGGCAGAGCCAGGAACGTGGGGCCTCCTGACGCTCAGGCCAGTGCCTTACCACTGGGTCAGGAGCTCCCTTCTTACAGCGACCTGTTACAGTGACCTTTTATATAGAGGTTTATAAAATCATGAGTGGCGTGGAGAAAGTGAATCAGGAAAAGTTATTTACTTGTTCCCATAATCTAAGAACCAGGGGCCATCAAATGAAATTAATGGGCAGCAGGTTTAAAACAAATAAAAGGAAATTCTTCACACAGCGCATAGTCAATCTGTGGAACTCCTTGCCTGAGGAGGTTGTGAAGGCTAGGACTATAACGGTTTAAAAGCGAACTAGATAACCTCCATGAATTTAAGTCCATAAATGGCTATTAGCCAGGATGGGTAAGGAATGGTGTCTGTGACCGTGCCCCTTCGGTCTGGTCCGGGGGCCGGCCAGCTTCTCTTTAAATGGGGTGGTCTTACCCCTCACGTTGGGGTTTTGGTTGTATTTTCCTTCTCGGGCGGGGGAAGGAAGGGGGGCCCGGGCCCGCCCTCACTCTTGGGCCCCAGCCCAGGGCCCTAAGGACTGAGACTGTGCCCCAGTCTCGGTCCGGCTGACGGGGTCGTGCCTCTAAACGTGTCAGCCCACGGGCTGTTTCGCCGCCCTGCCCTGGGCTACTTCCTTCCTCCCCCCCGCTCCTCCTCAGGACCGTCGGTACTCACGGCGTCTGGGCGCCCCGGAGAGGCAATCACGGGAGTGTCCACGTCTCGCTTCTCTCTGGCGAGTCCGTGCCGTCTGCGAGCCTCCCCCCCCTCTCCGGCAGCCGGCAGGGTTTTAAAGTTCCCGCCGGGCCGGGGGTTTTACGTGCCCCGCCCCCACGTCGTCCGCCCCGGTGCGCCACGCCTCCCCGTCTCACCGGCGGGGCTGGGGTGGGCTCAGCTGAGCCACAGCTCGGGAGCAGCTGGCACATGGCCGGTACTCGTCCCACAGCCTCTCTGAGAGGGCGCAGGTTCCCTGGTGCAGGGTGCGGGGTCTCTGTTACCGTCACAGTGTCCCTGGCCTCTGTTTGCCAGAGGGTGGAGATGGATGGCAGGAGACAGATCGCTTGATCATGATCTGTTCAATTATCTGCCCTCTGGGGCACTTGGCATTGGCCACTGTGGGCAGACAGGATACTGGGCTGGATGGACCTTTGGTCTGACCCAGTACAGCCGTTCTTATGACCTGCAGCCAGGCGGGTGTTCCCCAGTACCGAACTCTGGGCTAACAATGCAGGATGGAGTTTTCAAAGGTGCTTTCGGGGAGCTGCTCTCCCAAGTCCCGCTAACTTTCCCGTCAGGACCCTTTGAAAGCTCCAGTCCGTGATACCTGTCCCATTACGCAGCAGGACATGCCCGCCGGGAATCGCTTAGACATGTGACCATGGGAACCATTCCCGCAGCCCAGGTTCAGCAGCAGCCGCCATAGCTGGGCAGAAACAGCCCTCTGCTTTGCAGCTTGGGGGTGCTGATTAATCTTAACCAACAGCGGGAAGTCGGGAAGGCTTTGGCCTCCTCACTTGTCTCCGCCCACCTGCGCATGGAGGCATGGGAAAGAGACCGGAACAAAGCGTCCTGGCAGCTGAGCAGTCCCTGCCACGCCGACGGTGCTGCCGTACCTGAGGTGGTGTTGGCTGGTTTCTCAAAGGTGCGGCGTCTGAGGTCTGCGAGTTGGTCCAACTGGAACAGCTTGAGGTCTTCCTCGTCCAAGGCGATGTCTCCCAGGAAGGCAACTGGAAAACAGAAAAGGGGACAGGCCGGTGAAGGGGCGGGAGTCGGCGGGGTTTAATTCAGCTGCCTTCCCGGGGTGGGCGGTTCGTAAGGGGCACCCTGGAGTTTGCAGTCAGGGGATGTCATGCAACGTGGGAAGAACCGAGAAAAAGAAGAAACACTCAGGGCTGGGTTTTCACGTGTCCTGCAGCTGCGGCGGAGCCAGATTTTCAAGAGCTCAGTTCCCTTTGGAACAGTTCGGGGTGAAATTTCCCAGTCTGTGGCCTTATGCAGCCCTTACGTCCCACCGAAGGGAGAAAACAGGGTCTTTCAGGGTTTCGGGGATGCATGGGGTTTGTTCTGCCCTCTGTCAACAGGAAGGCTCTGACTGGCATCTAGCTGCCAGGGCAGTCACTGCTCCAGAGACCTGTCCTTGCTAATAGTGTGAGGGGGCTTTGGGGTCTTGGTGCCAGGGTCCTGCATGGCACCATAACACAGCCCCAGTAGGAGGGGCAGGAGCAGCGACTTATAGGCATCGCTAGACTGCAGTGCTGCTAGCTCTTGTGATTTTGTAGTGAGTGGCGCTACGCAGGTTGAACCTCGTTAGGCCGGCACTCTTGGGATACGACTGGTGCAAAGCCAGACAATTTGCCGAATCACAGGAGGTCAATATTGTCTAGCAGCATTGCTTCCTGGGCTTCTAGAAGACATTTCAGGGCAAATTAAAGCTAAATAACATCACAGAGCACTGAGAACCAGGCCTGGTGGGTGTAAACAAACTTTATGGGACCGCGGGAAACTTGGCCACACCCATGATAAGTGGCCATCTGGAGAACTAACATCATGCTGGACCACGGAAGTTGCCAAACCAGAGAGGTTCAACCTGTATTTGGTCCGTTTCTCAAGGCACTTTCTGAGCGCAGCTGCACATGGCGAGGTGAGAATCTCAAGGTTCGTACGGTTGCCGAGAAAAACTGGAACACCGGCCCGGGGTGCACCCGAAAGGCCTGGACGTGAGGCGGGAAAGCATCTAGCAGCAGCTCGTTTCTGTGTCCCCAATCTCCTGACCGGGAAGCCAGTCCCAGGATGTGCGGAATATGACTCATGATTTGTCCAGGCTCGGCATTAGCAAGACTGCCAGGGTCGGTTTATTCTTCAAGCCACACCAGAGGCGTCCCAGCCATTGCTAGTGAGACAGGTTGACCGGATGCCTTGATGAGTGGCTCTAATGCGGAATCTGGTCCTCATCACCAGGGGCCCAGCACCAGGCCTAATCTGCACGCCAGCCCCATTGACGGCGGAGTCCTTGTCGCAGCCCCACTGCGTAGGAGTGAATTTCACTCATGCGGTTTGCAGTCTCCAAAGCAGACCTTTCCACCTGGGACCAATTAGTAGAGCCCTAAAAACCCGCGGATATCCGCTGTATATCCAGGGATAGGGACGCAGATCTCTGCAGCTCATTTTTGCGGATACAGCATTTTGTATCCACGTAGGGCTCTACCAAGCAGGAGCATCCGGAAAAGCCGGAGGCTGCTCTCTATCTGCAGTGTGAATCTGGACCAAGCCAGTAGCTCCCAAAAGATGCTATCGACATTAGAGTGCAGTTTCCCCTTCGGTAGCTGTGTGGCACAGTGAGGGCTGTCAATCAATCGCCATTAACATGACACGGGCTATGTCTAGACTGGCAAGTTTTTCTGGAAAATCAGCCGCTTTTCCGGAAAAACTTGCCAGCTGTCTACACTGGCCGCTTGAATTTCCGGAAAAGCACTGACGATCTCATGTAAGATTGTCAGTGCTTTTCCGGAAATACTATGCTGCTCCCGTTCGGGCAAAAGTCTTTTTCCGAAAGACTTTTGCGCAAAAGGGCCAGTGTAAACAGCACAGTACTGTTTTCCGCAAAAAAGCCCCGATCGCGAAAATGGCGATCGGGGCTTTTTTTGCGGAAAAACACGTCTAGATTGGCCACGGACGCTTTTCCACAAAAAGTGCTTTTGCGGAAAAGCGTCCGTGCCAATCTAGATGCTCTTTTCCGAAAATGCTTTTAACGGAAAAACTTTTCCGTTAAAAGCATTTCCAGAAAATCATGCCAGTGTAGACGTAGCCAAAAAGAATGCAATTGCCCCAAATTAATCACGGTTCTTGGCCATTTCAATTGCACTGGTAAACAATAACACAATACCATCTATTTAAATGTTTGCGATGTTCTTCTGTCTTTCCAAATATATTGATTTCAGTTGCCACACAGAATACAAAACGTACCAGGCTCACTTTGCATTATGATTTCGGATTACAAATATTTGCACTGTAAAAAAGATAAAAGAAACAATATTTTCCAGTTAACCGCATACAAGCAATATAGCGCAGTGGTTCTCAACCAGAGGCACAGGTACTACTGGGTGAACACAGGTCTTCCATGAATAGTAAATATCAGCTAGATATTTGCCTCGCTTTATAGCAGACTGCAGAAAAAGCACTAGCAAAGTCAGTATAAGCTAAAATGCCATACCGACTATGACTTGTTTACACTGCCCTATAGCAGTGTTTCTCAACTTTTTGTTTTATACAGTACCCTTTAAAAAAATATATAAGTACCCCCAGTACCAACAGTTTTCAGACACACATTTTTTTCTCTACGGTTGCAACAGATTTGTTTAAACAACTTAATTGTAGTCAGGTGGGTGATGAAATTTTTGGGCGTAAAAAGTACAAAAATAATAAAACGCTGTAAAACTTAAAACAAAAATCCAGTTTTCTCCAAATTTCAGTTGTGTTGACGGACCCCCACAGACTTCTCTCCAGTACCCCTAAGGGTACTCGTATCACTGGCTGAGAAACACTGCGCTATACAATGAAATGCAAAGTACAATATTTATATTCCAATTGATTTACTTTATAAACTATATTAGAAGATTTCACTAGTGTTGCTCAGGTCCCTAATTTTCGTTTTACTCTCTCAGATAGATAGTA
This sequence comes from Pelodiscus sinensis, assembly GCF_052426305.1. Taxonomy (NCBI): domain Eukaryota; kingdom Metazoa; phylum Chordata; order Testudines; family Trionychidae; genus Pelodiscus; species Pelodiscus sinensis. The sequence continues at coordinate 6,243,079 of NC_143079.1, read as the reverse complement.
GATGTGTTGCAAGCTTTTGCCAGCAGAAGGTTCCCTTCTTCACCAAATAAGATTCCCGTTGCTCGGGTCCTTAATTAACGTTTGTTTTTATTCATTTAAATCATTGCTCTGGGGTGGGGCTGAGGAGGAGGGGGTCAGGAAGCAGGCTGCCTGGGGGAGAGGGGACAACCCCAGCTCTCTCTCACCTCAGCAGGTTGGGGCCAGGTGAGAAGCGCCTCTCCATGGCCGCTGCAGCTCCAGCGGGCACAGCCGGGGGAGGGGAGCATATCCTCTAGATGGGGCAAGTCAAGGTTCGTCTGCCCCCCTGCGCTCCCCAGCCAGAGTGAGGAATGCAGCAAACGGGGCACTTTCCTCTCGCAGCATGATGAAGGGGAACAGCCAGCAATGTTCCCGGACAAATTGTGGGAGGAGCTTCAGCCTCCCCTCCCCCCCAATCTCCCTAAAGAGCATCTGTGGGGTGGGAAGCTCAGGCCTGGGGCAGTCCCAGACAGAATGGGTGGGGGACACTCCCAGCCAGCCTTTTCCACTCGCCTGGTGATTCTGTCTATTTTCCGTATGGTTTTATGAGCAGCAATCCCATTCCAGGCACATCCCATTGTCCTGGCACAACCAAACCCTGGCCTTGCTTTAAGTGATGATAAAAGGAAGCTGCCTGCCGAATTTGTTGTTCCTAGTTCTTATTGTTTAGTAGGGGCTCTTGAACAGACAGACCGACCGACAGACTCTCTCAAATAAATAGATTTTGGAAGCAAGTCGTTTTTAAGTGGGGTGAAATTTTGGGAGCACCTGACAAATCAGACTCCTGAAAGGAGTAAAGTAGTCTGGAAAGGTTGAGAACCACCACTGTAGTGCAATATCTTGATTGTGAAATACACACAATATTTACAAATATGGGTTTTTTTTGGTTACATAACTACACTGGAAAACAAAACAATGTGACACTTTAGCACCTACAAGTCCACTCAGTCCTACTCTTTGTTCAGCCAATTGCTCAGACAGACAAGTTGGCTAACATTTGTGAGAGAGAATGCAGCCCTCTTACTGGCGCAGTCACTTGAAAGGGAGAATAGGTATTTGCATGGCACTTTGGTAGCTGCCCGGGCAAAATGTGGCACGCCAGATGTGCTAAACGTTTTGTTTGCCCCTTCATGCTTGGGCCACCTTCCACAGGACAGGCTTCCATTCTATTATCGTTTCACAGTGCGATTAAAACGGCGATTAATCACGATTTAAAAAAAAAATCGTTTGACAGCCCTCGGAATAGCTATGACTCGTTGGGGCTAACGGGTGCCTCTATGCGCAGCCTGAGAAGAGGCCAAGGGTGGTCCCTCAGATGCTCTTCTTGACTTTAGAAAGGATCCCTTGTATGTCACAGGGGAAGCACATACCTTGCTGGGAAGAGTTTGCCCTGCCCTGCCTGCTCCACGGACAAACAGAAGAGCCTGTTCTTCAGGCTGTCGCGGCAGAACATTCCTCCAGTGCAAGGAGGTGTCAAATGTTACCCTTCGGCATTCGACTGCACGAGGTGGAGGCCAATGTGGGCCCACACCCCCGGATGTGCCTTATGGATAGAGATTCCAGGGCTGGACGGGATCACGGGGCGAATCCCAGGGCAGCAAATTCCACCCGTAGCTGGGTGAGTTAGGAACCCCAGGCGCACTCCAATCTGTTGGGTTCTCATTGCCACCAGCACACGAAGCTCAGCTCAGCTGAATTTCCTTGGTCACACTGCAGCTGCAGTGCCCTGGGCATGTTTGCTAGCTCATGAGGGGCCCTGATAATCACAGCACGCGATAGGGGAGGTTAGGGGGCAACATCCGCTCTCTCGTGACCTTCCCATGGATTCAAGCGTGCACAAGCATAGCGGGTCATGTCACAATCCCAGATAACCAACCTTAGAACCCGCAGCGCCAGGGCAAAGTGCGGCCCCAGCCAGGGATCTCACCTGCACCTTGGAAAGAATGCAGCAGGCTTTGGAAAGGGTTCAGAAAAGGGCAACTAAAACGATTAGGGGTTTGGAACGGGTCCCATATGAGGAGAAGTTAAAGCGACTGGGACTTTTCAGTTTAGAAAAGAGGAGACTGAGGGGGGATAGGATAGAGGTCTATAAAATCATGAGTGGTGTGGAGAGGGCCGATAACGAAAAGTTATTTATTAGTTCCCTAAATAGAAGAACTAGAGGACACCAAATGAAATTAATGGGGAGCAGGTTTAAAACTAATAAAAGAAAGTTCTTCTTCACACAGCGTGTAGTCAACCTGTGGAACTCCTTGCCAGAGGAGGCTGTGAAGGCTAGGACTATAACAGAGTTTAAAGAGAAGCTAGATAATTTCATGGAGGTTAGGTCCATAAAAGGCTATTAGCCAGAGGATAAAATGGTGTCCTTGGCCTCTGTTTGTCAGAGGCTGAAGAAGGATGGCAGGAGACAAATGGCTTGATCATTGTCTTCGGTCCACCCTCTCTGGGGCACCTGGTGCTGGCCACTGTGGGCAGACAGGATACTGGGCTAGAAGGTCCTTTGGTCTGACCCAGTACGGCCGTTCTTATGTTCTTTGCCTCTCCTCCCTGCCCCTTCCCAGGGAAAGCAATCAAGATGGATGCAGATGGAACAGCCACTGGCGTTCTGTGCCCGTCACCGCTGTGTCAGTTCTCCAGCTCCACTGGCAGCAGTCGTGCTGGTTTGGATACAACAGGCCTTGGGGCTTTTTTTTTATTACTTATTATTACCCAAATTGTTTTAACCTGGAACTCCTTTTGCAAAACACACACACCAGTCGACAGCCAAGGGATACTCACATAACCTCAGCTTCATCGGCCAAAGAGAATATAAACCATATGCTACAACTGGGCCTCGGCCTCCCCCCTTCCCCACAGAGAGCCGGACTCAGCGCCTTCGCGGGACGGCCACTGCTGACCGCGGAGCCAGAGTATCCAGGGACGCTCTCGCGGGGGGCTGCTGGGAGGAGAGGCCAGGGCAGCGGCTGGGCGGCTCCAACATCCAAAGGGCAGATGGAGATGGGGCCTCCAGCTGCAACGTCTGGATTCAGATTTTAAACACATTGGAAGCTTGGATCTCGGTTTGGGGCTGTCCTGGTAGAAAGATTAGTGGCCCAAGTGCATTGTGCAGATCTGGGATCCGAGCCAGGGACTTGGTTCGGGTCCATCAGCAGCTGGGAGCCAACTCCGGAGCGCGCAGCTCGGGCCTCCGTCAGGCAAACCTCACTACAGCCACGGGGAGTTTCACCGGACTAAGGGCGGCCCTGAAGATTTGTCTCCATGGGGACCATGAAATTCAGCCCTGTGCAGAAGGCCAAGTACCACTAGCCCTTAAATTGGGCCAGGCTCTGTGTGTGTGTGTGTGTGTGTGTGCGCGCGTGCGCGTGTGTGTGCAAGTACCACTAGCCCTTAAATTGGGCCAGGCTGTGTGTGTGTGTGTGTGTGTGTGTGTGTGTGTGTGCGCGCGCAAGTAGCACTAGCCCTTAAATTGCGCCAGGCTGTGTGTGTGTGTGTGCAAGTACCACTAGCTCTTAAATTGGGCCAGGTTCTGTGTGTGTGTGTGTGTGTCTCACTAGCTCTTAAATTGGGTCAGGCTCTGTCTGTGTGTGTGTGTGTGTCTCTCTCTCTGGCTATGTCTAGACTACAGAGTTTTGTCGGAAAAACGGCCGTTTTCCTGACACAACCTGAGTTACGTCCACACACTGCAAGCGACACTAAACCGAAAGAACAGAGGGCTTTTCACGCAATTGGTAATCCTCATTCTACGAGGAAGAAGCCTTTTTGCGAAAGAGCTCTTTTGCAAAAAGGCGTGTGTGGACAGGGAAGAGGGAGTTTTTTCGGAAGAAGAGGGAAGAGGAAAAAGCCCAGGTGCCCTGGCAATCACAGCTTCCATGTGAGATAGTGTCCAGGCAGTCTGGATGCTCTCTTTCGAAAAAGCGCATCGCAGTGTGGATGCTCTCTTTCGCAAGAAGTTTTAAGCGTCTTGAGCAAGAAGCCTGTGGCCTAGACATAGCCTCTGTGTGTGTGTCTCTCTCTGTGTATCTGTGTGTGTCTGTCTGTGTGTATCTGCGTGCATCTGTGTGTGTGTGTGTGTCTCTCTGTGTATCTGTGTGCGTCTGTGTGTATCTGCGTGCATCTGTGTGTGTGTCTCTCTCTGTGTATCTGCGTGCGTCTGTGTGTGTATCTACGTGCATCTGTGTGTGTGTGTGTCTCTCTGTGTATCTGTGTGCGTCTGTGTGTATCTGCGTGCATCTGTGTGTGTGTCTCTCTCTGTGTATCTGCGTGCGTCTGTGTGTGTATCTACGTGCATCTGTGTGTGTGTGTCTCTCTCTGTGTATCTGCATGCATCTGTGCGTGTGCGTCTCTCTCTCTCTCTTTCTCTCTCTAATTTGACCCCAGAGAAGACAGAGTATCCAGCCTTCTCGTTACATGGGCAATTCTACAGCCACGTGCTCCCCCAGCACGGCCGCAGAGCCAGCTCTGGGTGGCTAAGGACTATGCGGGGCCATGCAAGCGGATAATGCAGAACGCACCGAGAATGGAAACCACAGAGAAATGGTGGAACGGTGCCAGAACAGGCCAGCAGAGTTCAGAATGGGCTCACCTCCCGCAGCGGTGGGCAGCCTCCCGCCCAAGAGCCGCATCCAGCCCCTCAGGGTGCTGCGTGAGGCCCGGGAGACATTTTGTCGACTGTGGCCCACACGCAGGGTTGCCAGATTCTGCTGGTTTCCACACACGCTCCCTCTGCTGCCAGGCCCAGCGCTGCTGCGGTTCCGTCGGCGCCCCCCGCACGTTCTAGGGACGTCGGTAAAACCGCCCTCTCCTGGGAGACCGTCTTGATGGCCACAATCTTGCGGCTCGCTTAGACGAAGGAGGCCAACTCCTGCGGCCCACGCACCAGCCTCGACTGCCCCCCACTCACCCCACACGTGCGGCAGGAGACAGCAGGGGAGGGAATTCTGAACTCCCGCTGGCATTATTAATCATGTTTCTTAGGGTAGCGCTGAGGGACCAAAGAGAACGGGGCCCTGTTGTGCGAGGGGTGGAGCAATCAGCCCGAGAGCCAGGTCAGAACGATCCTTTGCGGTCGCCCACCTCGTGCCTCTCTCTGCTCCTCTCCCGTCCCTCGCTGGCCTCCTTCCTACCCTCCAGACAGACTCACCCGCCCTAGTGACCGGCGACGGAGAGCTGGAATCTCCAGAGGGAACAAAGTCTGTGCATACGGCAGCATACAGGGGGACTATGGGGGCGACTGGAAGGATAAAACTTGCATTGCCACAGGGGGAAAACACAGGGCTAAAAAGGAACAGGGAAGTTTTGGGCCAAAGAAGACTGAGAAAGAACCCCCCAGACTTAACAACTGGCTTGGCAGTGGTTTCTACCTCCTCCCTCCCTTTCCTTCCTCTGGAAAAGCCATCTAGCGTCCCCTCTTCGCTGTATAGATGGAATCCACATGCAACCCCGGGGAGGGGGGCTGCCACTCGGAGACCCCCCGTCCACATGCAGCCAGCCATGGAATGGTGATTCAGCTCAGAGTTACAGGAATTTGGCTCAGCCGCCTGGCTTGGGGGGCCCAGACTTTCACTGAAACACCCTCAGGCAGGCATGGTGCGGGGGAGGGAGGGTTAGGTCATTCTGTGCTCCCATAATGAGAGCCGGGTGTCGAAAGACATGCATGGATTGCAGGGTCCCTGGGGCAGAGACCTTCCACCCCTGGGTGGGTTTGCATGGTCCGTGACGGGGGAGCTGCAGACTGGATGAGGCAGTGTCTTGCTCTCTGCTCTGCAGTCCCTGCGCCGCCAGGATCATGCAAAGGGAAAGCAGCCAGCACAGTGGGATGCCAGCAGGAGCCTGGGGTTCCTCTGTGAAACAAGCCACCCCCTCCTGCATTTCCACCTCACTGCCATTTTCTGGCTCCAAGGAAGAGGTGGAGGGGAGAGTCATAAAAAGGAAAAGGAAATCAGGCGACAGGACCAGCTAACCCGCAAGGAAAGGTGCCGCCAAGTCCCTGCTTTGATGCAATTCAATTTAATTAGGTCTTAGTTATGAAAACGAGGCAGGACGATTAGGGTGACGGCAGAAAACAAAACGCCTTTGAAATGTCGGTCTCGAATCCGAAACCGACCCAGAGATGAACATGGTACCGGGCCCCTTTTGCAACAGCTGACCTGCCCCCCCCCAGCTCTGACCACACGTGGAGACGTCTGGCTCCGGACTTCCGAGTTCAGGCCTGTCTCCAGCCGTCCCAGCAAGGGATGTAAGATTCTGTTCCATCAGTTCAGCGGTGAATCGTTACGTTGAACTGGTGAATCGCTTAAACAGGGGCGGGCAGGGGCGGCTCCACCCCCAGCCTGTGGCATGGTGCAGCGGGCCCAGACAGGCTGGCATGCCCGCAGTCACCGAGCGGTAAACGAGCACCCCCCTTCACGGCACTGTGGGCCCAGCTGGGCTGCTAGTTAACCGTAACCGGTCAGCATCATCCGGGAAGAGTGATGCTTCCGGGTTAACCCGGCACTAATCACAGCGAGGGCCGGGTACACCCCACCATTGGCAACACTAATGTCGTTCGGGGGGGTGAACTCCCCCCCCGCTCCGCTGACGTAAGTGGCAGCGTGCACCCCGCTCTCTCCCGCCGACACCGCTACCACCACTCACGAGGGTTGGTTTGATTATGCCGACGGGAGAGCACTTCCCCCAAGCCTAGAGCAGCTCCGGGAGAGATCCGACAGCGGCGCAGCTGCATTGCCGGAAGCTCTGCAGGGCAGGCGCAGCCGGTATCTCAACACACCTCCCCCGAAGGGCAAGCTTGCTCCCTGTTTTACAGCTGAACCGAACCAGAGGGGAGTCCAGGAGCAGGCGCTGGACGAGGCCGGGCCGCGGTGTCTGGGCTCCCTGCTTGGCACACGGCAGCGAGCGGCAACCTAGGCTAGTGTGTGGGCCGCACGAGTGACCTTCCGGGATCTCAGCGGGCTGCAAGATTGTAATCGAGTCGGCCTCCCGGGGTAGGGCGCTTTCACTCACTGCGCTTGCATCCCTAGAATCTGCAGGGTACCGGTTGAGCCGTAGCAGCGCTGTGATTGGCTGCAGAGGGGGGCGCCCGGCTCTCACTGTCGGTGTTGTGTGCGATCCGCTCGCCCCCTCCCTTCCCGTGCCCTCACTGTACGTGTGTGTCACTTCAGTAACACGGGTAAGAAAAAAAAATGATGCAGCTAGAAACCAGCGGAATCTGGCCCTCCTGCGTATCGCCGACAGACAGAACCAAACCTGGGACCTCCGTGCACGAGCCTCTACTGTGTAAGCTAAAAGCCAGCTGGCTCGCGTCTAAGGCTGTAGAACAGGGCTGCCCAAGGGCCACAGGTAGCCCGCGGCCCATTTGTTTGCGGTCCGCGGTACGGTCTGAGTTTACATGGGACTCAGCACACATCCCGCAGGTGGGATCCTTTGGACAAGGCCTCCACTGGGAACACGCGCCAAAGGGCGAGGCATCTCCCAAGTGGGGTGAGCACTGAAAGACGCAAGCGGACAGGCTGGCTGGAACAGATGGGTACAGGGGGTCAGCGTTTGTAGCCCCCAGGGAGGTGCCGGGAGTGCTGTGTGAAAGAAGCTATTTGCATATATTTGCATATATATTTGCATGTATATGCAACCGCGCTTAAGTTGTGGCCCTTTGCATGTGCTGTGAGTATCCTTGTGGCCCCCGGGGCTTCCAAAGTTGAGTAGCCCTAATCTAGAGCAATCTCATTCTCTCTCTCTACAAGAGGTTTAAGTGCCGCTCCACGGGACAGCGCCCACACCCAGCAGGTGTGCAAGCTACACCTGCCCAAGGGGTATGGTAAACAACATGTCTCATGGGCCCCCCGGAGCACCCCGATGGGCCGTATGCCTGGGCCACAGGCTGTCCACCACGGAGATCTACTGCCTCGTGCAGCTAGAGAAAGGAACGCGGCTATGAAGAGCGTAACGCTTGGAATAACTATCCGACCGTGAGGGCAAGGAGGCGTCCGAGTGTAATAAATACATTGACAGTAATATTTACAACGTCATGAAGAACACGGCTTTTAGGGAACATGCCAGAACCCGCAACATCTGCAGGGACGGCAGGAGCTTTGATACTAGCCCGGCTTAGGCAGTGCCAAGAAGCGCACAGGGCGAGTAAACTCGCCGGAGGAGGAGCCAGGCTAGGAACGCAGCCAGGAGCCGTACATTAAGAGAAGCCAGAGAACCCACACGGGGAGACTTATGGTGTGTGAAAGACCCAGGGCGACTACACTGCAACTATTTTAGCACCAGATTCTCAGCCTCATTCCATTGTCTTCAGTGACTGACCAATAAAGGCATCTCCTCCGAAAAGGGACGCAGGCGTCCAACCCTGCCATGCTGATTTAGCGCCGCGATGGGTCTGGCTCATTGGAGCTGGGCGTTACCTTAAATGAAGGTGGCTTTGTGTGTTTTGAAGAGGCAATGGATTCGAATAGCCACTTGGGTGGAAAACACGACGGCGGAAGGCCATGCTCTGCTGCCCTTTAATGGGCTGGTTGGCAGAGGGGATCAATGCAGACAAACTGCATGCTTAGGATCTGGAAAAGTTCCTTGTTTCCCCCCCGCAGCAGGAACAAAACAGAACAAATCGGCCACCGCAACAAGGTGGGAGAAGCACCGTCTAAAATCCGCCCTCTTCACCACGCTCCGGAAGGCTCCAGCTGGAAACAGGACGCCAAGCACTATGACTGTGTCTTTAAACATTCCGCAAAACCAAGGCAGCAAAGTATCCCTGGTGAGCGCCTGCCATCAGCACTTTCAGAGACCTTAGCTACTCATGTACGGACACGACTGCAGTGCGTCATGGGTTATTTGTGTGGGAGGATCTCTGCAGGTCAGGGAATGGCGGGGAGAGCAGTTTTCTCTATAAAATCATGGCTGGTGAGGAGAAGGTGAAGACAGAAATGTTATTTACTTGTTCCCATCACATAAGAACTAGGGGTCGCCAAATGAAGTGAATAGGCAGCAGGTTTAAAACAAACAAAAGGAAGTAGTTCTTCATACAGCGCACAGGCAACCTGTGGAACTCCTTGCCAGAGGAGGTTATGAAGACCAGGGCTTTAACAGGGTTCAAAAAATAACTAGATAAATTCATGGAGAATTGGTCCATCATTGCTTATTAGCCAGGATGGGCAGGAATGGTGTCTTAGCCTCTGTTTGTCAGAGGCTGGAAATGGGCGACAGGGGAAGGATCACTAGATGATTCCCTGTTCTGTTCACTCCCTCTAGGGCACCTGGCATTGGCCACTGTCAGAAGACAAGATACTGGGGTAGATGGACCTTTGGTCTGACCCAGCGTGGCTGTTCTCATGTTATGTCTCTACCAAAGCTAATCTCCCCCACCCCCCCCGGCTATCACCATATCACCTCCAACTGTTTTTTACTGAACCTGTCTAGCACAAGCCTAAGTGATGTGGTGGTTAAAAAGTCAGTAGTCATTGGCACCAATGTTCCCTCTAATTTTGTCCATCTGTTGCAGAATAAATTTTGTTTTGCGCACCAAGCCATGTACAGATGTGCACCACCGTACAAACAGTGGTGCTGATTGGGGGTGCCTTGCCAAATCAGCTGGGTGGCATTAGAATCTCTTTGCATCGTCCCCTCTTTGGTACCACTGGCAGAGCTGAAAGGCTACTGCAAACATGCCCAGTGGGTGTATGGCCCCAAAGAGGCACAAGTATTTATATCATGGGACTAAGAACCAGGACTCTGGGTTCTAGCCTGACTCTGGGGGGGCTTGTGGTCCTGTGCCTAGTGGGAATAGGACAGCTGGGTTCCTTTGGCAGAGAGCAAGTGCTCTTTACTGAGCACAAGATGCAACTGGGTGTCAGTACTTGTGGGGTTTATTCCCAGGTTGCCATTGACTTGCCATGTGTCCTTCGGGTAGGGCCAAAGCTTGATGACAGCTGGAACGTGGCTGCAATGGGTGCCACGTAGCGTCCTTGCGCATCACCTGCCCCCAAGTGGGTGATGAGATGTGTCTATCTTACAGCGGGTTGTGAGACTGAATTAATTGCTGTCTGCACAGTGCTTTGATCCTCCCCCACAGGGGCACCAGGGGATTAGAAATGAACAGAGCTGGTCAGACAACGGTAACGATTTTCCAGGAAAAATGTCATAACAAAATAAAATGGCTACGTCTAGATTGCATCCTTTTTTTGTAAAAGGGATGCAAATCCCTTAAAATAAGGGATAAGGGATCTTTCGTAAAAGGCTTTATTTTCCGAAAGATCCGCGTCCAGACTGGCGCTTTTTTCCGGCAAAGCTCCGTGCCGAAAAAAAGCGGCAGCCATTTTCATGCTAATGAAGTGGGAGAAATTTAAATCCCCGCTTCATTAGCAATTGTGATACGTCTAATTTGCATCCCTTTTACAAAAAAGAGATGTAATCTAGACATAGCCAACGTGTTTTGGAAGTAAACCATGAACATTTTTCAGTGTTTCATCGTTTTCAATGTTACATTTAAACACATACATTCTTTTTGCACTGAAAAAAAATATCCCAAACAGATAATGTCACAAGAAACAAACATTTTTTTTCCGACTGTATATCTGAGAGAGTTTGTCTGTCGGTCTGTCTGCCTGTTCGAGAACTCCTCCCAAACAGTACGAGCAAGAACCATCATATTTAGCATACACCTTCCTCTAATCATCACTTAAAGCAGGGTCAGGGGTTGGTTGTGCCAGGACAATGGGACGTGCCTGGAGTAGGATTGTTCCTCATCAAACCAAACCAAAAGGAGAATCATCAGACAGGTGAAAAGGGCTGGCTGGAGGTGCCCACCCCATCTGAGACTGCCCCCGCCCTGAGTCTCCTACCCCCACTCCCGTTAGGGAGGGCAGAAAGGGGTGAATCTGCCCCCACCCCCAGATTCGTACAGGGACATTGCTGGCTGTTCCTCTTGATCACTGTCAGGAAGCGGGGGAAAGTGCCCAGTTTGCTGCATTCCTCACTCTGGCTGGGGAGCGCAGGGGGCCGACGAGCTGTGCACTTTGCTCTCGCTCCCTGACAGGAAGGGGTGGAGGAAGAAGCCTTGATACAAACTTTCCTTTTATTTAAAAGAAATGAATTAAATTAAGGCCCAGCGCGACGTCGGGTAAACAAGCTAGTCCAAATATTTTTCCAAGCAAAATATTTCCACGAATGCCATAAAACGATCCCCTGGACTTTCCTGAGTCACCCCCCCAGACAAATAAGTCGAGGCGCTAGAGGAGTGCTCGACCCATTCCCAGCGATTCCCAAGCCACTTTTAATTTCTCTCGGTGCATTGACTTGAACTGATTTTATGTCCTGGTGAGTTTCAGCGCGCACTAGTCCCCAAAGCTCCAGCAGACGGTGGGACACAGCCATACAGAGCTGCCAGACAGAAGGGAAAACTGGTCTCCGGGACAGCTCCTCTTCTGATCCTGCTGTCAGGTGGAGGAAACTGGCTTAGCACACAGGCTGCAAATCTCTGTGGGGTTCAAGTAGCGACTTGTGTCTGAACAAACCAGGAAGGGGCTTCCGCCAATTATCCAGTGTCCCAGGCTGCTGCTGACGGGGCCAAGTTCCCAATTTTGTCATGCGCCTGGTGACATCTGGTGCTTTTCTTCTAGCCTCAGCTCCTGGAGTCATGTGAATACCGGAGAATGGGAGCTTCCCTTGTGGGTTTTTTTTAAAGTTTCTGGCCCATCATGCTTGCAGAAATGAGCTTGAAAATGGAGACCTGCTCCCCTGAAAAAGGCTCAAAAGCCAGAAGGCAAATTTTAAAAAAAAGAACCCCGCCACGTGGAAAAATCTCATGTGTAAAGCCGTTAAAAAACTCATGGGTCACCACGTCCTGAGTTTTGAGCATGGAGGATTGGCAATAGAACGTCGGCATCCCTCAGAGGCCTTGCTCCAGAGAGGGGTTTGCACAAAGCTCTGTGCCATTTGGAGGTGGCATATGAATAACGTTAACATGTGCATTGCTGCACACTGCAGAAAGGAAAGAGAGTATGGTCTAGCGGGTAGAGCATAGCTGGTGAATCAGGCGATCTGAGGTCTATCTTTGGTTTTGCTTCTGACTTGCTCCGTGACCTTGAAGCAAGTCCGATCACCTTCCTCCCTTTGTCTGTCTTGTGTGTACGTCGACTATAAAAACTCTTCTGGGCGGGGCTGTCTCTCACCAGATGTTTGTACAGTGCCTAGCACAAAGGTGTCCTGATCTTGGCTGTCCATTTTTGTCTAGGTCCGAATTTCTTGGCCAAGATATAGTAATGATCAATGTTCCCTCTAATCTTTTTCATGCATGTGTGGATTTTTCCCAGCTATGCACGGAATGCATTTTATGTGTGTGCACTGAGGCATGTGCGAATGTGCACCACCAGTAGAAACAAACCGAGCTGTGGGCGTTCTGCAGATCAGCTGGGTGGCATTGGGATCTCTCCTGAGCGGACGGATAAGAGCACAGCTTACAGGGAACACAGGTCAAGGTCCAGATTCCAGAGAAAACAATAAAAACATACAAGAAATGATAAAAGAAAAGAAAAAGGGAAAAGAAGACGTAAACAAAGATTTGGGGTCCATTCTGAAGCATCTAGGATCAGGATGTGGTCCACAGTCTATTGACTAACTCCGTTCTAGACACAACTGCCACATACATAATCTATTTCAGGGCTTCATACAGCCACCCATCACCATGGTATCTGAGCAAAAGCAAGATTAATGCAGCACGTTGCGCTCACTCTACACCGGTGTACACGACCCTCCAAGACGCAAGGCAGGGATGGGTCAGGCTTACGGCGCCTGCCCAGAAGAGCTCACAATACAACACACAAGCTACAGCCCTCTGCACGGTGTTGTTTTTTACACCCTGACGTGACCCCGTGTGAACCAGCGGAACTCTTTTAAGATCGACAAGCTGAGACCGGCCTGGGTTTAACGGTTCCTGAACAGGTTTGGGGCTGGCCTGCGTATTTCTCCAAACGGATTTTACCTGGACATGTCAATTTGCTCGTTTTTGTCTGGTGACAAAGTTCCTCGATATGCTGAGCACACACCATAAACCACAATCGCCGGGCTGCCTTATAGGTCTCAATGATCTCCCTGGGAACAAGCCAGCCTAACTGGCTGGAAACCTCCGAGGGTGCTAATAAAAGTCAGGGGCACAGGCCTGGTTGTGAACTGAAAAGGCGGCTCACTTTTTTGCAGGAAGGCAGCAGCAGGCAGAGCGGTATGGGAATGGCAGCCTTGGAAGATGCAGCTCTGTCATTGTAGGCGCTCAGATACCCAGATTAGTCTCGCCAGGAGGCGGGTGGATGTCTCATGGGGGCGGGGGGCCTCTCAAAACTCATGATCCCATCTACATGTTTTGTTAGTCTTTAAAGTGCTACCAGACTGTTTGTTGTTTTTTAAGTTTATCCTGTACAGACTAATTTGGCTACCCCTCTGAAGCTTCAGATCACGGAGTCACCCCCATCCTCTGAGACTTGACCTCCTTTGAAAAGGGCCAGGGAGGTGAGATTTTGCATCTCCAGCTTGAAGGCGCCGAAATGGGGCCTGGTTTCAACTGGTGGGTGTCCAGCACTGTCCAGAAATCAGGCCTTTTTAAGGGGCCGGAAGCTGGGCAGCCACCAGCTGAGTGCCTCCAAGTCATCCGGGGCGTTCGAGCCCCTTGGCCGGAAAGCGCTACCTGTGCGGAAGCACGAAGCGCGGCTATTCGTGCGGGCGGAGGCCTCGGTCCAGTCCCCCGAGCAATGGCCAACATCATCAAAAGCCGCCCCTGCAGGCAGCCATGAGCAACACGGCCCAGCTCACAGGCAAAGGACCAGCAAGAGATCCTGTCTCAGCAATGCACCTCGTCAGGCCAGCACAGTGCAATAGGAAACAGACCCTGTTCCTCCATAGCGGGGTCTGATGGACGCCACGTTCCCAGAAACTCCAGGGGTCCCTACCCAGCCCCACACCCCGTTATTCGGAATCCCTTGGGGGCGCCTCTCAAGCCCAGCGGTATAGTCACTGTTACCCAGAATCCCACAGGGCTCCTGCCACGCCCAGCGTCCCAGTGAGTCACCCCAAGACTCCAGGGGCTCCAGCCCAACATGCATCGGATTACCCAGAAATCTTAGGGTTGGCTCCTCCGCCCCATACCGTGTTCTCTCTTGGCCTTTCAGCCCGGGGCTGCGCCAGGACTTTATTTTGAAATAACCCTCCCCAGCGTCGAATTAATCAGCGGCGCGTCCACACTGCCAAGCCGCTTATTTTGAAAGGAGTAACGCCAATTCTGAAACAGTCGTTTCGAAATAGTGGTCGTGTGGACCCGCCGGTGCCGCTATTTCGAAATAACTGCTCCCCAGAGTCGTTCGAACTCGGTACTCCCTAGGGTGCTAAGTCCGAGTGGCGCCTCCACATTCACGGAGCCTACCTTGGGCTCGTTTCGAGGCTACCCTGTAGTGTGAACACACTAATTCGAATTTGTTAAATCCAGAGTTACTAAGTCCAATTTACTAACTTGGAAAGAGAGTTCCCTAGTGTAGCCGTGGCCTTATCGACCTGCTGAACCCCACAGCCGATGGCACCGCCCGCTCGCCGTCCCTACGGCCAGGATGCCCTGGATCGGGGGAGCAGAGAGGAGAGCTCGCTAGCTACCAAGCCGTCTGCCCCCCGACTGCATGTGTTCGCCCATTCTCCCAAAGCAACGGCCCGTGGACTGCGAGATGAACTCTGGCCACACACCGAAGGTCCTGGAGCAACGAGCCAGGAGGCCACGGCTCGGGATATTAATTGAACAGTCAAGCAACCTCAAGAATTCTTATCGGTTACTCGACTATTCGATGGTCCCCGGAGGCGGGGCCGGCAGCCAGTGCGCTCCGGCCTCACTCCCGAGGAGCCCCCGGCTACTCCGCGCTGCTGCCTCTGTATCAGAGGCAGCAGCGCAGGGTGCCAGGCGGGTGCTGGTCCACGAGGGGAGCCGGTCTGCCCGTCGCCCTGTGCTGCTACCTCTGATAAAGAGACAGCAGCGGCGGGGCGGCAGCAGCCCCCGTCTAGGGGGGGATGTGAGCTTCTGGTCCCAGCACGAGCTGGAACTGAGCCGGGCCGCCTGCCCAGCTGGCTCCTAATACACTTTAAATGCAGAGCTGCGGAGGGGGTAGGTCCCGGTCCCATTATAAACCAGGACTGAGCCGGGCTGCTGGCCAGTCTGCTCAACAATTTACTGGCACGGGGAGGGAAATGCGTGTCGTCTATAGCATTAACCGATAAGCGTTTGCTTAATCGACTCCACTATTAATCGATTAATATTACATCCCTAGCCGGGGCTTGGCATATCCGGCTCTGTGCGCTGGGACCTTGAGCTTAGGGAAAAGTCCCACAGAAGTGAACAGAAGCCAGAGCACATTGGTCTACCGCAAAGCCACATGGGGCCAGACCTTCAATTGGTGTCAAAAGTCAATGGGACGGTGAGCTAAGGATCCGGCCCGTGGAATGTAACAAGGGGCGATGGCTGACCCATCCCAGAGGGGGGGGGGGGACATTTCTTTGGTTCCGCAAGGGGAGGGTGTCTCAGCGCTGCCTCCCTCAGGGCTGCCCGTCCACCTCCCCAGCTGTGCTCATGGCAAGCACCTCCCTGCTGTAACTCTTCCACCGCTGGGAACGCCACTGCAAAGGGGAGAGACTCGGGGAAGGGGAGGAGGGGGAGGGACACCAGGCCAGGGGCAGGCAGCTCAGACTCGCTGGGTTCTATCCCAGAGTTGTGCAGTGGCCTGTCGGCACTTGGGGAGTAGGGGCTGGGGCCCGGCTTGCTGTGGAAGCCCCCACCGGGAAGGCCTGGAAGAGGCGCAGACACCAAATCGCTCAGCAACAGCCGCAAGTGCACGAGGAACACTAGGAGCCGGGGCAGGCTGTGGGATATGCAACATCACCAAATCATAGAACACTAGAACTGGAAGGGACTTCAGGCAGCCATCAAGTCCAGGCCCCTGCCCTCATGGCAGAGCCAAGTACCATATAGACCATCCCTGATAGATGTCTATCCACCCTGCTCTTAAATATCACCAATGCTGGAGATTCCACAACCCCCCTAAGCAATTTATTCCAGTGTTCACCATCCTGATAGGAACTTTTTCCTCATGTCCAACCTAAACCTATCTTGTTGCAGTTTAAGCCCATTGCTGCTTGCCCTGTCCTCAGAGGCCAAGGAGAACAATTTGTCTCCCTCCTCTTTATAACACCCTTTTAGATACTTGAAAACGGCTATCACGTCCCCTCTCAGTCTTCCCTTTTCCAAACTAAACAAGCCCATTTCTTTCAGTCTTCCCTCCTGGGTCATATCTAGACCTTTAATCATTTTTATTGCTCTTCTCTGGACCCTCTCCAATTTTCCCACCTCTTTCCCACACCGTGGCTCCCAGAACAGGACACAATACTCCAGCTGAGGTCTAATCAGCGCAGAGTAGAGCGGAAGAATGACTCCTCGTGTCTTGCTCACAACACCCCCGTTAATGCCTCCCAGAATCATGCTGGCTTTTTTTGCGGCCGTGTCACACTGTGACTCATATTCAGCTTGTGGTCCACTCTGACCCCTAGATCCGTTTCTGCAGGGCTCCTTCCTAGACAGTCGCTTCCCATTCTAAAACGGATTGTTCCTCCCTCAGGCTGTGTCTAGACTGCAGGGTTTTTTCAAAAAAAGTAGCCTTTTTTCGAAAAAACTTCACCTGCGTCTAGACTACAGCAGCGTTCTTTCGAAATTAAATCGAAAGAATTCGGCTTTTCTTTCGACGGCGGTACTCCTCATTTCACGAGGAAGAACGCCTTTTTTCGAAAGTGCTCTTTCGAAAAAAAGGCGCTCTGTAATGCAAACGGTGCTTTTTCGAAAGAGAGCATCCAGACTGCCTGGGTGCTCTCTGTCGGAAAAGCAGCTTGCTTTTTCGAAAGTACTGATTGTCGTCTAGATGCTCTTTTTCGAAAGAAGCTTTTTCGAAAGTATCTTTCGAAAAAGCCTCTTTCGAAAGAGGCTTGCAGTCTAGACGTAGCCTAAGTGGAGCACTTTGCATTTGTCCCTATTAAACATCCCCAGAGGACAGACGGGAGAGGTCTCAGCCACAGCAGCGGGGCCGTGGGGGCGGAGAGGCAGGGTCACACTAGGGAGGCCCCTGCCCTGAAGATAGAGTCGAGTCCTGAGCTCTCTCGGTAGGACTGAGAGCAGTGGACTGCGTCAATTTCATCAGCATTCCCAGTGAGCTGATGCATAATGCAGCTGGGCTGCAAGTGTCCGGCAACCCTGCCAGCCAGCCCCAAAACCTGCCCGTTTTCCTCACTGGAAAAAGACGAGTCCCTTAGGGCTTCCGCCAGATCTTTGCCCTTTAACGCCACTTCCCTCCGCAGGCTCCATTTCGTTTACATGGGCGCCTGGTGCCTCCAGCCAGGTTTATCTCCGCTTGGCTCTGCCGGGGCCTGTTTTGTCTATTTCAGAAACGGGGCCTTATCTGGGCGAGCCCGGGATCGACCCGAGCGCAGGGCGGGCAGCAGGGAGACACAACAACAGCTCAGCAGCTCAGGCCTGGGCTGCAGCCAGAGGAGGGAGAGGATGCAGCAATCTCCAGCAGGGGCAGGTTGAAGGGCAGCGGTTTGGGGCGGCTGTGTGTTTCCCAGTACTGTAACTGACCTAGCTCTCATTTGCAGTCACTGAGCAGAGGAAGGGCAGGGAAAGGAAAGACATTGTGAAAATGAACTGGAAAGAAAGAAAGAAAGAAAGAAAGAAAGAAAGAAAGAAAGAAAGAAAGAAAGAAAGAAAGAAAGAAAGAAAGAAAGAAAGAAAGAAAGAAAGAAAGAAAGAAAGAAAGAAAGAAAGAAAGAAAGAAAGAAAGAAAGAAAGAAAGAAAGAAAGAAAGAAAGAAAGAAAGGAAAGAAAGAAAGAAAGGAAAGAAAGAAAGAAGAGTCTTATCAAGATGGTCATTAGGATTTGCTCTCAGGATAACGGCCTGCAAATATGTCTCTTATCAGCATAGCCATGAGCTCTCCAGCTGTTTCTGTCTCCAGTGCAGTGGAAACCACTGAGGGCCTGCTGATGGGCACTAGGAGCTTCCACTTGATCAGTGCCGCGCCCCTCTCTCCCTGTGCTGTACCACAGCAGCTAGAGCTCAAGGTCGGATCACCCGGGGGCCAGCATGCAGGGCTGCACTGGTGAAGGGGCTGTGCCATTTGCTTCCTCTACTGGCTTGTCCAAGCCAAGACTGCGCATCAGCTTCGGTGCCTACTTGCTTTCCCAGGCTGTCGCTAGGGTGGGAGGGGATGCGGGTGCGGGAATGTAGGGGCTGGGCTAATTAGTGCCACCAGTAACACAATCACCTAGTGATGATGGAGTTTGATCTCGTAGGTCAGAGCCCCAGAGCGCCCACTGCCTTAATTGCAGGTGCCCTGCTCAGTACCCCGACAGTCAAGCCTGGGGTAGACAGAGCATGGTGGAAACCCAATGGACAGATCACTCTCAAGTGAGAGCTCTTTGCGGCAGGATCTTTCATCGCTCACCTGTACAGACCCACGGCTAGGGACCCCATTCCTACCCATCCTGGCTAATAGCCATTGATGGACCAAACCGCCATGAATCTACCCACCTCTTTTTTTGAACTCTGTTAAAGTCCTAGTTTTCACAACATCCTCTGGCAAGGAGTTCCACAGGTTCACTCAGCACACAGTCAAGAAAAACTTCCTTTTGTTTGTTTTAAACCTACTGCCTATTAATACTACTACTACTAAAAAAATATGGGGAAAGCAGCACTTTTCTTCAACCAAGTTCCAAAGCTGTAGAAAGTCAATGTTCAGGTGTAAACGCTAGGAAGCGCCACCGTAACGGTATGCTGAGAGTTACCAACGCTCCCGAGGTGGTTGTGACTTGGAAGTTCTACCATAAGTGACAGATCAGTTTGGGATTGTTAGAACAGTTGTAGAGGGGAGCAGTGGATTGGATGGGCTCACTTCTCACAAACGGTAAACAAAAACCCGACAAACAACTGGGTGTGGCCAGGAAGAATCCGGGGAGTTGCTCTCTTTTCATTCATTCAACGCTAAAAATCAGGCTCCCATTTCTCAGGTCACACTCCTAACACGTAGGAAGAGAACCTGAGACACCAGCCCTCGTATCAGAGGCCTGGTGTGAGGCAGCAGCTGCACACAGAAACTGGCAAGAACAGGGCAGATTTTGCAGAAATGCCCATTCCTAAGAAGCATTAGTCACAGAACATTGACGCAAACCCATCCCTAGAGCAAGTGGTACCAGCACAACCCTGTGTGCAGGATGGGACAAACCATTCCCCGCGGATAAATGGATCACAGTGACCACTTCTTACAGATGAGGTCAGGATGACAGCATGTAATAGGGTTGTTTTGATAGAACTAGACTGTGCAAGATGAGAGGGTGGTAACTAACTATGTTACAGAACTGTACTGATTTATTTTTATGGGGGTATAAAGATGCATCTCAGAGGAAGTATCAGTGTGTGGCCGAGGGAGGAATGGAAAGTCCTGCCGTTCTCTGAGCCAGTCCATGTTATGGGCATACATGGATTAGTGGTCCGGTGGAGTGTGTGGGATACTACTGCCATGCGTTGTCTACAAGAAACCTGGCTGGGCGCCTTTGTCCCTTAATGGATCTTGTGGTCATTGGGCGGTTCGCTCAAGATCTGCCGTGCCAGCTGTCTGCAGGGCGGGGGGCGGCATACAGATGGAAAATACACACACACAGAGCCAAACATCTAACAACATCTCCTTGCACCATACACCCAAAGTGGTGGCTTCTTTTGACTATTTTAGCTTTCAACCCTCCGTGCCTCGGTTTCCCCATCAGTAATGTTGGGACAATATTGATGGACTCCCCCTTGATCCCTCCCGAAAGGAAGCAAATCAGTTCCTGTTTCTGAAAGGCTTAGAATACACTCTCCTCTGTGCAGTGGGCCAGCCCGGAGTCTACGCCCCATGAAGCCCTACTCAAGCTGAAGCACGTGGTGCTTGAGCTCAAACTCTCGCGAGAAGGGGAAGGTACCAGAGAGCAGCTCAGCATCGGCAGCGTTCTTCTGACTGGGTCACACGTTAGTGCTGCTGCATCACAGCGGCTCAGAATTCTCACGGGGGCAAAAGCCCTGGCTTAGCCGGCTTTTTCCAACAGCTGGACAATAACTTGATACTCAGCCGGTTGACGTTGACTCTCTTGCTTTTGATTCTTGGAATGCTGATGTAATTCCAGGGCTGGGCTTTGTACAAACAAGGCTCTTATTATGACACATGCCAGTCCCTGGAGCAGCCAGTCCCCAACCTGCAAGAGGCACGCTCCTTCCCCGGCTCACCTTTCACCTTCACCAGTCCCCAGTGCCCTACTACGCTAAAGATCTCCAGCAGGCCAGATGACTTGTTTTGGCAAACCAGAGACTTGGGTAGCTGGGTAGCCTTCCGGTAGCTCCTCGCAGTTGGAAATATCCCACAGGGCTTATTAAAAGAATATCGTTTCCCCGATCAGTTGCAGCAGTCACTTCTAGATGAGTTACACAGACCCCACCGCCGCACGGAACAGGCCAGGCAGGTGGAGCAGCAGGCGAACGGGGAGCCATGGGACTGAGAGAGAGGGGTCATGCACACAAAAAGGGAACGTGATGTTCTCCTGAGCCAGCAAGAACAAACAGGGGGAATGACAGTGGCAAAGGAGGGTCATGCAGATAAAACAGAAGTAGATCCTATCGCAGCTCAACCCGGGGGAACTGACCCTCCATGCAGAGCCGAATTAAGTCCTCTGCACCACATCAGTCCCGTTTAAGCTCTCAAAATAGTCTCCCTTTGCAACAGTCCCTGGGGAGATGCCCCAAGAGATCAGGGCCCCTGTTCTGAATTTGGGCTGTGAAACAATGTAGAAAATTAATCGGATTAATCTCCATTTTAATCACACTGTGAATCAATAGAATATCAACTTAGATTTGTTATAAGCAGTGAGGCTGTTTTTCTACCTCTATTATATTTTTGAGACGCTGGCTGGCTGTCTTATTGAAGATCTCCTCCTAAATGGTGAGAGCCAGGACCACCAAATTCAGTAGACCGCCTCCTTTTAGAATCATAGAACCATAGAGCTGGAAGAGACCTCAGAAGGTCATCAAGTCCAGCCCCCTGCCCAAGGCAGGACCAATCCCAACTAAATCAACCCAGCCAGGGCTTTGTCAAGCCGACACTTAAAAATCTCTAGGGATGGAGACTCCACTACTTCCCTAGGGAACCCATTCCAGGGCTTCACCACCCTCCTAGGGAAAAAGTTTTTCCTAATATCCAACCTGGACCTCTCCCACTGCAACTTAAGACCATTGCTCCTTGTTCTGCCATCTGTCACTACTGAGAACAGCCTCTCTCCATCCTCTTTGGAACCTCCCTTCAGGAAGTTGAAGGCTGCTATCAAATCCCCCCTCACTCTTCGCTTCTGCAGACTAAACAGACCCAACTCCCTCAGTCTTTCCTTATAGGTCATATGCTCCAGCCCCCTAATCATTTTGGTTGCCCTCCGCTGGACTCTCTCCAATGTGTCCACATCCTTTTTGTAGTGGGGGCCCCAGAACTGGACACAATACTCCAGATGTGGCCTCACCAAAGCCGAATAAAGGGGAATGATGACATCTCTGGATCTGCTGGCAATGCTCCTCTTAATGCAACTTAATATGCCATTAGCCTTCTTGGCTACAAGGGCACACTGTTGACTCATATCTAGCTTCTCATCCACTGTAACCCCCAGGTCCTTTTCTGCAGAACTACTACTTAGCCAGTCGGTCCCCAGCCTGCAACAATTCTTGGGATTCTTTCATCCCACATGCAGGACTCTGCACTTGTCCTTGCTGAAGCTCATCAGATTTCTTGTGGCCCAATCCTCCAATTTGTCTAAGTCACTCTGGACCCTATCTCTGCCCTCTTAACTTAAAGCCACATAAGGGTTTGGTTACGTCAGGAAAACAGGAGGTGCCTGAAATGAGATGGCTCCTCATAAAACCAAACAGAAACGAGACAATCACCAAACCAAGCCATTGACATAGCTGAGCGAATGCTGAAAGAGACTGAACTGAGATGAGCCAGAAAAATAGGATGATCCTGGAAGAGGAGAGCTTCTTCAACGGAGAAATTTGAAGTAGTGCTCTGGCTTAGCCCGGCTAAATCAACGCTTAAGGTTTGAAAACGAGATGAAAATGTTACTGGAAACCAAATGGATTACAGCCCTTTTTTGTTACAACATAGTGAACGATAAGGCTGTGTCTACATTGGCGCGATCTTGCGCTAAAGTGGCCGCTTTTGCGTAAAAACATGCTGCCTGTCTACACTGGTGGGGAGTTCTTGCACAAGAACACTGACGTTCTAATGTGTGAAATCAGGGCTTCTTGCGCAAGAACTATGATGCTCCCGCTCAGGAATAAGCCCTCTTGTGCAACTGTTCTTGCACAAGAGGCCAGTGTAGACCGGCAACATGAATTTCTTGCGCAAGAAAGCCCGAAGGTTAAAATGGCCATCGGAACTTTCTTGTGCAAGAGAGTGTCTACACTGGCATGGATGCTGTTGTGCAAAAGCACATCTCTTGTGCAAAGGCACATGCCAGTGTAGATGCTCTCTTGCGCAAATACTCTAACGCCAAAACTCTTGCGTTAAAGAGTATTTGCGCAAAATCTTGCCAATGTAGATGTAGCCTAAGAGTTTATAGGGACGAAGAAACAAAACACACTTCGTTCCTTTTCCTGGGATTCCCTTCGTCCCTATTCCTGGGATTCCTGAATTACAGATCCAAGCAACCCCCGGTAAATCTGCTAGTTTATAATACATTTAAACTGGCATTCTGTTAACAGAACAATTCAAACTGATTAATCCCGATTAACTTTTTAAACCATGAGTTAATTTGTTTTGAGTTCATTGCTCGAGCTAACTGTGATTAATTGCCAGCTCTATACTGAATGTATTTCCAAGAGCAGCGAATTGCAATTCAAGGAGAGGACAGACTCAAAACAGGCTCAGGAGATAAGAGAATGACCGGGGGAGGGAGACATCCTCTTGTCCATGCTAGCCAGGGAGTCAGACTAGATAATCACAATGGGCTATTCTGGCCTCAAACAGTCCAGATCAGGATAAAAGGGAAGAAAAACAAAGGAGAAACCACACTGGGCATTTTCTCCAGCTGGGAGACAGGGAGAGCAAACAGCACAACCAGGCCAGCTCTCCAGATACTTAAAGCTGCAGGACGCCACACAAGAGTGACTTAACTATCCAGACGTCTATCGGATAATAAACACAGCTGGGCACACCCGACCAAAGAGACTGCTGTGGGATGGAGAGGAAGCAGTTTTATGCTCTAGCAAGTCTTGACCAGAGGAAAAGCTCTTTCTTTGATCTACCGCCAAGCCGCCACCTGGGTTGTGGGTCCGGTTGAATCTCTCTGGTCCGGGACTCGCTGGTCCAGCAGGGCCATCGATGTGGCTGGGCCAGAGAGCCCCAGCGGCTGGGAGTCCAGTGGCAAAGAGACGGATCGTTGGGAGCCTGGCAGATGGGAGCAGGCCAAGCCAGCGGCTGGCAGTGTAGCTGGACTGGGGGTACAGCTGGGCAGGGAGCGGGAGCCAGGCCGGCAGCAGGAGAGCTGGCAGCAAGGGAGCTCGAACGGGGCCGGGAGAAGAGTCTGGCGGCCAGGGCCAACGGGAACCTGGCGGCCAGGAGGGGAGACCAGCTGGGAGGCTGGAGGCCCTTTGGGAGAACGTGCTGACTGCAGAGGGAACAACATTGACCTCCCTTGGTCTGGCAAGCCCCATTCAGGACCAGTCAGGTCCCAAGGATGCCAGAGCAGGGATGCTCAACTGTATCAGGAATTGAACACGGGACCTCTGGCTAAGTGCCTCTGAGCTTAACTGCAGGGCTGTGCGGCGCAATGGAAAGTGTGATCAACTTCTAAGCTGTGTTGGTTTGTGTGAGCCTGGCCAGCCATTCAGGGGAAGGTCTAGGTTGGATATTAGGAAAAACGATTTCACTAGGAGGGCGGTGAAGCACTGGGATGGGTTTCCTAGGGAGGGGTGGAATCTCCATTTCTAGGACTACGTCTACACTGCAGGGTCTTTGCGCAAAAACCCGCGGAGCATCCACATCTCAAGCGCACCTTTGCACAAGTAAATGGACAGTAAAATGGCAGAACAGAGGCTTTTTGCCACCGTCTATGAGCTGTTGCACAAAAAGGCCGGTGTGGACGCTCTGCAGGGGTTTCTTGCACAAATAGAGCCTACCCGAAAAAGCACAGATGCCCCGGTGGCCATTCTGTGAACGGCCATCAGCGCTTTCTTGTGCAAGAGCGTCCATGCAGTGTGGACACTCTCTTGTGCAAAAGCGATGCCCTTTGAGGTGTGGACGAGCTTTTGCGTAAGATGTTTTTGCTCAAGATCTCTTCCACAAAAGACTTCTTGCACAAAACCCCTGGGCTGCATCTAGATTGGCAAATTTTTCTGCAAAAGCAGCTGCTTTTGTGGAAAAACTTGCCAGCTGTCTACACTGGCCGCTTGAATTTGCGCAAGAACACTGACGATCTAATGTAAGATTGTCAGTGTTCTTGCGCAAATACTATGATGTTCCCACTCAGGGATAAGCCCTCTTGCGCAAATGCTTTTGCGCAAGAGGGCCAGTGTAGACAGGTAAAAACTGTTTTGCGCAAAAAAGCCCTGATGGCGAAAATGGCAATCGGGGCTTTCTTGCACAAAACCGCGCCTAGATTGGCACGGACGCTTTTCCGCAAAAAGTGCTTATGCGCAAAAGCATCCGTGCCAATCTAGATGCTCTTTTCTGCAAATGCTTTTAACAGAAAAACTTTTCCGTTAAAAGCATTTGCGGAAAATCATGCCAGTCTAGACGTAGCCCTGCAGCGTAGACATAGCCTGGAGGCTTTGAAGTCCCGGCTTGACACAGTCCTAGCTGGGGTGATTGAGTTGGGGTTGGTCCTGCTTCGGGCAGGGGGCTGGAGTCGATGACTCCTGAGGTCTCTGCCATCCCTGGGATTCTAGGAAAGAAACAACCCTGCAACACCCTTCGAGAGGGCCGTTCTGCGTTACCGCGTCAGCGAACCGACTCCACCAAAGTTGCGAAGACACCCCATGCAATGTAAGTGGCACTGACTTAAAGAGCTGTCTGCCCCGAGGTAGCTAGTGAAGAGACTCCCCTGTAGACACAGCTACATGGGGGGATTTCCAACAAGACCCGAAACAATCCTAGGAAACAGAGAGCAAGGAAGACTCCTGCAAGAAAACTTCAGCTGCCTGATCACTGATCAACTCCGGGGCTTCTTGCGCTTTCCTCGGAAGCATCTGGATTTGGTGATGCTTGCTGGAGACGGGCCTGGCTGGACGACGGGCCTGAGCCAGCGTGAGAAGACATCTCATGTTCCAAACTCTTTGGGGGTGGGGGTGGGGGAGCTGGGATCTAAAACGATCTTTTCCAAACCTCGACGTGGATTCCTGCGCCCACCTGGAACGGGCTTGACGGGCAGCCCCCCCAGGCGCAGACCACCAGAAGGGATTCTGGGTTTACTCAGAACAGGAAGGCGGCGGCGTGGAAGGAGGGGACGTAGATCCAGGACAGCTGCTGATCTGGCAAATAACAGCCTCAGCTTCAACAGCTCAGCATCCTACTTCCATCCCAAAGTTGTTAACTATGCCAGGAATGTCCCCCCTCCCCCTCACTAGCTCAGGCCAGCCTGGCGCTGCACACAGAGCACGCTACGCTCCCAGCAAAGACAAGCTGAAAAGAGAATTCAGCCAGTCCCGCACTTCCCCCTCCCCCCCAAAATACTGGAGCCGGGTGACACACAGACAGGAGCATAGCGGGCTGGGCGGGGGTTGGGGAGAAGCACAATTCTGCACAGCTAGCACTGGCCAAGGAAAAACAATGAAACCAAACCAACCCCCCAAGCTTGATCATTTTCCAGTAGGAGCAAAAAATCTGCAGGCTTCCTTCTCGGGGAGGGAGTTTAGCCCTGGTGTAAGCCACAGGCCTTAACAACGCTGCAGGCACATGGACGGCACCAGAACCCAAAGTGATCTGAAACCAAGACACCTTTTTACTCCAGCGCAGGATTTTGCACCAGTGTAAATAGCAACTGGGTGTGGACCAGCCCCTGGCTTCTTCTGAGGCTACTGCATAGGTTTGGTTCAGTGGGTACCGGGATGTAACATAGGGGGTCAGGCAATGATCCCTCTACTCTTTTCCATCCATGTAGGGATTTTTTCCATCCATGTGCAGAATAATTTTTAATGTGCACTGAGGCAAGTGTGAGTGTGCACCACCCGTAGCAACAAAAGCTCTGCTAATTCGCTGGGCAGCATTTGAATCTCTCCTGAGTGACTGCACGTGGGCACAACCGACAGGGGGAGAGGGAGAGAGAGTGAGAGAGAGAGAGAGAGAGAGAGAGGCACTTGTAGCCCCCCATCACCTCAGCAGTTGTGAGGTAGGGCAGTGCTGTTATCCCCACACCACAGGTAGGAAACAAAGGGGCTTACCTAAAAGTCTGGCACAGGGCAGATAATTGAATTGAGGACCCCAAAGTCTCAGGCTAGCATCTTAACTCCTGGCCCATCCTTCCTGTCTGTCTGTCTGTCTGTCTCTCTCTCACACACACACACATACACTCTCCCTCCCCCCTTCATCCCCTCCCCTTCATTCCTGGTCTGGGGAGGAACCTGTGATCCCCTTTCTAGCCCTCTGGGTCCACCCAGTCCCCAGACTGACTCTTCTCTGGGAACCCCAGTAGAGACGGAAGTCGTGCAAACGGGACCCCCGTAGCGCGACTGAGGAAGTGCACCCTGCTTGTGCCACGGCGGATGGAGTGGTCATGGGGCCACACAACCCCCACCCGGGTACCTCACCATTGCACCAGGGGGAAAAGGTTCTGCTCCTCCGATCAGCAGCGTGACCCCACAGTGCTGTGCACTCTGTCCGTGAAGAGGAGCGTGCACCACCCACGCTAGCAGGCCCGGGCAGTACCGTGCCCCTCTCTGGTCAGGGCTAGCACCCCAGATACAAGATAAAGAGCAAGAGTAAGGGCTGAGTGGAGCATGAGGCCCGACCCCCGTGTTCCTCATGTGACCAGTCCAGAGTCCTTCCTGTGTCTAACCTCACCGGGCAGGAGCGTTTATCTGGCCTGCGGCAATCGCTCAGCTCGGAGGCAGGTGCTCGTTCCCCAGTGAGAGATTAAAAAAATGGGGGCTTTTCAGTTTAGAAAAGAGGAGACTCGGGGGGAATATGCCAGAGGTCTATAAAATCATGGCTGGCGTGGAGAAAGTGAATAAGAAAAAGTCATTTACTTGTTCCCATAGCATAAGCACTAGGGGTCACTCAATGAAATGAATAGGTAGCAGGTTTAAAACAAACAAAAGGAAGGCTTTTTTTCCACGCAGCGCACAGTCAACTGGTGGAACTCCTTGCCAGAGGATGTCGTGAAGACCAGGACTTGAACAGAGTTCAAAAAAGAACTAGATAATTCATGGAGGTCAGAGCCACCAAAATTTATTAGCAAGGATGGTGTCCCTAGCCTCTGTTTGTCGGGGGGTGAAGGGGGAATGGGTGACAGGGGAGGGATCACTGGATGATTCCCTGTTCTGTTCACTCCCTCTGGGGCACCTGGCACTGGCCACTGTGGGCAGACAGGCTACTGGGCTGGATGGACCTTTGGTCTGACCCAGTACGGCCGCTCTTATATTTTTATGTTCATCACACACACAGTGGAGAAATTCAGCTCCATAACCTGTGCTATGGGGCAGGTCAGTCTCGCTGACCCTGTTAAATGGGGGGGAAACGGAGGCACTGGGCCAGGAAGCGTCTGGCCAGGGAGCGAGCCATCAGCAGAGTTGGCGGGTCTGAGGTAACGGTACGCTGCTGGGGAAGGGCTGGAGCCCTGGGGGATTCTGGGGAGCAGAGGTACGGTGTCAGGGCGGGGCAAAGGCCTGGGGGATTCTGGGGAGCAGAGGTACGGTGTCGGGGCGGGGCAAAGGCCTGGGGGATTCTGGGGAGCAGAGGTACGGTGTCGGGGCGGGGCAAAGGCCTGGGGGATTCTGGGGAGCAGAGGTACGGTGTCGGGGCGGGGCAAAGGCCTGGGGGATTCTGGGGAGCAGAGGTACGGTGTCGGGGTGGGGCAAAGGCCTGCGGGATTCTGGGCAACAAGGTAGGGAGCCGGGTAGTCGCATGAAGAAGTTGAGGGTTCTTTCTTGGTCATGCACCCAGGGGCGTCTGGCATAATAGGTAGGGGGGAGGTCCCAAACCGGCAACCTGGCCCCACCCACACCGTGCTCGGGGGAGGCCCACCCGCCCTCCTCCCCTGTGGTGGGGGGGGCAGGGCAGGGAGGCGGTTTGACTCTTACGGGGGGCAGGGCCACAGCAGAAGGGGGGCGGAGCTTGCTTCCCCCAGCCCTACCTTCACCGACCACCCAGGCGTGCACCCCCTCAGTGCACCCCGGTACCCCTTCACCTTGCCCCTGGGGGACCCGCGTTAGTCCTGCCGCACGTCCCTCTCTGCATTCCTCAAGCTCCAGTCAATGTCTGAGGAGGGGCCCCTGCCTCTGGGAGGAGCCCTGCTGCTCCCCACCTCAACCTCCTGGCTGTGCGAACGGTCCCGGGCGGGCGGGCCGAGGGGGTGCGTGGGGAGAACGCCCCGCGCCGAGGCACGGCGACGGCAGCCAGCGCAGGGACCGGAGGGGGCGAGGCGCAGAGAAAACGCAGGAAGTGGGCTAGAGAAGGAATGAGGTACAGTAACGGAGGAGAAGTCAGGGATGCCGCGCCAGGCTGGGGCTCTCCCCAGGCCTCTAGCTGCCAGGGGAACAAGGGGTGAATCACTTGGTAATTGCCCTGTTCTTTTCATCCCTTCTGGGGCACCTGGCACTGGCCACTGTGGGGAGACAGGATGCTCAGCGAGCCGGACCAGCGTGGCTCTCCTCGTGTTCTTTCCCTGTTGCGGGAGCCAATCAGAAAAGGGAGGGAGCCGCTCGATCTTTGGGAACAGAGACACGTCTTTGGGTTAGTGCTTTCGATACGGGGAAGGGAGGATTCTGGAAGGGGTTAGAGAAGAAATGGCCTTTGTCTATCTGGGCATTAGGCAAGCAGGATGGATTATTGGGAAAGCAAACAGAGCACGCCGGGCCTGTCGTGTGACCTTCACAAAGGCTCCTCCCTCTGTGGACCTCAGTTTCCCCTCCTGCCCTTTGTCTGTGCTGAGGAGCCTAAAGGCTAAACATGCAAGACAGTTACTAGGTACAGGGTTGGTGGTATTCTTCCCTTTTTACAGATGGGGAAACTGAGGCACAGAGCAGGGCGGTGGCGTGCAGAGCTGGGAACAGAACCCAGTCGCCTGCCTGGGGACAGAGACTGCTCGGTGGGATGCTGGTGCAGTCTCTGTCCGTTGGGAGCTTGGGCCCCCTGCGGACAGGGGCTGCTGCTGCCTCTGATCCAGAGGCAGCAGCGCGGGATGGCAGGGAGCTCCCTGGGTGCGGGACCAGGAGCGCACCAGTTGCCAGCCCTGCCCGGGAACTATCCAATAGTCGTGTAACAGCTACATTTGGATGCGGTTACACGATTGTTCAATTACACGCTCTCCACCAGCCCTAGTCCGCACCCGTCGCACACACCCCGCGCGCAGGAGACACCGGGGCAATTGGGCTCCTGGATGGCAGGGCGGGTGGAGACGTTAGCCCCGTCCGTCCGTGCCAGGGGGAGGCTGCTTAGGGAGCATCTCAGGGCTGGGACAGGGCCCGGGCAGCTTTGGGCCTCATTTTGTAAATCTCCGAGGGTGGGACCCGCAATACATCTGGAGCCCACAACGTCTGGGGCGGGGCAGGTGGAAAAATGCGTCTGACGTGGCGCTCGCTGCTTGACCAGAGCCCGTTCAGGAACGAGGGGTGCTCAGCTGAGCCCTGGCCCCATTAGAATTGCGGCCCAGTGCTGGGATGCCGGGCGCTGAGTCTCGTGGCTGCAGGGGGATCAGCTGAGCAGCGGGGGGCCTGATGCAGCTCCCAGCCTGTCCTGGCACCGCAGACTGCGCTGCACCCCAGAAGCAGCCGACAACAGGCCCTGGGAGGGGGAGGCACCGCCCCTGCCCTGAGCACTAGCTCCACACTCCCACTGGCTGGGAACCTGCTGCCGGCTGCTTCTGGGGCACAGCA
The DNA here is from genome assembly GCF_052426305.1 of Pelodiscus sinensis. NCBI lineage: Eukaryota > Metazoa > Chordata > Testudines > Trionychidae > Pelodiscus > Pelodiscus sinensis. The sequence continues at coordinate 6,212,909 of NC_143079.1, read as the reverse complement.
GGGTCTGCAGGGCCAGGAGAGGCAGGAAGCTGCCTTAGCTCCCCCGCTGCACCACTGACTGGGAGCTGCTTGAGGTCAGCCCCTCCCGCCCCAGCCTTGACACCAGCCAGAGCTCCCTTGTGCACCCCAAACCTCTCACCCTCAGCCCCGCCCCGGAGCCCACACTCCAGTCAAATAACGTTGGGCTGCGGGCGTAACCGTTTTCTTCAGCTGGGACATGAGAAAAAAAGTTTGAACCCCGCTGCTCCAGAGCCCTGCGCCATGCACTGCGGCCGGTTCTTGGGGCCAGTGGAGGGCCGTCCAGCGCGCTGGCTGTTCCAGCCCCATCCCTTCCATGAGCACAGAGCATCCCCCCCGCGCCTCCCACACACTGCCCGGGGCCCGACGATCCTGCCAGCTCCCCTGATGCTCAGCCATGGGTCCCAGGCAGGATCCGATCGCCCCAAAGGGAGGCGGCAGAACACGCCTTCCTACTGCTCCTGCTCCGTTACGCCCTGCAGAAGAGATGCTTCTGCAAGGGCCCCAGGGCAGCTGAGGAAGCAGGGCAAGGAATCAAGCCTAACGCCTGCCAAGGCCTCTCTGGAAGCAAGCGGAAGAGAAGGGATATTTATTCAACAGAGAACGCTGCACGGGGCTGCTGGGGGAAAACACACACAGACACAGACACACACACACACCTCCTCCTCCTCCATTTGCAAATGCAAGTCAACTATGAAAACAGGGCTGGAGCCAGCGGAGTCCGTCACTTACTGAAAGAAGAGCTGCTGGAAAGAAAAATATTTGGAAACGGTGCAGCAGGGGGACCAGGTTATTTTTTTAATCCTGCCCCGGTTCTTCGTGATCAAGGTCATTCACATGGAAACGGGCTCTCCCGAGGCGAGCGAGCCGTGGAGGAGGAAGAGTGTTTGCGGTTCATTGGCAGGACGGGGAGAAGGGGCTGCTGGGAGGTGTTCCTGGATTGGCCCTCAGATTGCTGCCTGCACGTGGGGTGGAGAACACTGACCTGTTGTGCAGATGGAGAAACTGAGGCAGAGAGGAGGCGTGGCCTGTTTAACCACACACAGCCAGTCAGTGGCAGAGACCGCGATACAGCCTCCAGTCATGGCTCCCGAGCCTGCCTCTTCTAACTGAAAGGCTGGGAAACAACCCAGGAGTCCTGACTCTGGAATCCTTTGCTCTAACCACTAGGGAACCACTACATCACTGCTTGGCTGCTCACAGATCATGCCACACCACACCCCCGACCAACAGAACTTTGCCAGCAAAATTCAACCAGGCCTGAATCTCTTGAGGCCTCAGTTTTCCTATCTCTTAAATGGGGAGAAGAGCAGCGGCTTGCCTCACAGGGGTCTTGTGTCAGTCACCAGGCTAGCACACCTTGGACTTCGTATGGTCCCTCCACGGGCATCACCTCTCAGGCCGTCTCCTCTCTCAGGGCGGAATCACACCGTCCTCTCACCCGGATTGCATCCCCGGATGCTAACCAGGATTACCTCAGCAGGCTGGCTCTTCTTCAGTGCTTCTGCTCTGCTCCCTCTGGTAGCTAGTGCCCAAATAGCCTCCTTCAAGCAACATGCTGTTTATTTACCCTCCTCGAGTTTCCCAGGTGGCTCTTCGTCTTCCGCAGGAACTCAGTGGATCTAAACTCCCTACAGACACTTCAAGGGTTTCAGGGTGGGGTGGGGGGACGACTCTGTCACAGGCGATGTTCCCTGCCTTCATCACAGAGCATGCCTTGAAATCCTGCTCTCTTTTGATCCTCCCTTCCCCGGGATCGAATCCCTTTTTAACCACCTCCAGCCCTTTGCTGGGTCACCTCCTAGCCCGGGAAAAATAAACCTCCTGAGGATCGGCCAAGCGAGCAGCCGTCCCCGCTGCCTTCCAAGCGCGGGCTGGGACGTTCTTCTCCCGGAGCGAGTGTCTTCTCCGGCTGTAGCCCACGTGGGATTGACACCAAACCCGGGCACGAACACGCCGCTCTCCGAATACAGCCGCCATCCATCTCGCTCAATGACTAGGTCACGGGCCTCGTCCTAAAGCTATTCTCGATGCTTCTCCTCGTTAGCACCTACTCGATCCCTGCCAGGAAGGCCCTGGGCCAAGCAGCATCCGCTCGCAGCTCCGCAGGAATCTGAAGCCACTGGGAAAGGGAGCGATGCGATCCGAGCACGCAGGGATTTCCTCTCGGAGGGGAAGGACTCAGGCCGGAGTTTCCGTCTGGCTCGCTAGCTCCCCAGCCCCGGGCTGGGGCACAGAGGACATCTGCTCGTCTTCCCCAAGAGCTTCCTTCTTCCTGCCCATGATGCTGCCAGCTCCCGGGCCCTCCTCTCCCAGCCCGAGACTGTTTGCATGTGTGGCTGACCCCAGGAGACCTCCTCATGAGTCAGTGCCCTCCTCGGCCTCGAGTCAGGGAAGCGCTGGGGCCGTCTCCTCCGGCTGGGAGAGAATCACATCTTCCACCGGTCAGCCTGGGTCACTGCTTGGACGGGAGGCCTGCCGAGAGCGCGCACGGCAGCGGACAGACCGGGAGGGGGCCTTCCCTCCTGCAAAGCCAGGACCCTCAATCCCCTGTGAATCTAGGCTAGAGCGGGCAATAATTTTTGATGGGGGGGGGCACTCCAAGATTCTGGAAAGTTGCGGCACTTTTCGATGGAGGGGTTTGGGACGGGGGCTGGGTGGAGAAGGGAGCTCGGGGTAGGGGACTGGGGCGCAGGAGAGGGGGAGTGGGAGTTTGGGTGAAGTAAGGGGCAGGAGATGGGGGCGCAGGGTCCAGGAGGGAGCAGGGCTGCAGGAGTGACGTTCTCCCTGGGCGAGGGGAGGGGGACAGGGTCTGGGAGGGATTTGTAACCTGGGGAGGCAGGCGTGTGCGGAGGATTTGGGTGGTGACCTGGGGCAGGGAGCTGGGAAGCGGGAGGGGCTGGGGTGTCCAGAGGCAGGCTCAGGCCGGGAGTCACTTCCCTTAGGTGGCTCCCGGCCAGCAGCCCAGCAGGGTCCGAGGTGCAGGCTCCCTCTTGCAGCAGCCCCAGGCTGCTCAAGGAAGTTTCCTCCGTGTCCTGCACAGGGCTACGTCCCCAGGGGGGCGAGAGACTTCGCACGCTCCCCAGCTCCCCAGGCCAATCCCTCACTGTTTAATACGGCTGGCAGCTCCCTCTAGGTGCTGGGTGCCCTGGCGGAGGGGAGCCACCAGCCGTTTTGAACAGCCTCGGGGGCTCAAACGGCTCCGGGGGCCAGATCCGGCACGCCCCTGTGCTAGCTGCCTTAAAGATCACAGTGGGTAAGAAATGCAGTACTCGGGCAGTGATCCCTTGACAAAACTGGCCCTTTCCTCTTCCGTTCAGACAGCTCTTTGAGCCAAACGCCCCTTCAACTCTTCCCAGCCTAGTTTCTCTTGCTCAGCTCTCCCCTCCTGCTTGTGCTGCCTCCCGGATGCTTGGCTCTCTCCTCCCCTTCTCTGCCAGAGAGGAATCCGCAGGGAGTTTGGGTCCCACTCCTCTCGAGCAGCCTCCTGCCCGTTGGAGTGCCCTGCCTCTGCTCCCTGTTTCCGCACAGCGGCAGCGCGGCTTGATAAGCCTAGGGAAGTCCTGCATGCTGTGTGACCTGGCATGAATCCACGGCAGAAGGATTACCCAGGCTGCTGGCAGCACCTACAGAAGGGCAGATGGGAGGTGCCGCCGAGCCAGGCAGGCAGCCCTGTGTCTCGCCATGGGAAATCCCGCCAGCTCGCCCCCGGGATTAAAACCCTCGGGATCCCAATTCAGCACGCGACCAAAGCTTGCCTGCTATAAGCCGTCCCCATGCCCTGCCAAAGCTGCAGGGTGGGAGCCGACCTCTCGCCGACTGGCTTATTATAGAATTGCGGCAACGTAGAGCTGGAAGGAAACTCACGAGATCTTCCCCGCAATTCCCCGCCCTCCCCCAAGGCCAGAGAGCCCCTCCCGGACAGGTGTCTCATTGCAGTGAGCTGCAGCGGGGCATGAGCTGCCCCATGCACTGACCCACAAAATCCAATGCCATGGGGGTGGGAGTCACAAGACCTAGTCACCGCTTTACATCTGTGCACGATGCACGGACGGAGGAGAGATGGAAGTCAAGGTGTAACAAAGGTCTGTGCTTTGTGTCTCCCAGCAAACGCCGCATGCTGGCAGCTGCTCACAGGCCACATCTATACAACTATGACAAGCAGCTGTAGCGAGTAGGCTGAAGCTTGCGTCCCTGCAACCAGGTGTGCACGGCAGAGACACCCCAGGTATGATCTGGGGAGCTCTTACATAGGAGGATCATCTGTAAACACTTGGAAGGTGGCAAGGAGATAGGGAACAGCCAGCATGGATTTGTAAAGTACATCATTTCCAACCAATCTGATAGCTTTCTTTGATAGGATAACGAGTCTTGTAGATAAGGGAGAAGTGGTAGATGTGGTATACCTAGACTTTAGTAAGGCGTTTGATACGGTCTCGCATGATATTTTTATCAATAAACTAGGCAAATATAACTTAGATGGGGCTACTATAAGGTGGGTGCATAACTGGCTGGATAACCGTACTCAGAGAGTAGTTATTAATGGTTCACAATCCTGCTGGAAAGGTATAACCAGTGGGGTTCCACAGGGGTCTGTTTTGGGACCAGCTCTGTTCAGTATCTTCATCAACGATTTAGATATTGGCATAGAAAGTACGCTTATTAAGTTTGCAGATGATACCAAGCTGGGAGGAGTTGCAAGTGCTTTGGAGGAGAGGGTCATAATTCAAAATGATCTGGACAAATTGGAGAAATGGTTGGAGGTAAACAGGATGAAGTTTAATAAAGACAAATGCAAAGTGCTTCACTTAGGAAGGAACAATCAGTTTCACACATACAGAATGGGAAGCGACTGTCTAGGAAGGAGGACGGCAGAAAGGGATCTAGGGGTTATAGTGAATATGAGTCAGCAGTATGATGCTGTTGCAAAAAAAGCAAACATGATTCTAGGATGCATTAACAGGAGTGTTGTGAGCAAGACACGAGAGTCATTCTTCTGCTCTACTCTGCGCTGGTTAGGCCTCAGTTGGAGTATTGCGTCCAGTTCTGGGCACCGCATTTCAAGAAAGATGTGGAGAAACTGGAGAAGGTCCAAAGAAGAGCAACAAGAATATGAAAGGTCTAGAGAACATGACCTATGAGGGAAGGCTGAAAGAACTGGGTTTGTTTAGTTTAGAAAAGAGAAGACTGAGAGGGGACATGAGAGCCGTTTTCAGGTAACTAAAAGGGTCTCATAAGGAGGAGGGAGAAAACTTGTTCATCTTGGCCTCTGAGGATAGAATAAGAAGCAATGGGCTTAAACTGCAGCAAGGGAGGTTTAGGTTGGACATTAGGAAATAGTTCCTGTCAGTGTGGTCAAACACTGGAATAAATTGCCCAGGGAGGTTGTGGACTCTCCATCTCTGGAGATATTGAAGAGTAGGTTAGAGAAATGTCTGTCAGGGATGGTCTAGACAGGACTGGGTTCTGCCACGAGGGCAGGGGACTGGACTTGATAACTTCTCGAGGTCCCTTCCAGTCCTAGTATTCTATGATTCTATGATGGTGAAGCTGAATAATTAGCCCAGTTATTCAGGGACAGCCCCACTCTTATTCCAGGTGATCCTGTATCCCACACACCGCTCTCCCGGATGCGCAGAGATCCAGAAATCAGGCCACACCGGAAGGATGTTTGGACCAGCAAAGCATCCGGACCATCCTCCCGGAGCCAAACACCCTACACCTCACAATGGGAAGGTCCAAATCATTCCTGGGGGGGGGGGGGGGCGGTGGGGATCCAAAATCAGGATCCACATTTTTCAGCTCCCTCCTCCCCCCCAAAATGTCACCTGACAGAGGCACAATTACTGCAGCAGCTCGCCAAGCTGAGAGGAAGCAGCAATTCACACAGGGCTAAGCCCATAGCTGCTGGCCTTCTCTCATGGCTCAGGGCGGGGGGGACACCTGGGAGTTTGTTTCCATTGTTGAAGAGCTCAACAAGTTTATTTTAATCTCCCAAGGACAATGCAAGCACAAACACAAGCTGTGCGTGCTGGGTTAGCCCTTAGGAGGCCTTTGCCTTCTCAAAGCTCGGTGCAAATGTTAACTCGGCCGTGTTCATCCCAAGCCAGGGAGGTGGGTCCGTGTCCATATCTCCATTTCACAGTGGGGGAAACTGAGGCACGGAGCGGCGTTGGCCCCAGAGTGCACAGCAAGTCATTGTCAGAATTGGGAACAGAATTCAGCTCCCCTATGTGCTAGTCTAGCCACTAGGCCACACTTCCCTCCCAGAGCTGGGATTAGCCCCTCTCTCCCTCCTCAACACTAACTATAAGATCACACTTCTTATGAAAGTGAACCCAGGTGGCCTGCCAGCCACATTCCTGCAGCCCACCGTGATCGACAGTAACCAAAGCGCTAATTAGCGGATTTATAAACGCGAGCTGCCACAAAAGATTGACTCAGAGACAGAAAACCGGCTCAGCCAGCTGCCTACCCAAAGACTTGCCAACTCCCTGGGCAAGCCACCCACTCAATACAGCAACTGTCCACAGCAGCACGTGCAGAGACAGACAAAAATCAAAACCCGGACACCTCAATGCACAAGCAAGACACGGCCCTGGAGCGCTTAATGCAACTGGATGGTGCTGCAGATACACAGGTGATGAGGGCAGAAGGAAAATCTGTAGTCAGAGATCTGGATCTACGGAAATAGCAATTCCCTGGCTGGGGTTGGTCGGGGGAGGGAGGGAAAACTAGGGTGACCTCCTGGCGTTTCTTCCCAGCCTCATCTTCTATGATTCAGTAACACAGACTAGGTGGACGCTGTCCTCCGGGCCCCGGCAGGGGAGTGAAAGCCGCACAGGGCTTCCTTCTCGGAGCTGCCACCCCCAGAGTTGCAATCGTGGGGGTGTTTGCCAGGATCCCCACGCTGCAGGCAGAACTCACAGCACACACGGACTTGGAGGCAGCCATCGGCCCTGCAATCTACCCAGGGGCCCCTCGGCGCTGGGGAGTCTGAACTGCTAAGGCGGTAGCCACCGCGGCGGCCTTGGTTCAGAGCTGGGGAGGTTTATTTTGACAGCGGGGGAGGAGATGGCTGCAGGACGAGGAGAACCGCCCATTGCTTTCATCTAGGGAGTGGGCACCACTGTGATGTGGGCACTCGAATAACAGCGCGGGCAGGACCACAAGCCTGGATGCGTTGCTCAGGAAAACGCCTCTTGGCACGACAGCCGGGTCTGGGCCAGCACCGCCCTGGGTCGGGCGGAGGGGGAGAGAGGGCAAGGGGGAAGGTGGGAGCAGCAGGGAGTTACCCCTGGTGGGTAGGCGGCCACGGGATACCCAGGGCATTGAGCTGTGCAGTGAAACCCAAGCCCCGTTCTTGGCTATTCCCTCTGCCCCTCCTCCATGTGGAACTTAAGGGAGCCACGGAATAAATCCACTGTGCCAAGGAGTCAGCTGTTTCCGGCTGCTCTTAAAGTCCTAGAAAACTTATTGCAGCTGGTGCCTTGAAAACACACACACACACACGCACACGCACACGCACACACACACACACACACACACTCTCTCTCTCTCTCTCTCTTCCCACCCCCCCTTTCCCCAGAGCTTTGTGGGAGATGTAGTTGGCCAGGCCAGTCTTAGCAGAACAACTCCACGTAGGAACGGTTTCCCCGTCCCGTAAGAAGCGACAGCCCTGCCCTGATCCCGAGTTACGCCCAAAGCTCATCAGGCGATGAGGATCTTCAGGACACGGCCGGTGCTCGTGCCTATCCAACGGACCCCGATCCAGACTGGGGACTCCTATCACGGCCGCCATACATTTGAATGAGCCACATATGGATCCAATCAAGGTGGGGGGCAGGGCTCCAGTGTGCCACTCCGCGTGTCTCAGACACACAATGGACCAGCAAGCACAGTCCCAGGGAACTCCCCGGGAACCTCCCTTTGTCCATCCTGACCACCACTAAATTAATCCACAATTAAAGTCCCTTCCCCCTCCCACAGAAACGCAAGGTGAAGAAGTGGAGGCTGAAGAGAGCAGATTTAGATGGACAAGGCACAAAGATCCAAAGCACAAGATTAGGCTCTCCCAAGACCTGATCTGCTGTGTCACTTTGGGCAACTCACGGCCGCTCTCTGGGCCTCAGTTTCCCCTCCCAGCACTCTTGTCTTGATTGCAGGCTCTTTAGGGGCAGAGAGTGTCTCTCATGAAATACAGCACCTGGCACAACAGAGCCTTGATTTCCGGGGGGAGGGGAGGCGGTAGATGCTGCTAGTTTTAATACCAGCCCCTGGAACGGCTTGCTCACGGAGGATAACAAGCATCACTCGGATACAATCAGAAGATGCTTTGTACCATCCTGGTGGTACAAACACAAGTCCAGGTCCCACTCCTGCAATCTCAGCGGCCCAGCCGGGCCCCCAGCACCTTTAGATTTTAAACTCCCACGCTGGCCACTAGCAACGCATCCTGCTGGACTGATTAATCCGTTTACTTTTCCGGCCCTTTTCTCAGCATCAGCGCTTTGCAAAAGTGTCCCCATTTCACATATGGGGAAACTGAGGCACAGAGCAGTGATGTGACTTGCCCACGGACACCCAAGTGTCTCCCCAAGGCGCTGATCACATAACGTGCAATAATCACTAACTGAGCTGCACACCCCAAATCCCTCTTTGTAAATCTTACTCCCCACCCCCCCACAAAAAAAAATTCCCACTGTTGCTTGCAGCGGTGTATTCAGCTGCGGGGAGGGAGGAAAAACAACAAAACTTTTGCAAACTCTTTAGGACCCGATTCTCCTCTCGCTTATGGCCCGATCCTGCCCCGCTGAGCTCTGGAGCAGAAGCCCTCCCCTTCACCCCGGAGTGAGACCGCTGGGTCTGTCGTGCCGGGGCCGCGGGGGGGGGGGGGGGGGGGTAACACGGGCTCCATTGGGGCGGGAAGTGTTCGCCTGCTGCTTTGACAGCTCCGGCTGGGGGCGAGCCGAGCCCGTTCGAGCCCCGTCCGCCCTTCCACGTCCGAAGTCTAAACAGAGGGATGGACCCCCCCCCCCGGTAATCTCGTGGCAGTGGGTCTGGCCCACGAAAGCTCATCATCTAATAAACCATCTTGTTAGTCTTTAAAGTGCTACATTGTCCTGCATTTTGCTTCCTTCCCCGTCTCCCTCGCAGGCGGTACGCCCCCCCCCCCCCGCCACCCCCAGGTAGACAACCCCCCCCCCCAGAAACCCACAACTCCGGGCGGAGGGGGGGGCAACCCTCCTGGGGGGGGGGGCTGGAAAAGTTTCTTGCAACACAAAGGGGGGGGCCCACAACCCCGGCCACACACGGCGCTTCCCTTTTGTCTGCCCCGCCGGCCCGGCAGCCTGACCCGGGCTCCCCCGGCCCCTGCCCTGCAGCGGCTCCCGGCCGGCGGCTGCCAGCGCCCCGCGGCCCTACCCGCTTTGCACGGATCCTTGTAGTCGATGGGCTCCGCGTCCTCCTCCTCCTCCAGCCCCTCGGGGTAGTCGGGGAAGTCCAGGGCCGGCCCCAGCACGGCGAAGGAGAGCAGCAGCCAGCCCGCCCGGAGACCGGACATGCTGGCGGGCGGGCGAGCCCGGGAGCGCAGGGCGAAGCGGCGCGGGCAGGCGGGGGCCGCGGAGCAGTGGCAGGAGACCGGAGGGCTCCCCCCCCCTCTTTTTTTTTAGGGAAATGGGAGCTGGCGGGGGCGGGTTCAGGCCGGGAGCTCGGCCCCTCCAGCCGGCAGCACGCAGCCCTGCTGGGCACCGGGCCAGCGGGGTGGGGGAGACGCGGCTGCCGGGGCGGCTTAGCAGCGCCGCGGCCCCCCTGGGGCGGGCAGCCCCCGCCGGGCTCCCTGCTGCCTGCCCGCAGCGCCCCGTGGCGGGGGCAGGTTCCTGCGGCGGGGGGGGGGGGGCTGCAAACCCGGGGCTCCCTGCAGCGAAGCCGGGAGAAAGGGGCAGCCCCGGCGGGCGGGGCTCCCAGCTGCCCCAGGGCAACTCGGAAATCCTGCCCCCTCCCTCGTGGCCCTTGCTCTGTGCAATGGGGGAGGGGAAGATCTTTACCCTCCCCCCCCCGCTGGTCTATGGGATGCCATAGACCCCAACCCGCTCCGGCTTGGGAAGGCCACTGGGGAGGGACCAGCCTCCTGGGTGAGCGTGCACCCCCAGACAGGCCTAGGGCCAGCCACCCCCAGGATGTGAGCACCCCAGGGCTCCCGGCCTCTGGCTGCATGTGCTAGGCTGCTGGTGGAGAGAGAGGCCAGTCCCGGGGGGCTGGAGTCTGCCTGGCTTTGCACAGGTGTTAAGGGCTCCGGCCCCCCGTGCTGGGGTAGGGAACCTCGCTGTCCCTAGTGTCAGAGGAACCGCCCGGGGCGGGGCTGTGCCCCAGTGATGTCCCCCTGCCGGAATCTCGCCTCCCTCCCAAGTCCCATGGGAGGGGCTGAACCTGTCTCACCCCAGGCCCTGGCCTTGGACCAGTGAGTTCATGAGAGTCTGAGTGGGCCGGGGTGAACCCGGGGCCAGGAGCGGCTGGGGGCGGAGCCCTTGTGCAACGCTGGCCCCACCTCTCGTTTTCTAGCAGCCCTTCTCCACCATGAATTCATGCGGGTGGGATGTGCTGGCCTGGCAGCCTGCAGAGGGAGGCCCTGTCTCATTCCAGGGCAGAGACGGGGGTCCGCATCCCGTATGCATGCGCTGGGCCCCCCAGTGCGCTCAGCAGCCTACTCGCTCCTGGACCTGTCTGCGGATGCTGTCCAGTGGGACTGCAGCAGGGTGTTACCTGCCCCCCAGGAACCCACCTGCACATCCCAGCACGAGCCCTGTATCTGTGCAACAGGTGTCTGCACACCGGACTGATGCACCAGGCCAGACTCTGCCTGCTGCTGAGCCCCCCAGTTCAGCCAGGCTGAGGGCCGGGAAGCGACCCCCGAGTGAGGAGCGCAGCCATGGGGCGGGCACCTCAGCTGTGCAAAAGGGCCATGCTGGGAGCTGATCGGTGGAAGGATGGAGCCAGGCCCTGGCACCCGCCCCAGCAGGGAGCCCTCAGTGGCCTTCCCACGTGGAACTGTGCAAAGAGCCCCAGCTACTAGGTCTGTGGCTGACACCTACAGGTCACGCCGTGTCACTTCAGGCCTGGCCCGTGGTGGGCGGCTGCTGCCTGGCTTGCACAAGGACCCGTGTGATCAGGAGCCCACCCAGCCTGTGCGCTTCTTAGCCACTGAGCAGGCTGGTTGCAAACAGACGGCCCAAGGAAGGGGAGAGCCGAGCACCCTGCCCCCGACTTGGCTGGGGGTTGGCTCTTTGCAGGTGGCACCAATCTGCAGCGAGTTTGTGCTTGTAAGTTATTTCCCCCTCAAGGGCAGTTATGGCCCCCGGCAGCACATCTCCTGCTGCCACCAGCCCCTCCCCTTCCTGCCCTAAGGCCTCCCTTGGCTGCAGGCTGGGGCTGGCAAGCAGGGCCCTGTCTCTCACAGCCCCAGAAACGGTTAGTGGCTCTTCAGGCACTTTGGGAACCTTTCCCATGGTCATGTGAGTGGGGGTAGGCCACACGTGGCAGCCTCTTCCCAGCAGCCCTGGGTGCCACGCCCTTGCTATGGTACATGGGGGCAGGTGTTGGCTGGGAGCAGCTGGGTGGGGGCTGTGCTCACTTGTCAAGGTGTGTGGGAGGATACGGAGCGTTCCCGTGTCCTGTTTGTGCGTGCACAGTGTCTGCCTCTGCAGTCACTGGTGGCCTCTCCTTACAGAACACAGGGGGCAGAGATGGCAGAGGAGACTCAGGCAGTGGGGTTCCTGCCACATGCTCCTCTTGGGACTAGACCTCTGCCTGCACCAAATGCTCACCGCCAATGTTCCCGCCAATGTTTTCCATCCATGTGCGGCATAAACTTTGCATGTGCACCACGGCATGTGGGAATGTGCACCACCACCAGGAACAACCAGCCTACACGTGGGCACTCTGCTCAGGAGCTGGGTGGCGTTTGAATCTCTCCTGAGCGGGCGTACAGGCACCCCCAGCTGACAGGGAACGCTGATCGCCTGCCCATAGAGCAGTGGGTGGGAGAGGGATGCCTCTCCCCCTCATAACGATGCTGACTTGTTCCCTGTCTTCCTTTAGTCTCTACACTCGCTTCTGCCCTCCCCTCCGCGGGACAGAACACAGTGTCTCCCGTCCCATGCCAAGCCCAGCTCAGAGCCAAGACTTGCAGTGGCTCCTGGGAGGTCTGGCTCCAGCCGTGAACTCAGGCAGCACTGGTGGGGCTAGCTCAGCCACATGAGGGATGGCTGCAAGGCCATGGGTTGGCCAAGGTTGGCCACTGGCCAGCAGTGGGATCCGCCCAAGGTGTCGCCACTAGGTAGCGCTCCAGGCTCACTATTGTCTGTCAATGGCCGTGCTCGTGCAAGGCTGAATTGTTGCTCATTCGTATCACAATAGTGCCCAGGAGCCTCCGGATCTAGGCCCCCCGTGGTGCTCAGCGCTGTGCAAATGGAACAAAGGGATGGTCCCTGCTTGTGCGGCTGCTCAGGAGAGAGTCCAGTGCACTCCCAGATGGGTTTCTTGTTTGTACAGGTGGTGCACGCTTGCACATACATCAGTGCACATAAAATTTATTCCACGCACAGATGGAAAAGCTTAGAGGGAACATTGGTCTCTGCCCCCAAAGAGCTTACAAAACCCACACAAACCCCTTAAAATCAAAGGGCATGATGTGCATCCCCATGTTTTGATGGGGTGGAATAGCCCATCCTCTGTCTTTCTAAGGACCACTCCGATATGCCGTACAAACTCCACAGCCCACCTGTGCCACGACAGTTGGTTTTCTGCAGCAGGCTCTGGCTCCATGCCACAGGGTCCCCACACAGCCGCATTGCTCAGGCTGCGACTTTCCATTTGAGTGGTGGGGCTCAGGGTCCGGGCTTCGACCCCATGCAACGGGGCTTTGACTTTCTGCCCGACGAGTCATCCTGCTTCGGGGACCCCCTGAATCCTCCTTGTGGCCCCCTAGGTTGAGTACACTGGGCTGGAGTGTGCAGGATTTAGACTGATGGGGGTGGGTTAGATTCCCAGCCGCCAACAAGTGAGTCCTGCCTGTGTGATAGGGTGGAAATTCGCTCCCCGCAACCCAGCTCTGTCCCAACGGCGGGGTGAGGGCTGTGCCCTGCCTGACTCTCTGTTGCTTGCATTCCTACCTGCTACCTGCACTGGCTGGGCTCCTGTGCTCCACAGGTCAGCCTGGGTGATCAACTCGTCCCTTTGGGCCTTAAACTCTACCTGCTGCGATGCACTTTGCCGCAACCTGCTTTCCCATTCGCTAAGGGATTTCAATGCGCCGGGGACCCCTCTTGTGCGGCACTCCCTACCGAAGGGCCCCCGTGGAACCTGGGCCTTGGCAGAGATGCCTGAACTCACCAGGTTCACGGGCCACAGTTTCTGCTCCCGTGGGACTCGATCCTGCGCCCGCTGAAACGGATCCTGCAGCAGGAGGAGGCTTGGCCACAACCTCCCTGGATTTGGAGGCTTGGAGAGGGCAGGGCCAGACCTTCCGTGGGCTTCCCCGCCCTCCAGCGCCTGCTGGTAAGTGCTGGTTGGATAACAGCCCTCAGAGAGCAGGTATCCATGGTTCACAGTTTGGGGACCGGTTCTGTCCAATATCTTCATCAGCCGTTTAGATGATGGCATAGAAAGTGCGCTAGAGTTGCCAGGTGTCCGGTATTCAACCGGACCGTCCGGTTTTTGCGCCCTCTGTCCGGTAAAAAAATTCAGAAAATACTGGACATGTGTAATATCCGGTATTTTCTGGTTTTCCGGCTGGGTGCCCGACGGAAGTCTGGCGGGGGCGGGGGAGTGGCTGGGAACCGGGGCGCGACCGGCGCTGGGAGCCTCTGGTTGCGTCTGATGTAGGAGTGATGCTTTGGGGAGGAGGAGAAGCCCCGTCCGTGCTCCTGGGCGCTGGTCAAGAGCGTTGTGGAGCTGTAGCCGGACTCGCTCGTGCCATGCTGGGACCATGTGTGGGACAGGCAGTGCCTTGGGTCAGTCCTGCTCCCTGCCGGCCGATTCTTCCCCCCGCCATGCCCTCCTCCAGCCAGTCCCATTCCCCCCGACTCCTCCCAACCAGCCCCACTGCCGCTGACCAGCCCTACTTCCCGCCAGCCACTCCCCCCAATCTTCCCCAGCTAGCCCCACTGCCCCTGCCCCCCTCCACTTCCTGTCCCCCTCTCCCCTCCTCCCAGCCAGCCCCGCTCCCCTCCTGGATGGTCCCTCCCCATCCTCCCAATCAAATGTGTCCGGTATTTTTTCTGAAACTACCTGGTAACCCTAGAGTGCGCTGATACAGTTTGCAGATGATTCCAAACTGGGAAAGGTTGCAAGCGCTTTGGAGGAGAGGGTCATAATTCCAAATGATCTTGACAAACCGGAGAAGTGGTCTGAGGTCAATAGGATGAAGTTCAATGAGGACAAATGCAAAGTGCTCCTCTTAGGGAGGAACAATCAGTTTCATGTACAGAATGGGAAGTGACTGTCTAGGAAGGAGCATGGCGGAAAGGGATCTAGGGGTTCTAGTGGACCACAAGCTAAATATGAGTCAGCAGTGTGATGCTGCTGCAAAAAAAGCAAACATGATTCTAGGATGCATTAACAGGTGTGTTGTGAGCAAGACACGAGAAGTCATTCTTCTGCTCTACTCTGCGCTGATTAGGCCTCAGTTGGAGTATTGTGTCCAGTTCTGGGCACCACATTTCAAGAAAGATGTGGAGAAACTGGAGAAGGTCCAGAGAAGAGCAACAAGAATGATGAAAGGTCTAGAGAACATGACCTATGAGGGAAGGCTGAAAGAACTGGGCTTGTTTAGTTTGAAAAAGAGAAGATTGAGGGGGGACATGATAGCCGTTTTCAGGTATCTAAAAGGGTGTCACAAGGAGGAGGGAGAAAACTTGTTCTTCCTGGCCTCTGAGGATAGAACAAGAAGCAAGGGGCTTAAACTGCAGCAAGGGAGGTTTAGGTCGGACATTAGGAAAAAGTTCCTAACTGTCAGGGTGGTGAAACACTGGAATAAATTGCCTAGGGAGGTTGTGGAATCTCCATCTCTGGAGATATTTAAGAGCGGGTTAGACAGACATCTATCAGGGATGGTCTAGAGTAGACAGTACTGGGTCCTGCCATATTCTATGATTCTATGACTCCTTGTTGTTTTTGCAGATACAGACTCACACGGCGACCTCTCGGAGACTTAGGGAGGTTAGTTTGACCCCACGTGTTCTCTTTAAGAACCAGAAAGCTAAAACCGGGGCTGCTTTCGACAGCCAGTAGATTTTTCACGGGGCGGAATGTGGCGTCTCCTGACGCAGCCATTTATTTATTTAATTAAGCTGGGGGAATAAACACATAGCGCTCCAAATGCAAAACGTCCCAA